>NC_083831.1:9578747-10178747 GCF_015708825.2 Lethenteron reissneri | reverse complement strand
TGTACCTGCAACAAAATGGCTTCCACCACGTGCTCTCCTCCAGTCCCCTACAGTCCTGCCATCCCGTGTCCTTTAAAAACTATTTCTCTTACGGCGCCCATCCTTCAGCACATTGCACATTACCCACTCTCTTTCTCTTGTTGCCTATCACTTCCCTTATCACCTATCGTTTACCTTATCACAACAGCCTTCAGGTGAGACAATACCCATCCACTCTCTTCATTAACTATAGTCAACTACATGCATGTGCACTTGGCCCATTCGCTGTTTAACAATAACATTATATATTGACACCATCCATCTACTCGACTGAACTCGTGGATTAAATGCCTTACCAACATTAACGACCAAGTCACATTGGTAACAAACGATACACGGGAAAGACGGGTAGGTCAGCACAGCAGGGGCACAGCATGCCACTATCTCCGGCAATGTCCGTTGGTGGCAGTCACATGAGATTCTGATCTGAAGAACCTGATCTAGCATCTGGAAAGGCTGGGACCCATGCGTACGGACGCTATTATTACTGCCGATGGCTATCCCCAGGGCCTCATAGCTTTAGAGAACGATTCTCACACTCTGGCCTCGGGGGACAAGGTGGAGGCTGGCATCCTTCTCTCGGAAGCACACGGTTGGAGTGGAGCAGCTCAATCTGGACTGGGTGATCCATCACCGACTCGGGAGGTCCCATAGATACTCCTTCACATCCCGGTGGAGGGGCTTTGGCACGGACGTGTAATTCCTCCATAATAGAAGCCTGCGTCTTCCTGTTCTTGGGAGCAGTTGCGGCACTCTTCCCAATTTTGTCTCCGCCGTGAATCGAATCTAATTTTTTTTATATTCGTGAAGCGTCTTCACCCAAGGTATTTGGCATAGTTTGAAAAACGGTGACAGAATGGAATGATTTAGATGGCAGGGGCGTGCAAGGGTTGAGGAATAAGTGACATCGATAGAGGGGTACTTAGGAATCACGAAAGGGTAGGGGAGGAATAGGAAGGAGTGGAGGGGCAATAGCATGGAAGAGGAAGGGAATGGGTGATGGAGAAGAGGTGGAGCTTTAACAGAGGAATAGAAGGTTGAGGGGGGGGGTTTCTCAACGTTCAGGTGAAGTGTTGAGTCGATGGGCAGTGTTGAACCTAAGGGGCAGTGTTGAGTCTATGGATCTCAGTGTTGAGTCTATGGGCAGTGTCGAGGCTATGGGCAGTGCTACTCAATGTACAGGGGAAGTTGATTCCAGTGGATGGGGTGCAAGGAGGGATAAGGAGCAAAAGCAGGATTGGGCACAGGGAGGAGGGGTAGAAATAGACAGAGAAGATTGACAATGAAGAGGACCAGAGGGGACATGCTCAGACATGAGACAGACAAGATAAGGACACGACGAGATGTAAAGACGAGTATTAGGTATGGACGAACAATGGCGGTAGTAAACGGGAAGCCAGTAAAGTTGAAGGGGAGGCGAAATGTGATGTTACGGGGGTGGTGGTGGTGGGGGGGGGGGGGGGGGACATCCCTCGTCCGCTCGTCAACTCGTCAACCCTCATTCCCGGTCATTGAGGAGGCAGCGGACGTCGCAGTCACCCCGGTGGGTCCCCTCGCCTGCGTGTCCACACGGGGGAGCCGATGTTGAGGCGAGGGTGGGCGGGGTGCACGGCCGGGTGTGCCGTCTTCAGGCGGGGTAGGGGTGTTTCGGCATTCCGTCCCTTCCCAGGATAATGTCACCGTGTGCAACGGCTTCTCCTTCCGGTGATGAGGTCGCACTCATTACACGCAAAGTGCTTGCCACTAATGAACCGCAATACCTCGCTGGTCTTTTCAAGGAGCATGAACTGCCACGCGAACTCCGGTCATCCTCGCAGCGGCGGCTTTTGGCTACCGCCATCGAACTAAGACGGTGACCTCATCGCGTGCTTTGAGATGCGCTTCTGCGGCCGTCTGGAACGCTCTTCCTTCCGATATTAGGAAGCCACTGGAGCTGTGCACTTTTAAGTCTAGATTGAAAACAAATTTCTTTAGAAGTGCTTTTTTTATTTAGTGTGTGTTGCCCTTACCCCCGCACCTCTGATTAGTACGGTTGGCTTTGTACGGTAAGAAAGAAGTTCAACAAAATGCGTCCGTACGTGTCGAGTTGAATTTGGGAACAGTGGGACATTGTGCCCAGCAATACGCGGTAGGACCCGAGAGCACATCGGTGAGATTCGTAATCAGTGTTATTGGAAAAGCAGTAAATCAGTCACAAATTAATCAGTGCAAACTATGGTTTAGTCACTGTAATCATAGGCAAATTACAATTTTTAACCTGACATTCATTAATCAAAGTAAAACAACGAATTTCTGCCTTCACTGACACTCGTGAATTACTGTAGCAGTAGCTATATCACGGTGCAGTTATGTTTGCACAAACACACATCGATAATATTGAGGCTGTGCAAATTACATCTCTCCGCGCTTGTCAGAAAAAGTGGAAGTTCTACCACTGCTGTGATCAGCATGGAAAATCCCGCAATATACACATTTATTTTTATATAGCGTCTAAATACAACCGCATCTGAAGATGCTGTACATTGGAGAAAATGATGCGTCATTGTACCTGCCAGAGATCAGAGAGGCAGCAGTCAGTCATAGGCAGACAAATAAAGGATGGTCTTGAACTGAGACTTCGAGAGGCGATAGGCAGATGACAGCACGGATGGCTGAAGGAAGAGAGTTCCAGACAAGAGGGGCAGCAGAAGAGAACGGGCGACCTCCCGATTAGCGGGAGCAAGAGCAGAGCCTCACCATTCTGGCGAATTGTCCGATGATGCTGGATGCAATGACCAGCGAAACGTCGTACTCAAATTGTTTTAATGTTGTGGGTTCACTCTTCAACACACCGGTGGGCGAAAGTAGTTAACTATTTGTCTTTTGTCAACGTGACACTTTTTTGCGGATTGGCTGTGTCGGGTGGTGGAGGGTTACGACACATTTATAAATAACGCGATCTAACCCAACAACGTTTATTATGAACAATATTGGTCGCAAAAGCCTACGTGTTAGACTGAGCGAATGGTGTATGTGGAATTCAACGGAGAGCCTTGGTGGCTAGAGTGGAGAGTGGGTCGAGGGCAAGATGGCGAGATGACAGGGGAGAGGCAAGAGAGTGTTTGGAGGGGAGTACAGTGAGATGAAAGGGGGGAGGTAGGAGAGTGCGTGGAGGAGAGTGGAGTGAGATGAGAGGGGAGAGGGGGGAGGGAGGCAGGGGAGAGTCCACGGAGCAGCCTGAAGATGGTGAGTGCAATCTTGAAATTGATAAAGGATTGGAGTAGAAGTCATTGGAGATATTAGAGTATCGGGATGGCGTCATCTCATTTACAGGCGCAGGTGGGGAGTCTGGCAGCGGCATTTTAGATCGTGTGGATTTTGAAGCGTGGGGTTTGGTGAGGCCGTAGAGAAGAAGTGGTCAAGGCCAGATTTGATGGTCGGAATAAATGAGAGTCTCGGTGGCAGCTGGGGTAAGGAGATGGTGTACACCACGGCAGGTCTATTGGCAGGTTGTGTGCGGTGTGGTAATGGATGGATTACTCCCATCCCTTCTTCCACGACATCTAGTTTGAGTTGAAGAGTCGACGAAATATCCCCTGGAGCTTTCTCCAGTCAAGACGTTGCGAGTAAGCCACCTGCTGAGATGCACCTGTGCCATTCTGCTTGCGAGTCGCAAGCTCACAACTCCGGTGTGCCTCCCGGCTGGATCATTTGCAAAACAAACAATGTATAAATTCATTACATTTGTCGCTATGCCCCGAGAACTGCCATTGAATGGAATGCCGGGTGGCTTCCTGTGCAGATAAGGGACGGGCTGCTCTCTGCTATGGCTCAGCCTGAAGCGGGTTAATTAAGGCTGCCAGAAACATTCGGCCGACCTTAATCTCGCGAGCTTTGCAGCGGGGGGCCCAAGATACGCCACACGCGTGACTACAATAGCAAGCAGCACGGGCTGCAGCACTCGCACAGCTCACGCGGCATCATGAATGCAAGTCAGCTGTGGGTGGTGTAGCGGTGTGTGTGTGTGTCCACCTGGGAGCGGTGGTGTAGCGGTGTGTGTGTGTGTGTCCACCTGGGAGCGGTGGCGGTGTGTGTGTGTGTGTGTGTCCACCTGGGAGCGGTGGCGGTGTGTGTGTGTGTGTCCACCTGGGAGCGGTGGTGTAGCGGTGTGTGTGTGTGTGTCCACCTGGGAGAGGTGGTGTAGCGGTGTGTGTGTGTGTCCACCTGGGAGCGGTGGTGTAGCGGTGTGTGTGTGTGTCCACCTGGGAGCAGTGGTGTAGCGGTGTGTGTGTGTGTCCACCTAGGAGCGGTGGTGTAGCGGTGTGTGTGTGTGTGTCCACCTGGGAGCGGTGGTGTAGCGGTGTGTGTGTGTGTGTCCACCTGGGAGAGGTGGTGTAGTGGTGTGTGTGTGTGTGTCCACCTGGGAGCAGTGGTGTAGCGATGTGTGTGTGTGTCCACCTGGGAGCGGTGGTGTAGCGGTGTGTGTGTGTGTCCACCTGGGAGCAGTGGTGTAGCGGTGTGTGTGTGTCCACCTGGGAGCGGTGGTGTAGCGATGTGTGTGTGTGTGTCCACCTGGGAGCGGTGGTATAGCGGTGTGTGTGTGTGTCCACCTGGGAGCAGTGGTGTAGCGGTGTGTGTGTCCACCTGGGAGCAGTGGTGTAGCGGTGTGTGTGTGTGTCCACCTGGGAGCAGTGGTGTAGCGGGGTGTGTGTGTCCACCTGGGAGCAGTGGTGTAGCGATGTGTGTGTGTGTCCACCTGGGAGCGGTGGTGTAGCGATGTGTGTGTGTGTCCACCTGGGAGCGGTGGTGTAGTGGTGTGTGTGTTTCCACCTGGGAGCGGTGATGTAGTGGTGTGTGTGTGTGTCCACCTGGGAGCGGTGGTGTAGCGGTGTGTGTGTGTGTCCACCTGGGAGCGGTGGTGTAGCGGTTAGCACGCTGCGCTACAAGCCCGGCTATCCAAGTTCCATTCCCGCTCACGGCCAACATCAGTGACGATTATCTAAACCGGTCCTGGGCCTCACGTAGGTCGACTCGGCCTCAAATTAATACCTGGGGCGGTGCGTTAAAACATCGCAACTCGGGAGACAAAGGCGACCGGGCGTGGTGCTGGAACACCTACCCCCTCATGTGCCGTTCTAGCCTTCATAGGTGCTCGTTAACAGAACTTGCCCCAACAACCTGTGTGTGTATGTATGGGGAGTGGTAGTGTAGCGGTTAGCGCGCTGCGCTACGAACCCGGCGACCCAAGTTCAATTCCAGCTCACGGCCAACACCAGTGACGATTATCTGAACCGGTTCTAAGCCTCTCCTAGGTCGACTCAGCCTCAAATTAGTACCTGGTGCGGAGTGTAAAATCATCGCCACTGGGGAGACAAAGGCGGCCGGGCCGTAGTGCTGGCCACCTACGGTGCGAAAAGGAGTTCGAGATTCATAGTGGAACTCCTCGACTTACGAACATTCGACTTACGAACTTTCAAAGATATGAACAAACCTGTCCGTATGTCCAGTTGCCTGTTCGGACCGAGAGTCGTAAGTTTGACGACCGCACAATCGATGGCGGTGGTGGCATCTACATCTGCAGAACGTGAAGAACCAGTACCATCTACATCTGCAGAACGTGAAGAACCAATGGCATCTACATCTGCAGAACGTGAAGAACCAATGGCATCTACATCTGCAGAACGTGAAGAACCAGTGGCATCTACATCTGCAGAACATGAAGAAACAGTGACATCTACATCTACAAAACGTGAAGAACCAGTACCATCTACATCTGCAGAACGTGAAGAACCAATGGCATCTACATCTGCAGAACGTGAAGAACCAGTGGCATCTACATCTGCAGAACATGAAGAACCAGTGGCATCTACATCTGCAGAACCTGAAGAACCAGTGGCATCTATACTGTATCTACAGGAGATAATACAACTTTTAAAGCCATTCCCCGTGTAAAGTTTGACTTACGAACAAATCGACGCACGAACAGACCTCTGTAACCCAACTCGATCGTGAGTAGAGGATTCCCTGTACTGTATAAAATATCGCATGTAAAATATGAACCTTTATTATGAATAACATTGGTTGCGAAAGCCTACGTGTTGAACTGAAAATGTGAATGAATGTCCCTGCATGTCCATTTCGCTTCTGCACGAGACAATCGCATGCCTTGTGTGCACACCGCGGTCGTTTCCCTCGCCAATGTGTGTAACCCCCCCCTCCCACCCTCACCTATTATTCCTCCGAAACCCTACATTACGGATTTAAGATATTTCTAGGTGTTCCAAATTGCCATCATTCCAACCCTTCCAAAAAAAACACCTTCAGAATATGCATCAGTCATTCATTGCGCTACAGAAAACCGAGTATATATTATTGTTGTTATTATTATCGTGACCAACACAAGGGAACCTGCCATCCAGGGGTCGCCTGTTTTATCCCATACTCCCACGTGGCAGCTGAAACGATGATGCAAACGTCTCAAATCCACCCAGCAACAGCCACGGTTCAATGTTTAGTGTTGTTGTCCTTCCCCCCCCCACCCCCCGCACTTTCGATTAGCGCGGTTGGCTACGTACGGTGCGAAAGAAGTTCAACGTACGTAAAGTGGGTCACTGTAAAGTGTGGGTACTGCCACACCTTTCAATATGCTGTATCTAAGATGGCCAAATACGAGGGCTAAACGATTTGGGGGAAATATCTAATTGCGATTTTTCTGACAGATATTGCGACTGCGATTTGATTTGCGATTAAATTTTTTTTAAGTCAAGCTTCAGTTCAATATTCACTTAAAACATGTGATGGAGCATTACCACATGATACCATCAAAATATGAACTGCTCTATATATTATAATGCAAGGATGAGAACTTTAAAGATATGGATTGCTTCCAACATGTATTTGTTAAAAAAAATAATAAACTTCAATAGAACAATCAAACATTGAACAATTGTTAAGTTAAATAAATAAAGCTATTATAATTTAAAAATAAAACAATTCCAATAAGAAAGTAATAGGACTTTTGAAATCGCAAAAAATCGCAGCCTTTGCGATTTGCTCATCGCATTGTTTCAAATTGCGATTTCGATTTGAAATCGATTAATCGTTCAGCCCTACCAAATACCCCCCTGAGAGAGCTCTCTGCAGAGCTCATTCTCATTGGAGGCCCTTCTGCCAGCAGGGGCATGAACGAGTAACTGCAGGGACTGCGCCTTCACCTGTTTACCCTTACTCTCATGAGCAGCTCAACAGAGGGTGGCCATAGGATGATTATGTTACAGATAACAAACGATGTTGTGTTTATCTCAGTAAACAAAATAAACTTTTTTTTGCACGATGCTGGAAACAATAGATGTTCTGTTGCCACTGCCTCGGTATTCCACACTAAGTGCACGCATGGGTCAGAGGCGAAGATAAAAGCTACCTCGAAGGCAATTAAAAGATAAACAAAAAAAAGTTGCGCCCAAGAAAGAAATTTTCCTAGTTTTTTGCAAAACGGCATCCATTGCCTTTTTGTCTGTTACTAAGCAGAGCTGAGGGAGGGGGGTTACCCACTCGTTAGCCCCATCGTGAGCGGTGCAATAAATCTACGTGAGTGCCCCCCCCCCCACCACCCCCCGCATTTGCTTGCTCACGCCACTGCCAGCGGAAGGGCCCCCCAACGAGAAGTATGCTTGGCCTACTCTTCCCATGCCGGCCGGGAGTCTTGGGAAGAGGTGGGAGGAGTACCTAGGCCTCGGCAAGGCAAGGTAAAAGTGTAAAAACAACGACCCTACCTTTACCCTACCATTTACCTTACCTTTTACCTTACCACAATACAATCACTCTACCCTACCTTTTATCCTTTAGCAGGTAAGGTAAAAAGCAACGAGCCTACCTTTTACCCTTACCCCTTGACATGTCGACACCTTTACCTTTACCCTTTTACCCGGTAAAAAGGCTACAATTACCTTACCTTGCCGAGGCCTAGGATTACCCACACTTTGGGGCCGTCCATAAATGACGTCACGCACCTAAAGGGGGGGGGGGCAGACATTTGTGACGATGTGTGACGATGGGGGGGGGGGGGGGTTGAGAAATGTGACTTCACATCAAAATGTGCAACTTTAAATAAATATAGACAACACGTTCTACTTAATTAAATAGGCTTTTAAATAAATGTTTTCTCCTACAACATCAGAGTGCAGCGGCACATTAAATACGCACTACAAAGACAATAGTTTAAAGCGATTTGAAGCATGTTTTATTTGGGGGGGGGGGTGCAGAGGTTTGTGCCGTCATATTTGAGGGGGGGTCTGACTTTTTGTGACGATGGTGGGGGGGGGGGTCAAAAATCTTCCAAAATCGCGTGACATCATTTATGGACGGCCCCTTTACCCCACTACACTAAGGTGCACCCCATGTGTACTGCTGGTTGGACAGAGGTGCTGTGGGGGGGAGGGGCAGGGGGAGTGAAAACAACAACAAAGAACCTGAACCGTCGTTTCAACTGCTGCGACAGGAGACGGCATCGAACCTGACACCTCTGGATTGTAAGTTCCACCATTTGAACTACGGGAGGCTTGCACAGCTAAGTAATATCACACACTCACCCGTACGTTTGCGATGCTAAAGTTTGGTGGGAGGGGGGAATAGACGAAGCGCGCTACCGTTTCACTCGTCGGGTATGGGGCCATCCATTGAGTACGCATGGATGGGGGAGGGGGGGTTAACCCAAATGCGTACGCTTGCGTATGGGGGGGGGTCTACTGACAATGTGCGTAGCATAGGAAACGGGGGGGGGGGGGGGTGAAGCCTCGATAATAATTTGTCTACATTGGCCTTCAAATGAGTTAGATAGTCCGGCGGTGGACTGTTTGCTTAGACACGTTAATATTATTCATCCTTGATCGTTTCTGCGTGGACTAAATATCGGCCGTTCTATATGATTCGGGGGGGGGGGGTGTATCAGGCGTACATACGCAGGTGGGGGGGAGGGTGTAAAAAGTACGCGTGCGTATAGGGAGGGGGAGAGGGGTCAAGTTTTGACGGTTTTTGCGTACCTACTAAATGGATGGCCCCTATATATGTGTAATGACTGAAAAATGACCCTAAGCCATATGCACCATTTGGAGGAAAGAGGCCTCCACGCTGATTGGTCGGGAGTGCACACTTTTAAAGGGATTGGAGAATCAGGGGGTTGAACGGGAAAACAAAAAGGATCCGTTAAAGGGTAAGGACGGGGATTGGCTAGCGGTAAAAACAAGGACGAGAAGGTTCGAGAAAGGGGGCCTGAGGGAGATATGAGGGGGAAAGCACGAGGAGCGGGGACATTCGTAGAAAGATACAAGCTGGAAGAGAGTAACAAAGCTTAGGGTCCCTGGTTGTGGAAGTCTTCAAATAAAAGTGGCTCTTCATATAACTTGTCGTCGAGTCGTTACATATGTATCGCAGGATACACACTCATCACGCACATTTCATTCGTGCGTGTGGCATTCTAAAGCCAAACGAAGTTGTAATATTCCACGTTTTTGGCCATCGCCATTCTTCACATCACATCAATAAAGTAGGAAGATTCCCCAAAACCGTAACCTGTTATATATTTATTCCCTCCATTGGAACCTCCTTTGCCAGTAGCAAAATATGATAATTGGTTTTTTACCCTTTTATCTAGCAACAAAACTGACACCTTATATTTTTTTATCAGAGTTGTGGGTTTTTTTTTGCATTCCGACCGCAGATATTGTGGTCAATGCAAACATGACTCCTTGTAAAAAAAGGTGTCAGTTTTGTTGCCAGATAAAAGGGTAAAAAACCAATTATCATACTTATTCCCTATTCACCTTCTCCCGTTCTGAGACATCTGCAAGTTGCAGGGTGGGATCCCGTTCACCGCTGAAGCTCGGAACGCGGGAGCCGCTCAGCGTTAATTTGATTTAGAGAGGCGTAAGCGCCGTTGTTTTTAAAGACGTCGTACTCACGGCAGAGCACCATAGCGACACCACCGCACTCTACGATAGCTGGCGCCAAACTGCGTCACACGCCCTCCCGCGTGGCCTTGTGGGAGCCTTATTTTTTATTGTTCCGATTCCGAATGCGTAGTCAACGCACGTGTCGAGTTGCCTGTTGCTTGCACACCACTGCCAACGCGGTGCCACCAAATAAACCGCATGCGGCGTGGGGCACTTGTGCCTCCGACAGCGGCCCCCTACCCCCTCCACTCCCCCACTCTCCAATACCCCCCAAAGCAGGCCACGATATGAGAATGACCCCTTTTCTTTGGGCCGTTTCAATCTCAATCTGGGCACTCGACCTGCGAGTAAGCGCCTCTGCGCGGGGATATGCGCCTGTGAATTATCCGTCATCCGCAGCGGGGTCGACTCACAGGCATCTCGGCGCCAATAACGAGCAAACCGAGCGAGTGCTCGCTGTCCTTGGAGGTGCAATGAACAGAGAAGAAGAAACGCTTTCGAGCAACGCCGACAAGCAACGCCCCAAAGCCCAAAGCCAGAATTCCGTCCGCCCGTGACCAGGAATCCAACCCAGACCGCCAAGTGTGGAGCGCAGCGCACTGATAACCGAGCAACCGCCCCCAACCTCGGTTGTAAAATAAATAAATAAAATACACAAAAATTCTGCCGTCGACTCCGCAGGGCAAAGTGCTCGGTTGTCCAACCATCGCAGCTTTCCGCCTCCGCGTCGCTTTCTCTGTTTCACCTCCCGGCTCCTGGCAGTGGGAAGAACAAGCCGCTGAGGGTTGGGGGGGTTGCACAACAATTGTTTTGGTGCCGACGATATGCGCTCTTGTCATTTCGGAGAGACAGCCGAGCCGGATTGCTCACGAGGCAAAACTGTCCGCGCTGAAGCTCAGCGGAGCAGAGAAATTGCGTCATGAAAATAGATTGAGCCTTGCGACAAATGGCAATGGTTTGTCCCGCAGCCCATAGTGATTTAACCACGAGATGATATGGCACATGCCCTGACATTGTGTGTGTGTGCGCGCGCACATGTGTACAAGATTCCCCTTGCCGCTGTGCAACGATATTGATATTGAGTAGGTTATATACAATGCTTAGGATATTGTGATGTATATCAAATGCAATGCAGTATACGCCATGGTATTATGATGATGCTTATCGCAATGCGTCAATATCCACTTTATTGCAGCACTGCGGTTTTGGAAGGTTTACGAGTCTGGAGTTTGCCAGTTCACATCGCGGTCTGGGGTCAGTTGATAGCCCATCATCCCTCCAGAGTTGTGAAGTGTCAGCAGTATTTTGTGCTGTCGACAAACTAAACTCCACCATAGGAAGGTGGACATTCCAGCCCTGGGTCAAGGTCACCAATGGAGACTAGTCCCATTCGATGCTGATTTAAGTAGGTAAATATTGACTTGGTGCCACGATGGCGAGATGTTAACTACCTCGCCTGGTATGCAGGATGTCGTGGGTTCGATCCCGACCCTGACGCCTGCTGCTGTATATTTGGTCGCGTGGATTTTTCTCCGGGCCCTCCGGTTTTCCTGCCTTCACATTGAGAAACATGCGTTTAGATTAGTTGGCTGCTATAAATTCCCACTTTGTTGAGCTATCATTTGTGGCCAGGTCGCTTTTGAAAAATAGCTATATAGCTCAGTGAGCTTTATCTGGTAAAATAAAAAAAAATGTGTCATCGTTTAGTTTGAAATAGTTTAAAATGCACTTTACTGACGTGACTTTTTATAGATAGCGAAACTCCTCTTTCATATATCAGACTCTTTATTTATCCTAGAGGAATTGTAAATGTTGTTACAAATTGTAAATGTTGTGGCTTTACTCTCGATTTGGCATGTTTTGTTTACGTGACAAACCTTACTAATTGGCTGTGCCGGGTGTTGGTGGGTTTAACGACACATTTATATTTACGTGATTTACCCCAAAAAAACTTTTTTTATGAGGTTACATCAACACAATTCAATAGAGGATACTTGAGTAAGACAGAGATAAGTTAAGAAAGTCACTCATAAATATCAGCATAAATATTAAAGTATGGAATTACAAGTTGCCAGAGTACGTGCATCCCTGCACATTTGTCAAGAACAAAATGCAAGCTTGGACAAAGGCAGTTAAACAACAATTTTACCTATATGATATTCCAATTTTCCATCGATCTGTGCAAAATCCTGTTGCAATAGAATTTGGATATAAGCATTGTCCCAAGAAAAGCAACGCCATTCTTAGATTCAGAATCTGTATTTATACTGGAGGAATCCAATGAGCTATACGGATCTTTTTTACAGACTACTCTGATGGTGGAAGGGAAAAGCCAACTTCTGATACAATCACATTTCTTTATATAGACACACCTGGCCTTACTCCCAAGGGGTGTGCTTATATCCAGCTCCTGATGTATCTAAAATGTCCCACGCGTGGTCCCCTGTGTGTAACTCCACATCGAGATACAACCACCACCATGAGGCCTCTTAAAAAAATCCAGACCGGGCAGAAATTTTTACTTGAGGGTAATTTGTGCTACAGGACAGAAATTGTAAGGCCTTTTCGGCAAGCACAGAGAATGGGTAACCAAGACTGACTTCGACTCCTCAGGTAAGCCCTCTACCCTCACGGGGTCTCCACCACTACCCACTTTCACTCACCCACACCAAATCGGATAACAGGAAGTGCACGCACGGTAAGTTATACGTGTGGGGAAGGTCTTCATTCAGCAGTGGATTCACAAGAAGTATGTTCGTGTACAGATCGGCTGGGAGGGCTTAGCCAGGAGAGCACTGGGCCCACGACCCTCAGAGCTGGCAGTTCAAGTTCAAGTAAATTTTGTTGAACCAGCTGAGAACTCAAGAAGGCGAGAAAATATTCTCCCTAGCGACAGTTACCCCGCGGCACTAGTCTGCCGGTAAAAGGGGCGAAATTTTCTCTGTACAATTCCAGCCAAGTAATTTACGGGTAATGTTCGACTTTGGCACATTTTTACGGGTAATTTTCGACTCTGGCGATTGTGAAGCAGACGGCGTCGTATCATTGCTGTGGTTGTTATAGTGCCGCGATGTTCGGTGATTGTCTTCCAGCTGCTCTGCTTTAGCGATGGAAACATCTTGGTGGGCACCTTTAAAGTTTTTATTTTGTGAGTCTAATTAGCCGGGGACGTGCAAGCGAATTAAAAACAAAGGCAAATTAAAAAGTGCGTGAAAATCCTAAGACTTTGGGGGAAACGTAATTAAAGTGTTTGCTTGGATGCGTCCTTTGTGAAATGGCTTTTATAAAAATGCACATGGCACAGGAAGATAGCTTTATCCCCGGATTTGGATTTTCGAAGGCTGGCGTTATTTCATGGTTCTCATAAACAAGAAGCCCTGCTTGCCCGTGCATATGAGGTGTACGCACAAACAGCGGCAGAAGGCTCGATGCAAACATTCCAAGAGGATCTCCATGAAAATAATTGTAGGAAACTCATTAAAGATAAAAAAAATCAACATCATGCATTGTTGTGGAGCATTATTGGTGAAAGCAAAACGATGTTCTCAGTCTCCAACAAATACATGAATTAATTAAACCGGCCTATTGGCTTCCCACATCAACATTATCCAGCAGAATTGGTTTAGTGGAGTCAGTCTTGTTGAGCAAACGTCCCTGAATTGGCAGATGCTGTTGCCAAGAGGACTCCCATCTCAGATATGGGGGCCTGTTTAAGTTTTCTCCGGGCAACAAAATATCGTTAAACTAAATGTATGTGGCATTACTTGATAAAAAAAAACCTCCTATTTAGAACGAAACTTAACATATCTCTCATACGTTGCAGGCAGCCCTGAGGTTTCACCATGGGCGGAGTTTGCGGGAGGGCGCGGGGGAAACAACCCCCCACCTCCAAACTAGAGACCTTTATTAATTTATTTTCAGTTGCTTACAATTAAGATAAAAATAACAATTAATTATATTCACGCGCGGGTCTTGAGGGACAAATCGAACCCCTGCCCGCCCCGCCCCCCCAAATACAGGTGCTTATAAAATATTAACACTAACATGGGACTATCGTTTTAAATGTCAAAATAACGGATAATACACGGTAACGTGATAACAAATGCATGTTAATAGCTTCAAAAAGTCAAAGACTCTCCACTTGTTCGCCATCATTGTCAACACGTGCCTGGAATCTTCTCCAGGTGGTCTCCACAGCCCGGATGCACAGCGATAGCAAGCAGTACAATTCATGGGCCCCTGCTCGCAATTGCTAACCACTTTGAGGGGTCCACTGAGGCCAGAATAATTAACGGGCTCGTACCCCACTCCTCCGCACTTACGGCTCGTTGGTCGATCTGTGATATAACGCGAAGGTGGTGGGGGGAAAAAAAACATCACGAACGGAAGCTTGAACCGGGCCCTTTGCCTATCTAGGTAATTTCAATGAACATAACTCAAGGCCGTTGTTAATCGTGCTCCGGATGCGATAAACCCAGGACGGGATAAGGCGTTGTCTTTAAACTGTTGTTGCAAGATATTGCAACGGATTTTCTCTGTCCCATTGCCATCCATAACACAGTCACAAATTAGTGAAAATAAAAGTTGCGTAGATTATAACAATCATGGAAAGCTTGTGATCAATTGAAGGTTTCAGCTACCCACGACTGCACCAGGTTCATGAACGTGAAGTGAAATTCCACATTCTCATGGTGAGTGCCAGTCGTTCCAAAAGACAACCACTGCTACCACTAAAGTGGCACCTTGTACATTATCATCCGTGGTCAATCTACTGCTGGATGAAGTCCTCCTTACCCGTTGCCATTTCTCACAACCCTGCGATGTAACAATCCGCAAAACAGCTGCACGTGAGCTTATTTCGTCGCTCCATCTCCCAGGTGCACGAAACTATCATAAAGGCACCGATAGAGGCTCACATTTCCCTGGATAGGTGCGTTACTATACGCAGCCACGTGTCTCTCCCTCGTGCTGATGTTCATTTCCACTGCACCAGGTACTGCTATGGGGCTGAGTTCAAATCGAGGCTCGGATACCCCCCCCCCCCCCCCCACGGATTGCTGCAAATCCAAGCCAGGCACACGGAATTAGAATGCGTTGCGATAACGCTCCACAACAACTCATCATGTAAGTGAGCACGAGGAGGGAGAGGGGGAGACTATTTGAAAAAAAATCTCTAAAGCAGTCACTGCCAAGGCACACTCTAAAATTGCGTGCCGAATAATCACTATTTGATCGTTTCAACAATCGTTCAAACGTTCGCAAAGCTATTTTGCGTGAAAGCAACGCAGCGTGCATCACGATAAAGCTCGCGGCCACCTGCAGACGCATGCGTAGACGACTCTCACGCCAATATGCAATTTACTGCATCGGATTGGAGCAAAAATGAAGAAAAAGCGCAATTAAGAAGGTTGCCGGGTGGCTCAGAGGACGAACACTGAGATGGCGACGTTCAGTGGCTGGGTTCGAATCCTGTTAGCCACCCGCAGCCCAACCATCAAGAAGACAAAGATCCCTCGTAAAGCCTTAACACACTTTGGGTCAAGTATTGTTAGAGAACACCGATATGAAGGTCGGCAAACGAGGGGGTGGGTCTCCAGAACCAAGCCTGGTCACCTTTGTCTCCCCAGTAGCAGTGTTTACACACCAGTAAGAGTTGCTCATTTGAGGCTGAGTAGACCAAGGGAAGGACCGGTTTAGATGATCGTCACTGCTATTATCCGTGAGCAGGAATCGAACTCGGGTCGCCGGGTTTGTGGCGCAGCGCGCTGACCGATGCACTACCACTCCGGCACAACCACAAATAATTACACGCATCACATTAACTTTGGTTTTCAATACGTTCGGTAAAATGTTTGTTTTTGATATTGAAAAAAAAATCTGCTTAAATGACAGGTGATATTCATAGGGAAATCTGAATCAAGAGGGCAATCTAAAAGGTCAATTGAAGGGACTTCAAAATAAGTTCGTGACATCGTCCTGCGGGGATCTTCTCTGACACAGAGTGACGCACTGCTGGCTCCGAGCCCTGAATGGAAATGTCATTGTCCCATAATAACGGCGATAGCACGTTGAAATATAATTGTGGACACAAAAAGAGTAAACAATCCTGTAACGTTATCCCTGCTCAAAATGATCATCTTCGTTGGCCTGAGCCATGAGCGAAAATTCTGAATTCTTATGGCGGGGACCAGTATTTCCACAGGACATCTTTTGATGACATTGCATCACCGGCAACAGAGAACGACTGGCCGTGTTTACACCTCGACCGGGATCAGAACTTGCAACCTTACATTTTACAAGTAAAATATCTTATCCTTATCTTAATGAGATGTATATAGCGTCTTGGTAAAGGCGCTATGTAGCAATTATACATTTTACATAGCATGACAATAATTTGAAATACAGAATTGGCTCATTGTACGTGGTGTAGTTTTGATGCAGCAAAGCAAGATGGGTTGACGAGGAGGGTTTGGGATTGGCCTGGTCGTAGTTGGGGGGGGGGCGAAATAAATCTGGGGGGCTGAAAGGCAGAGGTGGGACAAAATCATTGTTATGCAAGTCCAAGTCGAGTCTGAAGTCATCAAATTCATGACTCGAGTCTGACTCGAGTCCAAGTCACATGACTCGAGTCCACACCAGTGAAAGGTAACCAGCCAGCATTGCATTGGGAAGACGAAGGGGGGTGGCCAGCGGCTGGTGCCGGGATTGAGTAAGGAGGCCACCGCGATCGAGTCCCTCACTCCGCCAACATCACGACATGCCAGTCATTCTAACGTCTGGGCTCGTTATTTTGGCTCCGTGGTTCATATTATTGTAATAAAGGTCGTGGAAGCGACTTCTGGAATCAGGGTCTTTATTTGTCTTTAGTTCACAACTCTCCTCATATAAATCCCACTGTCTTACTCCTTCACGCTGTTGACAGACAGCGTGAGAGGGAGAGAGACACGTGCTGCCACGTGGCAGCCTAGACCCAGCTCCAGCGTGGCCTCACCCTCCGTTCGTTCCAGATCTGACCACGTGTTGGCCATCTCCACCCCTTTTAATACCCGGCTCACGTGGTACCTTTCCACCAGTCCTGGTTAACCTCCATGGAATCTTCCAGATTCCATCGTATGATCCCAGGACCACGCCCCTGACTCGTCCCCCCATTAGCTGTGGCTAAAGCCAGCAGATGCAATCATCTCCTCCCAGATGTCACCTTCCCACGAGGTGTGATCAATCAACCACCCGGATATACCCTCACATTACATTATTAGCACGGTGCTTACAGCAGCTAGAACAAAAGAGTACGCTTGGGCGAGAAGTCAGGACTGCCACGGAGTTTATTCGAGGAACAGCCCTTTCTGCGTCGTGAAAAAAACAAGTGAGTCTGAGCATTAGACACAAGAAAGAGGAATACACGGAACTATCGGGGTCCATTCCTAAAGCTTCGACTATTCTTAAACACCTGAAACCCAGGACGGTAATGACCGCCCATCGCCCTCCCCCCCTCCGCCCCTTCCCACCAAAGCAAATCCTCCCACCCCCTCCACCTGCTTCGATTAGTCCGGGGTGGAACTGAGACCATTACACCCTCGATGCCACTCGAACTCTGTATGATGCGGGCGAGGATGTGGAAATGAAAAAAAAATGTATGCAACAAAAAAATATATTCTAAGCAAAATAGTGAGTAAGCAACGGGCAGACTTCATAAAAGGGGCAGTTTGGGTAAGGTGGCCCATATGGCTCTGAGGACTGATTGTTACAAAGGTTTGAACTCCAGCCCCAACACCGCCATCACCGCCAACACCTTGTTTCTTGGGGTGCTGTATCTGTTGCGAGCAGCTGCTATGAACGTGCCCGTGAATTGGCGGTTCCCCCGCTCCCTCCCTCCCTATCCTTGGAATTGGGAAATGTGTCCGCGTTTGTGGCGTTGTGTAAAAAAGAAATCAACATCGGAAGAAAAAAAACGTTGTAAAAAAATCATCAGCTCATTTGCGGGGCAATGCATTCGACTGCTTCGGTCGGCGACCGGGCTAAGAGAAAGATTCAATGAAATATTCAGACGAGGAAGTGACTAAAAATCCCACGGGATCGCCATCCACTCGACGAAGATTGTGGCCAAATGGATGTGACTAAATTAACACCGCTTGCCGCTTTCATCACAACAACTCCCTTTTGCATCTGTTGAGTGTCTCTGCAACGTAATTGTTGTTGTTGTTCTGGAAGTAATTTGTCAGAGGCAACTTCCTTCACGAGAAAACTTATTTCTGTCCGCGCAGCACTCTCGATTTCACCAGTAACGCAGCCGGCTCTGCTCCCATGTGTCCCCTTTAGCTCCTTTTGCTGTATTCCCCCATATCGCTTCCGTAATTTTGGGTGACCCAATGTCAACGTATGCAAATGAGACTCATCCTGGACTCATTCTGGGAATTTACATCTTCTCCAGGTAAGTCTACGGTCAGTTGTCTGGTGAAATCACCCCCCCTCCCTTCCCTTCCCCCACCACTGTTCCACGTATCTCTCTGTTTGACCTCCGCATGTCGTTTGCCTCTCTTCATCTCTCCGCGGAAATTGTGTTTCCCTGCCGAGACTACCGTACAAATCACTTCGCCGCCTCTGCACCCTGTACTATTAGAGAGTAGACTCTGGAGCTCATAACTCGACTGTCTTCCCCGCGGGTTACAAACTTGAAGTCATTTTAAGCCCACTGCCATTCTCGGATCACTTTTGGAATCTGTGTGACGTTCATGGAAAATTAGTTCATGGGTAAAGGTCGCCACTGCTGACAACAACAAAAAACGGGACATGTCATGGGAAGAAGGATATCTGGACAATATCAGGAGAGAGGGAGAACAAGAGTGGTGCTATCATTAAGCAACTCACAAAACCCAACAATATTTTACAGATTTCCCAGGACAGCTACAGCTACCTCGACAAGAATACACAGGGTTATGGGGGAGGGGGTGGGGGAATAGGTGGAAACCCTCTTCACAGGAGGGCTTTAACGTTTTCTGTCATCGGAGATTTAAAAAAACAACAACTTCCGTATTTGGCTGTTGCCAATACAATTTTAACGAGCTCCTTGCAAGCAGGATGTTCCACTTGTACTCACCACAAAGTATTGCTTCTGATTTGCTTTCAATGTCACTTAGCCCGGCTTCATAGTTTAAACCACGTTCTTGTTTTGGCAGGTTGATTCTCTCGGGCTCTGTGGGACGACCATTACACTTAAACTCAAACTCGCAATGATCTCGAGGCAAAGCAAATGAAATAGCCTTTGTGTATTTGCTGATACGAAAGTTCGTGCAGACTTCTTTCAATCTCCTGAATGCTCCTGCAACGGGCTACTTGACGGTCTCCAAAATAAGCTAAATCGGAAGCTCAGGGCAACTCTCTGGTAAGAGGGGCGAGTTTGCACTCCCCAATATTCCGGTGGAACCTTAGCAATGATCAAACGAGAACACGCCGTACTTTTTACAGAAAATATATATCTAAAAAATAATGCAGCCTCTCTGATGGGAGTCATTCGACTTAAAAGAGGCGCTCTCAAAAGGCTCATCCGAAACCAGCGACAAGGGGACGGACCCAAGTGGGATGAATCAAAAGGCAGGAAGGTCACGGGGAGACCACTGCGGCCGATGCGCCAATGGCATCGCCACGTTTACTTCCACCAATGCCAATGTGGTCACCGCGTCGTCGTTGTCATGACGACGGCGATGTGTGTCCTTTACGACAGAGCGCCTTGTCACGCCCGGGGCAAATCTCAAAGCCCTTAACCCTTGCCATCACTTCCATCCTGCTGCCAGGTCATGCAGCTGTGGTGTAAGTCGACACCGGACCTCCGAGGGCCATCGCGGTGCCTAAGTGGATGACTTGGTGGGATGTCGTTAAATTTGAGTGATATCTGAACCATAATGGGGACATTTTTGCAAAGTTCATGCGGTGGTGGTGGTGTCTGATAGGACACTAAGCCCCTGCCATATACAGACACTGCATGTGTATTTTTTTGTATTTTTATTTGTTTCGAATTTTTCCCAACTTTTATCCCGATTTTGCTCTCGGTGTCATGTCATGAGATCAAGTTATCCACGTGGAATGTCTCGCTGTTGGATAACGGCACCACCGCAGCGGCAATGACAGAACCACCACGGAAATCCTCCTTCAAGAAGCCTCCGTTCTGAGCCGGAGGGGCACAGATGCAGTCCAACCCAATGCCACATGAGAGCAATTAATGTTCACCGCACGATCGTCAAAACCCAATATCTTTAATTCTCACGGCTGGAACCTAACACACAAAGTGCTTGCCACACTTGAAGCACAACGCCTCACTCATCTCGTCCAGGAGCGCAAACCACCACGCGAGCTGCGGTCGCCCTCGCAGCAGCAGCAGCAGCTGTGGCTTTTTTTCAAGCCATCGAACAAAGACGGTGGGTCACCGCATCGCGCGGCGCTTTCAGATGTGCGTCTGTGGCCGTCTGGAACGCTGCTCCTTCCGATATTAGGAATCCACCGGAGCGATGGACTTTTAAATACGATAGTTTGAAAACGAATTTCTTTAGAACTGTTACATGCGGTGCGAAAAAAGTTCAACGTACATTACCAAAAGCGCAGAACAGTATTTCATGATGGGTTTTTGTTCACTCATTTTTGACCGACCTGCAGAAATCAACGCGCTGCCCTTGAGAACCCGGTTTAAGCACAGGCGGCTGAAACCTGCCTTCGAACCAACTATCTCCGCAGAATCAGCTCGGCGCTCTGACCTCCGGGTCCGCCGGCTCTGCCATATGAATGTGGAATTGACACCCCTTGGAATTCAGTTTCATTCATTAAGCAAAACCCTGTGAGCCATGCGGCTCTTGACTCGGGTGCAACCGCAACAAAACTAAAACATGAACAAGAAAACATCTTAAAGTGACTACACGCAACAGAAAAATCCTGGAAAAAAACAGCAAAGTCTTCCAGAAAAAACACCATATTTCAACGCTGTGTGCAAAAATCCCAGTGGGATGCAAGTCAAACAATAACAACCATAAAACAATGTAAATTAAAGTTATCAGGCTAACTCTGTACTACAACAAACAAACATGGCTAAATCAAAACGTTTTCAATAGAGGAGGTTGTTTTCATTTATTTCATTTTATTTTTTACCTACGTGACTTTACCGAAAAAACTAAGAGTAGAAAGAGTATGAGGTTGAGCTCCACTGAAGATCTCTTCCTGTAGGGACCACCTGGCCAAGATGGTTCCAAAAATCAAAGACGTCAACCAGGCAAAGCACCGCGCATGCACCACTTCTGGCTCATACGCTGCCTCGATGCGGAACGATCTCCCCGGCACAATAACATGCGCCGGGCCAGACTCCGATGAGCGCGGTTGACCTCGTGCGGTGCGAAAGAAGGTTCGACATACGCTCCAACGTGCAATCGAACCTTATTGTAAAATGTTAAACACCGCAGCACTCGCTCGCACAACAATTCCAACTGTTACATTTACAGAACATTGTGTGCGGACACGCGTGGGGGCGCATCACTTATTTACGCGTTTGACTGCGGTGTGAAGTTCACGCTGCGCTGCCTCTTACGTCTTTGTTCCTGTCCTCGACACGTTAACATTGTGATTCAACAACGTGCAATGGGTCCCGTTTCACTTGCGGCTTTTCAGGGGAGTCCACACACGAGTGGTCCTGGGAGAGGAACTACATTTTTCGAGTAACGCACAATCAGTAACCTGCACACTCAGTAACAACAAACAACAACAACCGCCATTTGCCACTAAGTGGCGGTGACGTCACCACGACGCTTGTGCCAGGCCATGTGCACGTTGGGGCCACATGAAGCGTCGAACGCCCGCTGGCAGGAGGTCACGGGGCAGACCCAGCAGGTGCCAAGGGTCGACTGACTGAAACGACTGGCTGATGCACCACCTGTGCCCCCTACTGTGTCAACTTGCTGTGCTTGAGCCACCCGGTGATCTGCTCTCTCTCTGTCTCCCTCCCAACTTTCTCGAACCTTCCACAAGTCCCTCTCAGCACCATCCTCCTCGTTTCCCGCAAAATGTACTGCGTCTCCTTTGGGTATCCTCCAATCCCCTATCCCCTTTTTAGCACCTTCATTACCGCCACCTTTCTCTAATTATTTAGCTTGGCTGTGATACCCCGCCCCCCCCACCTAACCCTTTAGAGATTGACGTAAAAACTGTAGACGTTGTCGTTACGTTTTCGTTACGCGTGCGTCAATTGAATCGTCTGGATGAGGTTTATTCCAGGTAAAATGTGAACAGATTAATAAATAACAAGCGACAAAAACAAACACGCTCTCTCCAGACTAGCTTTAGAGCAACGGTCGTGTATTGCGGTGACGTCTTGGGCAAGGGCGTTCGGATGAAGCCACTACATTTTCTGAACGCGCTATAAATTGGTTGCAACAACAAAAACACATATTTTGGCTTTCGATTTAAAGCTTTCGTGACTGCAGGGATTAATCTTCTTGTTCTTTCGGTAAAGTCACGTAGAATGGAAATAATAAAATAATAAAAATAAACCTAATAAAATTATTCTCACGACGTTTCGGCCACAACGCAAGCAGCCGTCCTCAGGTGGAGAACTGGTCTGTCGAGAAGACTCTGTCTTCTCGACAGACTCATTATTTTATTATGTTTTATTTTAATTATTTTATTATTTCCATTCTACGTGACTTTACCGAAAGAACCAAGAAGACATATTTTGGCGTTAAGCCCTGCTCAGGCGCCAGGTGCACCAGCAGCAGCAGCAGGCTCCATGCTGACGTTATCAGAAGGCGAGCGGCAAAGGGCAGAAGATGCATGAATGGAACTGGGAGGGGAATTGGCAGCGCGAGAATTGTCTTGAAAATTGCGATAAAAAATGTTTGAGGTGAAGGCTGCATTGGCCATTACTGGTGGGACCGCAGCTGGTGGATTCTAGCCGCAAATTGAGAGGTTTGGGGAGGGAGCGGGGGAGAAATGGCATTGAATCAGAGGCGTTCATCTCACTTAAAACTATCGAAAACTTAGTTTAATTTAATAGCCATTTGACACAATTTTGGCAAAATTGCCCGATGATGCTGGATGTAGTTACCAGCGAAACGTCGTACTCAAATGGTAAATGTTGTGGATTTACTCTCCAACACACTGGTGGGCTGAATTAGTAACTAATTAGCACGTTTTCTTGACGTGGAAACCCTTACTGGTTCGCTGTGTCGGGTGGTGGCGGGTTAACGACACATTTATACTTACGCGATCTAACCCAACGCACCTTTGCTGCTCTGCATTTGTTTTTGAGTTAGTCAATCCGGAAGGTCGTCGCCTGTGGTGTGCTCAAGTTTGTATCTTGCAAGACACGTGGCCTGCGTGAAAGAGCAGGCACAGCATTCTAGAGAGGGTTGGCCTTTCTCGAGCTCCGTCGAGTGCAGGGCCTTCTGCCGGCAGTGGCATGTGCGTACTTATACATTTATACACGTCGAACTTCTAGCAACGCCGTACGTATCCGACCGTGTTAATCGTGACCGAGAGAAAGCGACTGTCGTCTTTGCAGAAGAATCGAGAAGGCTTCCGCGCCTTGGGAGGAATTTCTCAGACACCGGATTGAAGGTGACGATCGACAGCGATGATCACCACGACGGTGGAGGCTCCGGGGGCTAACCTGGGACTCGAGGACAACTGCTGCTACTTCTTCTTCTTCTTCTGCGTGGGCATTAGCACTCCGAGAGGAAGTCACGTGCGTAATTTATTGGGAATGCTGGCGATGCGATCAGCCCTTTAGGGGGTGGGGGTCACTCTCATTGCTTACTGTCAAAAAAAAGCCGGTTAAATTTGCCGATGTTTCACAGACGTGATGAAACACCCATTAAATTCCCCGCTCCCTTCCCGCCACCTTAGCACCCCCGTGTCAACAATTTATCGGTTTGCTTCCCTGACCTTAAATAAAGAATCAATTTTAACTCTTTGTAATCCCCATTCGCCGCAGCCTGCACATTTCACTCTTGTCAGGTTTGAAATGGGCCGGCATTTACCGGCGCTGAGAGGGCCTCTGTGGTATCGTTCGTATGCACGGGTTCAAGCGCAATGATAAACGCATAACAACATCGGTATCAGAATTATGGACGTTACAATTTTTTTTCGACAAGCTGGTCCAAAGGGAACTCTTGGCTTGGCAAAAAGAGGTGAAACCCTGGAGAGGAAAAAAAATCACAGAGTAAAGGGGCCATCTATTCCCTCTGCGCACTGCCAGAAAAGAAAATCATCCCACGTTTGCATTATGGGTAAGTGGTGATGCTATGGTTGGGGTAACTGTGGTAAAGATCTAGCATTCCGAGTTCAAACCCAAGCCGTGGATTAATATCAGTGGCAACTGGCGAAATGCGGTCCATTCCAAAAGTATTGCGATTGTAGTATCTAAGTTTGCATTATTGCCGAAAGACTAAACAAATACAGAAACTCCTCTAGTTACGAACATTCAACTTACGAACTTACAGAGATATGAACAAACCTGTCCGTAGTCGTAAGTTCAACCGAAAGAAATGGCGGCGGTGGCATCTACACCTGCAGAACGTGAAGAACCAGTGGCATCTACATCTGCAGAACGTGAAGAACCAGTGGCATCTACATCTGCAGAATATGAAGAACCAGTGGCATCTACATCTGCAGAACATGAAGAACCAGTGGCATCTACATCTGCAGAACGTGAAGAACCAGTGGCATCTACATCTGCAGAACGTGAATAACTAATGGTATCTACATCTGCAGAATATGAAGAACCAGTGGCATCTACATCTGCAGAACGTGAAGAACCAGTGGCATCTACATCTGCAGAACGTGAAGAACCAGTGGCATCTACATCTGCAGAACGTGAAGAACCAGTGGCATCTACATCTGCAGAACATGAAGAACCAGTGGCATCTACATCTACAGAACGTGAAGAACCAGTGGCATCTACATCTGCAGAACGTGAAGAACCAGTGGCATCTACATCTGCAGAACGTGAAGAACCAGTGGCATCTACATCTGCAGAACATGATGAACCAGTGGCATCTACATCTGCAGAACATGATGAACCAGTTGCATCTACATCTGCAGAACCTGAAGAACCAGTGGCATCTACATCTGCAGAACATGAAGAACCAGTGGCATCTACATCTGCAGAACGTGAAGAAGCAGTGGCATCTACATCTGCAGAACGTGAAGAACCAGTGGCATCTACATCTGCAGAACGTGAAGAACCAGTGGCATCTACATCTGCAGAACGTGAAGAACCAGTGGCATCTACATCTGCAGAACGTGAAGAACCAGTGGCATCTACATCTGCAGAACATGAAGAACCAGTGGCATCTACATCTACAGAACGTGAAGAACCAGTGGCATCTACATCTGCAGAACGTGAAGAACCAGTGGGCATCTACATCTGCAGAACGTGAAGAACCAGTGGCATCTACATCTGCAGAACATGATGAACCAGTGGCATCTACATCTGCAGAACATGATGAACCAGTGGCATCTACATCTGCAGAACCTGAAGAACCAGTGGCATCTACATCTGCAGAACATGAAGAACCAGTGGCATCTACATCTGCAGAACATGAAGAACCAGTGGCATCTACATCTGCAGAACGTGAAGAACCAGTGACATCTACATCTGCAGAACATGAATAACCAGTGGCATCTACATCTACAGGAGATTATACAACTTGTAAAGCCATTCCCCGTGTTTAGTGTACACGCCGTACAACACGTTTGGAATCAACAGGAGTAAAGTTTGACTTACGAACAAATCGACTTACGAACGGACCTCCGCAACCTAACTCGTTCGTAAGTAGACGAGTCTATGTATTGTATGAAGTATCGTAAGTAAAATATGAATTAAGGAAAGGTGGAACAAACGTTGTCGTTATTTCCAAATCTTACCCTGCATTCACATCACAGGGCCGTGGACCGCACTTTTTGAGAAAATTGCAAGACGCGAGAGTTCAAAAAATGAACTTCTGAAGTTTGCGCTCAGACGCAACGGCATTGAGCAGGTTTCGTCGAGTAGGAAATCCACCGATTGTGCAAAACACAGACGATGCTTAAAATTACCTGCGGCAAGGGGGGGGGGGTTGTCAATCACACTTGTTACACGAGCTCGGAAATTCGGAATTTTGAAGACAGTTTTTCGGGGGCGAAGAAGGAGAAATAAGTATAACCCGTAAAAACAAAGTTTTTCACTATAAATCCTTTATATGCGTGGCGGCTAGAGTCCTATCGTCCTCTGGCTTGAGATGGCTGCCACCTATGGGTCAGATGATTGCATTGCACCATTAAGCAATTGGTAAATAAATATAATAATTTTGTCCTAAAAAGTGTAAAATTTAGTAAAAATGTTTTCACAAACATTAATTGTCACGCACAACGAGTCTGTGTGGAAAATGTCAGCTCGATTGGATCACGGGAAGTGGGTTAAAAAACGACCGAAAGATTTGCACGGTCCTAAGCAAGCAAGCGAACTTAATATAAAGGATTTAAAAAAGAGTCCAGTGTCGCAACATTCGAACTAAATGACCTCCGAAGCAAGTGCTCGGTGGGGCATCAAACATGCCACGATCAGCGAGAGATGGGGGTGGCGAAGGCGGCTTTGGGGAGGGCCTTCATCCAGCCGTGGATTGGCCAAGGCCGGTGATGATGACGAGGATGAACAACATTGTGGCACAACATCACAGGAGTGTAGAGTAAGACAAGCCAGCGCTCGTACGGTGTGGCTCAAAGTCTGGTATATCCACACATAGCTAGGCAAAAACAGTCCTACAAAAACCTATGTAACAAAATAAATAGCCAGTGTATGTATGCTTATGTATTGAATATACTGCGCCAGTGTATATGTGAGTTTATCTCTATCCACCAAAGAGACAGAACTCAGAACTCACCGTAGGTATTCGTGTTGATGAGAACTGTGTTGTCGTTCGGAACGTCGGTCTCCCTCCACCCCCCATCGCCCTCCCCCTCCACCCCCCATCGCCCTCCCCCTCCACCCCCCATCGCCCCCCCCCTCCACCCCCCATCGCCCCCCCCCCTCCACCCCCCATCGCCCTCCCCCTCCGCCCCCCATCGCCCTCCCCCTCCACCCCCCATCGCCCCCCCCCTCCACCCCCCATCGCCCCCCCCTCCACCCCCCATCGCCCCCCCCCTCCACCCCCCATCGCCCTCCCCCTCCACCCCCCATCGCCCCCCCCCTCCACCCCCCATCGCCCCCCCCCCTCCACCCCCCATCACCCTCCCCTCCACCCCCCATCGCCCTCCCCTCCACCCCCCATCGCCCTCCCCCTCCACCCCCCATCGCCCCCCCCCTCCACCCCCCATCGCCCTCCCCCTCCACCCCCCATCGCCCCCCCCCTCCATCCCCCATCGCCCTCCCCCTCCACCCCCCATCGCCCCCCCCCCTCCACCCCCCATCGCCCTCCCCCTCCACCCCCCATCGCCCCCCCCCTCCACCCCCCATCGCCCTCCCCCTCCACCCCCCATCGCCCCCCCCCTCCATCCCCCATCGCCCTCCCCCTCCACCCCCCATCGCCCCCCCCTCCACCCCCCATCGCCCCCCCCCCTCCACCCCCCATCGCCCTCCACCCCCCATTGCCCCCCCCCTCCATCCCCCATCGCCCTCCCCCTCCACCCCCCATCGCCCCCCCCTCCACCCCCCATCGCCCTCCCCCTCCACCCCCCCCATCTGTGCCACATAAATGCAAACCAGAAGGTGTATTTGGAAGTGATGCAGATAACGTCTGTAAACGACGAGAAAGACCCATTATAACCGAACACAGATAACAAAAAAACATGAAGCTTGTTCAACGCAAGCCTATAATTGTGTGTTTTAAGACAAAATTGGTCTTCGCACCTCCGATTAGCACGGTTGGATAGGTGCGATGCGAAATAAGTTCGACATGCACCGTACATTAATTGTGGGATGTGATACTCTTTGGTTCTTTCGGTAAAATCAGGTAGGTGAAAAAATAGAATAATCCTAAAATAAAATAATAAAATATCAAACATTAAATAAAATAAAAATGAAAATAACTAAATTAAATCACGACGTTTCGGAAGCAACACAAGCCTCCATCATCAGGTGGGATGTGAACTTGGCGACCTGAGCCAAAATCAGCGGCGGGAGATTTCTGAAACTGGCCTTGCCACCCACCCCAATCCACCCCCACCGCACCCCCATTCACCACTGTACGACTGATGATCATCATGGTGAAGCATGGTCAAACAACCCCCGTGACCGGTGCTCAAACGGGAAGCCTTCATCCAACAGCGGATTGACAAAACGCTCAAATTTTATCGTTAATTCGTTCGTATCAAGGGGGCCGTCCATAAATGACGTCGCGCACCTAGGGGGGGGGGGGGCAGACATTTGTGACTATGTGTGACGATGGGGGGGGGGGCGGGTGGGTTGAGAAAAGTGAAGTCACATCAAAATGCGCAACTTTAAATAAATATAGACAACACGTTCTACTTATAGTAATAGTAACAGGTTTTTACCCTTTCAACTGGTAGAAAAACTGACACCTTTATAAAGGTGTTATAAAGGTGTCAGTTTTTGTACCAGTTGAAAGGGTAAAAACCTGTTACTATATTTTGCCACTGGTAAAGGAGGTCTCATAGTGTAAACGTTCTACTTAATTAAATATACTTTTTAATACATGTTTTCTCCTACGCACTACAATGGCAATAGTTTAAAGCGATTTGAAGCGTGTTTTATTTTTTCGGGGGGGGGGGGGCAGAGCTTTGTGACGTCATATTTGAGGGGGGTCTGACTTTTTGTGACGCCGTGTGACGAGGGGGGGGAGATCAAAAATCGTCAAAAATCGCGTGACGTCATTTATGGTCGGCCCCAAGGACGCGCTATTTGTGTTTGTATGTGTGCGTGTTGAACTCCTTTCGCACCGTATTGTAGTCAGCCGTGCTAACCAGAGGCGCGGATGTTTGTGGTCATAGTTATTTGCGAGCAAAGCTTTCTTAGAATGCCATCGACTTCGCCAAGTGTCTTCTATGACCCTCTGTTAATTGAGATAGAATTGCAATACAAGTGAGTGCCATCTCAGCAAGTTTGCTGTGTGAATGCACGCTCTATTAAACCGGCGTGCATTTGTGCCGCACAGCACTATGGGATAAACTCGCAACTCTTACACCGAAGCAAATCGCTTGAGGTTTCGAAAGTTTAAAATAAATAATTCTCAGCCGAAGCTATGGACGGTACCCTTAGAGGTAAACCTTACAGCAACGCAAGCCTGGGGCACTACGTATCCTTTGCAGGTCTGTCTAGTGAATAGCTCCTGCTAACAATAACACAAGGGATTGGCATGCACTCAATTACAACCCGACAATGATTAAAGATTCTCTGTATTTTTCGATTTAAAACTTTCGTGACTGCAGGGATTGATCTTCTTGGTTCTTTCGGTAAAGTCACGTAGAAGGGAAATAATAAAATAACAAAAATAAAACATTATAAAATAATTCTCACGACGTTTCGGCCACAACGCAAGCAGCCGTCCTCAGGTGAAGAACAGGTCTGTTGTAGACGCTGTTTTTCCGACAGACCTGTTCTTCACCTGAGGACGGCTGCTTGCGTTGTGGCCGAAACGTCGTGAGAATTATTTTATTATGTTTTTTTTATTATTTTATTATTTCCCTTCTACGTGACTTTACCGAAAGAACCAAGAAGATTCTCTGTATTGTATAGACGACGTAGAATTTCGGGGGCAAGTGCTGTTAGCGAGCACCTATTAAAGCCGGCACGTCGCACGAAAAGAGGCGTTGTTGCGAGAAACATGCTCGGCCACCTTTGTCTCACATACCCCAAAAGGCACGAAGTGAAGGCAGAAAGGTCACCTCGCGATCAAACTGACGATTGATGTTAGCCGTGGCCCGGAGTCGAACTCAGGGAATAACCAGTTTAGTAGCGCACGTCACGCACCACTGCCCCACCGCTCCCCATCCTGGACACACACACGCACGCAAATGAACTCACACAACAACAATTGCCATTCGTTATTAATTCACGTTGGCGAGGTTACCACAACCACTTGAGCCAGGCTACGTACATGTTGCACCAATGTGAAATGGCATCGGCTTGCTGGCTTGAGGTCTGCGGACATGCCCCAGAGTGAGATATGGGATCAATGAAATGACAGGAAAGCGCATATCACCTGTATGCCATATTCTTCGAACCCCCTCACTGTGTCAGCTTTGGCTGTGCGTATGAATCGGCTTCCCGAGTGCTCCACTCGCAGTTGTGAGCGTCTCTCTTCCCTCTGCCTCTTTGCGAATTGTTGGGAGGATGGCCGCTTAGCAAACCGCCCAAGAGCATTTTTCATATGCACCCTCCGCAGGGGCCAATCTGACACCAGCGGTGACCCAATTATCGACAAATCCTCTCAACCTTCGTGTCCTCATTTACACACGAAGCCCATCACCTCCATACACTCCTGCCATGCAATTTGTGTCCCATCTCCCCACCACCTTGGACATGCCTTGGCTTGGTTACGTGGGTTACATACAACCCAGTAAAAGCATCCTTGCGTGCGCAACGAGCCCATTGATGGGACTATGTCCAGATCTCTCCTATGTCTTGCAGCTACTCATGCAATCCAACCGAGATAAACCCCTGATGGATCGCATGTATGTGTAGTGACTGACTCAGAGACACTACGAGTAGGAGGCACTCTGTATATTAACACGGCCTTAACAAATTTTGATTTAAAGCTTTCGTGACTGCAGGGATTCATATTCTTAGTTCTTTCGGTAAAGTCACGTAGAAGGGAAAAATATATATATATAAAACAATAAAATTCTCACAACGTTTCGACTGATGATTATTGCTTGTGTTGCAGTCGAAACGTCGTAAGAATGTTTATTATTTTATTATTCCCTTCTACGTGACTTTACCGAAAGAACTAAGAATACGGCCTCAACAGTTAACATATGGTAACTACGGTTCCCAGTCAGGGCAGCTGGTAGACTGCCTGACTGGCGACGCCGAGATGGTGAAGACTCCAACAGCAGCACGACGAGATCCCACTCCACACGACAGCCCCGAGGTCCCCTCCTGGGGCCCCTCTTATACTGCCAGCGTGGCCTGGCTCCAGTCCCTGGCCACGCCCCCCTTCTGGAACCTACGAGCGGGTTCTCGACGTGCCCCTTCCGTAACCTTTCCCCTAGATCCCTCTCTGGTCGATCACGTGACCTGCTGTCAGGCAGGGCTGCTGTAAGCTGCAGATCCTCTTCTCTGCCAGCAGCCAGCGCTATGCTGCTACGTGACTGATTCTATGTCACTACAGATGTGTAAATGAAAGGCTTCACGAGGACGTTTTTTGTTTATTTCCTCAACAACTGGTGACCGCTAATTATTTGAGAGAAATCAGATGCAAATGGTTTTATTGTTGTAATCTTTTAAGTTGGCGAATCTTCTGCATTCTCGTACAAGTATTATTTTCCAGTTCTCATGTATACGATTGAGAAAGCATTTAAATTGTCCTGTATCCGTCTGGCAGTCAGTGGCATTCCAATAAAGACAGGAAAAGGTGCAGCCCTGCAATTTGGCGCCACGGTGGCTAGGAGACGTTTAACTACCTCCCCTGGTTTACAGAAGGTCATGGCTTCGATCCAGACCCTGACACCTCTATATTTGAAGGTTGCATGTCTCTCTCCCCATGGTCGCGTGGAGTTTTGTCCGGGTCCTCTGGTTTTTCCCCTCCAAATTTAAAATCAACATGCGTTTATAGTATTTTGGCTGCTACAAATGTCCATGCAATAAGCCACTTCGTTGAGCTATCATTTGTGATGGCCATGTTGCCTCGAAAAGAGAGCTCTCTATAGCTCAGTGAACCTTACCTGTTCAAATAAAAATAAATATCTCAGTGGGCCTTACGTGATGAAAACATATTCCTGCGGAGGGAGCTGGTAGAAACGTTGGGTTGCTTGGTCAATGGCCAGGGTCAACGGCGGCGTGGTGTATTCCGCAAATATGCCCGACTGTGAGGGCGGGCACAAGCCGGCGTGAGTAGGTTAAACGTTGAGTTTTATAATGGCACCACGGGGTGACCAGCCCCTCCCTCCCCACCCAGCCCCTCCCCACCCTCCCCTCCCCACCCAGCCCCTCCCTCCCCACCCAGCCCCTCTCTGCACGACGGACGGACGGACACAATAATCTCCTGTGGGCTGGTGTAACCAGGAGGTTCCTACCAATATAAAATGCTTGCTCTGACCACTGCTGGCAGAAGAGCTATATAGAGTTCCCTCTAAGACATTCTAATGAGGCAACATTCAATATACTGTGTATTTGGTTACATTTTACAAACACATGCAAATTATGTTACATTGTTCTCCATGTAAGCATCGTGAAAAATGTACGTGGTTCACCAATATACGCGCTTGTCAGCTTCATTAAGCTATGTTCAAGTTTTATTGAATGTCTCGGTAAGATAAATGCGTGTGTTTTTTTTTAATGAAAGCAACATAGCTCTGGTCTTTGTTGTGCAGATGGCCAATGGGGGTCCAAAGCACGTCATTGCCTGATAGCGTGTGAATGTAAAACTCGAAAGATTAAGCACGTCATCGGTACATTCCAAAGCGCGTATATATCCGATGTCAAATCTCAGGGCAGATCCTGTCCGGATACGTACACTTTGACGTCAGTCTTCCTGCACCTAAAAACCAGGGGCCACGTGTGGCCGGATGAAACGACGCGACGTCGCGATAGAGTCGGGATATCGTTGCTGTCGGGAGCGTTGCATTTGAAAAGTTGTCGACAGATCTGCCCGAGAGAGGGGTGGGAAAGATGGCTGCTTGCGTTGTGGCCGAAACGTCATGAGAATTATTTTATTATGTTTTATTATTTTATTATTTCCCTTCTACGTGACTTTACCGAAAGAACCAATAATATGTCTTTATTTCTTCAGGTACGAGACACGGGTCTTCAAGGATTCCCTTCATTCCAAGCGTCTCCCGCCTGAAACATCCCTCAAGCCCCTTTCCCGAAGGTTCCTTGAGCCACTTTCCCTCCAGCCAATCACCTTCCCACTTTCCCTAACCGATCCCAACCGACCTCCCTGTCAATCATCGTCCGTTTCCCGCTCTTTCCGTTTTTTGTATATCTACCTCCAATGCCCATCAATGTCTCCGCCTCTAACCAATCCCCTTTCAGGCACCGTCAAGTAACCAATCAGAGGGGCTTGTTTTTACTTTATGATTCGCCCGGTATTTACATGTGAATTTTAAATTAGTTTTACAAATGTATGGTTGTAAATTGACTTAATAATTTTATCGCACGGTTCTAAAGTTTTAACAGAGGAAGCTTTTGGTTTTAATAAAGGCGCCTTCAAAGAAAGAAAGTTTGACAGACGCATTTATGAGAACATTGGCTTCAATTGAGGCCTGAGCAAAGTTTCTCCCTTTGACAACAGTGACAGGGGATGGGAAGGTATGTGTTGAATGCTAAGTAGCTAAGGGATATATATTTATTATTACGTAATAATTTAATTGTGGGAGCAGTGGTGCAGTGGTTAGGACACTGTGCTATAAATCCAGTGACCCGAATTAGATTTCCGGGCATGGCTAACATCATTGGCGGAGTGATATCTGAATCAACCTTGGGCTTGCCCTTCACCAACCCACACGGATGACATGGTGAAGTATGGTCAAACAACCTCATGAACCGGCACAGCAGACCTCATTCTGCGGTGGATTGACAAAGGGTAGTAAATTATTGCTTTGATTCGTTATTTAGAGGGACGCGGGGCTGAGTTTACGCCTGACTGGGATTTGAATTTGCATCCTGATTGTCAGTGGCATGCTCTAACTGCGTCACCATCTGGCCAGATTTCCATACGTAGTTGCAGAGGGAAATTATGATAACCCCATTGCAGCATTGATTTATATGTAGATTTACAAATGCACAGGCTCAAAGGGTAAAGGTAGGGGCATGGGGGTTTGCACTTCCTCTTCCACGGGCACGACAAAGCAGATAGCTAATTCACCTCTCAATTCCGCTCTGTATCTCCTTTGCTATCACTCCCATTACCTTGCTTTATATCATCACTCTCATCTCATTCCAGTCTCACAAGGTCTCCTTAACGTCCCAGAATCCAAATGCAATTTCCCACCTGTTGTCCGCTCGTCAATATGTCGGAACTTTTGTTTAATTATTTAGTCCAATTCATTGCCTCGGGTTTGCCACCTGTCCTGTCTTTTTTTTCCAAGACGAACTCTTTTATTTTTTTTTGCAGGTGGGCTGTCCATGGAAAATCCTGCAAAGTCTCCAAGGGACGTTAAAAGTCCCGGGTATTGTCAGCTGTGTATTACTGTTTCGTTAACCCACCACCACCACCCCGACACAACCAATTAGTGTGGGTTTGTCGCGTCAAACAAAATACGCCAATCAGTTATTAGTTCACGACACAGGTGTAGAGTAAATCCACAACATTTACACTCGGGGAAGCAAGGTAGTGACTTCAAATTGCGGTCACGGTGGGGATGGCCCTGCCCATTGTGCCTCCAGGCTCCACGGCCCTGCTGGCAGAAGGGCCTGTACGGAAAGCTTCCTCCGGAGGGCATTTTGGCTGAATCTCCCACGCTGTCCAGGCGTCTTGGAAGAGGTGGCAATGCCTCTATTTTACCCAATCATATGTGACCTGACAAACTGCGGTATGAAGCTAAACATTTTAAAAAAATATAAACTAAACAATGTTTTGATAATTGTTTTTTTACCCTTTTATCTGGCAACAAAACTGACACCTTTTTTACAAGGAGTCATGTTTGCATAGACCATAATACAAACAAAAAACATAACTCTAATAATGTATGCACGGTCCTTGAAGTTGATTGGTCCACACCCGAGACAGCTTTCCTTAGAGCCTAGTCTCACATGGTGTTGGACCAGATGACGCCAAAAGGCGCACAACTCAAAGACAATGCACCATCAGAGTATGAGAGCTCGGGGTAAGCATTTACACCATTGTAACCTCATTTGCCAGTAAAAAATATGATAATTGGTTTTTTACCCTTCTATCTGGCAACAAAACTGACACCTTTTTGTGTTTTATTTTACCATGTAAGGCCCACTGAGCTATATGGTGTTTGTAAGAAGCGACCTGCCCACAAATGATAGCTCAACGAAGTGGCTTATCACACGTGGACATTTATAGCAACCAAATACCATACGCTAAACGCATATTTCTAAACTTGGAGGGAAAAGCCAGAGGACCTGGAGCAAAACCTACGCAACAAACTCCAAATACACAGGCGTTAGGGTCAGGATCGAACCAACGACTTCCTGTATATCAGGCGAGGTAGTTAACATCTCATCACCGCTGGAACCATTTTACACTGCAGGGGTGGAGAGAAACTTGGCCATCTTATTTAACTGCAGAATCAGAAGATCCAGGCGGGAACTCTGGATTGCAAGTCCAGCGTGCTATAATCATTACACCACCGCAGCAGCATCCAATTTCAACATTTTCGAATCACAAAGCATAGAAATTACACTGAAATCATTTGAAATTTCACACGCTTTATTGTGTATTCACATTGCCAAGTTCAACAGTCCAGGTTTAGTGCACAAGGCCACATATGTCAAAAAATGTTCTAACATTTTGCTCAACAGCAAACCCATCCGTGTATGTGTGAATAAGCAGACCTTTGCCGACAATAATTCATCCGTTTTTTTTGCGAAGCGCGCAACAATTAGACGTCTAACTTTTAAGATGAACGGTTTATTCACGCTCTCAGTGCGCCTTGTCGGCGCAGGGCCTTGCCAATGCTGTCGGTTATGAAATCAGGGGCCTGGTATTCACAATACACAATCGTTTGCCGTGAGGGAAATTGTCCGAATGAATACTGTCATTGTCTTAACCGTAAAATAAATTAAAACGTTTGTCAATTGTAAAATATACTTTATATTCAACAGCACAAAAAAATAAAGGGATGGGGGGGAGGGGGAAACTTCAAATAAATCTCAATTATAATTTAAAAGCAAGGCCAAAGAAGATAATTAACAGCTGGGAATTTGAGCAAAAAAAAAAAACTATTAACTACACTGGTCGTAACAACACATTCCTCGATTTTAGTTTTTGTTAGAGTTGTTATAGAAACGCTGGTCGGCAGGCGGGGGGATTAGTAAAGAGGGGTTCAAGGCATGCGGGAAGAGCACAAATGTCACAGCGTTCTACATTCGCTCGCAAAAAGAAAACACACCAACAGTTGGCGGATATAAAATTAATATGACGGTGACGAGTAAGCTTTTGATTTTCAAACATATCAGCAGCTGCATAGCCACCCAGAATAACATATCACACGTACATACAAACATGTACCGGATATTTGTCAAAGAATAACAAGTCCATCGTTTGTAGTAATTCACTAACAATTTGCCTGAGGACTATCACGGTAGTTCATAACATTGTGCTATGACAAATTGAATCAATGTTCTTGTTTTATCAAAAAGTACAAAGTCTCTTAGACAACGGCATAGGTTGGCTAAAGTCGAGACGAAGTCGGCTCGTTTCAATTCATGGCAGATTGTCAAGCCACTGTTGGATGATTGGTCCCCCCCCCCCCCATTCTGTGTTGAGCAGAGTCGTTTTTGACCATACTTCACCATGCTGGCTAGTACATACTCTTGTTTTTTTCGGTAAAGTCACGTAGGTAAAAAATGAAATTAATAAGTGATATACTTGATACAGCAAATCTGGCTGTGACAGTCCCACCAGATGACGGAGACTTGTGTTGCCTCCGAAACGTCGTGATTTTTATTAATTGTTTTATTTTTTTATTAATTTTTATTTCATTTTTTTACCTACGTGACTTTACCGAAAAAACTAAGAGTATGAATCCTTGCAGTCACGGAAGCTTCAAATCTAGAATGGCTAGTACATGCTGGTGAAGGGGGAAGTGTTCGGGATTCAGGTCACTGGGTTACATTTCACGCATTGTGCTAACCACCGCACCACCGCGACTCAAAGAACCCAAACCGGCGTATTGAAAGTAATTCGCTCTTGAAAATTAAATGTCAAACCTGACGATTGACTTCGCTTTGCAACACCTAAAAAAGTAAGAGGGCATCTTTGGATAACTACACACATTCCCGTACAGCTATTTCATTATTCACGGGACTAAGGCCGATCAAGGGACGTTGTCATTCTGGTTCCAGTCGTTGCAGTAGTCAATATTGGCTAATTTATTTAGAGCTTAAAAAAATCACATCAGAGAGCTATGCAGCTACAACTATTAAAACCTATGCGGTAGTATTGTTTAGTTAAGAGCCTTTAAAATAACCACATTTTTGGTTTGACAAATCTAGTCATTAAAAAAGGCCCCAGTGCAGAACTGGAGGTAAGGATAGGTCTGTTTTTAAATCCAACCTTTTAAAGAAAATGTTATATCATGTTTTGCATTAAATTGAGACTGTGAAATAGTTATTAATTCAAATAAAATGTTCACGATCTCAACGTTTAAATATTAAAAAAAGACTCGTAATTTTAAAAACTTTTACCATAAAAAAAATTCCGGGAGCGGGTAGAGGTTAATGAAAATTATTTTGAAAATAAGCACTTTTTTGAGCATTTAAAAAATAAAGTTGAAATATACTTTTCAGCAAAAATGCATTTGGCACAGACGAACATTCATTTACCCACTCAAAAACTATGTGCATCAGGCAATATCCAATCTCGTTTGTTTTCCTTCCACAAAATAATTTGTTAGAGAACAATGTTCATGTTTTTAAGCGTTGCATTATTTATTAAAAGTGTTGCGCACGGCCTGGCCAAGGAAGTTGTGAATAAACTTTCGTAACGCCCCGGAAGAGTTTCACAGCGCAATGTATTGTTATATATTGTCAACAAAGACAATTCGTGTCAGCAATTGAACAGAGGTGGCCGGGTTCTTCCTGATGTTAGAGAAACAGAAACATCGAGGATTTCCCAGCTTCAACGCCAGACGAGGTGGCGGAGATCTCATACAATTGTCTCTAGCCGTCAACCGCAGACCAAAATCGCGGCAAATCTATTTTTAAATCCTTTATATTAAGTTCACTTGCTTACTTGCTTGCACGCTTACGACCATGCAAATCTTTCGGTCGTTTTTTAACCCACTTCCCGTGATCCAATCGAGCTGACATTTTGCACACATACTCGTTGTGCGTGACAATTTATTTTCGTAAAAAATTTTTCCCTAAATTTCACACTTTTTAGGAAAAATTATATTTAATTACCAATTGCTTAATAGTGGCAGGCAATCATCTGACCCATAGGTGGCAGCCATCTCAAGCCAGAGGACGAGAGGACTCTAGCCGCCACGCATATAAAGGATTTATAGTGAAAAACTTGTTTTTACGGGTAAATTTTTTTCCGTGCCAAACCAAACATTGGCGCCACAGTATCAGCGCCAAAACGCGTCGCGTCTCGGTCAATGTTCCGTTGGGCTGAGATTTGCTTAACCGCAGCCCTCCTTTTTTATGAATGCGAGTGCGTTCGTTTCCAACGCGAACGACGATCGATGGGCGGATGGATCGCGCGACACTGACTGACAACGCCCGCTGGCCTGATCACAAACGCACCTCGGCATGCGAGTGCCCTCGTCTCTCGCGCTCTCTCTCTCCGTCTTTCGTGCGGTGTTTTTTTTGAAAAGCAACCTGCCAATGCATTTTTGGTTGGTAATCCGTTCCATCGGTGGCATCGGGAGTCGCTCTTGTGACGTCCCGTAACCTTCCCTGCGTGCAAGCGCTTCCACGTGGGCAAGTGGTCAGTCACGTGGTCAATGGGTTTCGCCACCACACACACAATAGGGAGACTTTCATTATTCATTTTGAGTCCCCCGAGTAGATTTTTTTACTGGCTGGGTTAACACTCCACTTGGCAGGAGGATAAAGAAGAAAATAAGCACTGGTCATTCGTTTGAAACATGTACCGGATGCCTACAGATGTCCATATGCATGTTGAAACTTCTTTTGCGCCGTACGTAGTCAACCGTGCTGATCGGAGGCAGCTAACACGACGATCATGTATTTAGCAAATTAGTAGCTGGAATATTAAGCACAGTCCTTGGGAGCAAGCCGGCTCAGCGGCAGGGCGAACGGCTCGCAATCAGGATGCTGAGTCAGAATCCTGGTCGGGGGATCATTCAGCCCATCATCCCTACAGGGTTCATAAAATGAGGTAATCACCTTGTGGTGAAGCCAACAGCGATCATCCTATCGGTAAGACTCACCCCTGCACTAGTAATGTCGATTTTTACCACCACTGACTCAGCACTGTCAATAGGAGGTTGAGCGCTGACTTAAATGCTCACACGAGCAGGAAATCACTTTTCACTTTTGAATAGGCAGCGAGTCCAGGTGGACTTATATCCGAAGTGTCCTTGCATCCAGAAATTTCCCTTTGCCTTCCCCACACCAGTGTAACCTACGAGTGGCTTGCTTATATCAGAACCGTGTTTTGTACGTTGAAGGTAATGGTAGAGAAGCCTTGCATTGGTGTGCTTGCACAACTGCTGGCAAGAAGGGCCTCAAATCGACGTGGCTCTGCAGAGTTGCCTGAGCCAGATGTCTGTGGCAAGAGGTGGCAGGGCTTTGCTATATTCGGTGTGCTTATATGCCGCTTTTGTCCATCTTGCAAACATAGCGAAGCCCAATGACTTGGTAACACTGCAGGCGAACTTGTTGACATGAACGGGTGCAGGGTGTGCGTCAGGTTCAACCAACGCCGTCGGAAGATTGAGCCACGGTTTTGGTAGGCTGTGAGTTCAAATCCAAGTGAGAGATCAATTCGTTCAACCTATCATCCTTATGCCTCCATGATTGATCAATCAAACACCATGTTACGGGATCGTAACACGTTAACATTTGTATAGGTACAGTATGTGCAAACACACATGGATGATGCTCATATGCATATTCAGTTTCTGAATGCAAAATTACGCATAATAATAATTGTCACATGTCCGACGCTTTTTCTGGGTGCACCGCGAGTTGCTCGGCACGACGTCCGACGTTTTGCTCCACGTGCCTGCGGGGGGGGGGGAGGGCGGGGGCTAAAAGAAAATTCAGTTCGTGGAGCGAAACGTCGGACATCGTGCCGAGCAACACGTGGTACAAACCGAAGAAGCATCGGAGAGGACGCGGTACGTCCGAGAATAAACCTGCGGAGTCGTGTTCTTAGTTTTTTAGGCAAAGTCACGTAGGTAAAAAAATTAAATAAAAATAATATAAATTAAATAATAATAAAAATCACGACGGTCCCACCTGATGACGGAGACTTGTGTTGCCTCCGAAACGTCGTGATTTTTTATTATTTTATTATTATTAATTTTTATTTCATTTTTTACCTACGTGACTTTACCGAAAAAACTAAGAGTACTACGGAGTCGTGTTCTTCATTTTTGTCTTTTCGCACAATATTAAAGTTGAGCGCGCCTCCAGGGTTTGGGGGGGGGTCAGGGGTCACACATCACAAAGGTAACACTGCTTTCAATCGTGCCTTTTCAAAGAGTCTTGTTTGCATTGCACGAAGGCAGAGAGAGAGAGAGACAAAAGGATAGAAAATAATAATGAAAAGATGGAAATCCCTGGGATTTTCGGCTCATCCGAGCAGATCTTCGTACTGCTTGCGGAAACAATCGCCGACGGGGAAAAACTCCCAGCATCTCTCCTGGTACTTCTTCCAAACGTACGATTCCTGCAACAAACGACATGCACAACACGCGGTATTGTGGTGTGACATTTGTAGAAAGTGAATTAGATATATAATTACACTATTTAACTCAATTTTTGTTCCTGGGTACTAAGTGTTATTTTTGAATTGCTTATGCCTAAAAAGTATATAAAATGGCTATTGTTCCCCACAAACGTTGCTTTTATGAACGAAAGACACAAATGCACACGTTTTCTCATTGAAAATAGGTACATTTCTAAATATCATTGTCCTGGTCACAAAAGCAAAGTTTGTGGGGATGTTATAAATTTTCTATACTTTTGAGGCATAAGCAATTAGGAAATAACACTTACTACGCATGAACACATTTTTTTATTGTTACGCAGTGTTATTCTTAACGCCGCCCGCCAGCTACCAACCTTTTTTCCCATCTCACGTCTCTCCCTGGCCCTCCAAGCCGTGCGAGCGCTGCGTTTCGGGCTTCTGCCCCCCCCCCCCCCCCCCACATTTTCTTTGCCCCCCCTCCCCCCTTTACATTTTTATTGCTCGCGCATCGTCAGAATAAAAAAAAATCACAAAAAATAAGAATCATTGTATCAAAAATAAGAATAGGTTTTACCCTTTCTGGTAATAAAGCAGCGGGTGGCAAGATGCTCAAACACCGAATAGAAACCTTTTGCAAGGAATCAACTTTGCATTCACCACACGTACTTGGGGTAAAGCATGCAAACAATCATCATTTGATAATACGCATTGTCGTTGAGACTGATTAGCCTACGCCAGAGACAGCCTTCTTCATGGTCTTGTCCCACCAGTGTCAGACCAGAGAATAGCTCGGGTTGAGCAGTCATTTATCTATGGGATACATTTTTTGGTCCTGGCAACAAGCAAAAAAAAGGTCCCGTACAATAATTTTTGTTCACGCGCGTGCATTTGGAGCTCCGTCAGGGTAACCATCGTCCTGATCAGGATCACTTTGTGTGAGAAAAGTCCACGGCGGTCTTCCCCATGGAAAGACCGGCCATTGCTCAGGAATGTGGAATTTCCACCACTGGACTCGGGGACCACCAAACGGGATGGCCAGTTTGGAGCAGAGGACGAAACCGGGTACCCGATACCCGTACCCTACCCGATACCTGGCTACCCGTACCCGGCCGGGTACGGGTACCCGTTTGCGACCCTGGTGCGGCCGGGTACGGGTAGGCCGTGAGTCACTGGTGAGTAACCGTTTGTCACTCATTTCGGGTAGGGTACGGGTACGGGTAGGGAACGAGTAACCGTACCCGGCCGGGTACGGGTACCCATTTGCGACCCTGGTGCGGCCGGGTACGGGTACGGGTAAGGAATCAAAACCCGTTTGCGACCTCTGGTTTGGAGGCACAAATCGCCTTTTGAAACAAAGAGAAACGGTCAAGAGCCTCCGCCTAGCCCGCAGAGCGTCAGCAGGTGCACGCGTGAGCCACACATCAACGCAGGCTTGGCGATGTGTTTAATTTAGTTTGTCCTTCCCCCGCGCCTCCGACTAGCACGGTTGGCTACGTGCGGTGTGAAAGAAGTTCGCCATACATACAATGAAGAGGGTGGTGTGGCCAGCACCTGGTCATTGTTTTAAGCTTAATTGGCTGAGCTGAGGACCTGATGTTGCACTTTTTTGGCCTATTTATCCAGGAAATCCACACTGAATCATGGGACTTTTTCACGAGGGTCCTGAATTGTTTTTTTTATTTTTAGATGACGTCAGCCAATTAACGACGAGTGTTCATTATACAAGTGGGAGGAAAGCGGAGCACCCGGAGGGGGGGGGGGGGGGGGAGGCAACTCCCCGATCCCCGTACGGATGTAAACGGATGGCGATTAGTTCACCTGCTGTACTGCCCTCTCCTGGGTAGGCAGGGTATGCTGGATTACAGACCTCGTGCATAGCCACCGTCGCCCAACGTGAGCAGGAATCGAAGCTGTGCAGCAGAAGGCGTAGCGCAGTGTGCAAACTACTATTGTACACATGCCGCCTTGTGTCAGGCAACTACTGGGATAAAGACCACCCCTTGTCGATGATCGGGGGGTGGTTTGACCATTCTCTTCAGAGCAGGTTGGTGAAAGGGGTGCCCGGAACTCTTTCAGGCATTGCTCACTAACTGATGTAAAAGCCGCGGCCAAGAATTAAACTCAGTGTCGCCGAGGTTTTTTAGCGTCGAGCACCGACCACCATGCCATGTTGACGCACGACCTTGTCACTTTGGAACTTGACCTTGCACGGTCGTTTTTTGGATTGTTACGTCCACCTTTTTTTTGTGCTGGAACCAGGTTTCTTTTCCTGTGTCCCCCCGTACAAAAAAAAAACCATGAGCATTTATTGCCCAGTGGGTTTTACCTGTGCCAAAAAATAAACCTAAACCAAATCATCACACCGGTACGGCCAATAAAATGAGCACCGGTGAATGGGAAGCCAACCGTTGTCGTCATGCGCAAGAGAATAGGCCCCGTCGTCCCCATCATGGCAATGCAGATTTTTTTTTTGCCTTTTAGCTCAAGGTCTACAGCACAAAAAAAGAGCGGCACCATTGTTTCAACCGAGCAGCGGGATAAATTTGGCTCGTGCCTTAAATCTAATTAATTCCGCAGCAGTCTCCATGGAATTGCACCCCAGACCAACAATCTCTGCAGAGAAGTGGGATTCAGATGACCAACCGCAGCCTTAAATAAAATACGGCTTGGCACACACACACACGCGCACAGACCACGGTGTGCAGAACAAATGTTATTCACAAGCGTCCTCCGAAATTATATCTATCTGTAACAACACATGGCTTCATGTTGTCACCAAGCCCGCTGCTGTTTAAACAAGACAACGGACCCAGGGCATGCACAACCCAGTAAATTATTTCAGGTTAAGAAAAATAAATAAATATGTGCGTATATGCCACGTGGCCTTTTTGTTCGTCTCAGCTTGCTACTCAGCCGGGAATACATGCACAGGTTAGATTCCTGCTACAGGGCGGCTGGCAATTGGAGTCGGGGAATTAATGAAGCACAACACCTGCCATACCGATCTCACAAATACCGTTCGTGAGACCCCTTTCAGTGTGTTGCTGATGTCGAGGACATCACCAAATCGAACGTGTTAACTGACGCTTTGTACGTCACAACTTCCATGGTGGATTTTGTCACTGGCCGCTTGGTATGTTGGGCCTCATGGCCTGTGCTCAGGATGAAGGCCTCCCACCCCCCTTCTCAGCATGTCACCATCCCTGATGGTCCTGCAATGCCCCAGTCCATTGCCACCTTATGATTTAACCATGCTCAGCGTGTAGCGAGTTGATGGCCTCGATCGGATCAGCAATGACTGTGCGCCCATCGTGTTAAATTGGGGGGATTTTCTTGTCAACCCCAATAACTGCAAAGACTGAACGTTTGATTGACAAGCCCTCTCCGCCGGGCACGTGAGAGGTCGTTCCCTGACGCTCGCTCTGCTCTGCTCTGCGAGGGATGCAAATGATGACAACGACGTGAATTGGGAGAGAGGAGAAATGAAAAGTTAGCAACAATGACGAGACAACGCCTGGTGTTGTGCGAATACAACTCCGACGGGGCTATCGACCAGTCTCCAGAAATCACCGCGTGTGATTCAAACCGCCGTTGTGATGCTGCGCCGCGCAGGACCAAATACACAAAAAAATTAACACACACGTCGAAAGCACTTCCGTAAATAGGAAAAACGAGTGTAATAGGTGACGTTCCGTGCAACATCATCTTGCAGAAGGTCGATCTCTGACACAACGTGGAAGCCACTGGGAGCTATGCACTTTTAAATCTAGATTGAAAACTCATTTCTTTGGAACTGCTTCTTGTGTTTCGTTTGCTGTCATTCCCCCCGCACCTCCGATTAGCACGGGTGGCTACGTACGGTGCGAAAGAAGTTCAACGTACACACGCACATATGCACGTTGCTCGCCGCGAACGTTCCGAATGGAATTTCCTTCGGTCACGTGGCACGAAGCCGGTGGGGTAAGAATGGGCTGATAAGTCACAATGGTATTTAGTCGTGAAGAAAGATTACGGGTGAAATATGACGGAGAGAAAAAAATGGACGTAAGAGAGAAGGGCTTTTGCTTTGAGAATGCGGCGCATGGACGTTGGGGGAGGGTTGGGGGGGGGGGCAGACCGCGCAGGGAAGCGAGGCAACATCAAAGATCGCTGCGGAATTTTTTTCACTTGAACCAAAACGCCCAGGAACCGCTTGGTGGGGGGGTGATGGGATGGGTGGTGTGTTGGGAAGCTTCTCCCAAACGCGAGCCTCTCCCCACGGGGTTCATTAAATCAGCGTGTTTGTAGAGCCTTTTAAACCTCCGCGTTCGCCTGCGTCACAGCCACCCCACCACCGTCGCTTCCCCCTCCACGCCGCGCTCCCCCCTTCCCTCGGTCGTGCGCCACCAGCCGGGAATAGACGACCCCCCACCACCCACCCATGTTAATACGTTCAGCGCCATCTGCGTCGTGCTTGATTTCCAGTCCGGTGTGTTTGTGTGTGGGTGGGGGGGGGGAGCGATGTCACAAGCGCAGCGGGGACCGTGCCTGTACCGCGGGTCCTGCTTTTTCATTTTTAGCATCGCCCTTCGCTCCATTCCTTTCGCTGAAATTTCACCGCTTGTTGACACTCCCCCTGACATGGCCGTTGGCGCGCCACCGCACCACCGAACTTTACGTTTAAAATTGTTTTTATTTTTTTTGAAGACGTCGACCGATTTCCTGCCCGCATCGGCGGTGGCAATACTCCGTCGATGAGCCCCGAACAAACGGTGTGGAGAGGTCACAACCACCAGAGAGTTTCGCTCAGATTGTCGGCCTCGGAGGGACGAATGGGGGCTTCGAGAGCCTTCCGGTCGTGAGCTGCCCCCCCCCACCCCACGGCGGCGCCGCGTGACCGGCGAGGAAGAGTAGGCCAAAATTTTCCGACAGAGGAGTCCCTCTTGACTTCCCGCCTGGTTCCACTGAAAATCTGAACTTGGCCTTGACCTCTCTCGCGTGGAGGCTTTTCTGCCAGCAGTGGCACGAGCATGCGACTGCTGGGCTGCGCTTTTAACTTGTATACTGTATAAACAAGTAGGCGTATGTGAACAGTAGCCTAGTAAGTCCAAAAAGACAAATATCCCCTGAATAGCTTTGAACAGACTATAGGGGCAAGTGCTGTTCGCGAGCACCTATGAAGAGCCGGAACGGCACACGAGGGGGTGGATGGACAGCACCACGCCTGGCCGCATTTGTCTCCCCCAGTGGCAATGTTTACACACCGGCACCAGGTACTCATTTGAGGCTGAGTCGACCTAGGGAAGACCCGGGACCGGTTCAGAAAATCGCCACTAGTGTTAACCGTGAGCGGGAATCGAACCCGGGTCGCCGGGTTCGTAGCAGAGTGCGTCAACCGCTGTGCTACGACTCTCCGCTAAGTGCACAGACACACACACACACACGCGTGTGGAACAAATGATTCCATGAGCTGTGTCCCCTGGCAACATTCCCTTGAAGTGCCAGGCGTGGTTTTGAGTGTCAGCCCAGGATGCATGCAGGCTCTGCTTTGCTGCGTGCGATCTTCCATTTCTAATGCACAGCAGAAGAGCACTGGAGAGCTTTATGGTTGAAAGTGCCGGAGGCTCTCACGGACAAAGGCACCTGTGGAACTCTCATGGCTCAGTGTTACTGCCCGAGGCACAACACGGCGATGCCAATATCCCCAAGATTCCTCGGGTTCATCGTTCATGCCCGAGGCTCACAGAACCAGCGTCAGGAGCAGCGGTAGCTGTAGGAAGAGTGGCGGTAGCTGTAGGGAGCTCAGCAGTAGCTGTAGGGAGAGCAGCGGTAGCTGTAGGGAGATCAGCGGTAGCTGTAGGGAGATCAGCGGTAGCTGTAGGGAGATCAGCGGTAGCTGTGGGGAGAGCAGCGGTAGCTGTGGGGAGATCAGCGGTAGCTGTGGGGAGAGCGTCAGTAGCTGTAGGGAGATCAGCGGTAGCTGTAGGGAGATCAGCGGTAGCTGTGGGGAGAGCATCGGTAGCTGCAGGATGAGCAGCGGCAGCTGTAGGGAGAGCGTCGGTAGCTGTAGGGAGAGCGTCAGTAGCTGTAGGGAGAGCAGTGGTAGCTGTAGGGAGAGCGTCGGTAGCTGTAGGGAGAGCAGCGGCAGCTGTAGGGAGAGCAGCGGCAGCTGTAGGGAGAGCGTCGGTAGCTGTAGGGAGAGCAGCGGTAGCTGTAGGGAGATCAGCGGTAGCTGTAGGGAGAGCAGCGGTAGCTGTAGGGAGATCAGCGGTAGCTGTAGGGAGAGCAGCGGTAGCTGTAGGGAGAGCGGCGGTAGCTGTAGGGAGATCAGCGGTAGCTGTAGGGAGATCAGCGGTAGCTGTAGGGAGAGCAGCGGTAGCTGTAGGGAGAGCGGCGGTAGCTGTAGGGAGATCAGCGGTAGCTGTAGGGAGAGCAGCGGTAGCTGTAGGGAGATCAGCGGTAGCTGTAGGGAGATCAGCGGTAGCTGTAGGGAGATCAGCGGTAGCTGTAGGGAGATCAGCGGTAGCTGTAGGGAGAGCAGCGGTAGCTGTAGGGAGATCAGCGGTAGCTGTAGGGAGATCAGCGGTAGCTGTAGGGAGATTAGCGGTAGCTGTAGGGAGATCAGCGGTAGCTGTAGGGAGAGTGGCGGTAGCTGTAGGGAGATCAGCGGTAGCTGTAGGGAGAGTGGTGGTAGCTGTAGAGAGAGCAGCGGTAGCTGTAGCTGCGAGCAGCTTTTACGTGAATATTTGTCTCTTTCATCTCGCTCTGCATCAAACTCCTTGTATCACTCCCTTTGCATCGAACAGCGCTTCTCATACTTCTCCCTCTCGCTCTCCATCTCTCTCCCTCTCTCTCAAGGTTCAGCAAATGCCATTTTAATTAAATTGCTAATGAGTGCTGGTGAAATACCATCAGCAAATATTAATAAAGGGCCCGGTTGCAACGCACTGTTGTGCCCAATCGGTTCACCTCCGGAGGGAGGCCCCCTTTGTTTAAATAATCCTCACCCCACGAACGCGATATAATCAAGTCCCTACGTTTCCACACACACACACACCAAAAAAAATTACACGGCACCGCAAGAAGCGACGCAATCAAGGGGAAGGCGTTGATGCCACACACCGACCGATTCCAACGACGAGGGAGCTCGCAGCGTAAGCGCAACGGACCCAGAGGTGGCTCACGCGGCACACGACGGCTTGTGTCCTAGCACACAGCCTGCCGTGCTGAGAATCTCTGGGTCCGGATTCTGGGCGGCGTCTGGAAGATATATTGGCCTATCATCTTCTTGGTTCTTTCAGTAAAGTCACGTAGAAGGGAAATAATAAAATAATAAAAATGAAACATAATAAAATACAATTCTCACGACGTTTCGGCCACAACGCAAGCAGCCGTCCTCAGGTGAAGAACAGGTCTGTCGGAAAGACAGCGTCTGAATGTCTTTCCGACAGACCTGTCTTTCCGACAGACCTGTTCTTCACCTGAGGACGGCTGCTTGCGTTGTGGCCGAAACGTCGTGAGAATTATGTTATTATGTTTTATTTTTATTATTTTATTATTTCCCTTCTACGTGACTTTACCGAAAGAACCAAGAAGATGAATCCCTGCAGTCACGAAAGCTTTAAATCGAAATATATTGGCCTATTCTTCGCGCGGCCCAGGCCGGACAACTCTCAGCTTTAAGACGTTTTGCCCATTAATTTCAACTGCTTGCCCCCCCCCCCCCCCCCCCGAGATGGAATCTGACCGGTGACCTCTGGATTGCAAGGTCACTTGTGCTGCTAACCATTACGCTGCTGTGGCAGGTCCCTGGAAAGAGTAATAATAGGTTTGTTCTTTTATATAACCAACGAGACGAAATTAAGATTTCGACATTTCGGCTCACTTAAGAGGCCAATTGGCCAAAAGGGTCAAGATCCTCCGTTCTTCAGAGACAGTGAATGAAAAGAAGGTGTTATTGTCTCGAATTAACCTGTTATTCTTTGTATATGTTCACCGAAGCAGAAACTTGATAGCCTGCTGTGGTCATAGCGCTTCACTCACGACCTCAGTGCATTGCTATGAGTTCACATCCCATTGAAGTAATGCTACAGTACACTTCATGACCAATCATCCCTATGGGGTTGATAAAATAGGTACCACTTTGTGGACAGAGTTAGTTGTCTGAGAGAGGGAGATGCCTCACCACCATTGGAGGTTGGGGGGGGGGGGTATATTGCACTAATAAACAAACGCACATCAAAAATACTTTAAATAATTCTTGCACGTGCATATATTCTGGGCTGAAACATCGATTTTTCACCAATAAACCGGGTAATCGTTAACATCCCTGGTTTTCATAACGAGAGCTCACATGAGGACAGGCACCAAAGACTCACGGAGAACGTGACAAAACGTAATATAAATCCTCAGGTCATCACCTAATTATCTTTAACTACCCAATTACCTTCCGCTTTAATATTCTCCACTAACCGTCCCATGGGATCACTGTGCAGCCACTGACAATTTCTGTCTTCGGAAATAAACAAAGGGGCCGCGGGGTCCTCATTTGCAGGATGAACGCGTGCGTGCCGTGCGTAATCACAGAGTTTTGTTTATCTTATTCATGATGACCACTTCACAACCATCATCGTCATCGTCCGGCGGTAAATCTACTGCTGGACGATGATGAAGGCCTTCCCCCAAAGCCGCTGCCGCCACCCATCACGATCGTGCGACGCGACAATTCACGAGGCACCACCTGCACACCAACTGAATTCATCGCTCCGTCTCCCTGGGTGGACATTCTCTCGGATGATTTTCTTTTTCCTTGGCTGCCACTCGACTGACAACTTGCTTTTGTGCAAATTGAGTTACATTTAAAATATCTACCTGCTCAAATTAATGACAGAGGCAGAACGTTAATGTTATTATACTTTTCGATTTAAAGCTTTCGTGACTGCAGGGATTCATATTCTTGGTTCTTTCGGTAAAGTCACGTCTGCTTGTGTTGTGGCCGAAACGTCGTGATAATTTTATTATGTTTTATTTTTATTATTGTATTATTTACCTTCTACATGACTTTACCGAAAGAACCAATAATATGTTATTATACTCTTTGGTTCTTTCGGTAAAGTCACGTAGATATAAAATAAAATAAATCAAGACGTTTCGATCGCAACACAAGCGGTCGTTTTCAGGCCTACAGCACGAAAGCTTCCAATCAAGATCACTGTTATTATTTGTTGACTTACTATTGTTATTTTACCAGGTAAGGCTCACTCGGCTATGTAGCTCTTTCTCAGAAGCGGCCTGGCCACACAGATGATCGCTCAACGAAGCGGCTCATCATCTTTGGAAATTTATAGCAGCCAAATCCTCTAAAACGAAAGTTGTTTCTAAATGTGGAGGGAAAAACTGGAGGACGCCAGAGAAAAACCCACGCGACCACGGGGAGAGAGACACAAACTCCAAATATACAGCAGCAGGCATCAGGGCCGGGATCGAACCTATGACCTCCTGTATACCAGGCGAGATAGTTAACATTCCGCGACCTCCTGTATACCAGGCGAGGTAGTTAACATCTCGCCACTGTGGCGAGAGGCATCCACTGGAAGCCATGAGGTAATGGTGGAAATTCCTCATTACCATGGCATAGGTAAGTCTCTCCATAGGATGACTAAAAAGCTGTCAATACAAAGTGATCCCTTCTTTCTCAGCCCCGAAAGACAGATGGGTTAAATCGTTCGCCAACTAGGATTTGTATTCACTGGCTTCCGACAGTTGATTTGGCAGCCAAAATATTGTAAGTAAAATGAAAAGAAAACGTGTTTTAAAAAATTGTATAAAACCAAGAATTTCAATTAAAAATCATTACGTAACAGACAGACAGAATAATAATGTTGATACCGTGTGGGGAGGCCAGCAGTGGAGTAACGAGACCAAGCACGATTATCACAGTTACATAAAATTACGTTAAATAGCATAAAGGTTTTTAAAAAAACATAATGAGTGCATAACAGATTGACAAGGGGCAGTACATTATTTGTTTCAGTATTTGAAAATATATAAGTAATAAAAAATTATAAATGATTTCGTTCCCACAAACGTAAAACGGAGTTCGTCCAGCCGCTGCAAGTTTTTTTAAATATCCAGAATGTCAAATATTTTTTGGTCCGAATTAATTGGCTATTAAAACGTGCGATCATAGCTCGTGTCGTGCAACAGTGGTGTTTGCATCGGTGTGTACCACCGAGGAAAAGCGCGTCTACCGGGAAACATTTTAATTACGGACGCAAAGGGGCAACTATATTTTTTACATCGATTGTAATCCATTGATTTACGCGAGTTCTTAAGCCTCCCTTACCTGTCCAGTGTGCTCCGTCTCATCTTTATTGATCAGGTACATGAAGAAAAATCTGAAAGACGGAGAAACGCACAACGCATTAATCTTCGTGACTCGTTCGAAACGCGCGAATTACATTTGCAACACACACAACCAACCACCACGTCACCGCCGGCTTGGGGAGGAGACCTTGAATCAGCAGAAGGTTCAGACAGGGCTGTCAATTATTCATGATTATAACAGAAACGTCCATATATGTCACGTGTAATGAAAGTGGAGGTGGGCTCCATGCTCAAAAGAGCAGTGTTTTGTTTGTGTCGAACTTGGAACCGTATCTTAGAGAGAGCGGGCCCTTGCCAAAAGACATCTGGGCAGCTCACCAACATTGGTTCAAGCAGAGCCTGACTCTGCTGATGAGACGCTGAATGTTGAAACCGGGTCCAGAGCTTTGCTTGTGTTGAACCAATGCCGCTGATATTTTTTTTGCCACTCCCAGAAAGCTGTGTGTGGCCGATGGGATGTGTTTAAAAAAAACTACTTAGATTCATATGGAGGGACAGGCATGTGAAGGAAGCGTATTGTGAGACTATTTATTTAGCGTGTGGTGTGTGGGGCTGTTGGCATTCCCGAAATCCATGGTGGAAACTCTTCATTAACGTTGTCATCACCATCACCGATGATTCCTCTGGGGATCGGTAACACAAGCGCCGCCTGATGAATGATGAGGTCCACCGTGCTTGGAAAGCAGTCAACAGCAATTGTTTAAAATGTTTATTGTTGCAATTTTTTATTGCTTATATTTGTAAACAATTAAGAGCCCAATGACAATATCAGGAGGACCTGGGTTAAGATACATTTTCCATACAGGAAAATAAACTTAAACTAAAATATAACATCCTAAGAACCAATGTAGAATTATAGAATTTACATAATTAGGCCATTTCCAGAGATGAGCAGCAGCCAGCCATTAACTTGCGCATGAAGACACTTTGACTGAAATGTTTTATATTTTTGAGGTGGCCGAGTAGCTTAGAGGTCATAGCGCTCAGCTGATTCCTCTGAGACCGTGAGTTCGAATGCCAGGCAACCACCCGTGATTAAAACCAGGTCATCGAGTGTACTGTAGTGAGTTGATTATCTCAGCCTGGTCACCGAGAACTGCGCAAAAAAACCCATCAAATAAATGTGTCTCGTCACTTAATTTGACTAAAATTCTGAGAATTAAAAAATTAACATTGGTTTATCTGTCACGTGACAATTATTACTCTCTCTGGCAGGATGAGTAGGCACGTGCTGCCCCCCTATTGTGCGGACCAGAGATCACTTAAAAAGGTCTCGGTAGTAGTTCTGTGATATTCTTGATTCTTTCGGTAAAGTCATGTAGAAGGGAAATAATAACATAATAAAAATAAAACAAAATAAAAATTCTCACGTGTTTCGGCCACAATGCAAGCAGCCGTCCTCATGTGCTTGCGTTGTGTCCGAAACGTCGTGATAATTTGTATTATGTTTAATTTTTATAATTGTATTACTTCCCTTCTACGTGACTTTACCGAAAGAACAAAGAATATGAATCCCTGCAGTCACGAAAGCTTTCAATCGAAATTTAGTTCTGTGATATCCGCTTCTGTGGGTCATTGTCTTCCATTGAGAGGTGCGCAGCTGTTGTGAGAGATCCGAATGGATTCTTTGTCTCGTGACATAACACCGAAAGCATAATGGTGATAAAATGGTAATAACGCGACATTTTGTTATCATTCTCATTTTTACACGCCATACAAACAAGACAACGCCCTGATGTACACAATGGCACATGTATAATATAATGGACAAAAGTAGAGCTATGATTGGCATTGTCTGCACAATGACAGGGTTGAAATAGGGTTTGAAAGTCAAGACAATTCGACTTGAGGTCTTGACGAGAAAAAGTGTTGTAATTGCACACTCATTACGATGTCAATATCCTGCTCATTAATGGCAAACGGTTTATACACACGGCACAATGTGATGAGTATTTCGGCTCTGCTACGATGCCCATCACTCACACGCACATCTCCTGAGCGCGTTCATGATCCCTCGGGGGTAAAACTGTGAACATTCCATTGCCCCTGCGTGCCACGTCAGTACATTTTTTTTTACGTACCTTTCTGTAATATCCTTTTTCAAATTATGTCTCAATTAACTTTCAGCATGTCCTTGTTTATCCGGGAAAGTGTCACTCAGAACTTTCATTTTTGAGCAAAGGTTCCGCATGAGTGTGTACCCAATTACTTTGCAAGCATTTTGCGGGTGACCGTGTGTGTGTGGAGCTAACAGCACTTGCCTCAACAGTCTGTTCAGGCTATACAGGGGATCTTTGTCTTTTTGTGGAGCAGTAGGGTAGTGGTTAGCGCGCTGCGTTACAAACCCGGCAACCCGAGTTCGATTCTCGCTTAACGGCCAACACCAGTGACGATGATCTGAACTGGTCCTGGGCCTCCCCTAGGTCGACTCAGCCTCAAATGAGTACCTGGTGCGGCATATAACATCATCGCATATGAGGAGGCAAAGGCGGCCTGGCGTGGTGCTGGCCACCTACTACCCCTTGTGTACCCGTGCCGGCCTTCATAGGTGCTCGCTAACAGCACTTGCCCCAACAGTCTGTTAAGGCTGTAGGTGGGATCTTTGTCGTTGTCTTCATTTAGATTGCAGCGTACTCTGAGAAAACCCACCCTCGCAGAAAGGGTCACGTGCATGGAAACGTCACGGACATATTCACTGGACCGCGATCTTTGGAATTCTGAGCACCTAATGACCTCCGTGATCTAAGTCAATGAATCGGGATTACAAGACGGCAATCATCACCGCGTGCTGGCAGCTCTCACAGGCCCGTGCTGATTCACCTTGTGCCACGCAGGGACAGCTGCCACTCGGGGGGGGTGCCCTTTCGATGCTTGAGATGACATATAATGTCAATCACTTTCTAGGGGCATTTCAACGCCATTAGAAATTAAAAAAAAATGCGTATTATTACGAACTATCATACGTGGCACCAAATGATGAATGGCATTTGTATGTCACCGTGGCCCTACATGAAACATATTCTATGTTGGATGACCCTATGCCAACTGAGACACATTTGTGACCTCTTAGGATTATGTCTTGACGTCTCTTTAAGGATCTATCCTACCTGCCGACCACCACTAACTTCTGCCCTCCCGGTTGGGCACTGCTGGCGCAGTGCTGCAGCGCGCGCACTGCGGAGATCGATGATGCTCGAGTCAAGTCAAGTTTATTTTGTTAAACCAGGGTGAGAAGTCAAGAGACCAGGATAATGGAGGTCTCGTTTGCACGAGTGACCTGGGTCAACACCAACACGACAGAGGGTAATGAAAATAAATAAGTGATAGCAACGAAGCAAAGATATGCTGTGATTCTCATCGGAATCGGAATGTGTATTTACACTGCAAGAGGAATCCGATGAGCTGTGAAGCTCTTTTTAACAGAGGTCCAGCTCGGGGCACGTGGTAAGAACGTTGCAACAATAAACAATACAAAAACGTGATAGCTGCGCAAAGTACAAAAGACAAGCAAACAGATCACCCAAAACACAAACAAATACAACACGAAACCATCCCCATCCTACAAGGCAAAGCCCACTGAGGTATTAACTTACTCTTTTTGGTTCTTTCAGTAAAGTCACGTAGAATGGAAATAATAAAATAATAAAAATAAAACATAATAAAATAATTCTCACGACGTTTCGGCCACAACGCAAGCAGCCGTCCTCAGGTGGAGAACAGGTCTGTCGAGAAGACAGAGCTGTTCTCCACCTGAGGACGGCTTGCGTTGTGGCCGAAACGTCGTGAGAATTATTTTATTGTTTTATTTTTATTATTTCCATTCTACGTGACTTTACCGAAAGAACCAATAAGATGAATCCCTGCAGTCACGAAAGCTTTAAATCTAAATATTAACTTATTGTTCAGAAATGACCTGGACACAAATGATGGCTCAGCAACGTGGCTTATAATTTGGACGCTTCAGTGTGTGATACCCAACCAGGTGGCCGCACGATGGCAGTACGGCAAGTAGGATGTCGACCTCTCTTCATATATATTGCGTGAGCGCTGCGCTCTCTCCAAGTGGCCTATGCTCAAATCACCGCCGAAGCTAAGCAGCGTTTTGTGGTCGGAGATGATGAAGCTTCGAACGGGCAACTGCAGTGCGTAATTGGGCATTCATATTCGGCATGTAATGATTGATACGTCAATTAATGTTATTGTTGTTCTACATTTACACTCGCAATACACATACACGATGCTCAATTATTTATGAATATACGTTCATTACATGCTCATGTTACATTCATGGCAACGGATTTGGGAAAGAAAAAAACGATAAAGACGTAACACCAAATAAAGGAAAAGCTACGGCAAAACATGAAACAAAAATTAATATCATATTGCTCAACCGACAAACCGCGACCTGGAGTTTTAACAATTTATCGAATCCCTGAGGTGGGGGTGGGGAGGGGGGTAATGAATTGTTCCTATTGATGTGACGATGCATTGACTCCTAAATAGGAATAGATGAATACAGGCAGTCCCCGACTTATGACCATCCGCACTTACAAAACGAGCTTCCATGCGAGGCATACACATTTTTTAATCATCCCGACTTGCGAATCGGCGAACCGAACCGCGGAACCGTTTTGTTCGGCGCAGCGATCCTCCGCGAGATGCAACGAGTCCCCAGCATCCCGCGTGATGTGCAACGGCGTTGAGCGACATTGTGCTACAACGACTGCACGTGCATTCAAATACGCTCAATTATTGTTGTTCCGACTTACGAACCGTTCGACTTACGGACGGGTAAATTTCGATTTAAAGCTTTCGTGACTGCAGGGATTCATCTTCTTGGTTCTTTCTGTAAAGTCACGTAGAAGGGAAATAATAAAATAATAAAAATAAAACATAATAAAATAATTCTCACGACGTTTCGCAAGCAGCCGTCCTCAGGTCAAAAACAGGTCTATCGGGAAGACAGCGTCCATTCAGACGCGTCCATTCAGACGCTGTCTTCCCGACAGACCTGTTCTTCACCTGAGGACGGCTGCTTGCGTTGTGGCCGAAACGTCGTGAGAATTATTTTATTATGCTTTATTTTTATTATTTTATTATTTCTCTTCTACGTAACTTTACGGACGGGTCTCGGGAAACGGAACCCGTTCACGAGCCGGCGACTGCCCGTGCACTGCACAGCTGATCATGCGCGTGGGAAATCTCAGGCGCCTCTTGCAAATGAGACTCGGGCTGGTTGTATTGAGTTTTCCCCGGTTCAACAAAATAAACAAGTATTTAAGATGCATATATGCTGCATGTGACTACTAACTCAATACATTCGTCGATAACGCCGTGGGCCTTTGAAAGGAAGAAAAAAACCGTGGTAATAATTTGCATTTGTAAGGTGCATTTCATCCGTAGATTCCAATGTGCTGCGGATGGAAAGCAGGGAATGAACAGAATCTGCAGGGTGAACGGACAGCCAGAACTAGGAGGGGGTAAAAGCCAGTAAATATAAAGACTTAAATATACACAACGATTCTGATTGTCTTGTTAGCAAATCGTTCTAAAGCTTGGTAGCTCTATTGGCAAAATCCCAATCACCCTAGGAAATGAGCCTCGACTTTGGATTGCTTATTAGATGGCTATTTCAAAGATCTCAGGGACCTCGTCGGAGTCTTAAGATGGATCAGTTCCTGTAAATGTTATGTATGTGGAACTTCTTTCGCACCGTACGTAGCCAGCCGTGCTAATCAGGAGGTGTGAGGCTAACCCACTGAGTGCCTTGCAGGTCAGCAGCCTTGTAGGTCATATAATGGGCAGCACTTCAGGCAATGGACGTTCTTTATAGCACATCAAATACAATAATTGATTGAATGCAGTTCGTTCACTTAACCCCTGCAGCCACTAGATGCACTACACCAGACCATGATGCAAAAATATATCCTTTAATTAAGTCGTAGTCCCACAATTCATGGCAATTCTCTTGAAAATTTTCACGCGACCAATTGGAACAGGTGTAACACCTTACAAGCCTTTTATTGTCATATGTTATATGCAAATTAGTTTATTAGTTTAATTAGGAATGAATTCATCTTCTTGGTTCTTTCGGTAAAGAACCAAGAAGATGAATCCCTGCAGTCACGAACGCTTTAAATAGGAATGAATTGCTGAAGGATTTGCTGTTGTTAAATAGCTACTACTAGTGAAACTATGCGGATACCAATTCAAAAACCATTCTGCAGAGAAACGCTTACCACGCCCAAAGGTGTTAAGTGCAGTCTCCAACTCGTATTATCCACTGGATCCCTCTGGACTCTCTATTTATGTTTATGTGCTATATAAAAGGGTACCCCCCCCCCTAATTTAAAGCCACAGTGTATTTTTTACAAAAGTGTAGAGTTTAATAATAAATATATATATATATTTCTCACAGCCGTACAGTGCAAAGGCGGGGGGGGGGGTCACTGGACAAACAATTTAAGCCCCCGAGGAGCCAGATGTGAATGCATAAGTTGCACAACCACACCGCTATGATGGATGTGCTCATTCGGTCTTCAGCGACCAGGCCAGAGACCGTCACCTCTCTCTCTCTCTCTCCACTCGAGACTTCTACCTCGCCTTGGGCTCCCGGGACTCAATCCCCGGAACCCTGGCTGCGGGGTTGAGGCCCTGGATCTCTGCGGTGCTGGATCTGGGCTCCATCCATCCGCGATACGCATTTTTTTTTTCATCCCCCGGGGTAAAAACCCAAGCGGCCAAATCAGTATTTAAGACGGCGTCTGTCGCGAGCACCGCAAGGGAAGGTGCAATGCGGTCGAAGCAACGGCGTCAGTGAATCTGTCCATCAAAGTAAAGAATTTCAGACAATGCGCTTAATTAAAATAATTTTTAAAAACACCGAAACGGAATGCGATCGGGCGCCCCCATGTTTTATTAATGCCGCGCAATTAAATTAATTGTGCCGTTGTAGCGCGCGCCGCTAATTGCGTTTCAAGTTGCCGTGTCTGGGGTTTTTGTTTGGTCGAGGGAAAGTCGGGACCGTTCCCGAGTTTCCAATTACATTTTATGTTGTTTTGCATAAAAAAATGTCATAAGCGCCCGAAATTATTGTGAAAGTTATTTTTTTTTATTCTAAAGCAAATAGGATGGATACTACAACAAAAAATGTAGACATCCTTTAAAAATAATATCCCCCCCCCCCCGCCCCCAAAAAAAAATGTGATGGTAATATGCACGACCTTAATATCACATCAAATAAATTACTTATGGTGCAGAAAATGAGCTGCAAGTCAAAATAACCCACACAGGATTGATCCATACAATCATAGACGGATATAACCCAGAAGCCTCTCTGGGTGATGTGTGTTTAATCTTCCCACATAAACTGGTTGATCGCAGCTATTCACAGGAGCATTACTACAACAATCATCATAATAATCCCTTTTTCAATCCACCGCTGTAGACCAAAGCCTTCCCACGCAGCTTCGTTTGGCCGTACTCCACAACGCAGCTCGGTCGCTCGCGACGCGCGAGGAGTGGCTAATCGTAGAACTGCCATGCACGGGAGAGACGCGAATGAGCCTGATCATTCCGCAGCCTACATAATCCACCAAAGGGATATCAACGGTCGGCTGTAGTTCTGTCATGTCTTTTCCCGACGCCGATCGGCAAAGCGGTGCGATTCTTTTCCACGTCTACAGCTGGGATGGGGTGTGGGGTGGTGTCTGTGATGGCCGATTATTTTACTCTGTTGTTGGCGGACCGACGGACGGAGAGAGAGAGAGAGAGAAACAAAGAGGTCAAGAGAGACAGATTCTAGAATTGTTGTGTTTTACACAAGCGTGGAAGGATGTAAAAGGCACAGGACGGAGCTAAGCTGAAGTCTATGAGCGGAGAAGGAATATAACCCGAGAGGAGGAGGCCAGGCATGGAGACCACCTTCTCAAAATTGGAGGCGAATTTAAAATGCAGAGCTCCTGAGGGTAATGAATGTGATGCTCACAGAGAGACGAGGACGGCGAGCAGAGAGATCGGCGGATGAGATAGTGGCGGTAGCAATTATTCGTGATGGGTAGCAGTGACAGAGACGATGCATGTTTTCACTTATACTGGTAGAAACCTCCTGGTTACACCAGCCCACAGGGGATTATTGTTCCCGTCGTGCAGGTAGGGGCTGGGTGGGGAGGGAGGGGCTGGGTGGGGAGGGGAGGGTGGGGAGGGGCTAGGTGTGGAGGGTGGGGCTGGGTGGGGAGGGTGGGGAGGGGCTGGGTGAGGAGGGGAGGGGAGGGTGGGGAGGGGCTGGGTGGGGAGGGTGGGGAGGGGTGGGGAGGGGTTGGGTGGGGAGGATGGGGCTGGGTGGGGCTGGGTGGGAGGGGTGGGGCTGGGTGGGGAAGGGCTGGTCACCCCGTGGTGCCCTTATAAAACTCAACGTTTAACCTACTCATGCCGGCTTGTGCCCGCCCTCACAGTCGGGCATATTTGCGGAATACACCACGCCGCCGTTGACCCTAGCCATTGACCGAGCAACCCAACGTTCCTACCAGCTCCCTCCACAGGAATGATTTAGGGCGCTTTCATAAAATGGCATCGACTCAAAAGCACCTTACATCACATCTCATCTCACCAATTCCAAAATGCTCCTTGGGTATTAGCCTGGCAGTTGGGAGGGATGTCGCTATGCGGCTTTTCAATTTGGGAATAAAAAAAAAGTCTAATCTGCAAATTCGATCCTGACGCCCGACCTGAAAGAGGAGGATAGAGATGGAACAAATGAGACAGACGGTGACTGTAGCAATGGCCACGATGGTAGCGGTGACCGAGGGGGAGGAGGAGGAGGAGGATACAGCCGGGACCGTGGCTGCCGCAGCAACCGTAAAGGTAGCGCCATAAGAGAAAGTGGGCTTCAGAGAATGGGCGAGCGTGGAATCATCAATCACGTGGGACAGCTGTGCAATGGACTCTATCCAACAGAGCTAGCTATGAACCACGGGCTGTATCCGAAACATAACAACAGTCGTCCAATCTTGGCCGAACTCATATATTATACAGGAGTAGAATCCGGTGACTTATAACATCCACAATCGAGGTTTTTTTTTTCCTTTCGGTTCGAGCGCGTCGATTAAATATGTCGTTATACCCGCCACCACCCGACACAGCCAATTAGTAAGGCTTGTCAAGTAAAGAAAGCATGCTAATTAGTTCCTATATCAGCACACTGGTGTGATGGAATGGAAACCCACAAAATATACAGCACACCGGTGTGCTGTACTAATAACTAATTGGCATGTTTTTTTTTCACGTGACAAACCTTACTAATTGGCTGTGTCAGGTGGTGGTGGGTTTAACGACACATTTATATCTATGAAATCTAATACAAATGTAATAAAGGTCGTGGAAGCGACTTCTGGAATCCGGTCTTTATTTGTCTTTCGTTCACAACACTCCTATCTTACTCCTTCACGCTGCTGACAGACAGCGTGAGAGGGAGAGAGAGAGAGACACGCGCGGCCACGTGGCAGCCTGGACCACGTGGCAGCCTGGACCACGTGGCAGCCTGGACCACGTGGCAGCCTGGACCACGTGGCAGCCTGGACCACGTGGCAGCCTGGACCACGTGGCAGCCTGGACCACGTGGCAGCCTGGACCACGTGGCAGCCTGGACCACGTGGCAGCCTGGACCACGTGGCAGCCTGGACCACGTGGCAGCCTGGACCCCCGCTCCAGCGTGGCCTCACCCTCTGTTCGTTCCAGATCTGACCACGTGTTGTCCATCTCCATCCCTTTTAATACCCGGGTCACGTGGTACCTTTCCACCAATCCTGGTTAACCTCTATGGAATCTTCTAGACTCCATCGTACGTTCCCAGGACCACGCCCCTGACTCGTCCCCCCATTGGCTGTGGCTAAAGCCAGCAGATCCAATCCTCTTCTTACAGATGTCACCTTCCCATTATGTCAGGGCCACGCCCCTAGACTTCCCCCATTGGCTATGGGCCAGGACCGGTAGAGCCAATCATCGTAACGAGGTGTGATCCATCAGCAACCCGGATATATCCTCACATTACACAAAGAAGCTTCTATTATGGATAATATTGCTCGCGAAAGCCTTCGTGTTAAACTGACATGTAACACATCAACACAAATTGATGCAAGTTTCACGTGAATCATTTCACGCTATTAACTGAACATCATATATGGTTTACATATGATATGGGAATGCCGCCATTTCTTTTTATATACCCCACCGATTTATAATAAGCCTCTTACTTCTTCTCAACAGCTGATAAAATGCTGTGAAAGCGATGGATCCAATTGTCATAGATAGGAGTTAAAAGATGGAAATACGTAAATTTACCTAAAGTTTCTCCCAATTGTTCCTGGGGGGAGGGAGGAGGGTATCTGTAAATAACTGATGCTGTGCTGATGTGATGGTCAGCACACGCTGGACTCGAAATCCAGAGGTCACCGGTTCACATTGCCAGCACCGAGGTTGAACCAATGTGAAAGGTTTCTTAATTCACTCTTTGCCTCTGTCCGCCCAGCGGTGCAGATAGGATTCACCACTCCGCAGTTCGTCGCCCGGTAGGTCATGTGTGGTGGGCTTAAGTGTGGGTACTTCCGAGCTCTTTGAAGACGTCACGTGGAAGAGTAGGCCCAAAATGCAATCAATTGCAGAACTGCACCGATAACTTTTGTCTGTTTCATCAACCACTTTAATCATCTTTTAATGACAAAGTTCATGATTATTGGGATGTATTTAATCTCCAAACTTCCACTTGATGCAGAGCACTTTCCCACCAATGATAGACGCAGAACGTCGACGCGCCGCCGTTCAATGTTTAATGCGTTACTGATATATTTAGAGCTCTTAGTTTATTTCGGGGCTCGGCATTTGCCAGTTCATTATGCTCTTGGACAGCCATCAAAAGGCTCTCAGTGCAGCGTAGAAATCCGTTCAATCATCGCTCTGCACGCTTCCCCCACTCACGGCACATGGTTCAGGAGACAGCGTCGAACAAAGGCGGCGGTCACCGCATCGCGCGGGGCTTACAGGCGCGCTTCTGCGGCCGTCTGGAACGCTCTTCCATCCGACGTTAGGAAGCCTCTGGAGATGCGCACTTTTAAATCATCTCCTTTGAAAACTAATTTCTTTAGAATTGCTTTTTGCATTCAGTTTGTTGTCCTTCCCCCGCATTTCTGATTAGCACGCCAGTCGGCTACGAACAGTGCAGAACAAGTTCAACATACCATACATACAATAATATTGTGCATTTAGTATTCACAGTATATTCTCATAGCGCAAGGCAATCACGCTATGTTTCACACAGCCTGCAGTAGTTTCACAGCAGAGGGGCGATGATTGCTCTGCGTAATCCCAATTGAGGAATTTGCAGGTAAAATATTTCACCCATAAAACAGGTTTCCTGGGTTAGATCGCGTAAAAATATGTAAATAGATCGTTAAACTTTCGGCAAAGTGCTCATAGGGAAGATTCTTACCAAGCAAGCAAGTAGCAATGTGTTCATTTTTAACATGGATTTTCTTTTGTGAAAGAGCAGACATTGGAAGGCCATTGGCCAAAAAGACTTTACACCCAATGAGGTTATACTTTTTGAACTACAGAGAGTGTGTGTGTGAATACATTTGTGTGTGTGTGTTCGACGCTGAACCATAGTTTGTGTGAGTACACACTTCAAGTCGGGGACATTTCCAGGATCATCATTTGCTGATAGATCTCAAGCCCTGTGGTATAATTAGTGATCATAATCACGTGTCCAGAGGTCACTTACAGGGATTTCCACCCTTGTGCATCGGAGGTGCTTCGCCAAATGTGTAAATTCCACATTGCTATGGCATGTACGTCAGAATCAGAACATTTATTGATGTTGGTGGAATCCGATAAACGATTCATCTCTTTATTTTGCAGATGTCCAGTAGGGGCGGGTAAGAACGTGACAACAACACACGATACAAAACACGATAGAAGTGCAAAGTACGAGAGAGGTAAACAACTTATTGGTTCTTTCGGTAAAGTCATGTAGAAGGGAAATAATAAAATAATAAAAAAGTAAACATCATAAAATAAACATTTTTTTTCTCAAAAAATGTAATTTTATTTTATTATGTTTTATTCATATTATTTTATTATTTCCCTTCTACGTGACTTTACCGAAAGAACCAAGAAGATGAATCCCTGCAGTCACGAAAGCTTTAAATCGAGAGGTAAACAAATCACCCAAACACAAACAAATACAACAACTAAACCATCCCCCTCCTACTAGGTGAAGCCTCCTGAGCTTATTAACTTATTTGTCAGAAGCTACCTGGCCACAAATGATAGCAAAACAAAGTGTCTCATCATTTGGACATTTATAGCAGAAAAACAATATAAACAATCACAATGCATGTTTATAAATGTGTGTTGAACTTCTTTCGTACCATACATGGCCAACCGTGCTAATCGGAGGAGGTGCGGGAATAGTCTGGCATGAACCAGACTATGGCTTGGAATTATTATGATGATGATGATGATTTTATTGCCTCTATTTGAATTTGCATGAACAATAATACACGTCCCCACTATACAATGAACACCCAGGTATCCCTTATATATGTCTATAAAACGCATCCTAATGGATCGTCAGACCTGATTTAATAAGGGACGACAGCATGAATCGCAACAGGTACAAACATGCATGTGCTCAACTGAGATGCACAGGAGGGGAAGGGTAGCGGGGACGGGGGCAGATATTTTATCCAAGCAGGCGTGAAAGATCACTTCCATTAGACAACACGAGGTGCACAGAATGAAGATGGTGTTCAAGATTTGCCTGTGGGCACAAACAAATCTCTTTTTTGAGCTCTCGCGATGCTGTGCCCGCCGACGTCGGGCGAGGCAAAGCCGCTGCCGTGTTCGACTGCGGGAACCGCCGCGCTACCGCTCCCCAATACCGACCTGTCGACGCGCGCGCACGCATGGCGATGCGCGAATGCAAACGAAGCCGTGCGCACACGGTCCAAGACGCAAAGCGCCAAGCGGCGACGCGCCGGAGGAGCCGCTTGGCACGGCCGCGGAAAGAAAAAAAACAACGCGGCGGTATAATCATTGTTCCCAAACGCGCCCGATAACAGTTTTAGCGGTGCGGCGCTGTTGCGATCAATGTTGTTTGTGTGTGTGGTGGGACACACACACACACAAACGTCGTGTTGCGAATTAATTGATCGGCTCATAGGCGGCTGAGGGAACGGGTTCGGGTGGCAGGTAGGTTAGGAGATAACAGAGGCATGCAGACTGATACAGAACTATAGCGAGACAAAGGTGCCCCGTATAGTCTTTGACAGACTATCTGGGGCAAGTGCAGTTAGCGAGTAGCACGTGTGAATTCTAGATTTGAAGCTTTCGTGACTGCAAGGATTCATATTCTTAGTTTTTTTCGGTAAAGTCACGTAGGTAAAAAATTAAAATTAATAAAAGTAAAATAAAGTAAAATAAAAATGTATCTTACTTGATACAGCTATCGTGCTGTGACGGTTCCACCTGAAGACGGAAGCTTGTGTTGCCTCCGAAACGTCGTGATTTTTATTTTACTTTTATTGTACTTTTATTAATTTAAAATTTTTACCTACGTGACTTACCGAAAAAACCTAAGAATATGAATCCTTGCAGTCACGAAAGCTTCAAATCTAGAAATAATTTGAGGCTGAATCCACCTAGGGGACGCCCAAGACCGCTTCAGGACATCGTCACTGGTGTTGGCCATGAGCGGGAATCGAACTCGGGTGACCCAGGTTTGTAGTTCAGCGTGCCAACCGCTGCACTACCGCTCCCCATACAGAACTCTCAACACAGACACACACATACATGGATACATAAGCAAATAAAGACATGCGCACACAATTGAAGACAAACATCCTCAGAGTATAAATTACGATTTAAAGCTTTTGTGACTGCAGGGATTCATATTCTTGGTTCTTTCGGTAAAGTCACGTGGAAGGGAAATAATAAAATAAAATAAATTTACTTTCTATTTTATTTTATGATGTTTTATTTTATTATTTCCCTTCTACGTGACTTTAGCGAAAGAATCAAGAATATGAATCCTCAGAGTAACTACCATTCACAAGCACCTACTGTGGCCAGCACAGCATGGTGAACAGGGCGATGTAGCCTGCACCATTACCAACTCGCCTTTGTCTCCTGAATGATGACACTTACACGCCGCACAAAGAACACGTGTGTGGGGCAAAATGTGAGCACTCTCACATCTTCCAAAATGTCTGGCCAGATTAGAAGAGTAGGCCCAAAAACTCTCTCTCTCTCTCGGGGTGCTCTGCAAATGGGAATATTACTGGTCCCTGGAATTTTCACCTGGTTTAACAAAATAAACTTGAACTTTCTCGAGACATCTCTACTGGTGGAGGTTCTACTGCCTGCAGTAGCGTGATCAAGTGCTTACAGGGCCGCAACACTTTTCCCTTACCTAGGGGAGGCCCAGGGCAGGTCGAGGCACCACTTACCACTGAGGCATCTCACCTCGGGCAACCTTCTCTTCCTGATTAAGCCTACAATGCTTCTCTGCCACGTTCTATTCCGCTGCACAGTGGCGGAGCAATTACATCGAGGGGTGTGGACGAGAGCAAGGTCGCGAATGAGTCTCCGATACCAATTACTGGGATTCTCTTCGTAAGCAGGGGCGGGAGACTAACTCAGCTCATTGAAATCAAAATTGATGTATGTATGCTGAACGTCTTTTTCACGGTACGCAAGCCAAGCGTGCCAATCGGAGGCGCGAGAAACGTTTTCCAAATCATAATTCTTCCTCTGCAATGTACGGCATTCGTCTAGAGCCTGTTTCGCGATTGCGACTGTTTATATTGAAACACTGTGACGTGTAGCTTACGTCGACTGGACACTGACCGACTCCCCGCTTCCCAATATGAAATTATTCGAGAAACAAAATTCTACATTTCGTGTGCAGTCGATCGGCAGGTTGTGCGTGCGTGCGTGTGGTTGGGTGACGTGTGAGCACTGACACCTCTTTCAAAACAGCTGGTCAGCGTGGAACAATAGGCCAAATACCCTCTCGAGAGCTCCCTCTGGTGGAGGCCCTTCCGCTAGCAGTGGTGTGAGTGAGCAATTGCAGGGCTGCACCTTTACCTGTACAATTTTCATCCTGTTGTCGAGCAGGATACTTTTTTATTGGAAGGAAGTACGTGTTTGTATTCGTCTTATTAATTCTCACAAACAACTATCGATAGAATAAATGACGCCTATTCGAACCAAGAATGAGAACTGGAAACCGAATGAGAGTGTGGAATAGTTATTCTTGGTTCTTTCGGTAAAGTCACGTAGAAGGGAAATAATAAAATATAAAAATAAAACATTATAAAATACAATTCTCACGACGTTTCGGCCACAATGCAAGCAGACGTCCCAAGGTGAAGAACAGGTCTGTCGGAAAGACAGCGTCTGGAATAGTTGATTTGCAGGTGAATGACGTAGCGAGGCATATAGACAGACAAAGGTCCCCCGTATCATCTTTAACAGACCGTTGGGGCAAGTGCTGTTAGCGAGCGGCACCTGTGAAGGCCGACACGGCACACGAGGTAATGGGTGGCCAACACCACAGCCGGTCACCTTTGTCTCCCCAGTTGCATGGTTAATACACCGTACCAGGTACTCACTTAAGGCTGAGTAGACCTAGACAGACAGGCAGACAACAGCAGAGTAACATCAGTGAGAGTACTTACAGGTAATTGGCCAAGTTGTGCTCTTGCAAGGTGTGCGTCTCAAAGCCATGTGGAACGGAGTCAAAGTAATCATTTCCAATTCCACAAATGAAGCATTTCGTCTGAAAGGAAACACAGGGGAGAGAGATCATTCATTAATCACACATCGGGTTCTCGTTCACTCTCCTCCCAATGACCTTCAGCAGCCCGGCCATCGCTACGAACAATAATGCCATCGCTAACAACAATAATGCATCAATGCAACAACAGTGCTTTTGAATCGATCAAAGACGGCCATCGTGATCATAAACAAAAGAAAATTCCATTAGCGAGGACCTGTTAAGGCTGGCACAGGACAACAGAATGTTAGCGCGGGAACGTGACTGGTCGCAATTTTCTCCCCCATTGCTGATGTACGCGCATCCCGATGGAAAGTCATGTCGGACCACAGGAAATGCAAGCCAGGTTCAGATATCAATCGTCAAGGTCGCATTTGGATCAGGAATGCCAACCGCTATAACGATAATACTGATAATTATGACGATTTTTATATCGCACCGTTACATTGCAAGCCATTTACACAAGGGCACTCAGCAATCGTCAAAAGACGTTTAGACATTCGTCACTGGTCCATTGTGAAGAGGAAAAAGGCCACAAGGCCGCCCCATGTTTAAACGGAATACCATTCAGCCGGCAGGATATGAATGAACGCCTCACCTTCACTGAAGACGTAGCTTTATCACCGAGTGCTAGACAAACCTCACGCATTTTTAGTAAAAAAATAATATTATTTTAGTCTGAGATATGTGTAGCTCACATTTTACTTCTCAGATTACTCCGCCTCAGGAATACAGGGGCCGGTAAATTCCTTCTATCGAGACAGTGACTGGGCCCAAAAATGCACTGCTAAGTGGATTGTGCCTTGTGTCTTTCTACAATGCAATGTGCCAGCAACATTTTAGAATTTTACTTTTAATATGAACGAGTTAAGGAAAATGTTTTGCTTCATGAAGAGTTTGTCTGCTACTCAATAAACACTATTAATTAGGTAACTGGTCATATGCCAATTAAAAAAACTGGTCATCGAAATTTGTATTTATTTTATTCTTATCAGGCCGCATTGTGTAAAAGTGCAGTCTCAAATCATCCACTCTGTCTCCCTGGCCTCTCTTGTTTATTTGCTGTGAAGAATAGACGTTGCCTGAAACGCAGCCTTTGAGAATTCTTGCCTGTTAAGGCCCCATTGTCGTTGACGAGTGTGTTGAGACTGGCGCAGATAATATTCGCTACCAATGCTAGCCGTGGCCGGGAATCGAACTCAGGTCACCGGGTTTGTACCGCGGCTGCGCTAATCACCGTGCCACAGCTCCACCCACGCGTGCACATGAATCACATGCTTTGTTCCAACCAATCCTGTTTTCATGGTGACATAAGCATCGGCCTGAAGCCAGTGGTGAAATTTCACATTTCCACGGCAGGGGCCGGTTTGTCCACGGCACAACCGCGACTATGATGGGCTGATTCAACCCCTGAGGTTTGAGCTCTTTTAATTGCAAGCTGAGCACCGTCACGGTGCCACCCTGGCTGTTTAATAATAATATTATTATTATTATAAAATAACTAGCTGCCCTTTGTCAAGCCAGTACCAGATGAAAGCCTCCCCCACGATGCGCGGGGTCACGAGAGTCGTCAGATGGCAACGAGGCTGACTAATTTAACCGCTTACGCCAACCAATCACTGGCGATTAATGCACTCGCAGATTTGTACCGAGGTAGAACGGAGTAACTGCTTACTGCGTTTTGCTACGTGCAAAACACCAGTTTGATAGATGTCTTTAGTTCACATTTTCCACTGCGGTGTCAATCAATGCGAACAAAAATAACCTCTCTGAATATATATCGACAGACGTGTGGCATAATCAACTCTGCGATAGAGAATTCATCATGTTTGGATAGCCGTTCGCATTGCTCTGCCTCGAGTCAATTTTTATAGTTCTTGAGATAATGCAAGAGATGTTGCTGAAATCAGCTGGCTCATTATACTGGCTCGATACAATAATGAACTTAGCATCAGCTAAACAGGCTTTAAATAATGTACACAACATATGTGTGGGGGGGGGGAAGGAAAATGAATAAATTCTGGACATCTCCACTGGTGATTGGACCCGGTGGAATTGTGGGGCAGAGTACCCATTCCGATAACCATAACATTTAGAATTTTAATCTGGGTCATGGAGCATTATATATCTTGGGTCAATACAATTGCGCCTAATGATCTTGGAAAGGGGCCATTCCAGAAGTTGTTAAATAACTGCAGAAGTTGGACTGGTGTGACTGTCTCAGATTGGCCTGAAATGCAATTTGGCCAAAGACCGTGTCTCCGATGCTTACATTTCTGCTGGTACAGTCCAGAATGCTGTTCCAGGAGTTATCTTAGCATGCCCCACTCATCCATCTGGCCTTATTCTGTCCTCATTATAACTGCAGTGGTAGGTGCCCGTGGTGTAGCGGTTAGCCAGCTGCACTCGGGATCTGGCAACTCCAGTTCGAATCTCACTCACGGCCAACACCAGTGACAATTATTTTAACCGGTCCTGGGCCTCCCCTAGGTCGACTCAGCCTCAATTGAGTACCCGGTGCAGTGTGTGTGGTGCCGGCCACCCACCCCCTCGTGTGCCGTGCCGGGCTTCAAAGGTGCGGCTCGCTAACAACACTCGCCCCAACAGTCTGTGAAGGCGATGTGGGGGAAGCGCGAAAAAAAAACTCATTCATGTTTTGCTCAGGGTTAGCAGATGTCTCGCAGCATGGTACTTCCAATTAATAGGTGCACCTTGTACTTCCAAGCAGAAGTGCCCTTCGCCGGTACACCATACTCCTAGCCAGCCTACCAGCATTCCCGAAAATATCGAGTGAGAAATCCAGCCGTGACCGTGCCCGTTGTTGAACGTCTTCTCTCCTGGGGTGATGGTTGGACCTCAACGCGGTCCTCAAACCTTCGATGAGGATGTTGCCGTGACGATGGTTTGCCCGAAATGTTTAAGCTGCGGCTCTCAGCGCCGACACGATCATCAGGGGGCCCCTCTGAGCCACCCGTAGCCCCTGACCGTGCGTGTGAAGCTACGAGCGTGTCAGAAGGCACCGTACCTCCATGTCCTCCTTCACTTGCTCCTGCTGGTCTCTCAGCTCACCGAACGCGTCGATGATCAGACCTTTGGTGGTGTACAGGGGGGGGGGGGGGGAAACAAACAAATTTGCCAGTGAGCTCCCGGAGAACACATACCTAAGTGACAGAGGTCGCAAACGGGTTTTGATTCCTTACCCGTACCCATACCTGGCCGCACCAGGGTCGCAAACGGGTACCCGTACCCGGCCGGGTACGGATAGCCGGGTATCGGGTAGGGCACGGGTATCGGGTACCCGATTGCGACCTCTGCTAAGTGAGGGGATAATGCGAAGAAGTGACAACTCAGAATCGGAATGTTTATCTCTCCTGGAGAAGTCCGAAGGGCTATGAATCTCTTTCTCACAGATGTCCAACTCTCAGCCACCTCGCAGCCCAATGGGTTGGGACAATCGTCATCATTATCAGCCACAGTGAATCGACCGCTGGATGAAGATCTCCCCTAGCTATCGCCATCTCCCCCCAAAGTCACGTGATGCAACAATCCCCGGTATGAACATGAGCTGATTTCATTGCTCTGTCTCCTCGACCGTGACTTGGCACAAAGTGGCCCAAGCGCTCGCTTCCTGCAAGTTGACCTGGACACCCAAGGGAGCATCAATAAGTGAGCCTTTGGGTCGTTTTGCCCTCCGACGTATTTGCAGGTTGTACCGTGTGTGTGCCGCTCAACTGAGCCGTTTCATTTCCTGAAAAAGCTACCCAGGGCACGTAGAGCGGAATCGCCAGGACGTCGTGCCGAAAACAACGAGCGGTGCGGCCCCAAAACTCCCCTGTGGAGCTACGCAGCAGCACTACAACCGCAAAACTCTACGCACGCAGTATCTAGTGATTTGGCAATAACCGCCACAATATGCCCCCAAAGTGAGACACTGGCACGGGTAAATTGGGAGGTGCCGTGCTGACGAGATGTTAACGACCTCGCCTGGTATCCAGGACGTCGTGGGTTCAATCCCAAACCCGATGCCCGCTGTATATTGGCGTTTGCATGTTCTCCCCACGGTTGCGTGCATTTTCTCCGGGTCCTCCGTTTTCTCCCCCTAAACACTTAGAATCAACGTGCCTTTAGAGTATTTGGCGGCAATACATTTTCACATGAGCCAGTTTGTTGAGTAGTCATTCGTTATAGCCAGGTTGTTTCTGAAAAAGAGCTATATAGCTCAGTGGGCCTTACCCGGTAAAAATAAAAAGTTTAGTTTACGGAGGTGCGTGGACCCCACAGGCTCATGTAAACGCGTGCAGATTACCAGTCCTACGCACAGCTCTGTGAAGCACCGTGGAATTAATTTAGCGCGTCGATATTTGGCGCGGTGAGTGACCTGACCCACCCACGCTTGATGTGCATGTGTGAATAATCGTTGTGTGTGTGTGTGTGCCAGAACAAGGACGCGCGTATGATGTCAACGCGACCCAGGGAAATTCGTTTGGCATTAAGCGTCGCACAGGACACACTCACAATTACTTTTAGTCACCACCTCGGTTAAGACCACGGTCAAGGTCAAGAGGTCATGACTTTTGACGCGACCGCTCATAACCGCCGTTCCTTTCAAGTCTGCCAGATCACTCGGATGGTGCACGGTAGACACCTTGACCTCCAGACACTGCTCTTACAAACACGAAAGAATCAAGTGCTCAGCAACTGCCAATGGCACTTGGTTAATAAAGTTGAATCCTGTCCAGCTGCCATCACACAGGATAATAATAATAGCGATGCTGAGCGGTAGGTTGTAGGTAGATAAGCAGGATGGTGGATAAATTGGTAGGTTGGTACGTTTAATAAACTGGTAAGTGTATACAGATAATAGAGAGCAAACCAGTAGGTATGTGTTTGGATAGACTAGAAAGTACGTACACAGGTAGGCAGGTAGATATGTATGGACAAGTACAGCCTTTTTGCCAAATCCACTGCTGTATGAGGGCCTCCCCATGCCATGCGAGACATGCGGATGATTTGACCATACTGTATTTCACTCTGCTGGCGAGTGTGGGCTGGCGAAAGTGACGCGCATAGGCATGGGTGCATAACGCAGTAAAACGATGGTATTGATCGGGAGGTCGTTTACGAAATGAACAGATAACTCTACAAGAAGGCCGCTGAATAAAGCAGGTAGGTAGGTATGTGAGTACACAGGCGGGTGGGCAGGAAGGCAGGTGCATTCACGGTCTCCATGGAAAGTCACCGCACGCGCGTTCCGAGCGCGAACGATTTTGCGATCAGCGGGCTCAGCGGCACTCAGTCCGTCAGCGGAATTGGTGACGGAAGTATTCATCAACAAAGTGTTCGATTTTTTTCTGAGTCAGCAACGGCTGCGAGTGGGATGAAAACCGAGAATAGGTTTTTCCCCTTTTTTCTGGCAACAAAACAGGTGATGTTAAAGCACCAAACTGAAACCTTTTACAAGGAATCATGTCTGCATTAACCACAATTCTCTAATAATATATGCGTTGTCTTTGAAACTGATTGGTCCACACTGAGATGAGTGGCCGATGCACCACCTGTGCCGCCTACTGTGCCAACTCGCTGTGTTTTAGCCACCAGGCGCTCCGCTCGTTGCGAGCGTCGTTCCAACGCCCTCCGTTGTTGCTGGAGGGCGACTGCCTCCAACTACCCAGTAGCAGCGTCCTTCACGAGCCTCCTCCACAGGCCGAACTTGACAACACTGGTACCAGTCTTTGGCAAATCCACTCAACTCCACATCCTCCTGTACCACATCACTCAATCTCCTCTTTAGCCCGTGCCACGCCCGTCCAGCCCCCCATATCCGGCCGAACACACACGCATGCACACGCGTGCGCCAAATGAAATGTAAAAAAAAAACCGCCCGGGGTGCGTTAGCGGCGGCACGGCTCACCCTGGATGATGGCGAGGAGGATGACGATGATGAAAAAGAAGAAGGTGATGTCGAACATCATGCGGTAGACCTCGTATTCGTCGCCCGCCGGGTCCTCAATCTCGTCTCCGATGCCCCCGCCAGCGCGCACGCCCACGTACAGGTGGAAGATGTAGCACTGCGCAGGGGGAGAAGACCAGGCTCGCTTGTGAAACGCTTCGTGGCAGTTGGGCAGAACAATTCAACAAACAAAAAAAGATCACTTTGTATTGACAGCGTTTTAGTCATCCTATGGAGAGACATATCTCTGCCATGGTAATGAGGAATTTCCACCATTACCTCATGGCTTCCAGTGGATGCCTCTTGCCACAGTGGCGAGATGTTAACTACCTCGCCTGGTATACAGGAGGACGTGGGTTCGATCCCAATCCTGACACCTGCTGTATATTTGGAGTTTGCGTGTCTCTCACTCTCCCCGTGGTCGCGTGGATTTTTTCTTCAGGTCCTCTGGTTTTTCCCTCCACATTTAGGATCGACGTCACGCGTTTTGAGTATTTGGCTGCTATAAATGTCCACATGAGGATGATGAGCCACTTCGTTCAGCTATCATTTGCGGCCAAGTCGCCTCTGAAAAAGAGCTAAATAGCTAATTGGACCTTAACTGTTAAAATAAAAAAATTGTTGAAAGTTTTGTTTCGTTTTAACAGTTTCACCCGCCATGCCTGGGATCGAATCAGCGACCTCTGGATTGCAAGTTCCGTCTTTGAGCCATTACACTTTGGAGGGGGGTGGTGCTCATTATACTGTAAAACAAATATTCAGGCAAATAACCTTAACTTGCAGGGGCTCAATATTCCATGTTTCAATACAACTGACAGACGAACAGGCTTCGTTTTTGGGCGAGAAAAAGTTTGCACATTGAGAAAAAGTTGCAGCCTTCGCGAACTTACAATATATATAGCACGAATACACATTTCAAAAGCGAGTAGAATCTGCAGTCTCATTAATACGGATCATAAAAATGCTGGACTTACACCTTACAAACGCGCAATTCCACAGGTAAAAAACTTTCTCTCAAATTGTGAATTGTGCGTTCGGCGTGACAGAATAATTTTACAAACAACGCATACTTATGAGATGAGGTTTTACCCTTTCTGGCAATAAAACAGTTGTGTTAAGACGTTAAAACACCAAACAGAAACCTGTTGCAAGGAGTCCTGTCTGCATTAACCACATATACTTGTGGCAAACATGCAAACTAAAAAACATGCTCTGATAGTATATGATGCATTGTCTTAGAAACTGATTGGTCCACACCAGAGACAGCTTTGCCAGAACGGGTAAAACCTCTTCTTATATATTGATACCGGCAAGGGAGGTCCCACGATGTAGCTGCTCATCCCGAAACAACACCAACGTATTGATAACGCTAATAATAACAATAATAAGCGTCATTCGCATGTGTAAAGTGTCGCATTTCGTCCGTAGATCCCAATGCGCCACCGTTGTACGGAAAGCCGGGAAATAAACAGAACCTACGGGAGTTTTCAAGACGGGACTTTAATATATCTCGCAACTCCATAAATGACGTCACGCGATTTTGGACGATTTTTTACCCCCCCCCCCCCTTCGTCACACGGCGTCACAAAAAGTCAGACCCCCCCTCAAATATGACGTCACAAAGTTCTGCCCCACCCCCAAAAAAACACATGCTTCAAATCGCTTTAAACTATTGTCATTGTAGTGCGTATTTAATGCGGCGCTGCACTCTGATGTTGTAGGAGAAAACGTTTATTAAAAAGTCTATTTAATTAAGTAGAACGTGTTGTCTATATTTATTTAAAGTTGCGCATTTTGATGGGACGTCACATTTCTCAAACACCCCCCCCCCCCCCCATCGTCACACATCGTCACAAATGTCTGACCCCCCCCCCCCCAGGTGCGTGACGTCATTTATGGAAGGCCCATTATCAGCAAAGGCAAAGTGTTCCCAAAGCTTGGGGACTGCAGGGTGGTAAATTCCCGGTCACCCCCTGCAGGAACAGAGGCTTGGCCTCGCGAGCGCTTAGGAGGCAGCGATCCGAAGATCTGGATGACCTCGTTGAGGAGTAATCGTGGATCGGTTCCCGCTAGACGTCGCGGGGATTTACCCGCTGAGAGCCTTGGTTAGCTGACTTGAATGTAAACTACAGTAAAACCTTGGATTGCGAGCATAATTCGTTCTGGAAACGTGTTTGTAATCCAAAGCACTCGTATATCAAAGCACTCGTATGTCAGTTGTGATCACGTGACGCTCGGCAGACAAAGCGTATACGCGTACTACTCGTATTGCAAGACCTCGCTCGTTTATCAAATTAATATTTATTTAAATATTTGCTCGTCTTGCGAAACACTCGCAGAGCAAGTTACTCGCAATCCAAGGTTTTACTATATAGAAAAAAAACCTTCATAAATGACGATTTTTTTGTGTCGTTTCGCAAAGGTTCAGCTTCACATGTTTTGGGTCGAGATGGGGCCCGCAGCTGTAGAGCGTTCGTTGCTAGTTGCAGGAGTTCATGGTTCGAGTCGAACTTGATTTGTTTGTTTGTCAAGGGGTGGCGTAGGTGGTATATACCGCGAATTGACATTACACCTGTAGGTAGAACTTCTTTCACACCGTACGTAGCCAACCATACTCATCAGAGGTGCGGGGTGAAGAGGACAAAAGAAACCAATTATGAACGATGCTGTCGGTGGTTTGGTAGTAGGGCAGACAATGTCACGCCGGTAGTTTTGTTCGAGTGTGGGACAATTACACTTGGTCAAAATGCTGCAAGAAAGCGGATTGGCCTGGGGCGTGCGATGAACACCAGCATCGTTGGCCATGGTCAATCCACTGCTGGACGAAGAAACCCTTCCCAATCTGCCGGGCAATCGCTCACAATTCTTACGACGTAATGAATCCACCTGCCGCCTGCAGCAGGAGCCGATTTCATGGATCCGTCTCCTCGACGATGATTTTTTACGAGAAAATAACGATCCGCTCAGACCGTCAATATAAGCATCGGAAGCAGGGGGCAATGATTTCATCGCTCCATCTCTCTCCCTGGTGGGGCCGTCCCGTCGGGATGCGTATGGCGATGGAGAATGGATTAATTTAGAATGTGGTGATTAGCGGGAATGTTGTGGTACGTCGCACACAGAGTTAAGCTCAGTCTCTTCCACGGAACATTCTCTGCATTCCGGAACATCCTCTCTCTCTCTATCTGTGGACCTGCATCTGCCATCCATTCATCATGCTCCCAAATTAAATCCATACCCGTATATATATCCCTCGCATAACCTTTGTAAGGTTGTGCACATGGGCTATATAGTATTTTATAGTAGGGGTTATTTATTGAAACAAATGTTATTTTCTCTCAAAAATACGACACGGGTAATATTAGTGAATCTATATATTTTTTTAAAGCAACGCATTTGGCAATAAAAAACTGTGTTGCCTTAAAAGGAAGAAAAAATTATAAGAGGCGATGTTGGTGATGTTTCTGGCTCGAGCAGTTTTTTCACAGCACACAAATTGCCCAAAACGTTGCCTATTGGAATTCGTTTTATATTTTTTAAAATATTTTTTAAAAATATTTTTTTATTTCTTTTATTTTTCTTTATTTTACATTTTTTTTAAATTGAAATTATATTTTTTATATTTCTTTAATATTAAAAAAAATTGTGAAATATTAAAAAAATATATATATTTGTTTATAAATATATCTTTTTTTTGTTAAGGCCACAGTATGTCTGACGCGCCTGCGTCGAGTTTTCTGTTATTTCGTGCTGCTCGTGCACCAGCCGCCAGCGTGGCATCACTCAATAATGTATTCCACTACACAGTGCCGTTGACATCCAGTGCTCGTTTAAGAATGTTTGGGAAACATGCACGTTGCTTTATTTTGGCATTTACGTATTTGTATGGACAACAGGGAGCATCGTTGTTGTCGTGGTTTGCTCTGAACTTGCTTACCTGAGTTCAACGCTTGGCCATGGCTAACAATAAGCGAAGTATGGTCAGACAACCCAAACCACTGACGCAGTCGGGGGAGGCATTCATCCCAGCAGTGGGTTGACAAAGGGCCGTACACATTTAAATTTTGGGGAACGGTGGCGCAGTGGTGAGTGTACGATGAGACAAACCCCACAACCTGGGTTTGACTCCTGGCCACGGCTGACGTCAGTTCGTGAGTGATGCCTGAAATTGTTCTGGGCATCCCTTTCACCGACCTGCGCCGACCAGTATGGTGAAGTATGGTCAAACCACCCCCATCATCAACAAGGGGCGGGTGTGACCTTCATCCGAGCAGCGAATTGACAAAGGGCTTTACACTTACAATCGGGGAGTGGTGGCACAGTGGTTTGCACACTGCGCTACACTCCCAGCAACGTAGCTTATGATTCCTGCTCAAGTGCAAAAATCAGTGCCAAGCGATGTGAACCCTGGCCAGGACCTCAGCTCAGCCATTTAAGCTTCAAACAATGACGAGATTCTTGCCACACCACCCTCTTCATTGTATGTACTGCGAACTTCTTTCACACTGCACGTAGCCAACCGTGCTAGTCGCAGGTGCCGGGGGAAGGACAAACAAAATGAAACACATCACCAAGCCTGCGTTGATGTGTGGATCACTTGTGCACCTGCTGACGCCCTGCAGGATAAGCGGGGGATCTTGCCCGTTTCGTTGTGTTTCAAAAGGCGATTTGTGTCTTCAAACAGAAAATTAGCATTGGGGCTCCCCCCCCCCCCCCCCCCCCCCGCCATCTCATTTGGTGGGTCCCCCCAAGTCCAGCGGTGGAAATTCCACATTCCCTGGGCAACAGGCAGGCTCTTTATCTCTTGTTATTTCAGTTGCCTATGAAGGGATGCAGCCCTGCATTTGCTCGATCGCGTGACTGCTGCAGGCAGTAGGGTCTCCACCTCCCAGAGCCTATCTGGGAGGAATTTGGTCTGCTCTTAGATGAGGTGGACGGAGCCACACTTCACCCCACCACACGCGATATTCCAATCGCCTGACTGCGGCGTACACCTATGTAAGCTGCTGGGTGGACAGAGGTGGGTTTGGAGGGATTTAAAAAAAAAATCACTGCCAACATCGTTTCAACTTGCCGCGCCGGGAGACAAAATTTAACCAGCATCCTCCGGATTGCAAATCCAACGTGGTGACCGATTTGTTGCACGGGCTGGCTACGTACGGTGCGAAAGAAGTTCAACGTACGCACAATGTACATACAACAACACGGGCCGTAGAGTTGACAGGGCACTTCGCTAAAACCCCTCGTGGCAAAAGTAATCGGATGCCTGCCCATGAATCAAACCGTGAGGTCCAAACAGACCGGCGAGCGTCCGCCACAGACCACTCTAGGCAACCGAACCGCCGGTACGAGTAACCGGTACGGGCAACCACTGGTACGAGTAACCACGCACACTGCTTGTTATTCCTCCGGATTTTCACCACCTTCCTTCTCCCCCCCCCCCTCCCCGTTTCGCGCGCCAACCAGGCAGGCGCAATAAATCATCACCGGGGGCCAAGCAGCCGGCCCCCTCGAACACCGAATTTAACACCAACACCGTGTTAAGAGGCAACACCTGCGACCGTCGCGTGGCAATTATTCGAAACCTTTTGCCGTACGGATTTCGCCCGAAATGTCACGCGGAGAGCCGAGCAATGCTTGGCCCTTTACCCTGACGATGGCGTGAACTCCAGCTGCAAGCTCATCAGTGATACCACGTCGCGGTAATTGTGAGAGTGGACATCGGATACGGTGAAGGAGGGGGGTGAGGTGGGCAAAGGTGCAGCCCTGATATTGGTTGTTCATGCCACTGCTAGGCCACACACACCTCAAAACAACAACAGAAGGGCCACGAGAAACCCCCCCCCCCCGCCTCCAGGAGGGTATGCTGGCCTACTTTTCCACGCTGGTCAGACACCTTGGAAATGGGTGGGCGTACCCTCACTTCACGCCATCTCGCACGCGAAAGCTTGCCGATCATCTCTTCTTTCTTTGGCTGTCCATCGCGAACGATGATGACCGCGGAAGACGGCTAGCTGCGGCAGCATTTCCCTGTGCGCCAGCGGGATGAGAGCCCAGCCCTTGAGCCGGAGCATCTGTGGGGGGCAAGAGTTTGCCGCTCGTCCGCTGGACGGGATTCGCGTCGTGCCGTTGCCGCTGGTGCTTTGGTGCCGATTAAAAAAGAATGTTGTGCCCTTTAGTCTTCAACTCTCTTGACCGAATCGGCCGCGCGGCCACTTCTCCACTGCTTACGGTTGCCTCTTGAAATTTTCCATCCCACATCTCCACATTGATATTGGCTGTCTCGAGGTGTCTTTTAACCATGGTGAACCCACGTGCGCTGCTTGGTGGACAGAAGGAGAGGCTTTGTGGGGCTGCAGTCCAATGAGATTTGAATTGCCAGCCTAGCGTGCTGCTGATCGTTAGACCGCGGCAGCAACGCTCGCCACTATGCCGCTGCAGCAGCAGCCACAGCCACAGCAGCAGCAGGGAGTGGATACCCAAATAGAATTGCCAAGGTTGCTCTCGCCGGGTGTAGTGGTGTGTGCACCCACAACGACGCAGTCGCTTTCGAAGTCGTCCTCTTCGTCTTTCTCTGTCTTCTTCTTCATCTCCTTCTTCATCTTCTTCTTCCGTACGGCTGATGTAGATGCAGAGGCAACAACCCCAATTTCACATTCAGGTGGTTAAGCCAGGCAACTGCGTCAGCAGCAGCGGCGGCGGAGTAGTGTATCGCCGCGATGTCTCCTTCGTGTCTCATGGAAGTGAAGTTGATGGATCACACAGAGATCAGCGTGTGCTGCGAGATTGCCCAGTCCGCTTGGGCTACGAGGTGACCAGCAGAAAAACAGCGAAGGGGGGGGGGGGGTTCCTAGCCCATCTGTGCAGACCTTTGACCTTTAATCCCCCCCCCCCCCCCCCGGCCTCCGTGGGCACTGCAGTCTACGCCCATGTATGAATCGCGAATTGAAAACAATCCATGGATTGGGATGGTCGGCCAATTAATTTGCTCGTGAATGCTTGCGCGAAAAGTCAAGAGTGATTGTCTTGTGGATTGACTGCTCCTTGCCATAGAAAAGTGGAATGCACACCCTTGGGTCTGGGCCTCCGATGGAGATGAGGCCCAGCTAATGGCGGCATGAGCATGGGTGCGCATTGTCTTTTAAACTTTAAGGACGCCACCGTAACTCTCCTCGCATAACCTCGGTTAACAAGACGTATTTTACACGGGTTCATAAATCTCATTGGACTGCGGCCCCACATTAAGAACACGACCGCACTTGAGATGGCTTTAAATTACTTCCTTCATTCATCCATTCACTCGGCCACCAAGAACAGCAGTGCTGCCTTCTGCCCGTTTGATGGAGGCAGCCTGAGGGACTCGCTGCCATTACGGGCCTACAAAAGACTTCTCATCCATCGCGTATAATTTGACGAATAAGGGCCAGAAACTGTGGAACTCCACGGTCGCTTCGTACGAATGGCAGCACGGGAAGTCCTCCGGAGTAGCTCACACTGAGGCGAGCACTCATCTGCTGTACAGTGTGTACAGTATCAAAAACATATTTCTTTGCAAATTTTTGTTAATGCAGACTCGAACGCCTTGTAACAGGGCTTCTATCACCTTAACACCCTCCATGTATGAATGCCAGAGAGTATAAAGCCTATTATTTTTTTCTTCCATCATTCAATACCAATGACAGTGGGAAAAAAAGGGCCCCCGTAGAGATTTAAGCGATGGGAAGCGTCCCTTATCTTCCACTCGTGGCGGAGACGAGTGTGTCGACCGCGCAGCGTCCGAACGCAATCATTCACCGCCGTGCAGAGTTCACGGGGAAGCAAGAAGCCAGGAAAGGGGTTCGGTTGGCCGGGGGAGGGGGGAGGGGAGATGGGCGGGGGTCACTGATGAGGTCTCCAGCGAGCAGAGCGGAGTTCCACTCACGGTGAGCATGTCGTTGCATTTCATGTCGGGTTCGTCCTCGTCCTCGCTCTTGTTGTAGAACTTGCGGAAGAAGTTGAAGGCAATGACGGTGTAGAGGTAGACCACCACGGCCAACAGCCCCACCGTCAGCACCAACTGCGCAGCACACACGCGCACGCACACGCACGCACAGCATTGGAGCCATCAGCATGGCTCATATCCAATTCCTAATGACCTTCGAAGCAGAGCTTCAGACGTAGGATCACTTACGCGCACAAACAAAAGACAATGACAAAGATGCCCCCCCCTCCCACTCCCCCCCCCATATAGCCTACGTAGATTGTTGGGGCAAATGCTGTTAGCGAGCAGGTATGAAGGCCGGCACGGCACACGAGGGGGGGTGGCGTGAGCAACACCACGTGCAGCGCATCGTCGTCTCTTCCTGCCGCTGATGTTTACACCTCGTGCTCGTTTAAGGCTGAGTCAGCCTAAAGGAGGTGGCTCCAAAACAGGTTCAAACTTGTTTCTGATGTTAGCCGCAGCCAGGTATCTAACCGAGGTTGCCAGGTTCGTAGTGCAGCGTGCGAGAACCACAATGCCACCGCCCCTCACACACAGCACTTGAACAGCAATAACAACCGCCATTCGCCGCACCAGGAACGCATTTGAGGCTGAGTCAACCAAGGAGAGGCCCAGAACCGGTTAAAAATTCGCCACTGTTATTGGTCGCGAGCGGGAATCGAACTCGGGTCGCCGGGTCTGGAGTGCGACACACTAACCACTGCTCCACACGTCCACATTCACACACACGCACGCGGCCTCAAATGAGCATTGAGGCATTGGTGCTAATCTCCCGTTTACGGCCATGAGCCGGCAGTGAAAATTCCACATTCCTACGGCGGGGGAAAGATTATCCCATGGGACAAGCAAAGGAAGAGCTTTAACCCCCATGTCACGCCAGCACCCTCTGCACGCCGCTCGCTGAAGCGACCTTGCCGGCTTTGCAGGCGTTGCAGAGATATGCACCACCACGCAGGTGGCTTATTTTTGTTTTTAATAAACCGGGGAACCATGCGAGCACATTGTTTCCGTGACCTTCAAAAATAGCGCACCCCAGTTCTCATTATACAAATGCATGCCGCACGACGTCACGCACAGTCAGCAGAGGCTCAAACTCGTGAAGGAGTGCCGAGCGTCTCTCGTGGGAATGAGAGGCTGGGAACTGATCGAAGAGGAGAGCATTCTCGGATCCAGAATTCGGGATTCCAGAATTTCTGGATTGCAGGAGAGAATTCTGGGATCCAGAATTCCCAGTAGAAAATTTTCTTCTGGGGTCCAGAATTCTCTCCCGGATCCCAGGAAGAATTCTGTATTTCTGGATTCCAAGAATTCTCTCCCAGGAGAAAATTCCCAAAATCTAGAATTATCTCCTAAGATCTAGAATTCTCAAGAGAGAATTCCCAGGAGCATTTAACACGTAGGCTTTCGTGACCAATATTATCCAGAAAACAAGACAAAAACCATCGATTATGAATAATTCCCAGGAGAGGATTCTCTCCTGGGATCCAGATTGAAATTGTTGGCGAAAGGCACGAAGAGTTTCCTTGACGCACTTAAATCTCGAAGCCTTTGTCCCCCCAATTTTTTTATTTTCCAAAAACATCTTCTAACAACAGTAGTGGATTCATCATGGCTATGATGAGAATGAGTTAAGACTTTGTCCATCCATGCTTGACCACGGAATTGCAAGCGTAGCATGAAATCAGCAAAACACAGCCTCGTGTACATGCTTTACACAAATAACAAGAATTGGCTGCTACTATTACTGCAAGGTGAGTTCAAATTAATGTTGAAATGTTTGTCAAGACATTTACACTTGGTCACATGGCACAGTGGCCACTGGCGGAGGCAGTGGGGGGTGGCACGTGCCCCCCCAATGATCTGATCGAAATCCCTAACTTCGATCGGATGATTGGGGTTCATTAGTAATGAATCGGCATTTTGCGACCCCCACTGCCACTGTGTAGCATATTATTACGTGCCAGGGACTCTATGAGATGATAGGACAATAGTCTGAGTCCATAATTGGCAATAAGTCACGGCAAAGCAGTTATAAGTGATTCAGAATTGTGCGTAGTTGCGTATACAGTACACGAATTCCCTGAAGGCATTTACCTTCAGCGAGCGCGATGCCGATCACACAACGCGGTTCGAATTCGACCCTCGATCGATGGCTGCGTCATCGCCGCACACGCGTCGAATAAGAAGCAAGGGACAAGTTCTTACTTACTAACAATTCCTCTATCATTTTCATTGCTGGAGGGGTTGCCCCCCCCCCTACCTAAAAATCCTGGCTCCGCCATTGACAGTGGCAATAGCGGTCTGATGCATTATCTAAAGGCTGTGATTTCAAATTGTGGTTGGGGGTCAACTCGGCTCATGACTATACCTCCGGTGTGAATACAATGAGGAGTACCACTTTGCGGGACGACTGCAATGTGAGTGACGTACGCTACAGCCTTGATCCGCACCAAACTGACATGACAGCGGCAACATTCAGTGCCACAAACAAAACCTCAAAGACTTCAAAATGACCGTTTACTTTTTTATTTACCAGGTAAGGCCCACTGAGCTCTCTATAGCTCTTTTTCAGAAGCGACCTGGCCACAAATGATGGCTCAACGAAGTGGCTTATCATTATGTGGAAATTGATAGCAGCCAAATCTTCTAAACGCGTGTTGAATCTAAATGTGGAGGGAAAAACCAGAGGATCCGGAGAAAAATCCATGCAGCAACAGGGAGAAAGAGAGACATGCAGGGTCGGGATCGTACCCACGACCTCCTTCATACCAGGCGAGGAAGTTAACATCCCACCACCGTGGCACCCCGTTTTAAATGGATTGCGGTAAAAAAACTAAGATGCCATCAATGTAAGTTTATTGGCACAGAGAGGCTACGTTATGAGCGAGGAGCAACCAGACCCTGTCCGAACGAATGAAACAACGCCTGGGAAAAGAAATTACGGTGTGAAAATCATGTTTTTTTTAAAATATGCATACATTATAGACGACAGTCTTCTTTTATTATGAGCACACGTAGCTTTTGTGTGCGCGCGCGTCAACGAGAAGATGTTGCGTCGGTGAGGAGGGGGATGTGGATTGCGCGAGCACATCTGCTCGGCCGTCTGACGCATGTTTGTGCTGCTACTGGTCGAGAGGTTAACCCCTTTGGAGATCACACCCAGTCCGTGGGAGCGCCACTCTCCTCCGCGAATCTCCCCATTACCGTGCGGCCTTCCAAAAATGCAGCCCCAACACACACGGGAGCTGAGGAATCGACGAGGGAACTCGTCGCATCCCTACACGCACGAAACAATCCTTGCAGGGCCATCATTTCAGCGACGAAAAGTCTCGGTCGTTATGCCGTTGGTGGTGGACAAGCGGTAGAAGCAACGTGCGGCGGGCGACAAGGTTAATGATCAGAAATTGCCTGGGATGAGGTCGTAACGAGTGGTCCTCCATTAACGATTTATTACTAATGGGGTTTAGCAGCACAGGAGCCAGCCCTGCACACAAATCGCTCATTAACCCTTGCAGGACCTGTACAAAACCTGTATGCGATGGCAGCAAAACAATTATAAAAAGCCCGTTTGTTTTAATGCTCACGCTTGTATGGTGTGTGTGTTTCATTTAAAATGCTCCCAAGAATTACCAGACATTTCCAATATGCTGATTAATGTTCGGCACTGCTCATAGTGTACGTGTGTGTGTGCGTGCGCATGTGCATGCATCGCCGCTAGGGACACAAAGGCGGTCGGGCGTGGTTGCTGGCCACCCACCCCCTCGTGTACCGTTCCGGCCTTCATAGGTGCTTGCTTTCAGCATTTGCCCAAACAGTCCGTTAAAGGCTACACGGAGGATCATTGTATTTGTCTTTGTTGTATGTATATATATTATGGGAAGTGGTGGAGCAGCAGCTAGTGTACTGCTCAATGAACCTTGGCGATTCGAGTTTGACTCCTGACCGAACTGGTTCTGGGCGCTCTGCTGAGTCTACTCAGCCTTAAATGAGTTGCTGGTTCGGTGTGTAAACAGCAGCACCGGGGGAGACAAGGGCTGATCACAAGGCCTTGTCGTGCGATGTTCTGGTTTTGATCGGTGCTCGCTAAACAACCACGCCTAGGGTTGCCACCTGTCAGGGTTTGACACGGACAGCCTGGACACGGCCTGCTGCGTTCAGGTGGCAACAGGAATTAATTTGCACCACAATCCAGTGCCCGGTATGTGTTGTACTTCATCGCAATAAACCGCACAGTTTTTGTTTTTAATCAACTTGGGCCGATCGAGAAATATTTTCGGCTTTGGTCTGTGGTAGAATAGGCGACAACCAGAATGAAGCCCATCCGCCTTCGGAGACAAACACGTGCCCACACGCTGATAGGTAGCACTACCGCTTTCTACCCACGTGCGCACACACAAGAATGTAAAACGGGGATCTCTGAGGACCGACTGAGCCGGGTGCTGGTGGCAGTGTTCCCCACCTGCTTGCCGTTGTGGGTGACGGACGAGAGGATGGTTCTCAGTGTCTTCACGCCCATGGCGATGTCCAGCAGGTGGGTGGCAAAGAAGAAGTTGTTGTAGTGGCCCAGCATGGACATGATCATGTACCATGTCAGGTAGAGCCAGGACTGCGAGAGCAACACGGCAAAACAAGTGTTCGCAATAAAGATTTTTGGGTTAGATCGCGTAAGTATAAATGTGCCGTAACACTCCACCACCCGACAAAGCCAGTAGGGTTTGTCACGGTAAACAACGAATAATATCAGTCGGAAAAGCCTACGTGTTGAACCGAAACATAACAAAAACATTGTATTCCGGCACAACGTGTTGGTTGCCAAAAAACGAATATATAAAATTCGATCCATTCCCAAAAGGAGTGAGCAACGTAGAATAAAAAAAAGGTTGCAAATAGAAGAAGACCTAACGATGCAGGCAGTGATGAGATGGGAACTGGCAATATCTGGACACGTACGTAGGATGGACAACAAATGGAAGATTAAAAGTGTGTTGTTGTTTAACACGTAGGCTTTCACGACCAATATTATTCATAATAAACGTTTTTGGGTTAGATTGCGTTATTTATAAATGTGTCGAAATCCTCCATCACCCGACACGGCCAATCAGTAAAAAAAGTGTCACGTTGACAAAAGACAAATAGTTCACTACTTTAGCCCACCGGTGTGTTGAAGCGTGGTACCAGAAAGATGCGGCCACTACTTGAGCCATATTGACACAAGACAGAGAGACAAGTGGAAGCAAATGACGAAATGTGCAGTGGACACCCACTGGGCGATCTGCCCATGGATGGTGATGCCGACGACGACAATGACGACGACAATGATGACGACGACGACGATGATGACGATTCGCAAGAAATCTGTTGCGGGTGCTCATCTTCAATTGGATTTCTTTGAACGGCAGCGCTTCTTTTTTGTTACCTGTCGTTTGCCGATTGCTGATGCTGTTGCTGCTTTGGCGGTGGTGCGCAAAGCACAATTAGCAGCAAGAACAACAAGAAACTCGTTCGTCACGAACAACACCGTGGCTTCTACCGTTAAGCGCCTTCTAAAAAAAAACTCCCCTTTTATTTGACTTTTATTGAGCGGATCTCTGAGCTGGGCTCTCCGCGCCTCAGGGTCGCTGCTTCGGGCAAAGAGAAAATTGTGCGCGTTGCAAATTAGCGGACGCATTATTCTCGTAAAATCGGCGACGTGTCAGGTGATGGGCGGCTTCTTCCGAGCAAAGAACTCATTACATTTAATTCCATTTACGTGCTATGAAGATGTCTGAATCATCACCTATTTATATATATATTTATTTTTAAGGATGTGCTACTGACGAACGTTTAGCGTTTCTTTTTTGTTTTATGATGGGTCCATTAGCACAAATTATGCTTCTGTAGAGACAACGCAGAAAATGTAAGAATTTGAAAAAACATTTAAAAAGTCATGTGCGACCGCGTGCGTGCTTTCTGCATTCAGTAAACGGCAGTGCGTTTTGTGAACGCCGAAGGCACGCACCACAATTTAGTGCAAAAAAATGCAGCTTTGTGTTTCCCGCATGCTGCTTTTGTACGCACGTTGAACTTCGTTCACACCCTACGTAGCCAACCGCGCTAATCGGAGGCACGGGAAGGGTGGTGGTGATGATGATGATGATCGGGGTAGTGGCGATGGCGTGGCGCAAGAGTCCAGTCAGACCAGACGTGTCATTTGTCGGTACCAGCTGAGGGCAGCAGAGCTATAAGCTGTTCCAAGTTATTGATGCGGCTAATAACCGTGAGACATGTTCGAACCGTTCGGATTGAGTGGGATATTAAACAATCCACTCTTTATTTGTCAAATAAACACATCAGCATTGCTAAACTCTCGCCACCTTAGGCAGGACCAATCTCTGCTCTGGCAACATGGACTCATTGTTATCACACTATGTAACACAATTTTTGTTCCTGGGTAGTAAGTGTTATTTCGTAATTTCCATTGCCTAAAAAGTATATAAATGACTATTATTCCCCACAAATTTTGCTTTTGTGACCAGGACAGTGATATTTAGAAATTTACCTATTTTCAATGAGAAAACAGGCGAATTTGTGTCTTTTCGTTCACGTAAACTCAGAAGAAAAAAACATAAATCAAAATTAACATGTATTTATACTAAAGTAATACAAAAAATACTACAAAAGATTTAGAAGCGAGTAGTTTTTCGAGATTTACGATTGTATTGTAAATCACTTTCACGAATCAGCCCCCAAATGTAGTCTCCTATCATGTTCTCGTTATATTGTCCTTGGTAGCGGCGTTCAAAGTCCAGTATATCCTCGTGGAAGCGCTCGCCTTGCTCCTCCGAGTACGCTCCCATGTTCTCCTTGAATTTATCAAGATGAGCATCAAGGATATGGACTTTGGGGGACATCCTACAGCCCCCATTATGCCGTAGTTCTTCGCCAAAGTCTCAACCAGCTCCACATAGTTTTCGACCGTGTGATTGCCCAGGAAGCCACGGACCACTGCGACAAAGCTGCTCCAAGCCGCTTTCGCCTTACTAGTGAGCTTCTTGGGGAATTCATTGCACTCCAGGATCTTCTTCATCTGTGTTCCGATGAAGACACCGGCTTTGACTTTTGCTTCAAACAGCTTAGAGAAGAAGTCTTGAAGGTTCTGTAAGGCTGCCGACTCCTTATCTACAGCTCTGACAAATTATTTCACAAGGCCCAATTTGATGTGGCATCAGCACCTTCCAGGGGTCCACCAGTGGCTCCCATTGGACGTTGTTCCTCCCCACAGAGAACTCGGTCCGCTGTGGCCAGTCCCGCCTGTGGTAGTGCGCCCAAAGGCAAAGATAGCAGGGAAACTTGGTAAAACCGCCTTGGAGACCCATTAGGAATGCCACCATTTTGAAGACTCCGATGACCTTCCAAGGCATCCAGCAAGGTCTTGATGCTGTTGTAATCCTCTTTGAGGTGCACCGAGTGAGCCAGGGGAAGAGACGGGTACTTGTTACCATTATGGAGCAGCACGGCTTTGAGGCTCCTGGATGAGCTATCAATGAAGAGGCGCCACTCATTCTGGTTATAGGAGATTCCGATTGCCTCGAACAGACTGGTCACATTGTGGCAGAAGCAAAGCCCATCTTGAGGGGTGAAGAAGCTGCAAAAAGGTTGGTGACACTTCCTCTGATCTGCGACTTGCACATTTTCATCCAACAAGTTCCACTGCTTGAGCCTAGACATCAAACGCTCAGCATTGGATTTGGGTAGACCAAGATCTCTGATCAAGTCGTTGAGGTCTTTTTGGTTGGGGTAGTATGGGTTTCTCTTCTCAGCTCCACCTCTGAAATTGTCATCTGGATCTACAACGTCTTCCTCGCTCTCTGACTTGCTGCTCTCTTCTAAAGTTTTTTTTTCAATAACATTGAAAATTGTAAAACATTTGAAAATTAAAAACTTTTACCATTTTAAAAAAATGTCTAAAAATATATATAACATCAAATTCCGAGCAACAATTGTCCATCTTATCTTCCAGAGTTTTTTTGCATTGCTCGCAGGTAAAATGAGGTGTCCAGGGTTTGTCTTGATCCCCAACAGGAATGCCGAAATATGCCTTGTAGGCCTCACACATCTTAGCAGATGCTTCCACAGAGTACTTTTTCACTTTGTCTTGATAAATTGGCCGCAGGCATAGAAACATGAGTCTGTCGGATGCTTGCAGCCTCTTGATGCCATCTCAGAAAAATGTAGATATGGATCCACTTAGGCAGCTGGAACTAAACTGAACTGGTGGGCTTAAGGCCCCTGTATTTATACTACTATTTATATTACTGGAAAGTTCTAGAATGTTCTAGAAGTTACTCCAAGTTTACGCAGCACTGAATCTATCTGTAATGTTCTGGAAAATAGGTAGATTTCTAAATATCACTGTCCTGGTCACAAAAGTAAAGTTTGTGGGGAATAATAGCCATTTTCTGTACTTTTGCGGCTTTAGAAATTAGGAAATAACACTACCCAGGAACAAAAAAAAATATGTTACACAGTGTCATCAGTCGCACCAGAAGCAGCAACAGTATCAGCAGCAGCAGAGGCAACGGTCGCTGCATCATCAATCAGCAGCAGGAGCACTAACAACAGCAAGCCACATCAGCAGTAGCAAGAGCATCAGCAGCTGCAGAATCAGCAGCAGCAGTTGCATCGTCAACATTATGATCAGCAGCGAGGGAAACAGTTGGAGCATTAGCAGCAGTTTAGACATCATCAGCAGCAGTATCATCATAATTATCTGTAGCTACAAGACCAGAATCAGATGCATCAGCAGCAGCAGCTACATCAACATCAGCAGTGGCAACATCATCATCAGCAGCACCAGCATTAGTTTCGTCAGCAGCAACTGCATCAGCAGCAGTATAAGCAGCAAAACTCAGCGTCACCATGATTATCAGTAGCCGCATAATAATTATCAGCGGCACCGGAATCAATGTTAACCAATGTTAAACCAAGAATGGTTCAATCCCTGTGTGACCTCCAGCCGGCTAGAGGTCGTCGGGGTGATGCGGAGCGCGTGAATGAGAGAGAGGGACGCCACGGGCTGGAGGGTCGGCATCCGACGGGCAAAACAAAAAAAAAACACAAAACGCGTCGCCCGGACACACCACTCACGTTATCGGTGAACACAACGCCAAGCTTCCAGAGCTGATACTTGAAGTCGATGTAGTTGATTCTGGTAAGAAGAACAACAACAACAACACAAATCAGCGAGGACAAAGGTAAGAAAATTGCAAACCAGCGGCGCGAGCACGTGGCCATTACCAATGGCGCTGATTTCCTCCCCCCCCCCCCCCACACAATCGTGCAAGTACAACGGAATTGGGGGCACCAAGTAAACAACAGTCCCTCCCCCCCCCCGACCTCGCCCCATGTCCCCTCCACCACCAACCAACCCTTCTGTCAAGTGTCCCTTTTTAAAAAGGCAGGAGAGGTAAGGCTCTCTTCCCCCCCCCCGTCACTGGATGCGCTTCTGCGGCGGCCGTCTGGAACGCTCTTCCCTTCCGATATTAGGAGGTCACTGGGAGCTACGCACTTTTTAAATCATCCGGATTGGAAACTCTTCTCTTTAGAACGGCTTTTTTTGTTGGTTAGTTTGTTGTCCTGCCCCCCACCCCCGCACCTCCGATGAGCACGGTTGGCTACGTACGGTGCGAAAGAAGTTCAACGTACGTACGTGCACGTACTGGGTAGGATTAAAGATGGCATTGTTGGTGTGCGCGTGGCAGCTGCCTATGACTTTTCCACGTGTCGGCAAGCATCTGTGCTATTGACACAGCCGCTGTCAATCCACTGCTGGATGATGGCCTCCCCCACACCCTGTAAGTCACAGGGGTAGTTTGACCATACTTCGCATGAACGTAGTCTTTACAGAGGAGCTTTGTCTTGCGAGTGTGTGTTTCCCTGTGGGGAGCGGTAGTGCCGTGGTTAGTGCGCTGCCCTACGAACCCAGCGACCTGGGTTCGCTTCCCGATCACGGCCAACACCAGTGACAATTATCTGAGCCGGTACTGGGCCTCCCATAGGTCGATTCAACCTCGAATGAGAGCCTGGTGCGGTGTGTAAACATCGCCACTTGGGAGACAAAGGCGGCCAGGCGTGATGCTGGGCACCGACCTCTTCGTGTGCCGTTCTAGCCTTTGGAGGTGCTCGCTAACAGCTCTTGCCCCAATGGTCTGTTAAGGCTATAAGGGGGACCTGTATCCTTGTTACCCTGTATGCGCGAGTGTCTGTAACATGTGTGCAAGTGAACGCGTGTGATTTTGCAGCGGTCGTTAGACCACTTGTGACAGTTTGAAGCAACCAAACTTTCTATTGGCCACGGTTCATCGTTTTGTAAAATTGCTGCCTTCAATTGGCTCCTCTCGATGGTTAGGGCACAAAATGCAGTCATCATTCCTGAATGAGTACCTTGATGGGCTGTGTGATTCAGTGGCGGGGGTCATCAGATGCAACACTGGAGGGAATCATCAAACCAAACTCATACGTCCCATACATTAAAAAAACGAAATCCCATTTGGACCCTACAAGCCACTCTAACGATATCCTCTTTAGGAAATGTCTGCACACAAAATGTTTGCTGTTGGTTTTTATTTTCTTATGTAATCTTTCATGCGTTTATTTTTGCGCTTTTCTGTTCTGCAAACAATTCCCCAATTCTTCCTTTAAAATGTACAAGGGTCTGTCTGTAAAGTCCACGTCCTATTTATGTTGTGTGGAAGTCATCAAATTACCTTAACAAACCAATACTCTAACCACCAGATTGCACGCAATGGCACAATTAGCGTTTGTTATAATTCTCGACTTAAAGCTTTCGTGGCTGCAGGAATTCATATTCTTTGGGTCTTTAGGTAAAGCCACATAGATAGAAAAAATAATAACAATATCACGATATTTCGATCGCAACACAAGCAATCGTTCACCTGATGACGATTGCTTGTGTTGCGATCGAAACGTCGTGATATTGTTATTATTTTTGTTATTTTTTCTATCTACGTGGCTTTACCGAAAGACCGAAGTAATTTGTTATATTTGTTATTATTATTATTGGAATTATCGACCTAAATTGTGCGATCGTGCGATTACTCAGTACATCTGAGAGGCTGGATGAGCTGAAGAAACAGTGAGGAATTCAGCTGGAAGAAATGTGCTATGAAGAAATTGCCTGAAACATCCCCGATAATATAATTACGTATTTACTTTCAAGGCCACACAGCATTATTGACGTGACTTGTGAAATGTGTAGGAAATGCGAGAGGAGTTATCTCTGCATCACGTACGTGCTACTAACTGGCTGCCATAGTAAACGTTTGCGATTAGTTTGCTGCCCTACCCACCGCGACTCCGATTCGCACGGCCGGTTGTGCGACGTACGGTGCGAAAGAAGTTCAGCAATACGTACAAACAACTAAACCCAGCCGTAGTTCCATCCGTTCTAATTTAGAGGAACTAAAGCTACGTGTCCACGACAGTGAGTGAGAGCAGTCTGGGCTGTGGCGGCACGCTTCTTACCTCAAGCGACCAAACCCCACAGCCTCAGCGACCTATGACCCTTCCCCATCCCTACCCCGCATCCCTTCACCTTCTCTTCACCTTCATAGTCAGGGGGCGGCGGCGTGGTGGGGGGAGTGATCATAATTAGTTCCGAGCGACGTTTCACATTCAACTCGCTCGGCTTGAGACGACGGCGCCGTTCAAAAGCAAACATGCGCAAGGGACGATGGGCGCGCGCCGGATTTCGTAAATGCATTTAAGGCCGAGGAGGCTCGTAAAAATCTGCCGAAGATTAAACAATTGCCGCTGCGCCCTGGAGAGGTCAGACTCTGTTGAAACATCGAGGAGAAAGCGACCGCTCCACAAAGTGCACGGACACCGCACTGGGCGCGGACGATTCATCGGCCGCACTGGGCGCGGACGATTCATCGGCCGCACTGGGTGCGTGGAACATTGTGACTGTTGTCGCTGCCGCCCCTGCGCCACGCAACATTTAATACGGAAGCAGAAGAAACAAAAAAATTGAAAATAGGACGGATTACATTTGGAGGCAACCCTTGTCAAAGTGAAGCTCTTGTCCTTTCCTGACCCCCCCCCCCGCCTTCCCCCCCCCCCACAAAAGGACCCACAGCGGTGCTGGCTCAGTGCTCTGACAAGGGCATTGACAATCGGCCAGAGCCACTCAGCCACGCTGCTGCTATATCGGCATATCCCTCCTTAAGAACCTTAACAAAACCCAAGGGAGGGGGGGGGCAGGGGTGGAGGTTTATTTTTGTAAGGGATAAGCTACAGTTAGGTTTAGTGAATTATTCACTCGGGGGGGGGGGGCATTCTACTCTATGACACATGAGTGGAAGTTCAACCCCACACCCCCATGCCCCTGTTCACATCAATGCAATTCGTTGGCTTCCATGACAGCACACAAACCGGACACGATTTGATGCAATCGAACATTGCAAAAGTCAGTTTTGACAATCAGACGATCCAGAGTTCTGGGATCTAGGCCTCGCACGAAAACATGCTATTCCTCTTTAAGATTATCCCATTTTGGTCCGACAAAAGCATGAATTGATGTCAAAGTAAAACAAAAATCCTTGTTCAAATTACAAATTGTATGGGAAGATGGCACCACCGGTAGACCTGAGCCAGTCATGCAAATCCCACATTCCTATGGCACGGGCTAGCCTATCCCTACACACAGCCACCGTTGATGTCTCAAGGTGGTGCTCATTTGATCAACCCGTAAACGATAACTGCTGGGCCCGAATTTAACATCCTGCCAGGATGCGAATTCTCAGCCTTCTGGTCCGTGAGTCGAGGGTTCGATCCACAGAGCCCCCCTCTTGTGCATTTACGCTTCTCGGATTTGTAATCCAACAATCTCGGGGGCAAGGTTTGGTGAATTCACCCAAATGTTAGAGCCATCAAAAGCATCTGACGATGAACTGATGGGTAATGACTTTGGTGGGGCGGAGGTTGGGGGGGGGGTGGGAAGAACAGCAAGGAGGTGTCTAAAGAATCCCGCTGAAAAGTTTGAGCGTTGTTCGCACTACGTGGGGTTTGCACGCTGCTCCCATTCAAAGTAGACATTCCATGATATCTGCCACGAATATGCCTGTAGGCGCGTATCCAGTTGACAAGGGCAATTTTATTTCTAAACACAGAGCTTCCTCGGGTTCCAATTGATTAAATATGATGGGATGCCACTTATTAAATTGTTTGTGTAGGGTAAAGGGCTAGGGGTCAGGGGGTTCAAGGTTAATGTTTAGGGTTTAATGTAATCTGTTAAGGTTAGGGATAGGTTTTTGAGTTATGGGTTTAGGGTTAGGAATCAACGTTTTGGGTTTAGAGTAATATGTTAAGGTTATGGATAGGATTTTGAGTTATATGTTTGGAGATAGGGTTAGGAATTTACGTTTAAGTTTTAAAGTAATCTGTTAAGGTTAAGGATAGAGTTTATCACTAGGCATTAGGGTTAGGGATTTAGGATCACATTTAAGGGTTTGGGCTTATGGATAGGGTTAGGGCTCATGGGTAGGGTTACATGTTTAGGGGTTAAATGTTACGGTTTATAATTGGGCTTTAACGATTCGGGGTTAAGTGGTATGGGTTAAGCGTCATGGCTTATGGATTGGGTTAAAGGGGTTAAAAGTTCGGGTTTCAGGGTAAGGCATTAATTTATGGGTTTGGTGTTAGGGCAGGGTTAGAGGTCAGGGATTAGGACGATGGGTTTGGGTTATGGTCTCGGGTAAGGGGTTGTGGTTCATAGTTAGCATTAGGTTTTAGGAGTAGGGGTTAATGACTAGGAGTTTGTGGTTGGGCTTAATGATGAAGGGGTTAGACTCAAGGGTTAGGAGTTAGACTTGGATTTTTAAAGTGGGGGGGGGCGGGTTATGACATTGGAACCTGAGACTGCTTTTCTCGTCACGCATGTGTGGGGACAGTCGTCTGACAAAGATTCCGGTGAGAAATATTTGCCTCGTCTATCAACACAATGAACGCGCCTCCCTGGTGGCAAATATAGTAGTCATTAGAAACGACATAGGGCCGTAGATTATAGTACTGCACTTAACTCAGAACATTCATGAACTTTGACCATGCAATACTCACTGAATCTCAAGACTGTTTTTAAGGAAAGTTCCCACATTATAATGTTTTGGGCCAATTCCGAGGAGTTTGTATGTGGGAAGAAACTGGATTACTAAGAGAAGACCTTTGCATACGAGGGGATAACACACTCAAAGGGCGAGTTAATTAACCTTCTTGCTGTACTACCATCACCCAGGGCCAGCAGTTTGGGAGTCTCACTCATCTTATATGAGCCACCAACTCTTGCCTCCAAAGTACTGGATCCACCAGTGGTGTTGTTGTTATTATTATTATTATTGAGATTGCAGAATGATCACTGGTTATAAGTTTTAGTCTACAGCAGTGGCCTGAAAACAGTGGCCTGAAACCAAACGACAGGACCAGAGGAGCCCTAAGCAAGCGGCCTCACGTGTCCATGGTTTAAAGTGCCGTCACGTTTAAAACTTGGGCCAGCTTCACAAATACATGGGGGTGGGGGCAAACGGGATTCGGCTGCCAAGATTAAACACGTTTTAAAGGTTTGGTTATGCACTTACATACGTAAATAAAGGTATCACAACTGAGCGTTGAAGGAACATAAGTAGGTGAAGGATCATCAGTCGGTCAGTAGGAGCACGTTAATATACAGAAATGTTTGTAAAACGCGAACAATGAAAAAACGCATTAATGTGTAATTCAAATCGACCATTGAATAGCGATACCCGTAAAAGAAAATAAGTGAATAGTAAGGAATCAACATGAACTCCGTCAATATTACTTGAAAAGTACATTGAGTGACGGGTGAAAAGCGAAAATGAGCGAATGGGTGAATGAATACAATACCTGTTTTCTTCGCACAAAAAAGCACTAGGGCCGTATTGAGCCAACACTTTACACATTAGCACATTTCTCAACGTGGCTCCAGACACAGCAGGGGGTACACAACTTTCGCCATTGGCAATGCTCTCAATGCAAGCAATGTTCAAGTGTGACTCTACTCCACAGACTAACACCAGGCAACACGCAGAGCACTGAGAATTCATCAATAAACCATGTTTATACTTAAGCTAAGACTGCGAACACAAACGTTTACTAAAAGTCAGAAATTAACCCCAACTGTGTTTGCGACCTAGGTGAAATGTCTATCTGCACCTTTTTGCATTGAACGTGGACCCATTTCTTACAGAAAAGAGTCCTTGCCTACAAACATGGAGCAGTTCAACAGCGTTTGGTTCAAGCTAACACGACTCCTGAAATCGGTCCACAGTTTGCTAACATTGGAACAATGCACCCAGAAGGCCGTGCAGTCGATGGATGGTGGAAAACAGAATTGCACTCTTTGCGTGGAGAAACACACGTGGGAAGGAGACATTATTTATGTATTTATCTGTCCTGTAGCGATTGCTTCAGGGGGCTCGTATTTTTTCCCACAAGAGGCTGTGTTTCTCACATAGTCCGTGACCTCACTATTGCAATAAACATCTCACGAGTCTTCACAACAAATCGTTCAACCCCTATTACCAGCTATTGCAAGAGACACCCTAGGAATGATCTCTCCAAGGTGAACTCTGATACAAGCACGCCTGCTGATTCGAAAAACAGCCTCTGGAATTAGCCTGTCCTTTTTTACCAAATGAAGGCCCAATAAGTGTGACAATTGGATAAAGTGCCAGAAAAATGGTGCAATGAGTAGAGCAATATTATCCCCATTGTTGATTCATCCTGCACCAATAGACTTGATATCCTAGTGATCAGAACCGTCGGCATCGAGGCATTTACACAGCGGTGGCTGGCCTGGCATGGGGCGTCGAGGCAAGTGTGTCCCACCGTCAGATTAAATTCGTCATCACAACGAGCCATGGGTCACGGTCCACTGCTGGATGAACGCCTCCTCGGGCTGCCACCACCTCGCAAAATAAATGTTGACCCACCAGTTGCCACTGTATTTACATGGGCTCCAGGAAAGAGTCACCTGGGAGATACTGACGGTTTGATTCCTACTAAAAACCACGTCGTAATTTAAGTGATTTTCGTCGTGAATTACCAGCAAATACCATCAGCTGTAAAGTGGACGTTCAATGCCCTGTGATATAACTATTGAAGTGATTCGCCCGAGATGAAAAATTGAAATTCCACAAATAGCAATAACTGTCGCAATGTAACAGAAGTTGATAGATTACGCTATCGAGAAAATCGTGAATTTTTCTGTGGAGTATTCACGATTTTCAAAGTGGTGGTAGCTTCTCCATGAATTATCTTCCCTGATGAAACCGAAAACTAGAAACCTGTCACCTCGCTGCGTTTGCCGCCTGGCGAATGGAGGGTGTCAAAAATGACTGATTTGAAATAAAATGGTAATAAGGACAAAAAAGTTGTATCTGCACGTGTTTTTTTTTTATTTACTCGAAAACACTGCAAGCAACTGGAGTGGAGTTTTACCCCCTGCACGGAATGGAGCAACGTTGACAGGTTTGACCCGGGAGAGCAGAGTGGGGGGGGGGGGGGGAAGGACACTGTGAAAAGGAAAGCAACGTTAAGAGCATGCAACAACAACAAACCAAGAGAAGAGAGTCAAAATGATGGGTCTACCTTTTCTGCTTTCCAGTAAATAACCCGCTTCACAGTGCAAGCGCGTCGTGGAGAAAAACAGGGTTATGAAATGAACAACATACGATTAGCAATGAACAGCAAGCAACATACTCTGTTTCATTGCAATGAAGGGCTCTTCATTTCAAACAGACACGTGTGATCTCAACAAGATTTGAGAATCATTTAAAATAAACATTGAATTATGCTTTTTTTTACGTACTGTATATTAACAACAAATATTTTATACAATTTTATTTCGAAAAGTTGTTCCCCCGAATTGTACCAAGATTGTGTTATTGTCGTCGCGTCATCACAAAACCAAGAATCCGCTTGGATGTTGCGCCAGAGCAGTGTCGACCCTTCCATTAGAAAACAGCCCACAGAAGTGGATATTACAGAGCTGCCTCTGAGATCCATTCAAGTGACCTCTGGTTCACACGGAAGCAAGCAGCACAAACCCCACTCACCCTGCATATACGAGTGAAGTTCATGGGAGTCAAACGGATAATTTTGTTCTCAATAGCTGTAATTCAACCAAATTATCAGCAGAACCAAATGTGATGGTGTTTTTTGTGCCATCGCTGGAAGCCGGGCTCAGGCGATCAATTTACTCAACTTAAGGACCCAGTTTATTCACATGCAGCTGCCTGGATTGAAACCCAGGACCTCAGTGGTGCATTAATTCGTATTTTTTATGCATAAAAAAACACATAATTCAAGATAGCATGTAAATCACATCATGAAAAGCAGCTGTACTTTTTAATGGCTGAGGTTTCAGATCACACATCAAATACGCATGGAAGTTCACGTTTTCCTGTTTTGGGTTATGAACGTAGACATCATTCAATATTTGAGGAGATTTAGATATCTTTTTTTACTGATCAAAATCGGGGAGGATGTTGAGCAAACATGAGAACATCGTCAAATGTGTTTATAAAACGTGTTCTACACTTTAAAAGGAGATAATGGAAACTTGCCCAATGCATTCACGCACTTCAGAAAATACTACACGATTGCATTCTTCTTTTGTTCTTTCAATGAGGGAAAAAATAATGATCTTCATCACCGTGGAGAGCATTCCACGTGCTTAATGGATAGGACCAAAGCAGCTGTGTATGCTTAAAGCAACCACTTCACCAAGTGGTGACTAATGATAGTGACTATTTTTACAATCTCATCAGCCCCGCTACCAAATGAATTTATCCGAGACGTGTGTCCGAAACTTACGATCAAGGTGCAGCCCTGCAATTCCTCGCTCGCGCCACTGCGAAAGGGAACCCCCCCCCCCCCCCTTCCAGACAGAGCTCAGGAGAGCCCTTCCAGCGGGGTATTTGGCCTACTCTTCCACGCTGGCCAGACAGTCTCGGGAAGAGGTGGGAGTACCGGCAATTTACCCCACCACACGTGCCCCCCCCCACTGATCAACGAGCTGTGGTGAACCCACCGAGACAGTCGGGTGCACAGAGTCGTTGATGGGGATTTTTGTGTTTTAAACAAAAACTTGCCCCACCGCTCTTTCAACCGCCGTGCCGCAGAGATCGAATCAATCGCAAGTCCATCACACTGACCGTTACGCCACGGCGGTTGACCCAACTATGCCTCGTGTGTCCAGCGGTGTGAAATCGGAATTTCCCGTTAAAGACGCTGCTCCACGAAATTATAATAATTGTGTTCATAGCGAACACTGCTGTAAATAACGTGCATGAAAGGGGCCTTTTACTTACACTGGTCTTAATGGGAATTATTTAAAATGGAAACGTGGATTCTTGGGTGTAAATCTGGGCGCAAAATCTGCAAAAACGCAAAATGATGAACTCTCCAATTTTAACGAATAAGCCTCAGAAGCAAATCGTCGTACAAATTTGGCCCGACTAACCTAGCGTTGTGAAGCAGACCACGAGCGAAAACGAACACAACTTAGTGTGGCTTTCAGGGGTGGTGGTTATTGAAAACAAACGAGTGGCATTTTTTTAGTCGAATTGCTGTTAGTGGCAGACACAATTTGAAAATGCATCTCCAACAATGCATTGCGCTTGTGATGATGACAGAGTTTGCTTGAGCAAGCCTCACAAAGTTTCTGGAGTGACATTGGTTGTGACAAAGCGTGGAGACAAATTCAATAAAATTCTGACACCTTGTGTAATTATGAGCACGGGGGAAGTACGAAATCTCACATTATGTCCAACAATTTATATTTAGCAGACAATTTTACGTATATAATTGTCATAACTAGCTTCTATACGCGACATATTCAAATTCAATTACTATATTTGAAATGTTAAACATGTTAAGCATTATGAAATTCTAAGAATTTTTTTATATGTTATCACCAATTGTCTTGTGTTATCACTTCTGCAACTGTTTAAATCATCAGAATACCTCTGTGTCATATTAGGGAATGGTCCTAAAAAATAATATCGCAAAACCTACGTACTATAAAAAGGCATCTCTTACACAACATTGAGCAATGCTCATTGTATGCATTGTAAAAACTGTGGTTTAAACACTGCATAAAAAGCTGTGGTTTTTACACATCAGTGTTCTGCAATATTTAACAAAAAATTATCCCTCGAAATGGGACAGGACATAAAATGCACATCTCCTTATCAATCCACTGCTGAATGATGGTCTCCGCATGCCACGCCAGTCGTGGGGGGTTGTTTAGCCATACTTCCCCATTCTAGTCATTCATTAAGGGTCGGTGAAGTACGCTGAAGGGATCCAAGATCGGTTCAGATATCATTTGCTACTGACGATAACCATGGCAAGGCATCTAACTTGGGTGACCAGGGTTCATTGTGTAGTAAGCTAACCACCGCTCTACATTATCCTCAGCACCATTATCCTCATGAATTCAGAATGCGAAAACAAGAATGCAGTAGTTCGCTGGCTCGCAAAGCCACGTAACTATGTCGGCAAAAAAAAAACGGTGTACAAAATCACTACGAATGTTTTCGGCGTCAAAAAAACACAGCTTCGTATTTTGACGAAGCATGAAACTAAACCGCATTTAATCTTTTCAACTACATCACCAATAACGGACTCTGCATTTTGTCCTCGATCTACGAGCACTGTTCCGGGGATTGCTCGAAGCAGCCTTGTGTGTTGCGCTGGAAACGTATGAACTGCCGCCGTTATAATCCCAGCGTCATCGCTTTGAGTCGCAAGACAGCCTCTGACGGGCACGGCCAACTGGGCATTTATTTGCCTTCATGCAAATACGTGCGCCCTGAGAAAGGGGGGGGGGGCAGATACGGTGACATTGCTTTAATCTCCGCTCAAATGTCACGCGAATTAAACCCCCGTGATCCGGTGAGGTGTGCAAACATCGTCGTTTGCGTCACACGCGCGTGTCCCGAAGCCCGTCGAGACTACGACGCAGCCGAGTAGTGGCGAGCCAAACCACGTTGGAAACATACTCGTGAACGGAACCGGCCAAACATACCCAGGGGGGGGGGGCAGGACCCTTCTGAGAGAGAGAGAGAAGAGTGAGGCTAACCTGAAAATAACAATCAAGGACTATTAAGATTTTATTTCCGTTCCCTGCGATGTCACCGTAAATGCTGAATTTTGGCCAAGGGGTGGGTCTTTTCACTTTTCGTATCGTGGCGATCGCGGTGGATGTAGCGTCTCTGGTGGGCGTTGGGGTCGTGTGCAGGGACGGATTAAGGCACGGGGCTTTCAAGGCTGCAGCCCAGGGGCCTCCAGAGATGAAATGCCATTCGTGAATGCTGAATTCTATTTGTTGTTAGCCTTGTGAAAATTAATTTTATTTTTCTTTAACTTTGTTTTCCTTTGGAAAATATTACGGGGGGCCTCACAGTACCTGTAGCCCAGGGGCCTACATAATCTTAATCTGGCCCTGGTTGTGTGAACACATTGTTATAGGTGATCATGTAAATGTCCAGCTCTTTGCAAGTCCACTGCTAGATGAGGGCTCCCCACAGTGTGTCAGTTCTGGGCGTAATTGGAGCATACTTCTCAATGCTTCTAAGGGCGCGTTTAGATTATTTGGATGAGATTATTTGGAGAATTTAGATTAGCTGGCTGCGATAAATTTTCTTATGATAAGCCAATTCGTTGAGCTATCATTTGTGGCCAGGTCGCTTCCGAAAGAGCTAATAGCTCAGTGAGCTTTACCTGGTAAAATAAACATATATATACTTTTTAAGTGATTCGCTTACCTTTTATAAACTTTGCACATCCTTTTGTGCTTTCGGATTGTTTAATTGTAACTTTCTGACCCAGTGCCCAGAGTGGACATCTGTGAAAGAGAGCTTTCTAGCTCATCGGATTCCTCCTGCAGTATAACTAAAGATTTTTTATTCTGGTTGAAGGGGGGGATGTTTGGGGCGGCAATGAGGGCGGATTCGGATACCGTTAGCTACTCGAATTGGAACTGCGGCCAGGGCTCAATTCATAATGAAGATTTTTTTGGGTTAAATCCCGCGAATATAAATGTGCATGATACAGCCAATTAGTGAGGGTTGTCACGTAAACAAAAAATGTGGCAATTCGTTACAACTTCAGCACACCGGTGTGTTGGAGAGTAAACCCACAATATTTACAATTTGAGTACACTGGTGTGCAGAATAAGTAACGAATCGACACGTTTTATTTACGTGACAAACCTCACTAATTGGCTGCGTCGGGTGGTGGTGGGCTAACGACACATGCATATTTACATGATCTAACCAGGAAAAAAAAACGTTTTTTACGAATAATATTGGTCCCGTCTTGAACTCAGAAGTCAAGTGACTGGGTTCCCAGCGCAACTCACAAAATCATCACGGCACTGAACTAATCTCATGCAATAGCAGATACTCCAATCGGAATCAAAGTAGAGCAACACGAGCACTATTAGACGTGTGTATTGTGAGCGTAATAACCGACTTCAATCGATGAACCGATGCATCGCTAAATGCCTCTCATCATTACTTTCCATAATAATTGTTTCTGTCCTGCCTTTCACCTGGTCACCCGCTGGGATTAGTATAATTGGCTTGCTGAGACCATCAAATTTTTGCCACTTAATCACCTGGTTGTATCTCCTTGGTGACATCGTGGGAGTAGAGAGTCAAAATCTCATGTTTTTATGATGGCACTTTCAGCCGCATGCAACTTCTACGTGTCTGATAGGTGTACACAGACAAAGAAATATAATGCGAATGCCCGGGTCACCAGCTCCAGCCTGAGACACAAACCCTTACAGTCACTTTGTGTGGCAAGGTCTCCCCACCCAAACAAACACAAGCCGCTCTCTGCTATCCATGTACCCTGCCTGACTTACACACACACCGACGCTCGGCTGTTACCATGTACCCTGCCTGACTTACACACACACCGACGCTCGGCTGTTACCATGTACCCTGCCTGACTTACACACACACCGACGCACGGCTGTTACCATGTACCCTGCCTGACTTACACACACACCGACGCACGGCTGTTACCATGTACCCTGCCTGACTTACACACACACCGTCGCTCGGCTGTTACGATGGAACCTTCCAGACTTACATGATGGTGAGGAGGCTCTCCTGCTCCTCAGGTGCGGACATCTCCTTGCTGAAGTCCAGCGTGTTCTTGTCGAGACCCAGGAGCTCACTCATGCGGTCGCGGCCGTAGAAATCTCCGTACTTCTCCATTACCTGCGTGCCGATGCAACGATAGCGACGGGTTAGGTTGAATCGAGGGAAAGCGTTAAAAACAAGTTCGAGTTTCAAGTTAAATTTGATTAACCAGGTGCGGTTCTCCCCGAGCAAGCTTTTTCGGCTCATGGAACGAGACGTCGGACATCACGCAACAACGCGCGGCACGACCCAAAAACGCACTGGGGAGAGCTAAAATATTCCCTTAGTTATCAGACCGAGGTGCGACGGCCATGGCGTTGAATATTCGCAAATGAGAAATATAAACAAGAAAGATCAAGGGTGTTCTCAAAGGTATCATGTATTATTGATGAAGGTAAAAGCGCAGCTCTGCAATTACTTCCTGCAGCCAGAAGGGCCTCCGCTCAGAGTTATTTTGGCCTACTCTTCTACACTGGCCAGACACCCTGGAAGAGGCGGAATATCCACACTCTACCCCACCACACGTAAAATGCCGATCGACCGCATGTGGTGAACCCATGCGCTGTTTACCGCTGGGTTGGACAGACGCGGGAAATATCAGAAACTTAGTACGGGTGCATGTTGAACTTTTTCTGCACCGTACGTAGCCAACAGTGCTGATCAGAGGGGTCAACTTGCACCATTGTTTTCCAACTGCCTCGTTAGCAGATGACATCGAAGTGGCGATCCTTGGGTATATATAGAGAGCAGATTGAGCTACGGGCGATGCAACTACATACACACACAAGCTTGGTATTATTATGATTCTATAGTCCGGGATTAATCCATCTGAACTTCAACACGGTTGTCATGGCGACACACACCGCACTCGTTTGAAACGCTCCGACGTCAGAAAGTGAAAACCCACCGGTTTAATGTCAGCGCGGTCCTAAATCGCGGCAACTAGTCGGATCGCTCGCACGATAAGTCATCGCCACACTCGCCTCTTTGCATAATCCACTTTGTGCTTATCCAACAACTGACGTTAATGCGGCCTCTTTGTGTGTCCGCTTCAACGTTACCCCCCCTCTCTCGGGTGCACAAACGTGCGATTCCGTATGCCACACCAGAAGCACGGTTCTCAGTGGTGAATGTAGACATAACGGGATTACATATTTCACTTTAATGTTCTTTATTTAATGACCGGAGAAGCGTCCTTTTTTTATTAAACACTGCAACGGTTGTTAGTCCGCTCTGCCCGAAGCACGTCCTGAGTGTTCACTTTCATACCTTACGCTTAATGAACTTGTCCCAGTAGTTGTTGGGAAATGACCTGCGAGCACAAAAGTAATGCAGTTAAAATGAGAGGCATGCATCAGCTCTTGTTATTGACGATGGCTGATGCGTGTTGGTGTTTTAGCGTCAGCTGTCGCTGATGGTGGAAGTCTAATTGTGTTAAAATGAGCATTTCCTACTAGTGGTTCCGAACCAGTTGTGGAAATTATACATTTCAATGGTCAGGACCAATCTATCCAGAGGACCATTGTATAAATATATATATATATTTTATGTGTGCGTATTTCATTGATCCACAGAGGGATGATTGGCTGAATAAGAGGTTAAACATGTAACCATGTTATTACCAATTATTATGCATTGTCTTTATGCATTATATATTTTTTTCTCTCAGGAAAGATCCTAGTGATTATCAATATTCTTTCAGGAAGGTAAAACTGACTTCCCATGGTAAAACTGGACGTCCATGGAAAAACTCGACTTCCCATGGTAAAACTGGACTTCCAGGGTAAAACTGGACTTCCCATGATGCAACTGAACTTCCTATGGTAAAACTCGACTTCCCATGGTAAAACTGGACTTCGCATGGTAAAACTGGACTTCCCATGGTAAAACTGGACTTCCCATGGTAAAACTGAACATCCTATGGTAAAACTGGATGTCCCATGGTAAAACTGGACTTCCTATGGTGAAACTGGACGTCCATGGTAAAACTGGACTTCCCATGGTTAAACTGGACTTCCTATGGTGAAACTGGACTCGCATCATGAAACACGATATCGCAGCAACTCTCAGATCACCAAAACCGACAGTGACTTCCCGGTCAAATGAGCATCGATGCATTAGTCGGTAATCTCCTGTTAACACAGCCCTGAGCCAAGTGGCAGAAATTCCACAAAGCACCGGTTTCCTTCCCCGCAAAGTTTGACGCTCCGACTGCGAGCCGCTTGCTCTGCCGCTGGGCCACCTGGCGCGTGTGGGTAACTCCGTTGACGCACGCATTACGTGGTTGACTTGCACGCGTGCACGCGCACGTACTGGGTGTTTATGACGAGTCCGTCCCACTGGCCCTTGATGTCGTCGTCGTCCGGCTGCTCCGTGATGTACAGACCGTCAAACTCAAGGTTCCGGGCCAGTTCCTTCTCCCGTTTGAACACGACCAACGGCACCTGCGCAAAACAACGAATTGTGAATCAGATTGACACCCGCAGAGATCCCCCCGTAGAGTATTTACAGTCTTTAGGGGCGAGCGCTATTAAGCGAGCATCCATGACGGCCGGCACGGCACACGAAGGGGTGAGTGGCCAACACCACGCCCGGCCACCTTTGTCTCCCTAGTGGTGATATTTACACGTCACACGTTTAAGGCTGAGTTAACCTAGGAAAGGCCTGGGACCGGTTCAGATAATCATCACTGGTGTTGGCCGTGAGCGGGTATCGAACTCGGGTCGTGGAGTTCGTAGTGTAGCGCGCTAGCCACTACACTACCGCTCCCCACACACACGTACAAAGACAAAAATCCCCCGTATAGCCTTTTACAGAATGTAGGGGAAAGTGCTGTTAGCGAGCACCTATGAAGGCTAGCATGGCACACTAGGGGGTGGGTGGCCAGCACCACGCCCGGCCGCTTGTCTCCCTATCGGTGATGTTTACACATCGCACCAGGTACTCATTTGAGACTGAGTCGACCTAGGGGAGGTCCAGGACCGGTTCAGATAATCGTCACAGTGGTGTTGGCCGTGAGCGGGAATCGAACCCGGGTCGCCAGGTCCGTAGCGCAGCGCGCTAACAGCTACACCACCGCTCCCCACAACACACACACACGCACACACACGCACGCGTGTAACGGACGACCGTGAATCCCCTTGCTCGCCCCCCCCCACCCGTCCCCATCAGCAGGCCGCGCACCTTGAGGCAGTAGTATCCGATGATGCAGAGGATGGAAAGCACCGTGTGGGCGATGGAGAGGAACTTGAGCGACGGGGCCATGTATCCCGTGCTCTCCTCCAGGATGAAGTAGGAGAGGTCCTCGTCGTCGTCGTCGTCGTCGCCGCCTCCGCCATTGCCTCCTCCTCCTCCGTCGTCATCGTCGCCGACGGCCGAGCCCAGCAGGTCGTCGAGGTCGATGCCGGAGGCCTCCTCCAGCTCCTCCGCCATCTCGTTGAGGTCGGTCGTCACCTGGCCACGCGAGTCACCGGCGTTCGGAGCGTTCAGGATTAGTGCCGAGCGACAAGATGCAATGCACGCATCTACGGTGAACTTCTTTCGCGCGGCACGTGGCCGACCGCGCCGATCTGGGCTTGTGTCGTTTTTGGGATTGCACCCCGAGCGGAACGTAAACCAATCAAAATTCACTTCTCTCAAGGCGTCCCTTCGAACGTAACATTCTCGTCCTCCGTTAAAACATTACAAGCATGCACTCGATTAGCACGGTTGGCTATATACTGTGCGAAGAAAGTTCATCATTTACACATACACACTTAGAAGAGTAACCGGGTTTCATTACAAACGTACATTTGAGAATGTTTAGTGTTCGTCTGCGAATGCCAGGCGAAACAGGTTTGGGGTTTTAAGTTCGTATTGAAAATGTTGAGGGTCGGGCAATCCCTGAGTTTAGTTTGCTAAGTTTCTTGAACCAGCTGGGGCCAGGAGTGGGCAAAACTTGACCCCACCTTTCTCCCGAGCAAATAGAGAGCGGCACAGACTAAGTGTTTCTAACCGAGAGAATTCCACAAGGTAGGAGCCATGTCAGCAAAGGAACACACCTTACATATTCCCTCTTCTTCCGAGTTATCTGACCAGCATTGAAGAGTAGGCCCAAATATTGCCAGAGAGGTGCTCTGTAGAGTTCCCTTTAATGGATGCCCTTCCGTCCATCTTGGGGTAAGCAGATCACGGATTGTGACGATGATGATGATGGTGGTGGTGGTGGTGATGATGGTGGCATCTTGCCTTGTAGAAGAGAAGAATGAAGTTGATTGCAAACGCGACGAACAGGGCCAGCATCCTGAGGTTGTAGAAATTCCGAGCCAATGAATTCTGGAAAAGAAACCAACAACAAAGACGCACAGTGTAGAGCACGTGGCATGTGTGTGTGGGTGTGCGTGCGTGCTTCAATGTTTAAAATATTAAAACTGGTACGTCAATTATGAGGCTTTGAAGAGCTTCAGAGATATTGAAAGCAAAGAAAATGTTAATTGGGAATTAAATAATGTAAACAAAGCCTAACCGCCGCGTAAAAACCCATTACATTTAGCGAACAACTATAAACCGAACCTTACAATGAGCTGATATAATTACGAAAATTAACTCCCATATTAAGTACAATTCCGTACATCAATTGTGTACGATAATAATACGCACGTGATTAAACCCCTGCGATGGTCATGTTCCCGAGGGGTGGCACAGTGGTTAGCGCACCGCGCTATGAAACCGGCGACCTGAGTTCGGTCCCCTGGTCTCGGCTAACATTAGTGGTGAGTGAAATCCCAACTGGCCTTGCTTCCCCCCCCCCCCCCTTCATCATCATCACGACCCATGGGCAGATCGCCCCGTAGGTCTCCACTGCAACATTTTGCCATTTGTTTCCACTTTCCTCTGTCTTGTGCCAATATTCTCCAGCAGTGGCCGCGTCTTTCTGGCACCGATCTCTTATGATGTCAAGCAACTCTCTGCGAGGTCTTCCTCTCTTTCCAGGCCCTTCCATTTTCCCAAACAACAACGCACTTTCAATGCTCCTGTTGTTGCTCATCCTACTTCCCCTCCACCTCTTGCGGTCCTCCCCCTGTGTAAATTGGTTCTCGGGGTAAGGCGAGAAATGAGCAGTGCCGCCGCTTGCTTGCCACCACTCTCGCTGTTGCTTACGCGCAAGAGGTCTCCCCGATCACGGTTCTTTTTGCGGTTTTCAAGTCGAATTTAGCGAGAGAAGGAAAAGTGTCCGTTTTTTTCCACCCTAAATTGATTTTAATTAATTCGTCGAGCATAGAGAGAGAGAGACAGGCATAAACACCCTCCCGTTAATTTGTACTCAACTGCTCCATGCAAATTTCACGCTCAACAGGGATTGAAAGATAATTGAACAAATTAGCATTCTCACCCACTAAACATCAAACACGCGTACGTACGCGTCTGGGCATAATGTATATGCATTTTCTTATCAGGTATGTAAAGATTCACTCTCTGGAGATTGCAAGATCCGTCACAATTTAGGGCCACGATTAAACTCGACAACGAATGTTTTCATCTGCCTTTGGTCCCCCATATTGTTCACACGGCGCCTTCTGTAATTCCATCCCGCCCGTACCTTTTTGTTCACCCCACCACCGTGACGTTACTAAGGGCTCGTGCCTGGCCACACCTCTCCACTCATTCATTGCCGTCCTTCCCCCCCCCCCCCGGCACCTCCGATTAGCACGGTTGGCTATGTACGGCGCGAAAGAAGTTCAACGTACACACACACACACGACTCTCCACCTTGTACACATCCACTCCCCCACACAGGCCTCCACAGCCTGGCGGCTCACCACTTCGAGCCACCTCTATCTAGGTCTGCCTCTCGTCCTCCACCCCTGGCCATGTTTGTTTGTTGTAGTACGGAGTTAGACTGATGGCCTTAATCTAAGTTGTCTTGTGGTTGATTTTTGCACACAGCGTTGGTGTACGGTGCTTTTTCTGCAATATTTTGCTGTCTTTTCTTCTATTTTCTGTTTGCACATAGTCACGTAGTCACTTTAAGATGTTTTCTTGTTCATGTTTTTTTGTTTATTGCAGTTGCACCCGATTCAAGAGCCGAATGGCTCACAGGGCTATACCTAATAAATGAAACTGAAACTGAAAACTGGTGCTTCCCTTCCACATCTCACCCTTCCTCTCTTCCCATGTGGGTTTTCTCTCGTCTTACGGAGCGCGTGTCGCCCCCCCCCCCCCCCCTCTCTAGCCGTCTGAGCCGCTTTTCTCTCTCGTGTCTGAGACGGGGAAGACCAACCCCTAATTCCACATTCCTCATCTATTCATCTCAAATTTTTGCATTCCCATTTCCGCAATTTGTTCCACTTCGTTCGAAGTCGAACGTAACCACGGCAGCGTGTTACGCGGCGCATCGCGGCGTTGCACGTGCTGATTATAACGATTCAATTTATAATGCACATTCCATCCTAGGCTCTCAATGCGCAATGCACGAAAAGCAGGAAAGCAAAACGGAACCAGGGGCAACCGACTAAACCGAAGAGGGATGGCTCAGTTTAAAGAGATTATCCCATGCGGTCGGCATCTCGTTTCATTCGTGCGTCGGTAATCCCGCCGCAGTGGGGAAGGTGCGGATTGTCGTGTGCGTCAACAACCACGGCGTCTCCGAGTTTCTCGCCCAGCGGCCAGTCCTCCTGCGCCGGTGATGGTGAGCTCCGAATGGATCTCTCGCGCGTGCGCCGACACAATTACTGCCTGCGTCCTGAACGTGCGCGTGTCCTGAACGTGGGCAGCAATTAAGCTGAAGCGAGTTCAGAAATCTGACAGCGCCAACAAAAATAACACCCGGCAAGCAATGCCCATGGGTCCCACTACTACCTATCGCCCACCCACCCAGCCACCCGGCCAGCTCATGAATATTTTAATTTTTTTTATTAATCTGCGAGCCCATCGCTTTGTAAATTCGTCCATCCATCAAGTCGGCACACGGCCGCCCTCTTAACTGTGAAGCATTCTTTCCAGAGCTCCCTCCTCCTTAGGTCGCGTCCCATTTGCCGGGCGGTGCCACGCGAAGGAACAGATCACCCGTGCTGCCTCATGCGTCCGCCGGGAACGATGTCTGACGTTTTGCCCCGCGTGCTCGGAGAATCCAGTTGTGCTGGGCAAAGCTCGGTAACAACCGGAAAACACGTCCGAGGGACATTTGGCTCTCTGGAGATGTTCACTTATTCATAATCAACGTTTTTGGGTTTAGATCGCGTTATTTATAAATGTGTCGTAACCCTCCACCACCCGACACGGCCAATCAGTAAAAAAGTGTCACGTTGACAAAAGACAAATAGTTCACTGCTTTAGCCCACCGGTGTGTTGAAGCGTGAAACCACAACATTTACAATTTTTGAGTACGACGTTTCGCTGGTAATTGCATCCAGCATCATCGGGCAATTCGCCAGAATCAACTCATCAGGTGCAACGAATGAAGAACAGAAAATTCGGTTTCACTCCACACACGTGAACTGGGGGAGCTTCTTCGGCAGATTAATTCAGTTGCCAAATAATGTCCCATACAACGGTGGTGCCAAAAGCCGACAGGCTGTGGAACGTCACCCAATGCATTTGTTTTAAGACCGAAGCAGAAGGATCTCTCCAGAACTCTGCCTGTCCGCCTGATAATGCTGGTCGTGATCACTGGTGAAACGTCGTACTCAGATTGTAAATGTGGTGGGTTTACTCTCCAACACACCGGCGTGCTGTACGAGTAACTAATTGGCACGTTCTGTTCACGTGACAAACCTTACTAAATGGCTGTGTCGGATGGTGGCGGGTTTAACGACACATTCATATTTATGCGATCTCACCCACAAACCTCTATTATGCTTTTGTTTACGCGCACGCTGAGACACAGAGCGACAGCTCCGTTGCGTCTTAGATTTTTGCCCCGTATAGTAAAAAAAAAAACCACGGCAGGTTGACCTCAGCCCAACACTTGGGGTAACAAGGAGCTCACCACGAAGGTCTTCTGGTAGGCAGTGATGTTTTTCCAGAAGACGGACTCCTCCTCCTCAGTCTCCTCCGCCTTCTTCGGCTGCTTCAGCCGCCTCCTCTTCTTGGGGGTCCCCTCGGTCTGGTCCTCCCCTTCCGTCTTCTCGCCGTTCTCCTTGCTGTGACGAGCAAGAACATCTTAAATTAAACAAATCCCCCCAAAAATGTCCTTTTGATTGTATTCCTCCCTATCAAAATGAAATGCCGCGGAAATGAGAAATAAGTTTGCAGCCGTGATGCTCGTGAGTTTCGGCACGGTCACGGCCAACCACAGACAAGCGGGAAGCCGGCCGGAACCGGCTCCGACGATTGTCCAAGTTCTGTGGTCCTATATCGGGATGAGCGTTTTTAGGTGTGGAAGGCGGTGGGGAGGAGGGTGACACTCAACCCCCCGTATAGGTGGAAACTGATGGAAATCAATCCACTTGCTAAACTGCCTTCATACCCTGGCAAGGAGTGAGATGGGCGACCTCCATGGAGTCTACACACGGGTGACGTGTGGAGTCTACACACAGGTGACGCGTGGGGTCTACACACAGGCGACGTGTCGATGATTTAGTCGAGAGATGAGAGAGAGAATCCTTACTCTGCCTTCTCGGGCTCCACGCTGGGCTCCAGGGTGCGCGCCTTCTTCACCGCCTTGTGAAGAGGGGACAGCGAGAGAGTGAAGTCCAACGCTTAGCGAGCGACCGCTCGAACACAAACCGCTATGCGCACTCGCGCTAAAGGCAGTTGGCCCCACGCACATGTACACACACGCACACGCACGTACACACAAGTACATGCACGTACGTCACACACGTGCACCTACAGACACGCAAGAACACTGCGCGCACACGGATGCGTAAATACAAAGCTCGTGAAATGTTTCGCCCCCAATTTCAGTCCCCGTTGCCGTCGTCGTCGTGACGAAGAACCCACTGGGAACTCTGGCACAGCGGCGCATCGCCCCCCGTGTTAGCGAACGGTCTGCGGAAGGAAACGTCACAGAACTGCTTCCGAGACCTCTTCAAGCGACCTCTTCTCCCGTGTGCTGCAGTACCGAGGTTGCCCTTCGTCGCATGCCAGCCTGGGGTCAAGTGAACCTATTACCTCGGTTCAGTGCAGCTCGGTGCTCTTGATATCAACACGATGGTCATCATCATCAGTCAATTATCATCATCATCATCAATCATGAGAATCAGAATCTTTATTTAGAATGGAGGAATCCAATGAGCTATTAAACTCTTTTTCAGAGATGTCCAGTATGGGCGGGTCAATCAATCATCTTCAATCATCTTCATCTTTTATCATCTTTTATCATCATCCATCAGCAATCGTTATGATCAAAAATCATCATCAATCATCCATCATCTTCAATCATCATCAATAATTATGATCAATAATCATCATCAATCATCATCCATCACCATGATAAAAAATCATCATCCATCACCTTCAATCATCAACTTCAATCATCATCAATCATTATAATCAACAATAATTTTCAATCATCATCGATCACCATGATCAACAATCATCATCAATCGTCATCCATCATCTTCAATCATCAACTTCAATCATCATCAAACATTATAATTAACAATAATTTTCAATCACCATCATCATCCATCATCATTAATCATCATTGGTCGTCATCCATCATCTTCAATCATCAACTTCAATCATCAACTTCAATCATCATCAATCATTATAATCAACAATCATTTTCAATCACCATCATATTCCATCATCATCAATCATCATCGGTCACCATGGTCAACAATCATCATCGATCATCATCCATCACCATCAGCCACCCATCAGCCGCTACGACTCAACTCCATGCTCCCTTCACCTTGAACGTCTTCATGATGTCGGCGGGCGACGCGCTCGCGCCGCCGGAGGCCGGCTCGGCTGGTGTCGCCCGCCCCCAGCCCGGACTCCTTCTTCAGGTCCACGTTGAAGATGTCCACCGACAGGTCGGCCTGGTCGTCGGCCGCCGTCAGGTCCATGAGGTCCTGCGTGGCCTCCTCCTCCTCCTCCTCGTTCTGCTCCACCTCGGCCGCCTCCCGGCGCACGTCATCCTGCGTCGGGTCGGGCATGCCGGCCAGGATGTCCGTCACGGTCATCTTCTTGACGCCCTCGACGAGGTTGTCGCCGAAGACGCTGCCCGTGACAATGCGGACGAAGCCGTGCCCCACGCTGTAGAGGACGCTGAAGAGGGTCACGGCGGAGGCGGTGGAGAACGCGGCGACCGACGAGCCCATCTCCCTGAAGGTCATCTTCATCAGCTTCCTCAGCTGCCGCTTGATGTTCCAGGGTGAGACGATCCACAGCGCGGTCAAGACGTGCCCCACGGCGGTGCCCGCCGCCGACCTGAAGAAGCCCAGGGAGAAGATGCCGTGGTCTTCCATCTCCCCGTCCACGCTCTCCTTCTCCGCCTCCTCGCCCTCCGCCTCCTCGCCGTCCTCCTCGTCCTGCTCCGAGATGTCGGCCGCGATCTGCATCTCGAAGATGGTGTCCTCGCAGAAGTTGACGAACATCTCCATCTTCTCCTTCTCACCGCCCATGTTCACCACGTCGAAGATGAACTGCCGCTTCGACTCCTTCACCTGGGGCATCTCCCACTGGTTGCGACTCGACTCCGAGATCTCGAAGTACACACGCTCGATGCGCTTGCCGCTGCCGAGGATCTCAATGCGGCCCAGGTAGGGCGTGAAGTAGTTGAGCAGGCTCTCCGACTTCTCCAGGAAGTTGTGCAGGCGCACATCGTTGGGCATGTGCTCCGAGAGGCTTGTGAGCAGCACGGCAAGGTTGAAGCCGATGTCCTTGGCCGGCTCGTGGAAGCGATCGGCGAACTCCTCGTAGTCCAGCATCTCGTTCTCGTCGATCTCGCCGCACGACAGCAGGAAGCGGACCTCTGAGGGGCTGTAGGCCTTTTGGCAGTCCATAGCCTTCTGGAAGTCGCGCTTGGAGATGCGCCCCTTCCGCTCGGGGTCGTAGTCGCGGAAGGCGTCCGAGGAGACGATCTCCTTGAGGCGCAGGAACATGTCGAAGAACTTGATGATCATCTCGACGTTGTTGGACGACTCCACCAGCATGTCCACCATCTGCTTGCCGATCATCCCGTTGACGACGTTGCCTGAACGCAAAGCAATCGTTTGAGGGGGTGAAGGGAGGGGTGAGGTTAACTTGACTTCTACACAACTTGGTACCGATTTTATTGACCCCTTTCTGGATAATGGGCTGAGTCAACTCCACGCGAAAGCGCTCTAAAATTTTCCTCCTCTTGAATAACTCGTGAAAAAAACTTTTACCTGGAGACAGCGTGATGAAGTATGGTCAAAAGCTCCGATGATCGAGGAGGCATTGGGGAGGCATTAATCGATCCGCGGACGAGAATAGATGGAATGGATGGAGCGGATCTCACGTTTACAACAAAGTAAATTAATATTGAGATAACTTTTGATGAATCTTTCGATTGAAAATGACACTGCAATGACTGTAAAATTATCTCAAGTTCAGCAGAATGAGCAGAATGCAGCTGAGTACAAAATTCTAAATGCCAGCGTTTAAAATTAACCAAAGTATATGTGCAACTAATCTTCAACGCAATACAGACAAGAACCAAGAGATCAGTCTGTTTGCTCAAGAGTCTTGGCTCTGGGTTACTGATGGCAATTTTACATTCCAATGGTGGGGGCGGGGGGGGGCACCAGGATACCCCCAAAACAACCCCTTGTCCCAGTAACCAACGGCGGTTACGCTAGAAAAACGCTCGTGAAAAACGACGTCTTTGAAACACGGCTCTCTCCTGTTAAGACCCGTGAACGACAACGGCCAAAAAAACCCAACCAACCTTCCAGCATGGACAGCAGCATGACAATCATGTCCTTCTGCAGGTCCAGCAGCTGCTTCAGCAACTCAATTTGCGCCGAGTCCTGCAAGAGTCGCAGCGCAAACACACAGGCCCGCATGTGGTCGCTGGACAGGCGAAACATCCGTCTGTCTACCTTTTGCACGTAAATAAGCGGACGGTAACGGGATGTGCAAACGGCGCGCTTTTATTCATTTGTTGAAGTCGAGGGGCAGATATATGCGAATAAGGGCAACTGTCCGCTGAATTGTTTTGTTATTGTGATGCCAATGGTTATCTTTGCGCCACGGTGGCGAGATGTCAACTACCTCGCCTGGTATACAGGAGGTCGTAGGTTCGATCCCCATCCCTGTTGTATATTTGGAGTTTGCGTGTCTCTCTCCTCGTGGTCGTGTGGATATCTCTCCAGGTCCTCCATTTTTCCCCTCCACATTTAGAATCAACATCATGTGTTTAGAGTATTCGGCTGCTATAAATTTCCACGTGATGATAAGCCGCTTCGTTGAGCTATCATTTGTGTGGCCAGGTCGCTTGTGAAAATGAGATATATAGCTCAGTGGGCCTCACCTGGTAAAATAAAAATAAGTTTTAGTTCTTACACAAACATCCGCACGGTGTCCTCATGATCTGGGAATATGTCGACAGTGGAATATAGAAGATGACGCAATACAATAGTACGTTTTTTGTGATGATGGCATACTCTACACCAGCGGTGGGCAAACCTGCCGCTCCGGATCCGCACGCGGTGGCTCTTTAAGGACTGCTGCTTCGTGACAGTTATTTATTAAGGACCCACCGTCTCGTATCCACCACTTGCACTGCGGCTTTTGAACTATTCAGTTTTTTTTTTTTACAGAATTTGACAATAAAAAATGGATCTCCTTCTCATTGCGGCCGCTGACCCCCCCCCCCCTGCTCTACCCCGATTAAAACCCAACGTACATCGTGTCCATATTCGATAGCACACACAGTGACGCCGTAGCTTCGATTGCCGAATTACGCGTCAAGATTCGACACGATGTCAGAGTCGAGTGTTTTGCCATTGCAGAGTGGGTGATTTGTCTACGTTTGGCAGGCACCCCCCCCTCCTCCCTCAGAATCCGAGGCCCTGAGCTGCACACCTCCTACCCGCCACGAAACCCCAGTGTGTGTCAAACCAGACACTGGGCAAAGGAAAGGACATCAGTGAGTGTCCGTTCACAATGTTCAACATCGATTCATTGATTCACTGCATTCATTCAGTGCTCTTTATTAACACAATTCTTCACACAATGGCCAGCGTTAACTTTTTGGGTTTTTTTTTTCATTCAACCGCCATGAAACACACGACCACTTACCCACGACGTTAAACTCAACCGGTTAAGCAATTAAAATTTGCGGTCGTGAAATTAACCCTGAAAGAGGGACGTCGTTAATTCTGCGTCGTGCGTGTTGCAGTCGTTGCCGTTAGATTCTATTTTGTGCAAACGCTCGACACGGCTCCTCAAAAATGCCAGCCTGCGCGCCTCCTCATCAGCCACTCTCTTCGACGTTAACAATCAATGTCCCCCCCCCCCCCCCCCGCTCGATCCGAACAATCGTTGGAGGGGCACCCGGAGATCGACAACCCCGGGGGAATTGCTAATGCCAGATGGTGAGACGCCGCGAGACGCTCGGAGGTCGGACATCGAATGTGCAACGTGGAAGGAATTGAGCAAGAGGAAGGAAGGGATGGTGGGGACGTTGGTGGCTTCGACGTCATGACCTCTCGAACTTGGCCAGCGCAACGGAAAGTACAGTACAACGTCGCGTATCCAAGTCCCTGGGGACTGAGGAGCAGGTGGATATGTGTAGTGGTCGGATATGCGGACGTCTATATTATATGGCAGTTACACCGTCGTCACGCACGCGAACACAAAGTGCAAGCTGCTTCAAACGTGGGGAAATGCTTCAGTGTGCTGTATAAATCGGCACATCCACGTGAGATTAAGAGCACATGGCTGCGTGTGAAATGGTCGGTTTTGTGAAGACCCAGGGAGAACGAGAGTTACACCGGGCACAAACACTGCACTTGGGCCGGGGGTGGTTAATTGGTCAGGGGGGATATGTGACGGGCAGAGATGGTGATGGTGCAGTGTAATTATCGTGAAATTAGTGAAATTGTGTGCTTGTTGTTCTGCATCTACATCAGCCATACGGGATAATAAGAAGTGTAATTATAATCAGCAATTGCAGTGCCTTCAAAAACACTGGGCCACTGTGACATGTGTTCTTTGATATTTTCTTCTTGCCAGAGTCTCCCCTCTGCTGTTTACACATGCAATTAATGCTCCCCGACGCGTACCTAAAGACGATCCCAGTTTCAAAGGCGCTATCTCTGCGCATGGAGATCTGGAAGCCAATTGAAGAGGTAATTACTGCGGTCGAAATTGTGGTTACAGAGCAACAACAAAAAACCGTGGCTTCCATTCCAATTAACGGTATCAGAAAGCTCATCCGCCACCGGGGAAAAAAATGTGCGACAGTGGCGGGAAGCTACGGAGGGGAAGGGACTGGCGTCTGTCTGTGCCACGCTCCGATACCTTGGAACCAATCCTTCATGGTCGCGGAGGGAAAAAAATAAAATATCGACTGTCCTCCGCGCTCACACGACCGATGATCGTGACGACGAAAGTGAAAGTGCTTTCCCCCGCTCAAACGAGCACGGGGGCAGCAGCGCCCATGTCCTCTTTACGGCCATCAGTCAATGGTGGAAATTGCACATTCATATGGAGGCATTCGGTAATTAGCACGCTGAACTCGTCTGTAGATTGGGAAGAGGGGCCTCCCCCCCCCCCCCCACCGTTGAGGGAGGCACGGAGACAGAGCGTTGGGAAGCGCCGTGCTAAAATGAACCTCGGACGCCGGTTAGTGAAGGGCAAAGTGTGAGTGAAGAAAAACCGCAGAGTAAAGTCACACTGACAAGGCACGGAGCCTATTGTGAGGCACGACGCAAGGCTCTTGGCCAGCTCGGTTGCAAATCCAAACATCACCGGGGGGGGGCGGGGGCCAAGGAAAAAGAGGACAAGAAGTGGGGAAACATTTGCACGGAACATTTGCACCAAAACCGCAAGCTGACGTCAGGCTGTTTGTGGGTGAAATCAGACGTAGCGTTAAAACGCTAATACGGCTTCTTCATTCATTCAGACCCCATTACGAGAGCGTAGGTCACGGGACCGTTTAAAAACAATCGAAATCGTGTTCGTAGTTTAGAATGGCCAAGAGGAGTCGTGGTGCGGATGATTGACGACGTTCTACGTTGGACGTCGATGCTGCTGCTGCTGCTGAGGCAAGTCGGGGGCTGTGGTAGCGACGATATTGTGAATGTCCGAGACGCTGCTGCTGGTGAACGAGCGGAGCGCGTGCATTACTGAATGACGCGTTCCGTGGTTTTTGGCCGATAGTCACAGTCGCACGGGGTGGACGGGAGGGACGGTGGGGTGTGTGGGCGGTGGGGGGGGGCTGCACCTGCCGTGCGATGTTCTGATGCATCAGCCAATGAGCATATATGTTGGTCAACTCTCAACGGTTAACAGAAGATACGTATCGCAGCGCTGAACTTGAACTCGAATGCAATGGGTTGCCAATGGCCTGAATGCACGTTGGGTGCGTGTACCTGATTTCCAGATAAATCAGAGATTATATCTCTCCGGTGAACAAGGGCCGTTGCTTGGAATGTACCTTATTTTAGATGTTTTAACCCTTTCAATCATTAGATCAATCTATCCAAAAAATGTAATACACCATATTCAGCAAAAAAGCTGAGACAGTAGCGCGGAATGGCACATACAAACATTAAAAAAAAAACTAAACGGAAGAGAAAATAAATGCTCTTCGTCCGGCCTTAAAAGCACCGATCATCAAGGCTGAGCAGACTTCAGTTGGCAGTGTAGGCCTATAACGCATGAGTGTGGATGGCATCACTCAGAGAGCGCGGTGTTTTCCACAAGCTTGCCGAGCCTCGGTTATCATTTGCACGGGATTGTATTGATTTGTTTTTGGCCCCTCCCAGGAACTCCCATTATTTCCTTTCTCCCAAACAGTAACAAAAATAAACTGTATTAAATAACGATTCGTCCAAGCATATGAAGCGAACAAAAAGAAAAGCTTTCTAGGATTAAAATGGCTAAAATAGCCCTCTCTGGGAACAATCGTCTGATATTATGACGCACGCTTCAGAGACTCCTGACGTCAGAGTGCGATTGGGGTGCCGGGGTCAGGTAAGGGGGGGGGGACCCTCTCCATTAAGGCGGTTCAAGGGTAAGGGGAGGGAAGAAGCGGCAGGCAGACAGGCAGGCAGGCGGGCGGGCGGGCGGGCGGGCAGGCGGGCGGAACGGGCAAGCATGTATCCCTTACATGAATACGAAAGCCCGTCCGAATGTCGTGAATCTGGCACAGAGAGAAAGAACCAAACACAGAAAGGTGGAGAAAAGAAAATAAAAACGAAAGAGAGAAAAAAGCGACACCAAAAATGCCCTGAGACATTGTCATGCGCACACCGCGCTACAGCAGCGACATCCCACCGAACAGTGCGAGGCATTTTCAAGGCAAGGCTGGAGCCGGAGGGTGGAGTTGTTTTCAGAGTGCAAAGGTCGCCGCCGCCACGGGTGCGGCAGCGTCGCCACGTTAGCCGTTTGCATGGCGAGCAAATCAAGAGATTTGTGGGGGCCGATCGGAGGGCTTTATTTTGCGTTCGTTGACCTCCACCGAACGCCGCTTACATTTTTTGAACGCGCAATCGCATTGCGCGTTTCCGTCAACCAGGATGGGTTAAACAATGCAATTATGAGCAGAACACCCTGCTGACTCCACACATGTGCTAAATATATTTGTTTAGTCCGTCAGCCTATTTATTGGATTTTCAGACTAATATTATGAACAAATGCTGATTGATAATATTGGTCTGGATAGCTAATAGGCTTATGAATTAAACATTGCTTTTTGTGCGTGGAGGCAGAGAATGGAGTGCTGCATATATGCACTTTACACATACGTGGCAAATTAATATTTATATTAATTCTTTTAAAATGTCGACAAACTTTTTGTCACATTTAAATAAGTTTAATAACTTTTGACAGATTTTTGATTTTGGAGCTCATCAGCAAACCATAGTTGCTTTCTTGATTGCCAAAATGTTTGCTTGGATGTAATAGGCAAGAGCCAACGTGTAAATCGAATTGTTTTCGCTGAAACACTGACCTATATTGGGATACATGGAATACACCGTATGCATGTATATGAAATATGCCTTAGAGCAGTGGTTCTTAACCTTTACTGCAGCCTTACACCCCTTTCATTCTCAATCGTTAAAATGCTTAAAATGTTAATACATAGGTTTGATGAAACAAAGTAGTTGTACTTACGTGCCCTTCCTTAATTTCTGTTTCAATGATTTACCTTTTAAACAAATCTGGCCATGTCTTGCACCCTACCTCCCCCCAGGTTAAGAACCACTGCCTTAGAGGAAAGGCATATAAGATCAAGATGCTACCCATTAGACAGATTGAAACACTCACAGATCGGTGTCTCATTCACAATGATGACGAATGGATGATTGTCGACAATGACTATGGATGTCATAGGTCATTCATAAATGTCCACGGCCAGTATCTTGATGACGAGTAATCGGTTCAAGTTGCCTTGTAAAATCACCACATGTTCATTCATTTCCATAAATAAGTCAGCAAAAATAGACCATATCGAAGCAGATCAAATTCAGCAAGAGCCCTTTTATCAAATAACGCTGCTTTTAGGGTACTGAAATATGCACATCTTCAAACACAACCTCATTAAAATCTTGAACATAGCAGTTTTAATGACGCATGAGCATAAATTACTGAACGTTTCTGCCTTGAAAAAATAAAATCCATGATCAAATGAGCATTGCATAGCCCTCTGATAGCTCTGAGTCAGGAGCAGAAATTCCACATTCCCATGATGGTGTGTCTGTCTCTCCATGGAACAACAGCTGTTCACTTCCTACAAAGTGGCACTCGTTTTTTTTCTGTAGTCCCAAATCATAAAAATAGTAACAAAATTGTTCTATTTTTATACGCAGCTGCGTCACGTGTGCAAATTGCATCTCAAACAAAAAAATCCGTGGACTTTGTAATGCGCGCAGCTTTTCGCGCAGAGGTACGGGATGGCACAGGCAACCGGGGAAAGGAAGCCAGGACTAGTGCGAGCAATGTGCCGGAGCTTGGTGAATCTGAATTGGGAAAGTATGGCCATCCCACATATAAAAATACGGGAAGATGGGTTGAAATATCTGAAATATCTGGTTGGACTTTTCCTGGGGGAGCACAGCGCTCAACTAGCAATTGGAAGCTTACGCGAATTACATACTGGTCAAAGAGGCAACTTAGCCCGGGGTTCGATAATAATATTACCACACTGCTCGAGATCTTGAGTTTTAATCCAGACAGGAGCCCCGTGATTCAACGAAATTCAACTGGGTTCTCAAGTGCGGCGAGCTGATGATGGTCCCAGCCCAGTGGCATGTCGAATATTCCTCTCGGTGGCGGAGTGGGGGTTGAAAAGTGCTGCCCTCTACCACGTGGACTTGAGGTCAATTAAATGGAGTTCGGAAGTAGTTCTGCAACATCTGCTTCCATGGACCACTCTCTGACACGAAGGGATGCAGCGCTCTGCGAGAAACCCGAACGGATACTTCGTCCCATCACAATCGGGATAAACATGAGGATTTTTTTTGTATATAAATAAATCTAAATGATGACCCAATTAGGACTTTATTGGGAAGTCAACCACGAGTGTTCCGTAGCCGCTGGCCATCACCATCTACACGTGGGATTTCAACTCCTGTCTCAGCTCCGCCAACAGTAATTAGCGGAGGGCAATGCATGGATCAATCACGTGGGCCGTTATTATGTTGGCTCTAGAACAACAATAACAACTGTTTGCACGTTACAGCTGCTGCTAACAGTCCCAAAAGCAGCTCTCTCCCCCTCCTGGTGCCAACTTTTCGCAGGGTCGTGAGCGGATTGACGCCCCACTCCCCACCTCCTCCGGCCGGCAGACCCGGTGGGGAGAGGGGGGGTGTGGGATGTGCTCAATGTTTAGACTCGAGACTCCAACGTGCACCGGGTGGGGAGTGGGGGGGTTGCGAACGACCGCATCGCGGATCGTGGGAAATCGCGCAAGCACTTTCCCTCGACGAGCCGGGGCCATCAGCAGCTGTCCCGCATTTGGGATACTCTACCGCGCTATGAGAATCATTGCTTCCATGAACATACATGCATAGCGCCGACTGCGAGATGTCAAGCGTTTGGATACTCTACCACGCTACGAGAACAGGGAATTAATCAAATTTCAAGGGAGCAAGACGTTTTCTTTCATTAATGTTGCTTTTTTTTTATACGTGAAATATGAATGCCTTTCGAGTTATTGAATGCACTCTTAACGCAAGCACGCTTACATGGATGGCTACTGTGGACTATTATTGTATCCCGGGCAGTATAAACGGGTGACACCACGGTTATTCGGGCGGCAGGTCACACGCGGTGAATTAAGGCCAAGTTCGGGTGCTCCCTCCGATTCCAAGACATCTGGGCAGCGTGGAAGAGTAGGCCAAAAGCTACCCTACACAGACGTGCTCTGGCAGACCTCCCTCTAATGGGAGGCCTATCCGCCAACAGTGGTGTGAGCAAGCAATTGCAGGGCTGAATCTTTACCAGTACTTTTTTTTTTACACGTGACTCTTTTTGTATGCAGTGCGAATGGTTCTAGCTACCTGCGCCAGCTTCATCTGCATGTGGGCGAAGATGTGCAGGAAGCCCACGACGGCATCCCAAAGCCTGCTGTGAGCGAGACTCTTCTGGTTTCCCGTGCACGGACCCTGCGGGAGGAGAATGGGAAGAGGCAGAGACAGACAAAGAGACACACGGACGGACAGACTGAAGGAACACACCATCACCACCAGCCATGGTGCATCGCGCGCTTTCAGATGCGCTTCTGTGGCCGTCTGGAACGCTCTTCCTTCTGACATCAGGAAGCCACTGGAGTTATGCACTTTCAAACCTAGATTTAAAACTCATTCCTTGAGAACTGCGTCTTGTGTTTAGTTTGTTGCCCTTCCCCGGCACCTCCAATTAGCACGGTTGGCTAACTACGGTGCAAAAGAAGTTCAACATACATGGTCAATTCACCGCCAGATGAAGGCCTCACGCAAAATCGCCAACGCCTCGCACGATCCTTCGATGTTACTCATCCACTTAGCAACCACACACACGAGCCGATTTCATCGCTCCATCTCCTCGGTGGACGTAGGATAATGAAACTATAAAAATAAACTATTTTCATTTTAACAGGTAAGGCCCGCTGAGCTACATAGCTCTTTTAAAAAAATTGACCTGGCCACAAATTATAGTGGCTTATCACGCGGAAATGTCTATCAGCCAAATACTCTAGGAGTGCATTTCTAAATGTGGAGGGAAAAACCAGAGGGTTCCTGCAGCAAAATGCACGCAACCATGGGGGAAAACATGCAAACTCCAAATATACGGGTGTCAGGGTTGGGATCAAACCCACGACCTCCTGTATACGAGGCGAGGCAGTTAACATCTTGCCACCGTGGCGCCCCTTTGGGAGACACAAATAGAAATGGATAGCGAGTAACAGACACATAGACGGGGTAAGAGGCACACGAACTGATAGAGAAATAGTGAGACGGCAGACATACACTGACCCCTACAGACACGCAAGCAGCCAGTAATAACCGCATCCTGCCCAAGCACACTTTACGAGTGAGGCATGAAGACAAATCGAAAGATAAATACAGCGTGAGGGAGACAGACAGAGGGAGATGGACAGCGATAAAGCGAGACGCCATGGAGGGTGAGGAGCAGGGTGGAGGGGGTACTGAGAGGATGATTGAATGGGAAGGGAATAAACGAGAATGAACCCGGGGAAAGAGAGGAGGACGATGATAAAGGGCGGAAATAATTGTATAACGGAGTCCAGGGGAGGGATTAGAGACGGGAGACAAAATGCGGGAATATGGAACAGGGTAAGAGGGGGGGAAAAAACATACCAAACCCACAAATTAAGTGGGCCATTGCGTTTCAAGTGTCTCGATACATTTTTGGTTTTGTCAGACGGTCTCATTCCAGGCCTACAACCCAGCCCCATTACCGACCGTGAACAACTCATTGCCAGATTAACTCACTCGAGCAAGTGCGCACAACTCCGAGCGGACACGTCGGAGCACACTGTTTGCGCGCGACGATTTACCAGGAACACCTGTTGTTGCGTTCTTCCTTCTAAAGCCATCGGCCTCAGTCTAAGGGGCCGAGTGCACGAAATACACCAAAGACAAAGATCCCCCGTGTAGCCTTAACAGACTGTTGGGGCAAGTGCTGTTAGCGAGCACCTATAAAGGCCGGCACGGCACGCGAGGGGGTGGGTGGCCAACACCACGCCCGGCCGCCTTTGTCTCTCCAGTGGCGATGTTTACACATCGCACCAGGTACTCATTTGAGGCTGAGTCGACCTAGGGGAGGCCCAGGACCGGTTCAGATAATCGTCATTAGTGTTTGCCATGAGCGGGAATCGAACCTGGGTCGCCAGGTTCGTAGCGCAGCGTCGCGCTAACCGCTACACCACCACTCCCCGCACAGAAGCATACATACGCATGGTGATTGTCTGTTCAGAGGTGTCCCACCGATGTCTACCCAGCCTGCTTGCTGGCTTCTCAACGGGGCGATTGAACGTTGAGAAAGTTACAGTTCCCCATATCGTTGTATGGATGCAGATTGGTTCGGAGATGAGTAGAGGCCTTTCAATTAAAATGTTGATTTCTCTATACCTTCTCCTTATTATGTCAGGCAGGTATCTATAAATGGATCGTATACATTTTTTGAATAATTATTAATAATTGCATATTACATGATAGAAATGCACATCAGAGAAAAGATCAAATTATACACTGCAGCAAAACAGTATTGCACAACGGGGGGTAGCTTCTCTCATCCGCGTTCATCTGGGGGGTGATGTTCACGGATCCTATTAACCGAATAAACACTCCTAATATATGCCTGGGAAACCATGGATAACCACGGAGCATAGGAGCCTTTTTGCCACCCGCCACTTCTTGAGTGACTCCTCTTATCCGTGGAATGGTCGCAGATAAGGGGTGCTAATCGATAAATAAATATCGATGAAAAAGAACTTCTGCGAATGTATCACAACAACAAAAGATGCGGATAACAAAGCATGCGGATGATGTGGGCGCGGATACGAAGGTTGCACAGCTGCATTAAATAACCGTCAAAGAGTTAACAAAACGGACAAGCAGACAACGTGTCTCATGCCGGGCGGGAATGATTTTCTTTTTCCTGTCGAATATTTAGATAATGTTGCGTAGTGTAAATGGTTTGAAAACTGAAATTAATTGCCGCCCATAATTCAATGGCTTTCGAATCAACAGGGTAAGCACCACCTGAAATTCACTCTCAAGCGAATGTCCTTCAAACAAGCGAGGGTGGATTCATAAAAGCAGTGGATTGATAAGGGCTGTGTATCATAATCATCATCATTATTATTGTTGGTAAATACACAAATGTATACTATGGGGACCTCATTTGCCAGTAAAAATATGATAATTGGTTCTTTACCCTTCTATCTGGCAACAAAACTGACACCTTTTTGCAAGGAGTCATGTTTGCATAGACCGCAATACCTGCAGTCATAATACAAACAAAAGAACATAACTCTGATAATGTGCACTGTCCTTGAAGTTGATTGGTCCACACCCGAGACAGCTTTCCTTCGAGCCTAGTCTCATAGTGCGCCTTTTGGCGTCATCTGGTCCAACCCATATGAGACTAGGCTCGAAGGAAAGCTGTCTCGGGTGTGGACCAATCAACTTCAAGGACAGTGCACATTATCAGAGTTATGTTCTTTTGTTTGTATTATGACTGCAGGTATTGCGGTCTATGCAAACATGACTCCTTGCAAAAAGGTGTCAGTTTTGTTGCCAGATAGAAGGGTAAAGAACCAATTATCACAAATGTATAGTCTGAGACAATTTGTTTAAAATATATATCCTTAACGAATACCAACAAAACCAGCCCTTGACTGTGTAAAACAGATCCATGACTATGACGAATAGATTTCAAATCACATTTTTTTAATCAGTATATGTTTAATGGTTCTAAAATATATATATATAAATAAATGCGCATATAATAATCTAGAGCCCAATGCATTCAAATTTAGCAACAGCAGCAACCATCTTCATTACATGGATCATAAACTCCATACACTACTTTTTAGGAGCCTGTGTGTGTGCGTGATTGATTACTCCGAACTGCAGTCGCGAATGTTCAGGGCTGGTTCAAGCGCGTAAGGAGAGGTGTGAGTGTCTGTAAATGGGAAAACCAGTTCATTTACTCGAACCCCTTGCTGGGGGGAGGGGAGGGGGAGATTCAGGCGGAAAAAAAAAGTGGTGACTTGTTCAAATCTGAAATGGGAACGTGGCCCGTGTCAGGAATAACTGAGCCAGCATTGGCGAGAGCACTTGGTTTCAAACCCCAGTGGCCCCCAATCGAGATTAAAGCAGCTTCTGAAAGTGTAGCGGGATCGTGGCGGCACTGAGCCCAGTGGATAATGGCTCAAAGTCACAGTGTCACCCCCGCTCTGCCAACGAGCACTACTGAAATGCTCACTTAAGCAAGCGGTGGACAATTCCACAACTTTCAGGGTGCGTACGGCAGTAAACGACTGAAATAATAAAGCAATGCTGCGCAAAGAACGCCTTAGACCTGCAAAAAATTTCTATTTCACTCTACCCGCGATCAGCAGGCACACTCCGTTACGCTTCCGCACATAGGTCACATGACAGATGTGACGTCACAGCTCACTTGCCCGTGCAAAATATAAGCATTATTGCGCCCTCCTCCCCCCAAAAAAATACAAAAGTCTATTTTTTTATTTTTTGCATGGTGTACAGTCTGGAAAGTACCCACATGGCAAATTTAAAGTTTGTTGCATGTCAGGAAGTATGCTAAACATTTTGAACAGACACACATAATCACAAATTTTCCTTCTATATATATAGATATATGTATATTTGGAGCTCTCCCCGTGGTCGTGTGTATTTTTCTCTGGGCCCTCCGTTTTTTTCCACTCCCACATTGAGAATCAACACACACTTAGAGTATTTGGCAGCTCTAAATTTCTACGTGATAAGCCACTTCGTTGAGCTATCATTTGTGGCCAGGTCACTTCTGAAAAAAGAGCTCTATACAGCTCAGTGGGTCTTACATTGTTAAAAAAAAAAATTTGCTTAGTTTAATTAGTGAGCTATCTGAACCGGTCCTGGGCCTCCCCTACGCTCGAACCCACCGTATACGAGTGCATCGCCGTGTTCTGTGTAACCATTGTCGCTCGGTGAAAGTTGTACCGCTGAGAGGGCAGCTCACCTGGATGTACTCAGTGATGGAGTTGAACACTTGCTTGGCCACCGCCATCGCCTTGGAGAAGTTTCTGCGTCCGTGATCGTCAATGATCTCTTTGCCCGAGTAGTACCAATAGAAGTCGCTGATGGATTCCTGCGGAGACAATGACATGGGCGGGGAGAGGGGAGAGGACTCAGCGGTGGAGATGTCAGATATGACACGTGTGTCATATTTAGATATGACGCGTGTGTCATATTTAACATGGGGAGGAAAAAAGAGTAGATTCTTCCACTCACTATGCAAGCAGTGGAAGAATCATTTCGATAGATGCGGTTAATAATCTTTAGATTTCGAATTAAACTTGTATTATTTCGGTGAGGATGTACTCGTAGATTCAACATTCTGTTGGTAGAGCATCTCCATTGTATGCATGTATGTTGAACTTCTTTCGCACCGTACGTAGCCAACTCCAGTGCTGAGCCAGGGGGTAAGATATTTCACATTTCCATGGCAGTGACGAGTCTCTCCGAAGGCGAGGACATCTACTTGACTCTCCGCTGAAAAGGGTACTCATTTTATTGACACTGGAAGGGCGATATTCTGAGTTAATACGGACCAGGATGATAACATCCAAGCCTCCTGTTGGTGTATTCAGTGCTGCAGTCACAGCGCCATGCAGCCACAAAAATGCAAAACAAGTCAGCCCTGACCCAGTGGTGGACATTTAAAAATCCCATGGCAATAGCCAGGCTCTTCACAGGACAACCGCTGGATGACCTCCCACAAATCGACCCTCATTTCAGATTGCCCGCACAGACGTTGGATTGCATCGACCCCCTGGCCGGAAAGTGAACCCGTGGTGACCTTTGCGATCGTGATTTTAGTGCTATAACCCACAGGAACATCCGGCCACTGTTATACGCTTTAAAAGCTGTTCTTTGTGGTCGCTCTGCGGGTACAATTGGCAGTGCGTGGATATAAACTGGCAGGGTTCAAGTCCGTGTCCGGGTCAACGCAGGCCGACATAACGTGAAAAATACCCCACACGCTGAGCAGTGACCAGTGGTCGTGCTGGGTTGTTTTGCTGCTGTTGTTCCCATTTCCCGCTGTTCTCAACGACAATGTTAACGTCACCGAAGAGGAAATTCGATAACAATATTGCAAGGGTTTCCCCCCCCCCCCACCCAAATTAATTTTTGTTCAAACGATCTTGTTTTTTTTTCATTTTCTGAACCTTCACCATCTACATTCATTTACATGTGATTATTATTTTACTATTTGGCCCATGTCTGCATCTGTGGCACTCAAGGTACATGCGCTGCCTGCTACTCCTGCACGCATTTCATTCGTGCAGCTGGCAGCACATTAACATCTCGCCACAGTGGCTAGGAGATGTTAACTACCTCGCCTGGTATACAGGAGGTCGTGTGGCTTAATCGCAACCCGATGCCTGCTGTATATTTGGAGTGTGCGTGTCGCTCTCTCCTCGTGGTGGCGTAGATTTTTCTCCAGGTCCTCCGGTTTTTGCCTCCACTTTTAGAATCAACGTATGCTTACGAGTATTTGACTGCTATACATTTCCACATGATAAGTCACGTATATACATCAGGAGACAATTGCTTGTGTTGTGATCGAAACGTCGTGATATTTTTCTTGTTTTTTATTCTCTTTGTTTTCATTTTTATTTTTATTATTTGATTATTATTTTTTCTACCTACGTGACTTTACCAAAAGACCCAAAGAATATGAATTCCTGCAGTCACGAAAGCTTTACGTCAGGACAGGGAAAGTTCCACAAATTGAGCAACCTAAGAGCGACCGTTTCAAATGGTCATCCCAATCATAAATATGGAATGGCATTTTGAAGGCAATTATCCACATCCTGAGACAAATGCACGAGCTTGAATTGCACCATCAGCGTCACCAGCGTCAATGGAGAACACCCAGTTTGTTATTCTCAGCGTGTCTTGACACCGTGGCTTTTTAAAATATTTACGAATGTCTCCCTCGTCAAGAAGAGGGGGGCAAATGATTACAACCAAACGTGGATTACAAGTCAACAAAAACAAAGTCACGCTGTGATTATACCGATGATTGCACACACATCTTCAGAGTGCGCGGGACTGCACGTCCACAAAATGCGCCTTCATCTGGGGGGATTACTGCACCGGCTGCCATGCTCACCCAACCGTACAAACTGAAAACATCTGGCGGCCGCAATGGCATTTGTGCGTAGCGCCACTGTGTTACGAATTATAACAAAGTGTGGGCAAAAACCAATTAAGTCCACTCAATGTCAGATCAGTAATGTCAACGTCCACAGGTGTCATTAGGCGACCCTGTAATGTCATTTGCCACGGTTATTACACAGATGCCCTTTTGAGCTGACACTCTGGCTCGCCCTCACCGTGGCTCGCGCACTCCGCGTACACCTTGACGGACGGCGATGAAGCGAAGCAACATCACGCGCGCCGCCATCACGACCTACACAGCCGCCAAAACCCGCACATTGCCGTGCAGCAGTTTAGCACCAGCGTATATATGTGCCGCTGCGGAATGTACAACCCTCGTCACTAATACGTGCTTCACACTGTATACCCAAGCCAGCCAGGGGGCGAGGTGTGTCCTGAGAAGCCGTGTTGCTGTTTTTTTTTCCATTGCATAACCCGAGCCGTGCCGCTGACATCGCGGGTGCACGCCCGCCCTGGGCCTACTTGGCCCTGAGCCAGATTGATGGATTTTTGTTTCTTTTACCAGGTAAAGACCACTGAGCTTATTAGCTTCTTCTTCGTCTTCAGTAAGTGACCTGGCTATCACAAATGATAGCTCAACGAAGTGGCTTTATCATCCTGATCAACAGTTCCTCCGAGCGTAGAAAGATCATATTCTCATGGTTATATGACGCACACCATCCCCCCCCCCCCCCCGTCCTCTCCCCCATCGCCTCCTTTATTTTAGAGCGTAAGTTGGGGGTGCATCGTATTATGTGGAAAACTAAACTTGTTCTCCTTGCACGACGTGTTTGGAGTTGTAGTTGCTCGAAATTATCATCGGGAAGACGGTTCTCTATGGGCAATACATCACCAGCACGAGGACGGGAGACTCCACCAGCTGTACGCAAATCGTCCTCCCGGAGTCACCGCTCCCCGGTTTAAATCGGCACGTTCATAATCATCTCCTGGACGATAACTCTCTGTAAGAAATTGTATTCTCCCCGATTATAAAACAAGGACTCTTTTTAAAAATTACCCCAAGATTCGGGGGGTGCAAATCCTACCTTCCAGATCATCCTCGCAATGCGGAGAGTTTGCGGTTGTACGTATCGGGGCAAAGACGCTGCACCCAACCAATCGCGACGGGCTTACCTGCAGCCTCAGCAGGTAGTCCACAGTGGCGATGACAATGTTGACCGTTGTGTTGTTGCCGACTTGGGTCCGCAGGTAGTCCTGGAAGTCTGTGTGGTGCGTCGACAGGTCGGAATATTCAACGCTCCCGAAGGCGTTTGACATCGGTAACTTTGATTGGCACGGTTGGCTACGTACGGTGCGAAGGAAGCACAACGTGCATGTGAGCGATGTCTGAATCGGTCTTCACTAAATTGTCAGGGGGTTGAAACGTGCCACCCCTCGTGGATATCAATAAAAGTTAAAGTGATTTCTTGCTCAAATGAGCATGGAGGTGGTGCTCATCATCCCATTTGCAGCCCTGAGCGAACGGTAGAAATGTCACATTACAATGGCAGGGGCAAGTCTATGCATACAACAATCACTGTTCACTTCCCCGGCAAAGTGGCATTCGATTTTATCGACCCCAGAGGGATGATGGGCCGAGGGAACCCCCCCAACCGGGTTTTGAACTCACGATCTAACCCAAAAACTTTATTATGAATAATATTGGTCGCGAAAGCATACGTGTTAAACTCACGACCTTTCCGATTGCGGACCGCTCGCTCGACCGGCGAGCCACGAGGCTCGTGTGAACAAAGTTTATTTGTCGTGAAACCAAACCACTTCGTAAGGGGTGGCACTTGGTAAGGGGCGGCACTTGGTAACGAACGGCACTTGGTAAGGAACGGCACTTGGTAAGGAGCAGCACTTCATAAAGAACGGCACTTGGTAAGGGGCGGCACTTGGTAAGGAACGGCACTTGGTAAGGGGCGGCACTTGGTAAGAAGCAGCGCTTCATAAAGAACGGCACTTGGTAAGGAACGGCACTTGGTAAGGGGCGGCACTTGGTAAGGAGCAGCACTTCATAAAGAACGGCACTTGGTAAGGGGCGGCACTTGGTAAGGAACGGCACTTGGTAAGGGGCGGCACTTGGTAAGAAGCAGCGCTTCATAAAGAACGGCACTTGGTAAGGAACGGCACTTGGTAAGGAACGGCACTTGGTAAGGAACGGCACTTGGTAAGGAACGGCACTTGGTAAGGAGCAGCACTTCGTAAAGGGGCGGCACTCTCACAGCGAAGCATTACCAGAGTTGTGACCCTCGCACAGAAGTTGTAGAAACCGGAAGAGGTCACAGGTGAAGCTGTCATCCTGCATGACCTTGTCACCTGTTGACACCAGCATCACGGGAAAGGACAGCAGCAGCGAAAAATAGTGTGCAGAATTATTATGCGCATTGTCATCATTCAACACATTGGGGTTCACTCAAATGTGGAGAGTTATGGAGAAGCATGATGCTAGCGATTGTCCGTGACCGTTTTACCTTTCCGAGGTGTTTATTTTCTCGCTCTGCCTCTTGTTGTCTCGCGAAAGCACCTCATTTAGACATTTTTGTCCAAGAAATACGGAACAAGAGTGGGCAAATCCCTCTCTTTATTTTTACTTTTAAGAGGGTGCACAACTTTAGTTGCAACGCAAATGCAACGGTGGGAGATGGCGGGCGTTTCATGCCCCCGACGACTAATGCCAGATTGCGGGCACCGGGTCCCGGTCCCGTGCCACCGTCGCGACCTTAAACATCGGCCGTTGTGGCCATAGGCGGAGCTTGGGGCCGCACGCAAGCGGAGGTGGAAATGGGCCACCCGATCACGAACGAATGCTTCTCTCCCGAAATATTTCTAGAAAATGTTTCAAACATGCGAGCGAAATGTCATCCCATCCAGCGTCGTTTTCCGAGGGAGCATCGTCGCGAAACCGGATGAGAAATCTGTTTATTTTTTTGCGTCTTGGAGACGATGCGGGTTTGTTTACTTAGCATTCTAATCGTCGTCCATGGGCCAGAGAATAATTTGGTACCACGTAAGGTAGCAGAACTTTATTTGTCACACCGATGTCTTTATTTACATGGCCACGAAGCACGAACTATTTGATAACGCCACTTCCCTGTTTACTGTTGATGGCCTCACAAATAAATTGGAACCGCTAGAGCTATGCTACCCTCAGGTGGTACCGACAAATGAGATATCTGGTTTGGCTGGGCTCATGCGCTCCGAAAGCGGCAAGTGGGAACACACGGCTAACGTCATTTTATGCGAAAAATTGTCGTAGGTACCCCTCAAACCACTCACAGGGTTAACATTTACATGTTTTCCCATTCTGACATTTTCCTACTATAATTCTACGAAATTAACGTGCACTAACGGACGGCGGATTACAAAAATAAAATATTAAATTCAAGATTCACGTAGGAAACAGATTTCTTGGGAATGGATGACATTTCACCGTATGTCGTTTGTTGTTGCCGCGGCGGTGGGAGGGTTTCAAGACACGATCGCGTGCATGTCGCCAGTTAGTGAAATCCATCCAAGTGCGGAAGCGGATGTGTGCAAAAGGGATTACGAGGATGGATGGATGGATGGAAGGAGTGACACTCTCCCAAGCACGGCCACAGCATGCATCACGTTGCTTGCATCCGTTGATGATCATGCGAAAGCTCTGGGGTTGCCTGGACTGGGTGGAGACGGGGCAAAGCTAGAGATGGATTGACGAGCTCTTTGGTGGGTTTTTTTTTTTTTAAACATCATCCCAGGTTCGTGAGCTCCTGCAAACGTAACATTTCACGTTAGTTTTACGCAGAAGCGTACACAGCGGTAGGCGCTTCGTTGAGAATATATCCTGAGCACGCAATGAGTGAAGAAGGGCTGACCTCCTGCCTGCTACAATATCGCACGAGGCATTTGAATGCATGCGTTTACATTAGCTGTATTGATCATAAACCACATCATATTCTCCAGACCCACAGGTGTATTGTTTAGCTCGGTAAATATTAAAAATAAGAGTACAGTACCTTTCAAAAAGAATGCATACAGATAGTAGTTTTTTTTATGAAACCATAATTATAAATAAGTTTGGATCACAGAATGTTAAATGTATAACTTTATATGAAACCTGTAAATATTTTTCAAGTGATATACTTGCAACATACCCACTACAAACATGCATACATACATATACGGAATGTCAGCTGTTAAGTACTGATAAATATTGCATATCTATCTTAACACAATGCAATCTCGATTTTAATTGAATAGTCACTAACATAGACCCTACACGTAAATGTACGATAGCCTTCAAATAGTCCTGGATTGTTTTAAGATGTAGATGAGTACCCATAACGTTACCCCACTGCATGCCATCTGCAGGAATGAAGGAAGTGAATTGCCAAAGGTATCGGCCCTGCTTTGGACCGGGTATCGAACCCAATACCGGTGTCTTGCGGGTCGATTATCACCTTCTATCAATCACCCCTTTTCTGCTCTCCCGTGATTGACAGGGCAAGTTAATAAGAAACTGAATCGGTGTTCGATTGCTAATTTATTGACACATTATGTTTCTCCGTAGTGCAATCGTGCGTTGCTACTAAAAAAATATATACACGGTTTGCTCGATTGCTTTTTTATTACGTTCTTAAAATTAGCGCACGTTAAAGGCTGTTTTAACCTCGGACTCAACAGAGCAATGTTATGACTGCAGGCCTATTTTGTGATCTGCGTTACGCATTGGCCGCTCCTGTCCCAACATTTACCCTAGCTGCCGATACGAGCATTTCCCATAATTTTAATTGTATTTGTAATTAGATAAAAAGATTATGAATGGGTAATTAATTGTGAGCGGTATTCAAACAGTACATTCTAATTTAGAGCATTGGTTCAAATACTAGGAGACTATGGGCCGGTTTCTACATTCAGCTGCCTGGTAGTTCAACAGCATTGGCCCGGCAAGGCTGAATGGTGATGAAACAATGAATACTCTTTGGTTCTTTCGGTAAAGTCACGTAGGTAAAAAGAAAAAGAAAATAAAAATTAAAAGAGATCAAAAGAGAAATATTAATATATAATGATAAATAATAAAAAAAATATTAAATCACGACGTTTCGATTGCAACACAAGCAATCATCGCACCTGATGATGATTGCAACACAAGCAATCATCATCAGGTGTGATGATTGTTTGTGTTGCAATCGAAACGTCGTGATTTAATTTACTTTTTTTTATCTCTTATTTTTATTTTATTTTTCACCTACGTGACTTTACCGAAAGAACCAAAGAGTATGGATCCTTGCAGTCACGAAATCTTCAAATCTAGAATGGTGAGACAATGAATGCCACAATCCGGTCAAGAGTTCGCTGTACTGAACCAATGCTGCTGATTAGATGCACTCCCCGAAGGCCACGTGGCTGATGGGATGTGTGCACATTTTTTATTACGTATATTTTCTTTTTTGGTTTATGGAGGGACAAAATGTGGGAAGGTGTTATTTATTTTATTATACAAATTCACCACAACAACGCTGAATTATTATTTGGTGTTAAGCACATTCTAATTAATGGTTATTATTCGGGATCAATTGGTACCTGCCTTTGGAAATCTGATTATCGTTACCTGTAATGGAAGCAATGCATTACTCAACAACGCTAACCAGATATTGCATTTGCATGTATCTTGTTATACACAGACTAGCCGTTTAAGTTGAAAACGAATTAAAGCTTTATTGTTTATAAATTCAGACTACAATTACTCGTAGCAAGCAACCTGCCCACCACCTCTTTGTAAATTGCAAGTAAAATGTTTCGTAAAAAATACTTGACAAGCTTAATCATGGTGCTCGTACAATGCATAGGCATTGTACAGAGTCACTGATTTGGGGGCACAATTTGTAAAAGTTCCGTCAAGCTTTTTCGTCACGCACAATTACGCGCAGCAGTGGTAGACTCATGATTACGGATGCAAAAGTATTATAAATAACATTACCCATGCCTGAAAACCTCCCTTCGATTATATTAGCCATACATAATTTCGATTTAAAGCTTTCGTGACTGCTGGAATTCATCTTCTTGGTTCTTTCGGTAAAGTCACGTAGAATGGAAATAATAAAAGAATAAAAATAAAACATAATAAAATAATTCTCACTTATTATTTTATTCTGTTTTATTTTTATTATTTTATTATTTCCATTCTACGTGACTTTACTGAAAGAACCAAGAAGATAGCCATACATACTTTTGTAATCATCAGAAAACAAATGTTGTTTTTCTTCTACTGAGTGATTGCGTATTTGTGATGAGAGTCTGCGCCGATGATGCGCTGGCAGCCGGTCTATTTCATCAACTATCGCCGTGAGTATATGTGGTACCCAGAAAATAATAAAGCATTTAAAGTAAAACGACGTTGTTAAGCACACGATGCAGTGTGGGAAGAAGCCTACGTTGGTGCGTTTATTTACCTAAAAGAAATACCCCCGATAAGACTTGATTTAAAAAATTTCATCACATTCTCGCAGACAACATTCATAAAACAAGTTGCAATTTTTATAAATATAAAGACTTCAGGCCTGCAGCTGAGGAGGGCACTGATGAATGGCAAGCAATACCATTGTCAATTTTGGGAAATTATTCTTACTTACAAACGTCATGGAATATACCTACAAAAGTGTTGAATCCAACGTGATATAAGTTTAAATCCGATTCTTACTTTTCCAGTGATTGGGATTCATCTTTTTAAATTATTGAAACTCTGTCATCTTGGTGTACAGTGTGCGTGCTTAGTCTCGCTTGTCAATCCACTGCTGGATGAGGGCCTCCTCCCCGCGCTCCTTTGTGAGCCGCATTTCGTTTGCCATACTTCACCACGCCCGTCAGTGCGGGTTTGGCAAAGACGGAGGGACAGCAGAGGACGACCACGTGCTACGGCGTGTGGTGTTCGCCGATCCAAGCGCTATCCAGGCTAAAACCTGCTTAGCTTCCCAAACCTCACGAGGCCGGGCGTGGTCCAGGTGATTTTGTCACAGGCGTGAATTTTTTGGTCACAATCGTTTATTCGTAACTCTGTGTGTGCGTGTGATTGTTCCATGGATCGAACAGCTGTTTAGCCAATGCAATTGTTTTGTTGTGGGGTCCTACGTGCATTGAAACTGGAGGGCAGTCAAAACTTTCAGACAGTGGATTATTAAAAAATATATATTTAAAAGTCATGATTACTTATTTCATTTTCTCTTGAATAATACTGTACATTATAGCTCATTTTCTAATAAGGACTGAAAACTTAAGATGTCTCCAGATTTTCCATTTTAAATGCAATCACAATGACTTAAGTAAGGTCCTCTGTGAAACCTCACGAGGGGCTACTGAGATTCCACAACTGTTTGATAATTAGTCATTTTAATTTTTTAAAAAATCCATGGGAAAACCCCCACTGAGTCTCAAGTTAATTGTTTTTTATGCTTGCCGAATTTCTTGCATTTCTTGCATGCGGATTGACACTTTGGATGGCCTCACAAAAAGTGTGCGCGATGGGAACTATTTCTCCTTTGCCGTACCACCTCGTCACTCAGAAGGCGAGGCGTCCCCCCCAAACATTCTGCGTGACGGGAGTATCTTGCTAGAACTGATGATGCGTGGCTGTCACCTTTGCACTAGCCAACAACCGTGACTTCAAAGCCGCTGGACATTATAGAACAGTTCGGCATGTCTTCTTGGTTCTTTCGGTAAAGTCACGTAGAATGGAAATAATAAAATAATAAAAATAAAACATAATAAAAAAATTCTCACGACGTTTCGGCAACAACGCAAGCAGCCGTCCTCAGGTGAAAAACAGGTCTGTAGAGAAGACAGACTCTGTCTTCTCAACAGACCTGTTCTTCACCTGAAGACGGCTCTGTCTTCTCGACAGACCTGTTCTTTACCTGAGGACGGCTGCTTGCGTTGTGGCCAAAACGTCGTGAGAATTATTTTATTATGTTTTATTTTTATTATTGTATTATTTACCTTCTACGTGACTTTACCGAAAGAACCAAGAAGATGAATCCCTGCAGTCACGAAAGCTTTAAATCAAAACAGTTCGGCATGTCTTTAATAACCCTTTTCCACCGGCACATCCGAGTGGAGTCGGCACGAGGCCAAGCAGGGCCAGGGCCGGGGCCAATGACTTGTTCGTTACGTGTGACCTCCGTCAGAACACAGCGAGAACGCAGCTGTGCCGCGGTGGCGAGGTGTTAACTGCCTCGCCTGCTATGCAGGAGGTCGTGGGTTCGATCCCAACCCTGACTCTCTCCTCGTGGTTCCATGAAATTTTCTCCAGGTGCTCTAGTTTTCCCCTCCACGTGTAGAAACATGGCTGCTATACATTTCCACGCAACAATTGACTTAGTTGAGCTATCATTTGTGGCCAGGTAGCTTCCAAAAAAGAGCATTATAGCTCAGTGAGCCTGAACTGGTAAAATAAATCAAAAGTTTAGTTGTAGTTTTACATGGCGTCACCGCATCATCTACATCCATTTCGACTTATTATTTGCAAGTGACGTCAATCTAGCGCCACCCGTGCAGTGGAGAACTGGAATCAGAATTGTAAATTGGGACTACTGAATTTGTCAACGATATTTGGATTGTCACACAAGAACATGATGTATTATTCTTGGGAATCCGTAGATTATGCCTGCAATGTACTATAGACGTGTGTGCGAGATGCGAAAGTTACTATTTTTTATTTATCGACAATTGCTAACCTCAAAAATGCCCTCAACACCCGCAGGTCGGAATCTCACAAGTTCAAGAATTAAATGTGTCCATGCCACATCATCAAGGCAGACTGACAAAGATTTAGTTGGAACACGCAGTGCAAAAAAACGTTAATGAACAAAATCTGCAAATTAAAACACACGACACGGTGCCCATTAACACATACTCGTGATGAAAATAAATAAAAATAAGAGAATGACATGGCAAGTCATTGTTAAATGTCACTGTGCAGCTTCAAAACAACGCTATGCTGTGCACTTTAATTGTGGAACATTGACACTCGCCTGACTTGCCCGTTTGCGCCGATTATTCTTTTTAGGGCCCTTCTTTGCGGCAGTGGCCTTGCTGATCTAAACTGGTTCGAGCCGAGTACAGTGCCAGATCTCTCTGTTCAATTGTTGGCTTGTCTGTCTGTCTGCGCGTGTGCTTTATGTATGAGAGCGGTGGTTCGGCGGTTAAGAGCGCTGCACTACGAACCCGGCGATCCGAGTTCGATTCTCGCTCACGGCCAACACCAGTGACGAATATCTGAACCGGTCTTGAGTACCTGGTGCGACTCAGCCTCAAATGAGTACGTGGTGCGATGTGTAGTAAACATCGTCACTCAGAAAACGTAGGCAGCCAGGCGTGGTGTTGGACACCCACCCCCTCGTGTGCCGTGCCAGCTTTCGTAGGTGCTCGCTAACAGCACTTGTCCCAACAGCCTGTTAAGGCTATACGGAGAATCTTTGTCTCGTGCTTATTTCTGAGATCTAACAAAATGAATTCAGTTGAACTGAGAACACCATCTGGGTGGTACTGTGGTTGGTGGCCTCAACTTGACAGTTGGAGCATTGCGAGCACATCCTCAACTAGAGATCAAACTCAGCCGATCATCATTCCACGGATGATGAAAAAAAATATTACCATATTGTGGGACATCAACAGTGATTTTCTTGGAAAGTGACTGACCACCGCCATATGATTGTGGCATTGATACTACTGGCTCAGACCCACAAATAGACGAGTGGTAACTGGTTGGAAAAAAGAAAATCCATGCCTTCTGTGTCATAGCAATGTGCAGATGGCATGGATTTTCCGGCATGAGTCCAGGCATAAACCTGCTGACCGTGATTAAACCCAATGCTGAAGTGAAACACACTGATGGTCTCAATGGCCATGATCAAACAAGATTCTCAAGTGTAATGAGTGAATGGCCTCGGGGCTTTTCACTGATCATGGTATATATAAATAGATAACATATAAATTAAAGTTTTCACTTGGCCGTCAGACAGCATGATGGATTCGTAGTTAATAACTGTCTACGCAACATCAGGGAGCCCTGCCTGGTTTCCTGACAAGACAGATCAATTGGAGACAGCAGATGTCATTCTGTAATATCAGCCAGGTGCAGAGTTGGTCGCAAACGATTTGGAGCCCTAAGCGGAAGTTATTTTTGCGTGCATCAAGTAACTATGAACATTATACGACGGACGAGCAGCATCACTTGCTTATGTCACGGTTGTGTGAAATAAGTTGCCGACTCGACTAATTACGAGAATTGATCATTGTGATGGTGCAATTTAATAGCGTTGTAGAATGATAAGATGATGCTATTTGAATCGGAATTTGATCCGGTGCACTCCAATTTTTTCTCATAAATCTGGAGTCCCCTCCCCCCCCTTGAGCTGCTTAGTTTGCTTGGTGTCACAGTTGCTGGGCACCGGCGAGGCGCTACCAAACTGGGCCCTCAAAGAGTCTCGTGTCACATTTGAAATGAAAATAAGTGACGAAAAAAAAATCCCAAATCGATGATTGCACTTGATAAAAACTGAGAGGTATGTGTCGGGTGCCGAAACGTGGAAGTGCGCCACCGAAACTCCGTGTGAAAACCGGTAACCGAATTCCAAAGTGAGACTATCAAACAAACAGAACTTTCAAATTCTATAACTCTGAGCGGGACGGCCAGGCGAGTGTTAATGCCCTGCGAGACACCATGCAAAGTGCAAAGAACGAAATACGCAGTACGATAACAACCTGCCACAAATCGGGACGCGAAAAAAAGCAGCTGTAATTACCCTGTTCGTGAGAAATGACTAACGGAACACGTGTCGACAACACAAAGGGCATGGAGGACGGTGAAGGAAGAAACAAAGGGGACAGCAAAATGAACAGAAAAAAGAAACAGTTAGACAGAAAAACAAGTATTAAAACTGTAAGCGCACACAAATGACGATGTGTATGGGAGACGCAGCCTGCAATCGCGGGGATGACGGACACAGCTCGGTTGGAGGCTCCCTCCGTCATTGACAAAGGCGGCGTGAGGTTTTTACGGTCACCATTGCACGTCCATACACATATGCATTTGTATGTACAGCTATATGAGCAAATGAAACCATGCGAACAGTTGTTGCCTTTCCCTATCAGACGCAGGATAGCCTCACGGATTCTCGACATTTGGGTGGGGTGGGGTGGGGCAGCGGGGTTTCTGTTTGGGGTGCTTTTCCAGACGTTTTGGAGGTGCCCACACTTGACCCCACCACACACGATGTTCCGATCGACTAACTGTGGAGTGCCCATTTATGCTGCTGGGTGGGCAGAAGTTGGGTGCGTGAGTGGGGCGGGCGGTGGGTGGTTAAACAGCTTGCTGAAATCATGGGACTTCCTTTGCCAGTAGCAAAATATGAGAATAGGTTTTCCCCTCTGGTCTAACACCGTTTTGAGACGAGGCTCGAAAGAAAGCTGTCTCTGGTGTGGACCAATCAGTTTCAAAGACACTGCATATATTATCAGAGTATGTTTTTTGTTTGCATTCTGACCACAAGTATTGTGGTTAATGCAGACATGATTCATAGTAAAAGGTTTCAGTTTGGTGTTTTAACATCTTAACACAGCTGTTTTGTTATTTTTGGTTCAATTCGGTAAAGTCACGTAGAAGGGAAACCCTATTCTCACAGCTTGCCGATAGTTCTAACTGCCGTGCCACGAGATCGGACCGATGATCTCCGTATATCTTTCGCAAGCCCAGCGAGCTGACCATCACACGGAGGCAGAGCATCTCCCCGCTCAATCGTACTCGAACAATATTCGCCTTCAGATTTTCAGCACCGGACCTGACAGCGTCTCCCAGTAATAATTAATCCAGCAGAAGGATTTGAGAAGTTCTGCGGCAGTTTACTTCATTAGCTGATGACCGAATGGATGTACGTGTGTTGAAATTATTTCGCAGCGTACGTAACCAGCCTTGCTAATCGGAGGTGCGGGGGAAGGACAACAAACTAAACACAAAAAGCAGTTCTTAAGAAATGAGTTTTCAATCTAGATGATTGAAAAGTGCAAAGCTCCCAGTGGCTTCCTAATATCGGAGGGAAGAGCGTTCCAGACGGCCGCGGAAACGCATCTGAAAGGGCCGCGCGATTGCGGTGACCGTCTTTGTTCGATGGCCAGGCAAAAGCTACTGCTGCGAGGATGACCGGAGTTCGCGTGATGATGGTGTGATGCTCATTGACGAGATCCGCAAGGCATCGCGGTTCATTTGCGGCAAGCACTTTGTGTGTAATGAGTGAATGGCTGGCAAACATCTGGCAGATCGCTTTTCGGAAAGCCCCGCGGAGAAATGTCGGGCTAATTTAGGCAAGTCCACGTGGACTTCGCTCGTTTGCAGAGACCACTTGACGTGGCGAACTGAAGGCATCACCCGGGGCGCTGGTGTGTACCCTGGCGTAAGCGTGATTGCAATTTGTGCAATTACGCTGGTGCGGAATGCATTGTTGTTCGCGTATCTATGCGCGTGTCGCCGTAAGTGTAGGTGTGTTGATGTTGATATATATACAGAACTTCTGATGTCCGTGGACCTATTACCCGCAGCTCCTATAATTATCAATGGCAGCTGTCGGCTCCACGCAAACTCCTATTATACGCGCCCCTATATCTTCCCATTGTGTGCAATGATCCGTGATTTTACCCATAATGCACAGCAAAGCAGTTTCCTAATACTCGTATTTTTTTGTGGATAAGAGGAATCACTTGGGAAAATCATCGCATTATCCGCGGGGTTATCCGCAATTTTTTTATTTTACCCCATGGACAGGAGGATTCAAATTTGCGGTGGATAATAGGATCAGCGATATTGGTCGCCAAAACCAGCGCAGATACGAGGATTCTCCTCTACGTTGAAATTGCAGCGGTGGCCTCATGGTTAAAGCTAATCTTGGCAACAACCGACAGTCAAAAAGGCATTACCCTACGAACCTCGGTCACCTGAGTTTGATTCCCAATCACGGTTGACATCAGTGACTGTTATCTGAATCTGTTCTGGGCACCACCTAGGTTTACTCAAACCTTAAACGAGTACCTGATGTGGTGGCATGTAAACATGAGCAACGTGAGGGCCGGGCGTGGTCACTAGCCACACTGTGCTGAGGTTAATAGGTGCTCGCTAACAACGCAGTCGACCCGGGTTCGATTCCCGCTCACGGCCAACACCGGTGACGATTATCTGAACCGGCCTAGGCCTCCCCTAGGTCGACTCAGCCTCAAATGAGTACCTGGCCTGGTGTGTAAACATCGCCGCTGGAGAGACAAAGGCGGCCGGTCGTGGTGCTGACCACCCACCACCTGTGTAAGTAGGCTACATGGGTGACCTTCGCCTTTGTTTTGTATGCATCTGTACGAGTATGTAATGTGTGCGTATGTGTAGGAGTGTGTAATGAGTGAGTATGTATAGGAGTGTGTAATGAATGCGTATGTGTAGGAGTGTGTAATGTGTGCGTATGTGTAGGAGTGTGTAATGCGTGCGTATGTGTAGGAGTGTGTAATGCGTGCGTATGTGTAGGAGTGTGTAATGTGTGCGTATGTGTAGGAGTGTGTAATGCGTGCGTATGTGTAGGAGTGTGTAATGCGTGCGTATGTGTAGGAGTGTATAATGAATGCGTATGTGTAGGAGTGTGTAATGAGTGCGTATGTGTACGAGTGTGTAACGCGTGCGTTTTGCGGTGTGCACTACGATACGACCCGGTGGCGAAACAGCGTGGTAACACCTAGCGATGATCTAATTCGCCAAATACAAGCCAGCAGGACATATCGACGCACATCGGTGGCGGTGGTGGCGGCGTCGTTGTTAGGTGGCGGTGGTGGTGGCAATGCCACGGCGGATTTGGTACGTACAAGTCTAACGTCTAAAAAAATTAAAGAGGCAACGAAGCCGACGTAAACATTCGTCTCGATTAGTGAGCTCCCAATGAAGACGGGCAAGTGATCTGGCAGGCCGCGGTGAACCACTGCGTACAACGCCGGGTGCGATGCGTTAAAATATTATTACGCTTGCTAAACGGCAGAAATGACGTCGCCCATCGGCCGATCAGAAGCCTGCACGGCGCGGGCCGTGGAGACGGGGGAATTACGCTGCGAGACGGATGACGTTTTCACCGTTCTGTCATTCTCTCATCCTGTCGCTCAGATTAGTGGGTGGAGAAAGGTGGCGACGTTCGCATCTCAAGACGAGCGTGCGTGCATATGCATGTGTGTGCGTGTGTGTGTGTGGGAACGTGTGTGTGTGCGGGGAGCGGTGGTGCAGCGGTTAGCACGCTGCGTTACAAACCCGGTGACCCGAGTTCGAGTCCTGCTCATGGCCAACACCGGTGACGATTATCTGAACCGGTCCTGGGAACTCCCCTAGGTCGACTCAACCTCACATGAGTACCCGGTGTGATGTGTAAACATCGCCACTGGGGAGACAAAGGCGGCCGGGCGTGGTGCTGGCCACCTACCCCCTCGTGACCCATGCCGACCTTCATAAGTGCTCACTAACAGCACTTGCCCCAACAGTCTGTTCAGGCTATATGGGGAATCTTTGCCTTTTGTGTCATGCAAACGTTATGCCCGCATTTATATTCTCTGGCGTGCTCTCGTCAGTGGGTGCGTGAAGGCAAGACAACTAATGAATAATCCAACCCCACGTGCCCCCACTGCTCACCCAGCCAGATGCTTGCTTCAAGGCAGTCTCAGGAGGAAATGCCTCTGCCAACCACTCAGCCCCCGCCCCACCCCCCCCCGATCGCCCCCAAAAAAACACTACTGAACTACAACCTCCCAAACGGTCTTCTCCCTGGTGGCGTTTCCACAGCGACATCTGAAATCTCAGCGCTTTAGGGGGCCACTGCCAACGAGATGGGGGAAGTCGTGAAGTCTCCAACCGATTCACTCCGGTCACCTGCTCAACTGCGGTCCGTCGCCTCCGTATCACTCTTCTGTCACCGCCAATGAGATGGGAGGTGGTCGTGGAGACTCCAACACAACAGAGCAGAGGTGATCTGGTGCCCACCAATTCACTCCGGTCACCTGCTCAACTGCGGCCCGTCGCCTCCTTATCACTCTTCTATCGCGACTACTGCTGCCGCCATTGTTACTGTTCCCACAAACTTGACTCATCCGCTCCTGCCACCCACGTTGATGAACTCTGTCCTATCAGCCTAACGGTGTCATCTCATCCATTTTGTGTGGAACCACCACCACACACAAACACACACCGCCGGTCAGAACGCTCATCTCTCTGCTTCCCTCCCCTCACCGCCCATCTTTGGAATTCCCTCCATTCGCGCCTGGGCAGCCGCCGGGTTAACTCAGCCTTAAATTACTACCTCGTTTGATGTGTGACCATCACCACGGTGGGGAGACAAAGGCAGCCGGGTGAGCGTGGTGCTAGCAACACCGCCCTTTTGCGTGCCATGCCATCCTAACAGATGCTCACTAACAGCGCTTGCCCCAGCGTACTATAAGGGATGTTTGTATTTATTTATTAAACCGTGTATCTCCATAGAGTTCAAACATATGCAATCAGTTTCCACACACACACACACATGTAGAAGAGTTAACTTATTCACTGCCCTTTGTCAATCCACAATGATGAATGAAGGCCTCACTTTGCTGTGGCTGTCAAGGTGGTTGTTTGACCATACTTCACCAGGCTGGTCAGTGTGAGTTTGTGAAGGGGGCTCTGGCCCGGTTGAGATAGTGCAGTGCGCTAACCACTGCACCCCCCACCCCAACACAAATGTCCAATGTTAACTACTTTGTACTGTTCGCCAAAAAGCGAAGAGTACAAAGAAAATGCACTATTAGAGCATTTATAGATTTATATAGCTATAAAATATATCTATGTCTATAAATACATATATAGCATTGTCTTTACTGGCCTAACAATGGTGAGACTAGGCCATGAAGTAGGCTGTCTGTGCGGTAGGCCATATATTATCAGAGCGTGTTTGTTTGCATATTCGCCATAATTACTGTTATGGATAATGCAGACTAGAGTCCTTGCAAAAGGTAGCTATTTGGTGTTTGAACATCTTGACACCTATTTTATTTCCAGAAAGAGTAAAACCTCTTCTTATTTTTCATACGTATGACATGCACTCTGCATAGGGTTCCGATAACAACGGTTTGTTTGGCTGTTTAGAACAAACGCGTGTGCAACTTGTTTCTTAGTTTTGGTAAATAGGTGTTCAGGAAAGTGTATAAATAGGTTGGTGGGAGAGTTAGACAACTGGTTAGTGGGAGGGTTTAATCGGAAAGAGGAGAAGCTTTATTCACTTGGGACACTGAGGATGAGGGAGGTCCTACGCATGTTGCGATGCTCACCTCTGGGAAACTTAGCGGTCACGATTCCCAACAAAATAAACAACATCCCAGAACGGAAATCGTAACGATACAAAACATTTCGACCGTGAGCACAAACTCTCATACCGCTACAAATATAAAAGCATCCCTTTCTTGTGCGCATTCCCTGGCAGATTTAGCCAGATGGACTCTTAAGAGGCAGGGGTACTCACACTTTACCCCACCACATTGGACTGCCAATTCACGACGTGTACGAGAGCCTGACCGCGGTACGAGCGGGTGGACAGAGGCAATGGCAGATGATGCGCGGGGATTGAAGCCAATCGTGGCTGTGACTCCATATTGGCACTTGTCTTAAGATTACTTGGTTGCTCTAAATTTCCACGTGATGAGCCACTTTCTTTAGCTATCATTTGTGGCCAGGTCGCAAAAGAGCTATATAGCTCAGTGAGCCTTATCTGCTAAAATAAAAATAGAAATAGTTTATAGGACTGTGGTTCCACGTTTGCTATTGGCTCCACACAATCATAATTTAGAACATCTTGTCAGCCACTGCTGGATGAAGGCCTCCGCATGCCAATGCCGGTCGCGGGGAGTTGTTTGATCTCACGTCACCATGCTGGTCAGCGCCGGTAGGATCAAGAGGGTAACGGGTCGAGGAGCGGTTCACATATGACAGTCGCCACTGATGATAGCCGGGGCCGGGACTCGAACCCACATCGCTGGGTTCACAGCACCTAACACTGCTCCACTATGGCTCTCCATACCCCCCCCCCCACCCACCAAGCTACCTACACATATTAAATAACATTAACTTCAATTATTAGTTATTTAATAAGGCAAAAGAGCCGATTGAGAATCATGTCTTCCGCAAGGAAGGAACGGGTTACCATTTGCTAAACAATGACAATTCCAAAAGCAAACACTTTGCAGTTCAGCTGCAGATGCATTTTTCACGTTTTTTTTGTTTGCGCGACTAGAACACATTGACCTATACTGCCGTAAGTTGTACAAAGAAAACAACCCCCACTGCTTACACAGATGCCGAATATAACACAGCGGTGGCTTTTGTTGTTTTTTGTTGTCATGAAAACCGAGATAATTCTCTGATAATTCTGTGAATCTTGGCTTAAAACTTTCGTGCAGGAATTCATATTCTTTGGGTCTTTCGGTAAAGTCACATAGATAGGTACAAATTAATAGAAATTTATTTTATATAGGTAAAAAAAAAATTTATATTTATTATTTTTATTAAGCGGAGAGGCTAATAAAAAAAATACATTTTATATGTATTCTTTGTATTAATTTGTACCTATCTACATGACTTTACCGAAAGACACAAATAATATGAATTCCTGCAGTCACGAAAGGTTTACGTCAGGACAGGGAAAGTTCCACAAATTGAGCAACATAAGAGCGACCGTTTCAAATGGTCATCCCAATCATAAATATGGGATGGCATTTTAAAAGCAATTATCCACATCCTGAGACAAATGCCCGAGCTTGAATGCACCATCAGGATCACCAGCGTCAATGGAGAACACCCAGTTTGTTATTCTCTGCATGTTAAACGTACTCCCGTCTTTCGGCCAAATCACAGAAGATGGGCCTACGAATCGAACTGTCTGACTTCCTTCAACACCACAAACAACCGCCACAACGCTACGAGAACCGGGGTGGTGGGCGGCGCGGGGGAAACATAAAACGTCTACCTGCACGCGCGCGCAATTAACTCGCGCATTCGCAGACACGGGCCACGTTCATTTAAAAATCATACTTCAAAGGGGGAAGGGCGAGGGTGGGGTAGAGGAGAATAAAAGTAGGCAATTATTAAAATGACACGGGAGGGGGGGGGGTGAAAGAGAACAGGCGAGGAGAGAGACGTTTGAACGTTTTTGGAGTGCGGAGCGGAGAGCGCTACCCACCTGATCCTTCCTCCGTTACCATACCTAGCCCCTCCGCTTTGTTCTGCCGCTCAAAAGCATTCAGATCCAGAACGCTGCATCGTTGGGAGAGGGGCACATGGGTTTCGCAGAATGGGAAAAGAGGGGAACATGACAATAATATTTATCGTTTTTATTACATTATTAAAAACATCCATAATACAGGGGTTTTTTGGGTGAGATCGCGTAAATATATAAATGTGTCGTTAAACCGGCTACCACCCGACACGGCCAATTGGTAAGGTTTGTGTCGGGTGGTGGCGGGTTTAACGACACATTTATATCTATATTTACGCGATCTAACCCAAAAAACTGTATTAGGGATGCTATTGGTCGCGAAAGCCTACTACGTATTAAACTATTAAAAGCATTTTATTACCACCGATAACCAAACACCACATCAGTTTAACACAGCCAATTAGTAAGGTTTGACACGTAAACAGAACATGCCAATTCGTTACTAGTACAGCACTAACCGGTGTGTTGGAGAGCAAAGCCACAACATTTACAATCTGAGTACGACGTTTTCGCCAGTAATCACAACCAGCTTCATCAGGCGACGGCGTCACTATTCGTCATCATTTCGCTTTGTGCAAGTTCTTTGTTGCGTGCTTCACTTGGGTATTTATTGCTTCCTTGCAACAATTTTTTTTTAACCGAAACTCTTATCTGCTGCTGAACCACTCTGTTGCTGGCCGCATTACCACTTTGGGCGTCTGCTCAGCAACCGTGATTATAAAATAATTATATTACCTGACAAGGACCGCTGCATAAAACGGACAGTAGCCAAGGCTGACTTCTCACAAATTGGTACAAATTTGATCGACCCCGAATTGCTGATGGGCTGAGTTGATGCCCGACTGTGAATTCAACTTGCAACCTTGCCGACATGAAGTCCAACACACTAACCTCAGCACTACCCATAATATATTACGTATAAAAACACGACAAACGGAATAATATCACAATTACCTAAATCATTTTTATCTTTACACAATATACATTTTTGCTCATTTACATGTGACTGTTTGGTAAAAGAGGTCGAAAAATTACATTGCAGTTCTTTAAATAATAATATGTGCACATTTGATATGTTTTGCAATTTATTTGCATGACTGTATATACATAAGAAAATAATATTTAAATAAAAAAATTTCCCGAACTACACAATGTAAAAAATATATGTATTTACATGATTGCTTGCGCCAGCAGATGAATTATTGCATTGCAATTCTTCACACAATAATAATATTCAATTGTTGGTAGTTGATTGAATAATACGTTTACATTCACTAGTATGGCAGCCGGGCCCATACATAGACAGCAATGAACTGCGGATCTCCGCGTCGAATCGTAATAATAGCATGCACGCATCGTCACACGTATAACTGTGGGTCATTTGTGTGACGTCAACTAAAAGCACGCCAAAAAAATCATTGCGAAGACATTTAATCTTGTGGTCCAAAACGGGACAGCCTACCACATCCCCCTCTAGACCAGAAGCTTCTGAGAGTGAACAATCAACGTTTCTGTTAACATTCCAAATTAACGTTTTATTTCGACAGGAACATTTTGTTTTATTGCGGGGGATGGAGACGCTCACGCGGCCACATCAATCAGGGGGCAGCAATTTCCCCGGCGTTGCATTGCGGCAATGCCTGCGAGTCTCGCGCGCTCCGCGTTCAGCGCGTGACCTGCCCCGACGCCGTGTGACTGGCGGGCCAGCAAAGGCGGCCAGTCGGCCCGGCTGGGATATGTTCCATCTCGATATGCAGAAGAGCGTTCGGCGAGGTTGACACCGACTGCCTCTTTTTGGGTTGGATCGATTCCACCTCAAACGAACACTAGGCTGGGGCTCCCAGCGTCAACGTTTAGGGGGTTGGGGGGGGGCTATATCCAGTGGTGTATATTCCATGTTACCGTAGCAGTGGCGAGTATCACCAGGAAATGACCGAGGCTCACCTCTCTTTTCTATTTTAATTATGCCAATGGGCTGATGGAATGAGTAGATGATCGCCTGGGATTTTTACTGGCCACATTTGCCAAATATAATGAAAATGTATGCTTTCAGATTTTTCATTTTATTTAAACGTTGTCAATTAATTGCTGCATGAGTGCCTCCCCATACTGTGCAATTCACTGGGTGTTGCTTAACCATACTTCACCACGCTGGGCAATGCCAGTTAATAACCAGCATCATGTTAGCCATGGCAAAGAATCAAAACTCGGGTCATCTGGTTCATAGCCCAGGGTGCTAAGCACTGAGCCACAGCTCCCCCTTATCACACGTGGAATACAAAAAACGTTGTAGAAAGAGTTTGCATCAGATGGAATCTCTGCAATATGCCATTAGGCTCGATACTTGATTTGTGAGAATACAGGAGTGACATTTGAAAATTGATTTATAGCCTCTATATAAACTGTTGACATGGCCGTGAGATGTTCTTCACCTGCATATCTGCATGAGTCCCGCAACGCTTTGGAAAAATGTGCTGTCCTTCTTGTCCTTGAGATAGTCCAGCATTTTCTACGACAACAAGATCATTGCTGTGTCAGTAGTACAAAAGTGAAAACCGACGTAGAATAAATCCTTTGACAAAATCAAGTTAGCCAACAACGGGACGACACGATTTCGACAGGCAACTCCAAGAAAAAAGCGGCAACTTGTTGGGGCAAATGACGTTACGCAACGCTTGGCCAGATTTTAATTGGCGTGTTGGAGCGTTCGCGAGATGGAAGCACAGCAATTCGGAACGGCACGGCTTTTCATTTTTACTCCCCCCTCGTTTTTTTTTCCCAGATATAATCAAATCCATGGTTTTATCGGGACTGCGGCCGTCCCCCGTGTCGCGTCACAAAAACGAAGCATCAATTCGGATCAGTCCGCGGAAGCGGGAGTGGCAGAGCTACCCTCTCTCTGAGGTCACTTCAAGTGACCTCTGCTACACGCGCAGCGCGGAGAGGGGACTTTCAGACCCACCGGCTCATCAAAGCATGATTCTTTTAGGGGTGGCGGGTTAGATTGTGGTGATATAACGTCAAATGTGTTGAACTATTGCCCTCCGCCACTCGACAGAGCCAATCAAATCATGTTGTCACATCGTGGGCAAAATATGCCGACTGATTTGGATTTTCAGCAAAAAAATTCGAAGAGTGCTGAAAATCAAGTGGAATTTTGACAATCTTATCCGACGTTTCACTCGAGATTACGTCCGGCAAAACAGCTAACCCCTCGCGTGGATTAGCCGAGCCATTGGAGGTTTACAGAAAAAACAAAATGACATTGCAGCAATGCGTATGCATGCATATGGTCAACTTCTTTCGCACCGTACATAACCAAACGTAGTAATCGATGATGCAGCCCAAAGCAAACCCCATCATGAATCGTGACATTGGTCGTGAGAGCCTACAAATGGAATCAACAGAAGCGGAGCGTGCTGACGATAGTGAGTCGAGCAGGAAATTCACTCACGTTCTGTACGATGCAGTTGCCACCATTCAGTACGGCAATCCCAAGCTTCAGCGTCGACCGAACCATGGGGCTTTTCACGCCTGCGGCACACAGGAATATTTTATTGCAACACAGATAAGATCAAGATTAGATCAAAACGTTTCATTTCTTTTTTTTTCAACTGGGGTAAACGAATGCGTGTTGGCAGATGCGCAGCGTCCGCGGGATGTCGCTCGAAACGCAAACCAACTCGGCGGAAGAGAGTTAAGATTTAGCTTTACCTCCTCTCCATCCCCACACTCCAGTGCCCCCCTCTCCCCTTGACCAAATTTTGTAAAAAAATTGGCTTTCCCATAAGAAAAAAAACAACTCAACCCGTTCTTCAAAATCACCACGGGGGGACTTAAAAGGGGAAAAGTGCATAACAGGCGACGTTTTGGGTAATCGCCCTTCTTCATTGGGAAACAGCGAGGCCAAGCGAGGTAGCAAAAATAGAGAGGTGAGAGAGGGGTACCGGCCTCTTTCTCTCTCTCTCTGCATGCTGTGAAGAAAGGCCATTGCTCAAAGACGTCACCCATTATGTACTTGTCTTAATGCAGCCTTGCTATTGACGAGCGTGTTGAGTGCGTTTGCTATTTGTGTTCATGTAACCACCGCCAACGCAAGCACCAGCAGCAGCATCGCAAAATATTTTCCCATCAACACATGGCCTGAGCCTCTTGTGCGAAGGAAACACCTTAAACCATCTCACCTAATTCTAGATTTGAAGCTTTCGTGACTGCAAGGATTCAATAATAAATAACAGAAAAATTTATTATTTCTATTATTTGTTCTATTATGTTTTATTATTTATTTTTATTATTTATTTTTTCCCTACGTGACTTTACTGAAAAAACCTAAGAGTACCATCTCACCTACTCGCTCGCTCACTCGCCCTAGCAATCGCTTCACCAAGCACGCTCGCCTACTCGCTCACTCACTCACCCAAGCAATCACTTCACCAAGCACGCTCACGAGCTCGCTCACGACCTCGCTCGCTCACTCACTCACTCACCCACGCACTCTCTCGCAAGCACCTGACATGACCAGAGCCGTCACGTTCGGCAACGCCAACGCGTTCTGTGCGGTTGACCGATTTGCGTAATTAGCGGCCACGGGAGACACCTATCGGTAAAATTTCGCTCATCAAGACGGCGCCAGTGGCAGCCGGGGAGGCGCTGTTATTTTATTGGGCCATATTTGCATGGGAGGTGTGTGTGTGGGGAGCGGTAGTGCAGCGATTAGCGCACTCCACTATGGACCCGTCGACCCGAGTTCCATTCCAACTCACGGCCAATATCGGTGATGATCATCCGACTAAGCCTCAAACGAGCACCTGGTATGGTGTGTAAACATCACCACTAGGGAGGCATAGGCGGTTGTGCATAGTAGTCAACAGCAGCCTGTTAATGCTATGAGAGGGTGTATTTAGGTTTGATACTCTTCGAGCTGGAATGCAGCTAAAATTAATCAAATTAAGTCAAAACATTTATTTCATGTGACGGCGGGGGTGGGGGGGGCATTTTTTGTGCGGTCATGCACCACACCAGAGACTTACCAAGTCACATGGAGCCATAGCCAACTGAGCCTGGACCAACGTCCTGATTTGGCCAACAGCGGTGAATTGTGTGAGCACAATTTAAATGAGCGGGGATCTCCAAGTAAACTCACTCTCATTGGCCATGTAAATACATGGGTACGGCTACAACTAGAGATGTTGCTGCTTGCTTTCTCACGTGGTACCAATGTTCGTCCTTGCCCATGGACTCACCGAGAGGTCACGGGTTTATTCACGGGCGGCTGAAACCCATATTCGATCGCGCGACCTCAGTAGTGCCGGCTCAGCGGTTAGGAAACACACCACACGCACGCGGCATATCATAGAGCTGTCGCGGTGTAACGGTCAGCTCGCTGTGACTTGCAATCCGGAGGTCGCCGGTTCGACTCGACATCCCGGCGCGGCTGCGGTTGAAACGACGGTGCGAGTTTCTTGAATCCCCCCTCCCCTCTCTGCCTCTGTCCACCCGGCGGCATAGAAAGGTTCAACGCCGTTGGTCGACCGGCAGGCCAGGCGTGGTGGGGTAAAGTGTGGGCACTCCCACCGCTTCCTAAAGGTCTGCTCAGCGTCGAAGAGAGAAGGTCAAATCCCCTTTGTCGGGGCTCTTTTTAGAGCTCCGCCTCACGGCACGAGCGAGCGCTTTCAGCGCGACGACTTAGCATTTACTTAAAGAACTCTGAACTTTTAACGGGAGCGCGCTGATTTATAACCGAGTCACCCAGAGTCGATTGTAGATACATTTCAAGTCTGAACTACGGCGGGTGACTGACTGGGCCACAGATATTAGTTTTCACATGGGTGGCCTGTACGTAAGTGGTGTTTGTTGAAATTCTTTAGCGCCGTACGTAGCCAACCGTGAGAATCAGAGGTGTAGTGTAGAGGTTAGTGTAATGTGTAATGTATAGTGATGTCGCATATAGCGACGTCGTGTATAGTAGTGTAGTGTATGGTTCATCGTGTAGTGAATAGTGTAGTATCTACGTATGTTGAACTTCTCTCGCACCGTACGTAGCCAACCGCGCTAATCGGAGGTGCCGGGGAAGAACAACAAACTAAACACAAAAATGCAGCTCTAACGAAATCAGTTTGTCAATCTAGATCACTTAAAAGTGCCTAACTCCAGTGACTTCCTAATATCAGAAGGTGAAGCATTCCAGATGGCCACGGAAGCGCGTCTGAAGGCGCACGATGCGGTGACCGCCTTTCTTCGATGGCAGCAGCCAAAAGCCGCTGCAAATTCGCACCAAACCGCATCTTCGATTTAACCGCAAGCGTCACCGGGGCTCCGTGGTTAAAGCCGTGTCGGAAATGCATAAGCACGTCCCCCCAATTTCCACTCACTCCACCCCCCCCCCCTCTCCCACCTCCCACCACCCCTTGGATCACAGACTGTGGAAGTCTGCAGACAAGGTTCTTAATGGGCCACGCTGCAGATTGATGGAGCACTCTCTTGCGTTGTGTAGCAATTCCACGCTGGAGCAATGGGCCACACGAGCTCTTGGGAAGCCGCAGAAAGAAAGTTAAATAATGAAATAATGGTGGCTCTGCCGCAGAGTTTGCTGACGGTAAGAGAGGGGGGGGGATCAGGCCTCCGCCTGATGACCCATCCTATGTGTGCTCACAACGTGCCACTTTTCTCCTCTGCTCCTGACTCTCCTCTCTATCTTCATATTCTTCCTAATCGCTCCCTTACCCCTGCTCTCTTGCCCTTCTGTTTGCCCTTCTCTCGGAGACCACAGAGAGTCTACCCCGGTCGCGTCGGTGTTGTGCACCCTTTGCCTCTGCTCTTCCCTGCGCACGGTGTTGTTGAAAAATAAAAACATTTCAATGAACAACAAGTCGGAGCAAACCTCTAAATTTGAGAGAGATTTGATTCCATTTCCCCCCTCCTTCCCACTATTCATTCTGCGTGTCACCGGGGTGGGCTGGCTGTTGTTGGTTCGGTCGATGGAGAATAAGGTGGATAAGGTGGGTGTTGATGGGGGGTAGGGGGTCAAACCTTTGCTGGCTCCCAGCATCTGCAGCACCATCTCAGCCGCCCCCCTCTCGTGCAGGCGAGACTGCTGGTACTGCAGCTTCTGCTTCTCCATCTCCTTTTCCTGCACCGTGACAAAATGAGAGACACAAATGTGGAGGTCAGAGGGCTTCCAGTAAGGGGCCATCCATTTAGTACGTACACAAAAATCTGTCAAAACTTGACCCCTCCCCCCTTCCCTGTACGCACCCCCCCCCCCTCCGAATCCTATAGAACGGACGATATTTAATCCACTCAGAAACGATCAAGGATTAATAATATTAACGTGTTGAAACAAACAGATAGTCCACCGTCGGACTATCTAACTAATTTGAAGGCCAACGTAGACAAATTATTGACGAGGCTTCAGCCCCCCCCCCCTCCCATTTCCTACGCATACATTGTCAGTAGACCCCCATACGCAAGCGTACGCATTTAGGTTACCTACCCCCCTCCATGCATACGTACTAAATGTATGCCCCTAAGCTTTCACATCCAGTGTAGGTTAGCCATTCTGGTCTCTAAAGCTCCAACGTGGTCTTGGACCAATGTAACCTGCGTGCCCGACTGATCTGCCACACGACTGGTGGGGTCTCTACTCCACGCCGTTCAGAGCAGGACCCTTCTAATACTACTCCTCTCCCAGCGTCGGACCTTGTGCTCGACGCCACGGGGTCGGGCCTTCTCAAGCGTTGCCCCAAGGATCTGGAGTGCCTTTGCCGGCGGTCATCTGGCACGTGACGAGCCTGGTGTGATAATTGGTTTTTTACCCTTTTATCTGGCAACAAAACTGATACCTTTTTTACAAGGAGTCATGTTTGCATAGACCACAATACCTGCAGTCATAATGCAAACAAAAAAACATAACTCTGATAATGTATGCACTGTCCTTGAAGTTAATTGGTCCACACCCGAGACAGCTTTCCTTAAAGCCTAGTCTCACATGGGTTGGACCAGATGACGCCAAAAGGCGCACAACTCAAGGACAATGCACCATCAGAGTATGAGAGCTCGGGGTGAAGCATTTGCACCATTGGAACCTCATGACTCCTTGTAAAAAAAAAAAGTGTCAGTTTTGTTGCCAGATAGAAGGGTAAAAAAACAATTATCATATTTTTTACTGGCAAATGAGGTTACAATGGAGCCTCGGTGTGTTTAGGAGAGGCAGTGCAACACTCACTACTTTCTCGTGGCTTTTGCTTCAGCGGTATTTTTTTGTGTTTGCATTTTATGTTAGTGTGCAATGTTTTGACACCCCCTTTAAGTGGAGGTGATATTACATTTGAAATCAATACGGTTCACAGGAACGGTTTAAACCATTCGCCACTCGTGTTAGCCCTGGCCAGTAGTAGCTCTCAGGTTATTGGGCTCTTGGCGCAGGCCACAAACCGCGACCAACTACTGTGCCACCGCTCCAGAGACAGAGAAAATAAAGACAGAGATCACCAGCATTGCTTTGCACAGACTGCTGAGGCAAGCGCTCTTAGCGAGCACCCATGAAGGCCGGCACGGCTCGACACACAGCGCTCGCAACATTCACACACTACGTGAAAAACAATTGCGCTCTGGTATCGTAGGAACCAGAGTACCTTAGCCAGCTTGCCTTATTGAATACCATTAAATTAGCACTCCTGCATAATGTTTTCCTTGGGCGGAATATAAAGATAACAAGTGTGTGACATATATTTAATCAAATAACAGGATACAAAGTCTTTCTTTATAATCAGGTGATAAACCATTTGGATACACTTTATTTATTTTTACTGGGGACAGCTAAGGAAATGTAATCCGAAACGTTATGAGTTTTTTCACTTTTTTTTACCTCACAATAAAAACGAAAGAGACATTTTGAATACATTAAGCAAGACATATATTTCGAAAATACTACAGGATAAGCCATTAAGATAAAGTGGTTCCATTTCCCACAGGGATAGCACTTTGACGAAAAGTTTGTCAGATCAAAGGCTTTATTGCTCACTATAAATCCGCAAAAATGCCATCTGGCGTCACATTAGATGGGGGATTACTGCCTCTGTGCTGGATTTACTGCGAGCGGGAAGTCTGTTATTTGTTCATTCGCATTGATTGGTCTCGCGGTGGATTACACCAACTTTCCACTCCTGCTTCATTTCCACAAACCGCCGGCAAAGCAGACCAGGCCTCGAGCCCAGCAAGCTGCCTGGCTTTGGTCTCTCGGCATCAGCTCAAGAGTCCCTAGTCAAGAAGTCTCCGAGCTCCACGAGTGACGGAGACCCTGTGGATGGGCCCCTACCAAAACCGCCCGTTGTTGTTGTTGTTTTATTTATAAAAAGTTCAACAAAAGCCGAGGCTGACCATCAGACGATGCCGGACGAAGGCTTCCCCAAGTTTTCAGCATCTCGCACGGTCTCACCCACCGCACGCAGCCTTCTGTCGTCCGTAATTTGTGACCCCAGTCACACCTTCAATAATTGCCCTCACAAGGTGCACATGCCCTCGCGTGTTGACGCGCTTTCAATTGGAAACAATTTGGGGGAAATCACAGAAGAAATTCAGTGACGAAGGCCACGACGCTGGGCTCGAGATAAACGAGCAACACAAAAGTAATTTGCTGTATCCAATGGGCGTACACTCGTTTCATTGACCCTGGCGGCAATGATGGGCCGAGTCAGCCCCCAGCCAGGATTTGAACCTCGCGACCTTCCGATTAAGAGCCGCTCGCTCGCTCTCTCGCTCTACCGTTGAGTCACCTGACAGGATTTTCTTATAATAGAGATCATGAATCCTTGAAGAGTCCTCACCCGGTCAAATAAAGGCCACTGATTTATGTTAATGAACCTCATCGGTCGAGGCTCATTTGCACCGAGATGGAGAAATGAATTATATATCCTTGCACTGGAATTCACGAGTAAAGTGAAAGGATGCGGCGAAATGAGCGAACGCACCGGGTCCAGGAAAGGACCTTAGCAAACGCACGACGGAACACGTCAAGATTTCACACTGGCACTCGCGTGAATGAACCGAGGGTGCGGCGTCGATGAGCTACGCACGCGAGTGAACAAATTAAAAATAAACGATCCGTCGGCAAAGGGATTTAGTTTCAGCTCAGTCGTTAAGCACAGGCCCGCCACGTCAAGTGGGCAACAACAAACAGCACTGTTAACGTTGTCAGAGATAAAATAGTTAACACGGTTTGTTGACGGTGGTTTACAATGTATAAAGAGGAAAGTATGACACATGGGCAAGGGTAATAACAACAGTGACAGCCAATAAATGGAGTGCATCTGGGAACGCGGCTGAGTGTTCGCAGGCAACTGAGCGATCAAATCGGGAATCGTGAGCGATGGACAGCACATTGAGGAGGCCTTCATCCAGCAGTGGATTGGCATGGCTGATGAATAAACCGCAATTTAGCTGTGCAAGGTTGAACAAAAGTGACTGCTTTTAAACTAATGCATGATTGAGCAAGTGGAAGATTTTATCAAAATATGATGAATTGATTATTATGAACGTGAATGTATTTGTGTAGCTGAAGGTCAAGTATAGGGTGTTATAATTTAACAACAATAAAACATTGATTTTGCTTATTTAATTTCCCAGCACCGTATTTTAAATCGACTCGCACTTGGCAAGCAAAGCTGCCCTTCAGTAGTGCACACTTTGGTCACGGTTATTTTACGCTTTTAGAAAAAGCAACTACATGGTGGCGAGATATCGGGCACAGCTGAAGGACAAGATGAACAAAGGATTCATCTTCTTGGTTCTTTCGGTAAAGTCACGTAGAAGGTAAATAATAAAATAATAAAAATAAAACATTATATTATTTTATTATGTTTTATTTTTATTATTTTATTTAAATAATATAATATATTATATAATTAAATAATATGATATACTTATATTATTTAATTATGTTAAATTTTTATTATTTTATTATTTCCCTTCTACGTGACTTTACCGAAAGAACCAAGAAGATGAATCCCTGCAGTCACGAAAGCTTTAAATCGAAATTTAAAGGATTTATGCTTTCAATCCAGCAGCATTTGTTTAAAAGAAAATTGACTCTGCTGCTGATGAGACCGTCAAGGTCAAAAACCAATTCAGAGTTTGGTTGTTTTAAGAAAGATGCTAATAAGTCTGGAAAACCAAAAAGGCCATTGGACTAAGATACATATCGTATTATTTATATGTAAAGACACAAAATAGAGGTCTGCTTATGTAGATTTGCAGGAATCCATACTCTGGTTCTTTCGGTAAAGTGACGTAGGTATAAAATAAAATAAACAAAATAAATGTACCTACGTGACTTTACCGAAAGAACCAGAGAATCTGCTTATGTTTGCTTTTCCACGTATTCCTCCAACAGCAACCCACTGTGGCAAACGTACTGATACCACGACCAGCATCGCTTTCTTCCTTTTGCCAGATCAGGCAGCTTGAACTCTGAGGCCAATGGGGGCGTTTGATTCGATTCTCTCAAAATCAAAGTGAATCAGTGGGGGCAGGGGGGAACTTGAAGAGAATGACTTCCACGTGTTCATGTTTTTTTTAAATACTTTTAAACGGTTTCTTCAAACAGTAAATTTCGGTTGTAAAATAAACACGTCGAACGAACTTGGTATTTCTGAGTGCTCGTGCTCTCTGGGGGCTAATACTGGTAGGAACCTCCTGGTTACACCAGCCCACAGGGGATTATTGTGTCCGTCCATCCGTCGCGCATCTAAAAATGGCAGGGGTGGGGCTGGGTGGAGAGGGGAGAGAGGGGAGGGGCTGGGTGGGGAGGGTGGGGAGGGGCTGGGTGGGGAGGGGAGGGGCTGGGTGGGGAGGGTGGGGCTGGGTGGGGGGTGGGAGGGGTGGGGCTGGGTGGGAAGGGGCTGGTCACCCCGTGGTGCCCTTAAACGTTTAACCTACTCACGCCGGCTTGTACCCGCCCTCACAGTCAGCCATATTTGCGGAATACACCACGCCGCCGTTGACCCTGGCCATTAACCGAGCAACCCAACGTTCCTACCAGCTCCCTCCGCAGGAATGTGTTTTGGCCGAGGGTGCCGTGTCCTGGTAGCCTCATGCGCAGTGACCATGGTGGAAGGGGGAGAGGGCAGGAGGGGGGGGGGAGGCGCGGGATGGGGGGCTCCGGGGGTAGTAGAGCACTCTCAGGGAGAGGCTCCCAGATGGGGGGAGGGGGGCGGGCGGGCTCCTGGGAGGGGGGCTTCCGGGGGGGTAGGGGGGGCGCACGGGGTGAGGGGGGCACCCGGGGGGGAGGGACACCCGGCGGGGGGGGGGAAGCGTTCTCGGGGGGGGGGGAGCACCCGGTGGGGGGGGGGGGAAGGAGTGGCTCCTAGAGGGAGAGGCGGAAGGGGCTCCCAGGGTCCCACACCGACCTCAAACGTGGCGGAGTCCTCCTCCTCCTCGTCAATGCCGGCGTGGCAGCTCTGCAAGGCAACCACAGGGCAGGGCGAGTCACGGACTCCACTCGCGCAGAGGCCCCCCCCCCCCCCCCCCATCAGCCCGATCATGTCAAATGCGATCCTCCGAGAAAGCACTGAACACGTCATTTTAAATCGAGAGCTATGAAACTATGAAACGTAAAATAACGTGGAACGTAATTAATTCAACGGACGTATTCGTAAAAAAATCTAAATATAAATGAAGCGGAATGCGTGTTTACCTTGGCCATTATGTCGGCGTAGGCCATGTACAAGAAATCCTCCTCCAGTTTCCTAGTTTACCAACAACAACAAAAAACAAAAGGGAAACATTTGACACAAATCTCAATGGAATCACTCTCGGTGCGCAGCGTCGGCGAGTCTCACACGCGACACAAAAAGCCTACGGGGGCCACATTGTTGGATGCACCTCGGGCCCCGCGTCTCATTCTTGGGGCCATGTTATCAATTGCCGAAAGGCCTCAGTCTTGAAGCCATTCGGTCGCTTTTTGATTTGCACATATGCTCTGTTTCTTTTTTTTCGTCCTGTTTGCAAGAAGATGTAGCGTGGGTTTTGTGCAATTTGTTGTTCATGCTCTTGTTAGTTTCCAGAGTACCTCCACCCTGCAATGTCCTGTTACTGCCACCACTGCTGGCGGTCTTGGGCTGTTGACCGTGGGTCTCTAAGCAACTCTATGGGTCTCTGTGAAACTCGATGGATCTCTGTGTAACCCTATGCAACTGAAATGTCCTTTAACTGCCACCGCTGCCGGCGGTGCGGGGCTGCGGTCATCCGAGTAAGAGAGCTGCTCAGTGGGATTTGCCAGCTGAAATAACAAATTCCGATTCACGTGGCCAGTCGGGTAATTAGCACATTTGTTTTATTGCAGACATTCTCACAACGCAAGGCCACCACCAAAGTGTTACGTTTCTGAGACAATTAACGTCTGCAGTGGAGGGTAATATAATTTTTACATCACCACCTGCGTCCGCTCAACCGCCTGTCCTCCCCAGTGCAGACGCTCATCAACTCGCTGCATCAAGGACACACACGATAGGGCAAGTCACCCTTGGAGAGGAGCTCAGATAACGCTCGAAGCACAAACTGCCACTGGGTTTGTACGTGTCGTGGCTGGGAATTGAACCCACAATTCTGGGACCGTGGTGTATTTTGGGCAAAGCATTCCTCTTGCACAGGCGTGTAAGTGCCTGGTATACAGGAGGTCGTGGGTTCTATTCTAACCCTGACACCTGTATATTTGGAAATTGCATGTTCTCCCCGTGGTCGCGTGGACTTTTCTCCGGGTCCTCCGGTTTTCCCCTCCACATTTCGAATTAACGCGCGTTTAGAGCATTTGGCTGCTATGCATTTCCACGTGATGATAAGCCACATCGTTGAGCTATCATTTGTGATACAGGCGTCGCTTCTGAAAAACAGCTACACAGGACTTTGCCGGGGCACACCCTTCGCGCCGCACTGCTCTAGAGGACCTCTGACCGACCCCTCCAGGGCGGGCAAATGTCTTGCTCAAAGGTGGGAGCACCCACACCTCACCCCACCCAACTCGACGTACCAGTCGACTGCCTGTGTTGAAACCATTTACGCGGCTGCGCGAGACAGAAACTTGCGCCGTCATTGCAGCCGGGAGATTGAACCAAACTGGCGGCTGCTACATCACCGTAGCTCCCCAAACACACAGCGTGTGGTATGTCAAAGCATTTACAAAACATTTACTCGTGATGAACAAAATACATTTTTTATCAATTACGCCGAGCTATTATACACGCCGCTCAATCGCCGTTCGTGCGCGTACGCTGTGCCAGCCGAATTTAGTATGCGTGTCTGGGAGCTTTGCCATCAAACTCTGGCCCTCTGTGCTTCGCAGAGGTGGCGTTATCGTGCAGTCATTGTGGATCGTTATTGGTTCAAGCACGCTTCAGCAGTACTCCCATCCTGCATCTCCACATTTTAAATAAAATGCGTTTCAATCCTCCGGCCTATTGGCTTCCCAGACCAATATAAGCCGCCAGAATGTGTCTAAGCAAGAAAACCTCATAGGTGTTCTTTGGTTCTTTCGGTAAAGTCACGTAGATAGAAGAAGAAAAATAATAATAAAAGTAAATCAAATACAAATTTTAACGACGAAGTTTCGATCACAACACAAGCGATCGTCTTCAGGAGGACAAAAGGGGGAAGGTCACTTTTTTTTTCCTGAAGACGATCGCTTGTGTTGTGTTTCATTTACTTGTATATTTTTTTCTATCTACGTGACTTTACCGAAAGAACCAAAGAATATGAATTCCTGCAGTCGCGAAAGTTTTAAGTCGAAATTTAAACCTCATCGGTCTCATCAGCGGAGTCAGGCTTGAGAAACAAAAGCTACTGGGTTACCAAATGCTACTGGCAAGAGAGGCGATCGCTATGCTGCAACCAGGCAATTCAATGATGTGAAAACAAATAGACAGCAACATGTAAGGCTTTAGTTTACGAATCGGATTAACCAGAATGATACGCAAGATAAAAGACTCACAACACACTAAGGCTGGCAAAAATGTCACGGAGACAATGGAGGAGCGATTCCAGAAATCCTGCCAATATTTTAATTAAGAAATGTATTCTAATCGCGTATTTCAGCCGTAATCCCCTCGCCATTACGAATAAAGACAAGGGGGGAAGAAATTATCCAGGATTAACCATGCAATATGAAAGCGCGGTGCGGGGTTACGGGCCTCAGTTCACTCGCTTCAAAGATTACGACGGAGTTTACTAATAAAATAATGAAGAAATAGAAGAGTGGAGCTAAAGGCGCAGCACTGCAATTGCTTGCTCACGCCACTACCGTTGGAAAAACCTCCACTGGATGGGGATTTATTTTGCCAATTCGTCTACGCTGACCAGATGTCTTGAAAGAGAGTAGATTATCCACACTTTACCCTGCTACGCGTGACCTGCCAACCAAATAAATGTGGTGGTACACCGATACATATATAATGTGGCCGTCTTTTCAACTGCAAAATCGAATCGAACTGGTGACCGCCGGATTGGAAATCTGGACAGTGGTCACTGATGCACCAAGTGGCAGCATCCTCGTCAACTCCTCGTTATATGGTCACACTCGTGACACGCAAACGTGCTTGCACACAATTGCACCCACAAGACCTTTCTGATCTTGTCGAGGAGGATAAACCATTACGCGAACTCCGGTTATCCTCACAGCGGCGACTTTTGGCTGGCCGTCGAAGAAAGGCGGTGGTCACCGCATCGCGCGGCGCTTTCAGATGCGCTTCTGCGGCCGTCTGGAACGCTCTTCCTTCTGATATTAGAAAGCCACCGGAGCTATGCACTTTTAAATGCAGATTGAAAACAAATTTCTTTAGAACTGCTTTTTGTGTTGAGTTTGTTGTCCTTCCCGATTCGCGCAATTAGCTACGTATGGTGCGAAAGAAGTTATACATACATACATACAACTCAACAGGGGTTTATATATCAAAAAAGGGGGTCAACTTACAAAACCTCCCCTCCACCCCACGTCCCCCCGCCGCAAAGGAAGATTCTGCTTCGGGTCTTCAATGGGCACAGACCGCCAAGGCATCAACTTCATTAGCAAACTGAGCAGCACTTTGTGTGAAGTTCAAAGTGGTAGTCTCATGCAGAGTCCGGAAAGTGGAATAGTCACAGTGAGCTCACGGCTGCCAACGGAGATCAATGCCACTTCATTGCTTCCAAATACGAGTTGCAGCACTCCCTGGTGCTAGATGACATCAAGGACGAGATATATATTAGCAATTGATCGTAATTAGGCTCATTTCACGGATTCCTTTTGACCAATGAAGGAGATTGATTGGGGCGATATGACATTTAGGCGGCCGTTGATACGACGGACGATTGTCTCAAATCCACGTCCACCTCGCAGCGTAAAATTATGATGCCACAGTCGGTCCATCGCTAAGTCGTGTGTGTCGGGAGGGGGGGGGGGGTTGAAACATGGGTTACGACCACCTTTTTGAAGACACCTGAGCAGCGCGGAAAAGTATTCCGCGCCTTCAATAAGCACAGTTGGCTACGTAGGGTGCGAGAGAAGTTCAACATAATGCATGAATACATACATTCATTCCATTCGAGAGAAACTCTTTTCAGCTCTCTCTAGTCGAGGTCTTTCCACCAGCGGTGGCATGAGCAAGGAATCGCTGGGCTGCACCGTTGGCTTTAATATTTAACGCATAGCAGTAAAAAAACGATTTATAAATACTCGGGTGACCGTGACACAAAAAAAAAGATTTGGACTGGGACGCTCAAATTGAAATCGAGTCGATGGCAATTAATTCGTGTCCAGCCAATGTGGCCAAAACGAGACGTACGCCCATTGATTTCCAGCGACGCTAACGCTGCATCCTGAATTAAGGAATGCATTATTTATCACCAGGTGAGGCCGCGGCGAGTTACAGCGGCCGACTTTGAATAAGACGCCCGGTGCGTTTCATATGGGACCACGTCGGCCTGTGGCTTCACAAGGGAGATGCAGACAACACCAGTTGTCCCCCGTTATGAGACCGATTCAGCCTACAGCAGTACCGCATCTCCGATGTGTTTTAAGGGTTGTAGCGCGTTTTGTACGGCACGATGCCCAACGTTTCGCTGCTACCCCTACCCTCCCCCCAGCGTGAGCCACAAGCGAAGCAAATGGACCACACTCACGATTTCTCTGTCAGTGCCGTTCGACTGAAGTAGAGGATGAGTTGGTGGAGAGGATCGGGATGAGTCTCCACCTCTGTGTCCTCCGACTCCTTCTCCTCTTCATCGTCGTCGATGGATTTCTGTAAATGACGATTCGGCAAAACGCGAGTCAGGGGGTGGCTTGATAAATCGTGGCGATGCATCAGCATGCACCGCAGAGTGGAGTTAACGCCGCACGGAGGTGTGCCGCTCACAAAGAGCACGTGCAGGCCTAACTCCCGTCATGCCTTGCACACGCGTCATGTGATCACCACGTTGCATGCGGCACGCTCTTAGCCTTGTCCAGACCACCAACTCAAGGCCCGAATGTTTGGCCGTATTGTTGTTTACACTGGCAACTCTATAGCGAGTTGTAACATTTGTATGTCCACACAGGCACCAGTGGCAACAAACATTACTTTAGTATTTTCTCGCGACGTTTTCATTTTTTTAACTGGATACAACTGATAATGCGCCGCCGCTCGGAAGCCAAAGTGTTCGCGCCGAATTAAATTGTGCCCATAATGGTAAAAAATGGCTTAATGGAACAAATATATACTTCATCAAAGTGAGCAGTTTCAGCGCGTCGCCAAAATTCAGGTGGTAAACATGTGGCCAAACATTGCGCGGCCGCTTTCTATTTCTCTCCATTTATGCACACGACACAAAGGCGGAGATTTAGAGTCTTTGGAAAGATCTGCGGCCACGGTCGTGCATAAAGGCTGGGTGCGTCAGGAGCGCAGGGACAGGCAAGCGGCGCGTGTGCGTCACATGAAAGGAAGGGCGGCTATGACGCGTGTGCGTTATCGACGGAGCGCAAAACACGCGGGCGGCAGAGGAACTAAGAGACGCGCGGATTCTTGCCGTATGCAGGGGCAAGCATTGCCGCTGCATGTCTCCGGTCTTTCGTCTTGCATGATGATTGCGGGTCCACTTTGTGCGCACAAGGTTTGCACATTTTTTAAAATTATCATAACTTATTTGGACAATTAATGTGATGCAAACATCAACGTTTGAACGTTTTTCGATCTTAATAAGGGGGGAGAGATGAAACGGCGTTAAATTGGACATCTGAGAAATAATAACCTTTTTGCGGTTATTGCATGCCAAGTACACTTACCTAGGGAGGAGCTCAACACTTTAAATTGTATTCAAGATTTCTGAAAATTATCGCAGGGATTATATAGCCACGCCACAAAACTCTCAATATAAATACAATTGCGTCAGCGGCCGAATGAGAGCGTAACAATAGCCGTGATGTAAAAATAACATGTTTCAAAGGAACATTGTGAGTGAAAAGAACAAGTGTGCATGTGTGGCATTTCATTTTAATGTCACTGGAAATCAGCGGGTGAACAGAGAAGTGAAAACAATGAGCGACGGATTTTTGGGTGGGTGGTGTGGGGAAAGATGATGCTGGGAAAATAATTCTCATTCAAACGCAAATTTCTGAAGGCATTTAGGCGATGGAAATACAGCAGTTGGGGAAGCGCGGATAAGTTAATGAGAAATGTTAATGCATGCAGAGCGACTGAACACAGCAACAGCGGAGTGTGTGAGCCGGGAAGCTCTTGGCCATGCTATTGGTTTTTATAGGAACACTTGCAAACCCGCACACGGGGAGAAGGCGATGATTTTACTGGCGCTTTGTCGCGTGAGTGGAGAAGGCGAAAGAAAAATGGCAAGACTTTAAATGGCAAAAAAATGTGATAAAATTATCCCAGTGGGAGAGACGAAGAGAGAAAATGTTTTTTTCCGAAAGCAAGATTTAATAACCCTCATCAGGGATCTCTCGTGCAGCCTCTGATCGTTTGTTTTATGCTGTGTATGTGGTTGTGTTTCTAACATTGGTGTTATAATGATATATACCATATTGTTTATTTGCATTGTGCTCTTGCCAATAACCATCTGGTAAACCGAGCCTGACCGCTGATGAGACACAGAAAGTCGAAACCGCTATTCAGAGTTTGCTTGCCTAAACAATTGCTGCTCGAAAATATTGGTGGGGTTTGTGTGTGTGTGTGCGTGCGTGTGTGTGCGTGTGTGTGTACGTACGTGCGAAGTCATTAGTGACCGAGCTGAGACGGACCATCAACTCGGTACACTTGAGGACCTGGATTAATCTCGGGTGAGTGACTGGGGCTTGAACTGGGATCTCCGTTACGGTGGCTCAGCACTTTGACAGAGGAATTAGCCCCAGGAGTCCAGACAGTCATCCTTCCTGCCACAAGCTTCCTTGGCAAGCGGAAGTGCCACATGAATCGGTAAAATCTGCTCACCGAAAGCGATTGACAATTATGCAGCGACGCCGCGAGCTTGCGAAGCAGCGACGTTGCCGGGTGGCAGGGCATTTTTTTGTCGCGTTGTCGCAGAATTGTGCAGTTCGAGCCCCAGCGGTCCGCCCCCATGCCCTGGCCGTCCGCTTCGGAGTGAACGATAAAGTCTCGGCCACGTGAGCTGCCCGTCAAAGGGTCCGAATTTCAATCAGCTCACATTTGGTTAAACGATAAAAAAAACGCGTTGCAAAATGTTGCTACTTAGCCGTCAAACAATGTCCGTCGTTGAAACAGCTCCTCCATGATAGCGTTGCGCTATATTAACGGTGTGAATATGCAATGTACCACATTAGGCTTATCGCTGTTGTGTTACTATCTAAATGCAGCCACGTCTGGCAGACCGTGCAATTTTGAGTTTTTCACAAAATAAATATTTCGAGGGAAGGAGAGTGTGCGAGGGTGTTAGGGGAAAGCAACCGACGCGGTAACGTTACGTGGGATTGCATGTCAACAGTCAGTCCATGGGCAACACAGGAGGAAAGCTTCAATCCTGGACTTTAACACAGTGAGGGTCAGTTAGTAGTAGTGTGTATTACCGGGAGCAATGCATTCCAGACAGCGGGAACAGCAGAGGAGAAGGAGCAAGCTCCCGTGGAGCGGAGGTCGACCCACCGACCGATCCCTGACGTTTGACTGGCGTGTGCAGTGCAATGGCGCCCCTATCTGGTACTTACGGCTATGTCATCAATTAGCTTATCCTCATAGGCATTCTCCTCTGTCTCTATCCAGTGTTTCTTATACGCATCGAGGAAGAGATTAATGGCGCGGTGCCTGGGAGAGAGAGAGAGAGGAGGGGGGAACGTACAGCGAAAGAACAAAAAGGGCAGGATGGTGAAGAAGAAACGGTGAGAGGGAGACGAGCAGAGAGAGAGAGAGAGAGACGAGGAGAGGTCAGAGAAAGGGAGAGGTGAGGAAAGGTCAGATGAAAGAGCGAGAGAACATGGAGGGTTCCGCGAAACCCTGGCACATCGATGTTGAATCGTCACGGCAGATACAACGGAGATGCCCCATCTCCACATTGACCGAGGCCGATTTGAGCCCTCCACGCCGCTCCGCAGCTCAAATTTTACACGGCTCGGCGATGCGGATCACACCGAATGCATTACACTGGGTGGCCAAATTCTTTTTTAATGATTATTAACCACCGTCTAACGACAGGAGCGGTGGCTCATTGGTCAGCCCGGTGACCTGAGTTCGATTCCCGGCTGACGTCATTGGCCGAGCGATGCCTGGCCGCTACGGCCATCGCGTCACCCAACCCGCACTGACCAGTGCGGTCAATTGTTTTCCAACGACCCCGATGACTGACATAGCCAGAGGCCTTCATCCAGCGGTGGATTGACGGTCCGCAACTAATCATCATTATAACAATCACCGTGAACGGACAAGCGTCGTCATTTCGGTGACATTGTTCACGTTAGAAACGTCCCGGCTAGACGGCGTGAAATTTGTAATCAGAAATAAAAGAAAATCGTTTCAGAAGAATGTCCGTCCATGAACACGGCCGTCGGTGACTAACATCTTATCCCTGTCCTGCATCGGTCTCTTCGGCCCACGGATGCGCCCTCCATGGACGCGGTCGGATTGAAATCTGTGCCGCGTCAGTGCCGTTATCTTCACACCATAGAGACCCTCCGTAATCAGCCCTCTAATAAAAAAAAATGACCCTCTCAGTCACAGATGCTTCCTTCCCAATTCTAGATGCAGCTGAGGCTCGTGACGTCAAGTGTCGCTCTTGTTGTTTAGAAACGCAATTGGTTATTGCGGTTGCTAGGCGGTAGAGAAAGCGGCTCGCAATCGGAAGGTTGCGAGTTTAAATCGTCGTTGGGCGTTGAACTCGGCCCATCATCCCTCCAGGGGTCATTAAAATAGGTACCACTTTGTGGAGAATTCAACAGTGGTTGTTCAATAAATAGTGGAATTTTATCCACGGGCTCAGGGCTGTGTATAGGCAATGAGCAGCGCCTCAATGCTCAGTTGAACAGAAAACAACTTTAGGAAGCCCAAGAGGTTTCTAATTGTTTGGCCACCCAGTGTACTTTTGCCCCTGCAATTCAACATTAAGTCAACGCGTGATTTCAAAATGTGCCGCGGGAAGAGAGAACGCGAAAATCAGAGGGTGCGCGCTAATTGTCCACCCGCGCTCCCTTATTTTTTTGTCCCATCCGTCCGGAGGAAATCGCTCCGGTTAATTGGCAGCAGTCAAAGAAAAAGAGTAAACAGCTGAGAGGCTCATGTTGTCCGATTGGTCAGTTCGATGCGATGATTAGACCCAGTCCGAGCACCGCCATCGTTTTAATCATTTCTGTGCCGGGGGAATCCTCGCGGGGGGTGAGAGGCAATTTGCCGCGGCGAGTTTTCTCATTCACTAGGCTCATATGCCCCCTCCATGACACGCACGCACGCTCGCACAATGATACGGAGCCTGCGACCGTATAATTCCATTGTAAGCCCCATTCGTGTAAGCTTAGCGCATTTCGGGGGGCCGATGGCTCCGGGAAGCGTTAGCGGCGTGCTTCACAGCGCTAAGATTACACGTAAACGGCCGGGCATATGAACGTAACAAATGCGTGTCCACGGTGGCACCGTAGGGGTCCTCTAAACGTCTTCCTCAATCACAGAGGTCCAGCAATGAACATAGCCTCCACCAACTGAAATGATCAGTAAGGCCCTAATGTATTCAAACAAAGTATCCATCGCAAGGGGCAGCTCTAATGATGTTTACTACATTTCCAACTCACACGTTTTTTCGGAGTGAACGGTTTGTGAGGGGCACACTAGATTTTGCTCATTGTACACCTTGTGCCACACAGGGACAGCTTCCACTGGGGGGTCCCCCGCGGCAAGATTGCAGTAGGCAATGGAACGGCTCAGATTACATTTTTACGTAAGGCGCTTTAAGTTGCCGAGGCATTTAAGCAAGTGCCCTTTAAATGCAAATCCTTAGGCCCCTAAATATAGTTTGTTCGATTTAACGTCAAACGCACAATGAGTATGGTAATCAAGTTGTCAGCAGTGGCACTCCGTAAATCCAAAGACCACAGTTCCAGAATTATGTGACAATGATTTCCATGATCGCCATTAAGATTACTAACGTTTAGTTTGGAATTTATTTTGGGAGGCATTTTTTTTTTACGATGGACATGAGCTCTGCCCCATACTCGCTTGATCAGAGAGACACCATCTATGCCCCTTGCGTTGAGTCTGTACACGCGTATGAAATAACGCAACAACAAATGTCCTACCGAATGACCCGTGACGTCCCTAACAATTGCCGGTTTAATCTCTACATTGATAACCCAGCATGCGGCTGTTCTTACGCCGAGGAAATGTCACGAATATACGTAGCAGTAGCTGCCTAAACTAAACTGAAAATATAAACTATCAACACATTTTTTTTGTTTTACCAGGTAAGGCTCAGTGAGCTATTTAGCTCTTTTTCAGAAGCGGCCTGGCCACAAATGATTGCTCAACTAAGTGGCTTATCACGTGGAAATGCATAGCGGCCAAATACTCGAAACGAATGTTTCTAAACGTGGAGGGAAAACCCCCAAAGAACCTTGAGAAAAATCCACGCGACCACGGGGAGAACAGGTAAAACTCCAAATATACAGCAGGCGTCAAGGGTCGGGATCGAATACACGTACCTCCTGTATACCAGGCGAGGTAATTAACATCTCACAACCGCAGCACCTGCCTGCCTGCTGCCTTTCACTCTCCCCCACCTCCATGGACCACGGGCATGCTGCCCAATCGGACAGAAAATGAGCACGGAGGAAATTGAACAAGCCCCCAAGAGTGATTTGAAGAAGACAAAATTGATTTGTTTTCTGCATCCATGGCATTGGTGCCACGGACCCAAGCGAAGTTATTACCATCAGCCTCTTCACAAGAACCTCAAAGTCTCTCGCATCAAACGCCTTTGTAAGCCACACATGATGATAGGCTTTCAAGTAAAAATTGGTCACTTTGTGGCTAGGGAGGGGGGAAGGGGGGGGGGAAGGAAACAATTGCATTAAACTCAAACACAGTGCACGGGTATTTATGTTTAAAAATAAATAACATGGCATTCAACAAGAACAACAACAAAAGCAATTTCACTTGCCACAGTATTCATGCAAATGACTTGCGAGAATTCAGAGTTTGAATGTAGGCGCTACAGTGGCGAGATGTTAATTTCCTCGCCTGGTGCGCAAGGAAGTCGTGGGTTCGATCCCGACCCTGGCGTCTGTATATTTAGAGTGTGCATGCTCTCCCCGTGGTCGCGTGGAATTTTTTCTCCGGGTCCTCCGGTTTTTCTCTCCACATTTAGAATCAACACCACGAGTATAGAGTATTTTGCTGCTATAAATTCTCACGTGATGGGCCACTTCGTTGAGCTATTATTTGTGGCCAGGTCGCTTCTGAAAAAAAGAGTTATATAGCGCAGTGGGCCTTACCTGGTAAAAAATTACAATAGTTTAAATAGTAAAGTGCACATAATAATAATGTACAGCCCTGTGTCAATCCACGGCTGGATCAGGGCCTTTCCTAGGCCTCGAATTGGTTGACTCGCCCTTTCAAAGGAGCCAATTCAGTGCAAAGGGGGGAGTTGCGTGATTTGTGTGACGCGTTTGTTTGTATGCATGAATATTGCATACAGATAAATGTTCTTTACGAGCGGCATGTAGAGACGTTTTTTTATTTTAGTTGAGGACCATCAGGGTCTATGATGATACATACCAGGGATGTGTTTCGGATTTAAACAAGTTCGGATTTTTAAGAAAAATTTCGGATATTCGAATCACGCGGTGTTATGCAGCGTTTGGGTGTTTTCAGGCTCACAAAGGACACGTCGCTCGATGTCACGTGACACCACTTTTTAAACAGGACTTTGGAAGCACATCACTGCAGCATATCAACTTACAACAAATCACGCTCTTAAAGTATCCGTGAAAAAAATTCTAATCAGAAATTTCAGTCAAACTCTGCCAAGTCACTTTGTATCACAAATCTACAGAACATCACGGAATAGACTTACAACGATATCATACTTTCTGTGCAAAGATTTTCCTTTTTTCGTCATAAAACTTTACCTCGCCACGACATTGACAGGACCAATAAATCCAAACCCATTTCAGGACATTTGGATGAAAAATCGAGATATTACGAATGAAACGCAAAAGCTGCCAACGCCTGCCTACACAGCGGGAAGAAGCGCCGTGTGCAGTCTGATCAGAATCAAAATTTAGAACCTTCATTTTCAACTGGAGGAATCCGATGAGCTATGAAGCTCTTTCTCACAGATGCCCAGTAGGGGACAGCTCGCGCACGTTAGGGGGGGGGGGTCACTGCGGAGCTGCAGTTGGACCAACCTCGGCAGGTTGTAGAGAGGCGCCATGCGGAAGCAGGCGACCACAGCCCTCTTGCGCTGCTTTGAGAGCAGCTTGTGCCACACCGCCTTCTTGGAGCGGTGCGGGTGCTCCACCTGCGACGGTGCGTCCGCGTTAGCGCGAAAGCGACGGTTGGTATGTGCTGCAGGGTGCTTCAAAACAATGTTAACACTTACATGGGACTATCGTTTCTAATGGAAAAAGAACTGGATAATACACTGTAACATGATAGCAAATGTATGTTAATGGCTTCAAAAAGTCAAAGAGTCTACACTTGTTCGCCGTCGTTGTCAACGCATTGCCTGGAATCTTCTCCAGGTGGTCTCCAGAGCCCGGACACAGCACATTTCGTGTGTTGTTGTTGCAAAATCTCAAAAGTGTTAAAAAAATTGAAGCACCCTGTATATACGTATGTATTGGGATGTGACCTAATGGACAAATTTCTCTCTTATAATTTCTTTGTTGCATTAACTTTTTTCGTTGTTTGTGCTTATTGTTTTGGTGCAATTTCTTTATTTGTTTATTTATTTTAGATTTTGCTTGGTAAGTAGGGGTTTTGATTTGTTGGTATGTATGTGTGCGTGTGTTGGGCTTCTTTCGCGCCGGACGTAGCCAACCGCGTATATGGGATTTGGTCATTATATATAATTAATTAACAGCATTGTAGGATGCTGTTGGAAAGAATGACGCTATTTCAAATTAAACTATTATTATTATGCTGAACTAGTAACTAATTGGCACCTTTTGTTGACGTAACAAACTAATTGGCTGCGTCGGGTGGTGGTGGCGAGGTTAACGGCACATTTATAATTACGCGATCTAACCCAAACAAACCTCTACGATGAGTAGAGGGTATACTTGCCATTTGTGCAATCCCAATTGAGCGATTAGGGCAAGCCCACGAAGTTACAAACGGATCTTTATCCTCCGTTAGGTTTTACGTTTTAGATACTCTTTTTGCTTTTACAATATGGAACTCAAGACCACAGGATAGTCTCATCTGCGAGAATCACCTTGGTCACGAAGATGGAAAAATGCAATAAACCTAATAATGTAAAGTATAATAATGAGGTAGATAGACGACAGAGCAAAACCACCAATTATAAATCTGAGTAATAACAACTACGTTACAGGATAAATAAAACAATTACACAAAATCAATGTTCAAAAAAATACATCTCCTGTAACATCAGCTTGCTCATACATAATTAATTAAGTGACAGACGCATTCAACGGATTCACGATGATCACAGCACTAACATGTAAACCAGTGTTCTTCACTAATTTTCAGAGGAGGGCCACTTTTGCCGATGCGACATCGGTGTGAGGTCCGCCACACATGCGAAACCGCTGGAGGGTTTGACAGCACAATGATGGGGGGGGGGGGGTGTCACACATTTGTGTATTGTCGGGGGCCGCGCGTCAGGGAGGGGGCCGCACTAAAGGCCACCACCAGGGGCCGCCAGTGGCCTGTGGGGCCTTGCAGTGAAGGGGGACAATATGGCAAGTCCAGGAACCTCACCATCTCCAGATGGTAGAGCACAGCAGCAATCTCGGCCACACGGTCGACCGTCTTGTCCGGGTCAGAGGAGTCCTCGGCCTTCCCCGGCAGGTCCTTGTAAAGCGAGATTTGCCAGCGGATCGCGGGATCGTCCATCTGCCACGGCGCGCAAAGAATAAGCAGCAGTGGCCATCATTCAGTGCATTGTACCACGAGAACACCTTTGACACGTGCAATGATTTGTGTTTTTAAACCAAAAACCAACTCGCAATGTTCCTCCCCCTCCGCCCCCAAATGTTATACCGACTGCGCAATCAGCGTCGTGTGTGGAGACGGATGAAGCCATTCGGAACTCTCGCAGAGCGGTGCAAGTCATCGTGCCGGAGAGCGGCTCACGGAAGCGGCTAACACGGAGCTACCTCTCAGATTGTTGAGTTTATCTCTGGTACGACACACGCAGTAGAGGGCAGCACTTTCGCACCCGCTCTGCCACATGAGAGCGAGGTTCGTCGCATGACAGTCAAGGTGATATTTCTATTCTCACAGCCGGAATGTATCCAAATTACGATCAAACGTATGAAGGACTTTACGATTGTGAATTTTTATTGCATAAGAAAATATACTGCACTACTGACCGATATTTGCATTAGTCACCCACTATAGGAGCTAATTAATATCTCAAACTCAATCTCGGCAGTGCTGCCTTCACTACACTGACACAGCCATTATGAACTCACTGAGCCAAGTGGCCCATCTTGATGAACACAACCCAGATTCCTCACCTTGCTTTGGGAGTGCAGGTTGTTGCGGATGTAGTCACGGACTTCATCATCCATCAGCTGTTCACACAAACACACGAGCGGGCGTGGCTCAACATCACGCCGGGCAACTTCGTTCTGGACTATCGAAAAACAATCGCAGATCGCCGAAACCGTTCAGTGTTTATGGTGGGAACCACCTGACAGCTTCTGCACGAAAAGGAGGGGAGGGCAAAAATCACGCACGACTGCACGAATTGGGCTGCCACCTTTTCCACGGTAGTCCCAAACCTGTCTGTATTTCACAATCGGCCCTCGGTCGATCGTCAACACTGTGCCGTAAACCGCAATGAAGGTCGGCACATTGTTGGTGCCGGATATCGGCGCAAATAAGATTCCTGCCGCGCGAACGCACCGTAGTCAATTCCTGGGTTGTGAAAACCCAAAACAGGTGGCGATGAAATGCACAGAGCAGGTTGCGTATTTCCAAAATGGTGGCAAACAGCGTGTCGTTGGCTTTGTGTAATCGCATTTCTTGTGAAGGAAAATGTCAAATGATTCAACATTTACAAAATCTCTGGTCTGACACTGATGATACGATGCCCGAAAGAAGGCTGTCTCTGGTGTAGGCCAATCAGTTCCAAAGACAACGCATCATCTATTATTATCAGAGCATGTTTGTTTGCATGTTCACCACAAGTAGTATGTGTGGTTAATGCAGACTTGGTTCCTTGCAAAAGGTTTCTATTTGGTGTTTGAACATCTTAACACCTCCTGTTTTATTGCCAGAAAGGGTAAAATCTATTGTTATTTTTTCATACTTCGATACTGGCAAAAAAAGGTCCCATTTTACTTACAGAATCATGGTGGGGTAACTTAAAACACAAGGATTTCAAAATTGTGTGAGGCCAACGTTGGTCCAACGTCAACCGACGTTGGCCAGACATTTGCATCGGTTACTGGGATTCTGCATCTCTGAGTAGGAATAAAGATAAGGTAGAGCGTGGCATAGCCTTGAACTGCCCTTGTATTTTCATCAGCGCACACACACCTCATTATTCCTCCCCGAGCAAAATTACCAGCGCTAAATTGGGCTAAAGACAATGCATTATACGCCGTGTTTTTAATATGGTGCTTTTCTCGTACTATTATTAGCACACATTTTGTAATGACCGTTATCCTTAATTTAGCCAAATCACAGCCCGGCAAGATTTATGATCCCATTTACAAGAATGATTTGGACACCTGCATTAGATTAGGGATATATTTTTTTGTTCAGTGAAATGGACTGCTATGCCGTCGGACACATCTCACTCTGGCGAATGGAGCTGCGTGGCGTTTAACGTCCACTTGGCAGCAGAGAGTTTGCGAACCGTCAGCTACGCTGGCTTAACATTCGCGAACGTTTTTGATTTCGAGCGCATTTGCTTGAATGTCTTCCAGCGTTGCCTTAACCTCAGCGCCGTATTATCCAAAAGGCACAGGAGGAACTGTGCCAAGGGCCTACGAAAACTAAAGGACCTAAGAAAATAAAAATTTAGCTTGTTTTTTTGTTTGTATGATGAACAATGTAACCAAGATATCTTCTTGAATACACAAATATTTATATATAGCAAGGATAGGCACGGTGTATATATGAAGAGGCAGAGTCACGTCAATGTCAATCTTTCTATTTTTTTCACAAGGTGAGAATAGAAAGTAACACCGGAGATGAAGTTCAAGTGGTGTTTTTCACACAATCAAGAGGGCGATAGCAGCGGTAGTCACATGGCACGGCAACAGTATCACTTGTAGAGAGTTACCAATGAAGGCTACGAAACAGAAGTGCCTCAGGCCTACTAGATCCTTAATCCGGCCCTGCTAAAACCCCTACTCACGACTGTAGGGATTCATCTTCTTGGTTCTTTCGGTAAAGTCACGTAGAAGAAAAGTAATAAAATAATAAAAATAAAACATAATAAAATAATTCTCACGTCCTCAGGTGAAGACCAGGTCTGTCGAGGCGACAGACCTGGTCTTCACCTGAGGACGGCTGCTTGTGTTGTGGCCGAAACGTCGTGAGAATTATTTTATTATGTTTTATTTTTATTATTTTATTATGTTTTATTTTTATTATTTTATTACTTCCCTTCTACGTGACTTTACCGAAAGAACCAAGAAGATGAACCCCTACTCACCTTATCTCATAATTAATTTTCCTCGAAATTATTAATTAAATATATATTTTGCCACTAAAAATGCAAGTTTATATGCAGTATCACGCCTTCATGGTGTTATTCACTTGCCTGTTAAACTGATTCCACTGTGAGTTTGAAGACAATCCCACAATAGGTAGTTTGCTTGACAGATATGAAAATGCATTACAGCCAACGTACAGAGGCAAAATGGGACCTTTTTTGGCAGTATAAAAGTTTGAAAAAATAAGAATCGGTTTTACCCTTTCTGGCATTCAAACAGGAGGTGTTAAGATGTTCAAACACCAAATAGAAACCTTTTGCAAGGAATCATGTCTGCATTAATCACACATATTTGTGGTGAACATGCAAATAAAAAAACATGATTAATTATATATTATATATGCATGTCTCGTGCATCTCCACTGGTTAACTTCATCTCCTGGTTAAATTAAGGATCCCCACCCCGACTGACCGAGCGATGCGTGTAAGTTACGCTGCGGGCTGCGGCGCCCGTCTGAGCCATAGCTCGAATATCTTAAGGCAAAGCAGGGTCATTATATATTGACGTGAAAATATGAGGTCATTATGGTGACTTATATTATAGGCCATGGCTCTCTACGCTCGCTTGAGCTGAGATAATCTGACTTATATGAGGTGGGTAGGGGAGTCCCTATACTATTTTACCTCTGAGTAGAATAATCACTTTTAATGCAGATATATAACGATAGCCACCCTGTATGCAGTCGAATCCTTCTTGCTCTCAGCCAGATGTCCCATCGTTGCATGGGGTCAGCTGCTCAAATCTTCTGTCTCCACGTGCCTCTGTCCAGCGCCTCTTCTCTTATCACATCCACTGCCCCCGTATCTCGCGCCACCACATCCTCCCATCTCACCCTGGTCCCCCTGTTCTGCTTCTGCCTGCAACCAGTGGCATCTCCAAAGCCCTTCTCATCTATGAGTCTTTGTGCAAGTCTATGGGACTCTGTGTGAGTCTATGGTTCTCTGTGCGAGTCTATGGCTCTCTGTGCGAGTCTACGGATCTCTGTGCGAGTCTATGGGTCTCTGTACAAGTCTATGGGTTTCTGTGCGAGTCTATAGCTCTCTGTTCGAGTCTATGGCTCTCTGTGCGAGTCTATGGGTCTCTGTGCGAGTCTATGGGTCTTTGTGCGAGTCTATGGGTCTCACTGTGCAAATCTATGGGTCTATGTGCGAGTCTATGGCTCTCTATTTGCGAGTCTATGAGTCTGTGTGATCCTATAGGTGTCTGTGCGAGTCTATGAGTCTGTGTGATCCTATAGGTGTCTGTGCGAGTCTATGGCCCTCTGTGCGAGTCTATGGCTCTCTGTGCGAGTCTATGGCTCTCTGTGTGAGTCTACAGATCTCTGTGCGAGTCTATGGGCCTCTCTGTGCGAGTCTATGGCTCTCTGTGCAAGTCTATGGCTCTCTGTGCAAGTCTATGGGTCTCTCTGTGTGAGTCTATGGGTCTCTCTGTGCGAGTCTATGGGTCTCTCTGTGCGAGTCTATGGCTCTCTGTGCGAGTCTATGGGTCTCTCTGTGCGAGTCTATGGCTCTCTGTGCGAGTCTATGTTGCTCTCTGTGCGAGTCTACGGATCTCTGTGCGAGTCTAGGAGGTCTCTCTGTGCGAGTCTAGCGGTCTCTCTGTGCGAGTCTATGGGTCTCTGTGATTCTATGGGTCTCTGTGTGAGTCTATGGCTCTCTCTGTGAGTCCATAGATCTCTGTGCGAGTCTATGGGTCTGTGTGATCCTATGGGTCTCTTTGTGAGTATATAGCTCTCTCTGTGAGTCTATAGATCGCAGTGCGAGTCTATGGCTCTCTCTGTGCGAGTCTATGGGTCTGTATGATCATATGGGTCTCTGTGTGCGTCTATGGCTCTCTCTGTGAGTCTATAGATCTCTGTGTGAGTCTATGGGTCTCTACTCTCCATAGACCTTCTAATTCCACCTCCTTTGTCTCATCTCAACACAAGTGTAATGGGTTCCGGAGTACAAATCACCTATAGTCCCTTCTCGAGAATGTCAGACATGCAGCCGTGTTAACGTTTAATAAACTTTTTTCCTGATTCCGCGAGACCCTTAAATGCATCCGTAAGCTATCGTGAGTTTTCCTGATTCTCCTAGACCCTTTAACACATCCGTAAAGTATCGCGAATCGTGCGTTGAGAGTCTAAGTGCTGCTCTCGTGATGGTCTTCGGATGTCGCAAGTGGCGCAATACAATAACAAGGGAGATGTTTTTTTTCGAATTCATGAAACATTTTTTTTTATAAATCAACATTCCAAGAGCCCCAACGTGCAAGTGGTGTATACGAGATGGTGTTCCCGAAATAACCAACAGTCTTGACTTGAAGCTTTCGTGACTGCAGGAATTCATATTGTTTGGGTCTTTCTGCAAAGTCACAAGCTCGCTTGCCTTCAGTGGCTTTCCCCCCTTTTTTCCACCTGATGACGATCGCTTGTGTTGCTATCGAAACGTCGTAGTTTTTTGTTTATTTTTTTATACTTTTTTGAACCTATCTACGTGACTTCACCGAAAAACCCAAAGAATATAAACCAACGGTCACGAAGCAGCCACTTTAAAGAGCCACCACGTCACTTCGGAGCCGCAGGTTCGCCAACCAGTTTGATGGAAGCAATTACCGTCGTTAAGAGGGGTCCCGCTGTAGTGTCTAAAATTGTGTTTTTTGTTCTCAATGCAACGTTGTTGTTGTTGTGGCTCGGTGGCTGTGGCCCCCATGGGTGGCAGTAAAGGGTACCAAGTTGTAGCGGCTCTTGGCCATGGTGATGAGCTCCTGGTCGCCGGGACCGCACATGTTGAGGCCGATGGGCAGCAGCCGCTTCAGCGCCGCCACGATGAGAGACGTCTGCACGGAGTAGCGGTCTCCGGGACGCCGCGTCTTCTTGCGCTCGTCGTCTCCACGGCCCTGGGGGGTGTGGGGAGCGTGGGAAATTAAGAGGGCGGCCCATCAACATGGCCATCGCCGTCTGGAACGCTCTCTTCCTTACGATATTAAGAAGCCACTGGAGATATGCACTTTTCAATTGAAAACTAATTCGATTGAAAACTAATTTCCTAAGAACTGCTTTTTTGTATTTAGTTTGTTGTCCTTCCCCCACACCTCCGATAAACGCAGTTGGCTACGCATGGCGCGTAAGAAGTTCTACATAAATACCACCAGCGGCATTTGCTCTTTGATGCAGCGACACGGCACACGGCGTCCCGGTGAGGATATCGTCGTCAGCACCGCTCGCAGCTGGGGTCCACGCTCGAGCGATCAGTAGCCGGCACACAAGTCGCTCTCGAAATCGTGCAGCTTAAACATCGGCCCGCCCGCAACCGCTTTGTCCACATCGGAATGGGTAGTTGCGCAACTCGGAAATATACCTAAACCGGGGATTTAAAAAAAAAACCTACACAGCAACATCGCCCCCCCACTAGCAGACTATATCCGTCTGTGAAACACCTGCAGCTTCGTGGCAGTCCTGCGCTTATAAGAATGGCGCGAATACCGCATGTATCAAATTACTATTGTAACAAGTGTGTAGATTTCCCCAGGGTCTGAATGCCACCGCATCTCAAGACGCTATCGCACCATATGTAGCCAACGGCACTAAACGAAGGTGTGGGGGAAGGACAACAACAAAAAACATCCCTCGTGGTCGCTGCCGGTGAACACTGACCTTTGACATCTTACTCTTTGTGTCGCTGGAGATGAGGAAGGACATGTTGTTGATTTCGTTCTGAACCACAAAGTTCTGCTCTTCGCGTTTGAAATTCTGCAAAACACATCGACACAAAGCAACGTTTTAATCACACGCTTCCATAGCAGTCAGTTTAACTCAGCAGAGTCACTCGATGATGAGAGCCGGCACCACTGAGATCATGGGTTCGGATTTGGGTGTTGACCGCATTAAATTAAGTTGAACTGGGTTCTCCAGTCCAGTGGGGCTGGTGGCATCAGCCCCATCATCGATGGACTGCCCAGAATAGCCGTCACGTGAAATTGGGTTTGCACTTAAAAAGAATTGGCTAAATTCCAGCTCTGAAAATTAAAAGATTCGACTGTCGCGCGACAAATTGTGGAGGAGGCAGAGTTTGTGGGGGAAAAGTAAAGTTCCTTCTCGTGTGACTAAGATGTCACCTTGAAGGGATCTCAGAAGAAGTTATGTGATATATCCTTCCACGGTCCATTCTCTAAGTCATGCTCCGGGACAGTTTCAAACCAGTTCTGTGTCTCAAGCAATGACGTTCCATCGGGAGTAAACATTCGACGAAAAACCTCTGATGTGTTTTCAGGTTGCGCAGCGTGTTATTCAGCATGAATATATGCACGGCGCTGAACATTTAGTTATGGTAGAGAAATGTTAACTACCTTGCCTGGTATACAGAAGGTCATGGGTTAAATCCCGACCCTGATGCCTACTGTATCTTTGGAGTTTGCATGTCTCTCCCCGTGGTCGCGTGGATATTTCTCTGGGGCCTCCGGTTATTCCGTCCACATTTAGAAACAACGTCATGGCATTTAGAGAATCAATCACCCCAACTGATTTGCGTTGAATCCTGGAAACTGGGTTTCTCCGTCCCAGATGGGCAAGCAGCAGGATTCCAAATCAGACACTTGGGCACCAAAGACATCTTAAAAGTACGAGTGCTCACGTGTGACTTGGCCCAGTAGATGAAGATCTCAGCCACCATTCGGAAAAGCTCCTCCGCATCCGGATTGGGAAACTTAATCCACTTGGATCTGTCCACAACAACGGACAAATAAAACGCATTTCAATGAAAATTCAGAAATGAGCAGTCTCTACCAAGACCGTATCGTAAAAAAAAGTGGTGAGTTACATTGAACGCGAGCCCCTAGAGAGGCCCGCTTGAGCTCCCTCTCGCAAAGGCCTTTCTACCTTGACTTTACAAGTTATGCAATTGCAGCCGTAATTTGCACCGCAATAGTTACTGTAAGAGGCGGCAGTGGCATAACGAGCGTGGGGGCAGGGGATGACTTCCCCCCCCCCACCCCCTCCGGTGTGCAATTATTTTTATGAAAATGTTTTCACTTGCGTCCCACGTTTTATTTTAATTGAATTAGAGCTGTCACGTACTGTTGCAAAAGAGGTATTCCTACAGAGCTGTAGTGGCTGCATGTTGTGATGATGGAGCGCCCCTACGGCAGTCAATGTTCGAGACTGTGAGCGTAACGATGATGTGATTAGGCAAGAGGAGCTGCGATATATAATAATATAAGAATTATTCTCATTTATAATGCGCATTTCCATCCTAGGATCCCAATAGCCTGGATGCGACCGTGCGAGACAAATCAAATATTGTGGCCCCACCGAACCGATTGCCGCTCCCCCTGAGCTGATAATGTAGTTGGTTACGCCACTGGTACCTGTTGATGTCCACGTATCTGACGAGGAGCGGGTAGAAGGCGTAGAGATCCCGCGAGAGAATCGCAAACTCGTCCAGCAGCATCAGCTCCGACTCGGACATGTCTCCCGAGCTCTGGGCCCTGAGACGGTCTTCCTCTGCCACCACCTGCAGAGGGGTCAAGAGTCAATGGTCAAGGGCGCAGAGATGTAAGGTCAAGCAGTGGTGGTGGTGCCAGCAAACATTGGGGACTCGAGGCAGCAAGTTATTTTTGGAGGGCCCCTCCATCCCCCTTTCGATTTTGGAAGCTCCTGGAGAAACGGCCGAACGGAAATCGACGAAGAAGGGATGGAGATGTGGCGACGTGAGCGCAATGTAGACAAAAATAGTGGTGTGGCGAGGCGAGAGAAAACGTGGAGTTCTATTTCTCATCGAGACGCAGAGGAACGACTACAATTTCACATTCAGGTGGTCAAGCCCAGACAACCGCATCAGGAGTGGCGGAGTGTATCGCAGTGATGCCGTTATATGCCGTACGGTCTGTTGTGGATGACCACAGTCGCGTACTGGGGAGTTTCACATTTTCCATTTGTGCATCAGCCTATCCGCATGTACTGCCATGGTTTGTGTGGACGCGGTTTAGGGTGGAGTTCAGAGATTTTAAACTGGCATGTTTATGTTGATCGTGCGCTATGCTAATTAGGATCTGAATTTGAGATGAAATTTGACGCATCCTACAATTTTTTCATGAACGCTGGGCGGTCCCTTCAGCTGCTTCGGGCCCTACCTATGCTCTTGCTTGCTTTGAAAATGCCTGATGCCACCACTGGGGTCAAGGGCCAGAGGTTAAATCGCTGTTATGAAGAAGGGCCGTTGCAAAAAAAGTCACCTCCTGTAAAGTTTTCCTCTTTAGAACCACGTCATTATTGGCGAAAAAAAGTGGGTTGAGTTTTTCCCTTCATACAGGACCAAGCAAGGGGAACGTTAGGACCAGGATTCTTACTTGAAGGGGAGACCCGAGTGAAATACGTACACTGTAACAGCGAAGGCTCTACTGCTTCAAAGTGCACAGAAATAAAGCTCACGAACAGCTGAAAAAAAATTATATTACGGCACCAGCAAAAGAGACACCGCAACCTGGCACCTCCGATTTGCGCATTTGGCTCCGTACGGCGCGTAAGAAGCTCAACATGCATACATACACAGTGAACAAAGGTTGCCGTGCAACCTGTAGCACGCGTCTGCAAATGCAGCACAGTTGGACTTCGTGTTCCTGGAGCAGTGAGTTAACCAATGAGCAGGCGGTGGAGCTGTGACAGGGACGGGAAAAAAGCGATGGTGGCGACGCAGAGAGCGGACGGGGCGTTCGCGACGGGCGTGACCCACAGCCAGCGCGTCAACTCACTCGAGATGTATCGCTAAAGTCACCCGGTGCCCGAGGGCATTCGTCAATTTGCGCCGAACCAGACGGCGGGAAAAAAGAGGGCGGGGATGGGCAAAATACGGCCCCGCTGCGAATGCGAGCCTCGCTGAAATATCTCTGCGTTAAAACTCGGGGACAGGATGAGAGAAGAAAAAAAAACGACGCTGTCTGGTGACACCATGTTCAATTGGTGTTTGGTGCACTTTTAACTCGATGTTACATGGCCCTTTTACCGGTCCAATGTTCTCCGGCGAGGCGACACTCTGTCTGAATGTCACGCCGCTCGGCATGAGCCCGATGCATCGTTCACTTTGGTTCCAGCGGACCGGCCGATGAAACACACGAAGCCATGATCGCCGTTTACCCGCGTGGCAACACGCTGCCAACAGAATATACTTGCAGATATCGGTGAAGAAAACGAGAACAGAATAACGATGATGGGGGTTGTAGTAGTAGGTTTTTACCCTTTAAACTGGTGCAAAACTGACACCTTTATACAAGGCATCATGTTTGCAATAACCACAACACAAGCAGTCAAAATGCAAACAAAAATAAACAACTCTGATAATGATATGCACTGTCCTTGAAGTTGTACCAGTTTAAAGGGTAAAAACATACTACTATATTTTGCCACTGGTAAAGGAAGTCTCATAGTGATGATGGGGGTTGTCAGAATATGAGAATAAGAATATGTATTCATCCTGGAGGAATCCGATGATGTCCAGTAGGGGCGAGTAAGAACGTTACAACAACAAACAGTACACAAACGTGATAGCTATGCAAAGTACAAAAGACAGGTAAACAAATCACCCAAACACAAAAAAACACAACACGAAACCATCCCCATCCTACCAGGCAAAGCCCACTGCGGTATTCACTTATTGTTCAGAAGAGACCTGGCCACAAACGGTAGCTCAACAAAGTTGCCCATCGTTGGGACATTTATAGCACTCAAATAATCTAAATAATCTCAATGCACGTTTCTAAATGTAGGAGGGAAAAAACCGGAGCACCAGGAGCAAAAAATCCACGCGACCACGGGGAGAAAGACGCGCAAACTCCACATATGCAGGCGTCAGGGTCGGGATCGAACCCACGACCTTCCTGAACGAGCGAAAGGGCTCCATTGGGCAGCCCCAAGCCACTGGTGGAAATTTCCACGCTACCATGGCGAAAGCCGGTCCCCTACCCATAACGTGATAAAAAAATGTACCTCGTGCAGCACGGTGGTACCCTGTTAAATCACGCCATAGGAATAATGGGATGAGTCTGGCAGAGGCGGCGTATCAATAGGTACAAACAACACCTTTACAAAAAAAATATCTCATCAAAATACCAATTATTTCGCGAGGAAAGACTCACCGGGTCTCAAAGACCGTTTTTCAGGAGGCTCGTGATATGTTTGGCCAATTCAATCAATGGATGCTTTGCATCTGGGAGGACGCCAGAGAAATCCAGAGAAATCCCGTTCACGTTCAGGGTTGACATTCAACACCAGCTGCACCTCACAGCCACGTGTCTGTTGGTCACCCATCCCACTGTACGAACCAGGCTCAAAGCTGCTTGGCTTCTGAGAGCTGCCAAGATCGGGCATGTTAAAGTGTTGATTTGATGAAAGGGAAACAACGTCTCAAGACCTCAATGCAAGAGCACTGACGTGAAAACAAGGCGCTGTTGTAGGTATATTTCACTCAAACCAGGCCGTCCGTGTGAACAGCAGAATCAATCCAGAGCACTACCGCTGCACTGCAGGGCAGCAAGCTGCCAGGTCCAATAAACTTCTCAGTGTTCCGGGGCGTTAACAATGAGTAACCTTGGGGAACATGCAGCTCCGAAGTTGCGTGGTGGCTCTTTAAAGTGGCCGTTTCGTGACCGTTGGTTTATATTCTTTGGGTCTTTCGTTAAAGTCACGTAGATAGGTAGGTAAAAAAAAAACTACGACGTTTCGATCGCAACACAAGCGACCGTCATCAGGTGGAAACCTTCTGGGCGGCAGTGTGGCACAGCGGTAACGCTCGTGCCTCACAGCAATAAAGGAGGCCTGGGTTCAATTCCCGACCCGGGTGTCTTTCTGCGGGGGAGTTTGCACGTTCTCTGCCCCTCCCCCCCCACCCCCGGTGTGTGTTCGCTTCCTCCGAGTCCTCTGGTTACCTATCCGTCGCTAAAATAAACTACCAGCCAAACATTCCGATGCCACCCTGGGCATTTGCTGCGAGCGTATCGACCATGAAATAGGCACCGTCTGCTTATTCACAGCGGACGTGAAAGATCCCGGAAGGACGCCATTCGCAAGAGTAGGCCGCCGCGTGTCCGGAATCGCGGTCCAAAAATCGGCCAAAGTTTTAAAAAGTTACCCGCCAACGATCTCAATTGGTTATCGCACTTCGCGTCGTTGACCACCGCCGCCGTGGATGCCGGGCAGGGCCCTCCGGAACGATACGACTTGAGACTCGGCGAGGCTTTCGTGGGCAAAACTATTTTCGTAATATTATAATCGTACAATAATAACAATAATAACAATAAAAACAAACTGCACTTGCCTTCCTCGCCTTCTTCTTCAGCTTCTCCATGGTGGGGATGAAGTGTGACTTGAGCAGCTCTGGCCGGGCCTTGCCGATGATGGGCTGGGCAAACACTGCAAGGCGCAACGCAGCGAGAAGCACGGGCGAAGGATGGGCAATTGACAATTCGAAAGTTACCCACAAATCACCCACACTCGGTGTGACACCACAGCAGCAGCACCTCCTTTCCCGCACCTCCAATTAGCACGATTGGCTACGTATGGTGCGAAAGAAGTTCAACGTACACAGCAGTAATCATTGCCACTAACTGGCAGACCGGTCACCGCATCGCGCGCTTTTAGATCAGAGTTACAATCCGGCCAAAACATTCCAAATGCTGAACAATGTACCAGCAAATTACTCAAGATCAGAATCAGAATATTTAATTATCCTGGACAAATATGATGACCTATGAAAGCTCTTTTTCACAGATGTCCAGTAGGGGTGGATCAATAAGTTACAACAACAAAGAACACCAATAAACAAAACGATAGGGTATTAACCAGGTCGGCCGCCGTACTCGAACCGTGAACTCTTTGCATCTCGTGGCCACGTCACCTCCACACTTTGTGAATGTGTCGATGCTGAACTTCTTTCGCACCGTACGTAGCCAACCGTGCTCATCGGAGGTGCGGGGGAAGGACAATACACTTAACAGGAGGCGGAGAGAGATGCGTCATCACGCACTTATATGTAGGTGTGTTGAACTTCTTTCGCAACGTACGTAGCCAACCATGCTCATCGGAGATACGGGATCGCATTGCAGAGCCGGGTGAGAGTGAACGTCCCAACTGAGAGCACAAGAGTTTCCCTTTCCCCCCCCACCCCCTCCCCCCCCCTTCTGGAGGGGGGGGAGGGAGTGGTGGTCACGACGCGCATTCGTTACCGGCGATGCGTTTCATCCAGGACGCCTCGTCGATGCCCAGGTTGTTGACGATGATCTTGAGGATGTTGCCGAGCAGCTGGTTCATGTGGCTCGCCGTCACGGTGGTGCAGCCGGGCTTCTCGGGGTCGTGCTGCACGTCGGGCCCGCGCTCCCACCAGTGCAGCAGGTAGTTGCACAGCATGGGCAGGATGACCTCGATCACGTGGGGCATCTCGGTGTAGCGGGCGCCCGACTCCGCCAGCTGGTTGATGTCCTGCATGAGCTTATCGAGCGACGGGATGTCCCGGCAAGCCTCCTCCACCTTGGGTGGCAGCAGCAGCACTGGTGGGGAGGCGGGGGGGGGCAGGCGGTGGGGCGAGAAGATGAGAGTTGGGTGGGGAGGGAGGGAAGGGGGTACAGCCGCCCCAGGTCCTTGTACGGAACACCACCAAATCGCCTTCACCGGCTTCGCTTCATGCCGAATGGGCACCTCATCGAGGATCCCAGCACCACCCAGACATCAGGAAGCTCACCTAGTCCCCAAACTGGCCACGGCTGGTGCAATCGCCTTGTCAATGAAGTTGCAAATATAAGAATAGCACAAACGAGCCTGCGGCGTGAACCTCAACAGTGGAACACATTGCGAGTCGATGGGTCTCTGTGTGAGTCTATGGGTCTCTGTGCGAGTCTATGGGTCTCTGTGCAAGTCTATGGGTCTCTGTGTGAGTCTATGGGTCTCTGTGCGAGTATATGGGTCTCTGTGCGAGTCTATAGGTCTCTATATGAGTCTATAGGTCTCTGTGTGAGTCTATGGGTCTCTGTGCGAGTCTATAGGTCTCTGTGCGAGTATATGGATATCTGTGCGAGTCGATGGGTCTCTGTGTGAGTCTATGGGTCTCTGTGCGAGTATATGGGTCTCTGTGCGAGTCTATGGGTCTCTGTGCGAGTCTATGGGTCTCTGTGTGAGTCTATGAGTCTCTGTGCGAGTATATGGGTCTCTGTGCGAGTCTATGGGTCTATGTGTGAATCTCTGGGTCTCTGTGTGAGTCTACAGGTCTCCGTGTGAGTCTATGGGTCTCTGTGCGAGTCGATGGGTCTCTGTGTGAGTCTATGGGTCTCTGTGCAAGTATATGGATCTCTGTGCGAGTCTATAGATCTCTGTGAGTCTATGGGTCTCTATGTGAGTCTATGGGTCTCTGCGTGAGTCTATGGGTCTCTGTGCGAGTCTATGGGTCTCTGTGTGAGTCTATGGGTCTCTGTGCGAGTCGATGGGTCTCTGTGCGAGTCTATGGGTCTCTGTGTGAGTCTATGGGTCTCTGCGTGAATCAATGGGTCTCTGCGTGAGTCTATGGGTCTCTGTGCAATTCTGTGAGTCGCTGTGTAAACCGATGTTGCATGTGAGCGTTCTCCAAATGCACGAGTGATATTCCCACTCAAACGTGCTCTGAAGCCAGCAGGCGGACCTCACACGTTAGACGACGATTTATATATATAGTTAATATCCACGTGACAGAGAGAAAACCCGGCTTCCCATCGCCCGTATGCCGAACTTCTTCCGCTCCGTGCGTAGCCAACCGTGCTAATCGGCACAGACAGCAGCTTGCTCGGCCACTGGCGGTTGCGGTGCGGCGAGGTGCGGTGCGGCGACTCACTGGCGCGTTCGCGGGGGGTCTTGGTGACGTAGACGGAGCAGGAATTGTTCTGGTTGAGCTCCGGCTCCAGGAAAGCGACGGGGAAGGCGCCGGCAAGGCCGGCGAGGCACTCGCCCAGCGCCGGGCGCTGCCTGCGGGGGGGGTGGGGGTGGGGGGGGGACAGCGCGAGTGAGCGCGCCGTTCGGCCGCGTTCGATGCGTCCGCGGGGAAACGATGGTTTAGACTTTGCGACGCGCGCGGCGTTTTGCGCAGACGCAGAGAGAGAGAGGGAGCGGATGACTCAAGAGGCGCGAGGAAGCACAGACGAGCGGGGAGGCAGTCACACGGTCCTCGATATATACAGGGTGCTTCTAAAACATGTCAACACTTATATGGGACTATCGTTTTTAATGGGAAAAAAACAAAAACAAATGTAATGTTAATAGCTTCAAAAAGTCAAAGAGTCTCCACTTGTTCGCCATCATTGTCAACGCGTGCCTGGAATCTTCTCCAGGTGGTCCCCAGAGCCCAGAGACACATTTCTCGTGCTATTGTTGCAAATTCTGAGAAGTGTTAAAACATTTTTGAAGCACCCTGTACATGATGATGTGTGTGAGTTGAACTGATTGTGTAACCGTACGTAGCCAACCGTGCTCATCGGAGGTGCGGGGCCGATAACGCCATCTGAGCCAACTGATGTGCGTTTAACAACGTGCGGTGGAAAGTGCCCGGAGAGGACCCGCGCGCGCGCGAGGGGGAAACGCTCGATCCCGTACAGACGCAACGGGTGGAGCCCACCGCCTACTCCTGGCAGAGCCAGGCTATGGCACCTCCTAGATGTGCACAGGAGTTTCGCAACATTCGTGTGCTGATCCACCTACCCTTCGACTCTGCAGCGCCTGATTACTAGGCGCGCGGCCACCACTAACTCTGCGAACGCCATTCCGAACTGTCTCCAGATGAAATTAAGTACTGGCAATGCCTCTAAAAAAGAAAAGTATGTTGATTCTAAATGTGGAGGGAATAAACTGGTCGTCCCGGAGAAAAATCCGCACGACCCCAGAGAGAACATGCGAATTCCAAATATACAGCAGGCTTCAGGGTTGGGATCAATCCCACCGCCTCCTACATACCAGGCGAGGTAGTTAACATCTCACCACCATGAAAACTCCAAATATACAGCAGGCATCAGGGTCGGGATTGAACCCACGACGTCCTGTATACCAGGCGAGGTAGTTAACATCTCACCACCATGCAAACTCCAAATATACAGCAAGCTTCAGGGTCGGAATCAAACCCACGGCCTCCTGCATACCAGGCGAGGTAGTTAACATCTCGCTACCGTGGCACCCCCACAATCACAGGTCTCTATCAGCGGCGTTATTGCTAAGGTGGTTCTCACAAGAAGCCCAGCTGACCACGGTGGGAATGAACGCAAGGGGACCGCAAGCGCAATGACGTCACCTCTCCACGTAGACGTTCTTGCCCGTGCCCATGGAGTAGAGGCACGAGAGGATCTTGTAGCAGGAGGCCTGGACGTCATCAACTGCGGTCGCAACAGAAAATCGTCGTCATCATCATCAATCATCACGATACGCCTACGAGCATTCAAAACGGAACCCGACTCTCGATGAATACGCAAATTCTCTCTCCAGTGCGCTCTCCAGGGGCAGGTTCTTGGTGCAGGTTAATAAACGATCATTTATCATTTGAATTCATAACGTGCACAGCTTCTGTTCACTCTCGGAGAGAGAGGGAGACAGAGAACGCTTTCAGACAGCCGAGCGGGAATGGCAGTCAGAACCGACGACGACAATTTCCCAAGCTCTGCGGTCCTATAATCGGCAATTTTCCTCCAACTCCAAACGGAGGATGACGACGACGTGTGTCGTTCCCGGGCTGGTCGTCGCAGCCGCCGCGGGCAACTCACGCATGATGTCGGTGCCGAACTGGTTCTGGGCGACGTGCTCGAAGAGCGAGGTGAGCACGGGCAGCAGCGCCACTGTGGTGTAGTTGATGTTCTGCGCGACGCCCTTGAGCTGCGTGCGAGTGTGCGCGAAGCGGCCCTGCTTCACGTTCTCCATTGTCTTCTCCAGGTCCTCCGACGCGTAGTCGAAGAACGAGCGCAGCGCCGCCTTGATGCTCTCCGGGCCCGTCTTCATCACGGTCCTGCGCGTGCGTGCGTGTGTGTTTGCGTGTGCAAGTACACGTGTGTGTGTGTGTGTGGGGACCTCCTGCCAGCGGGCGTTCGACACTTCACGTGGCCTCAAGGTGCACATGGCCTGGCACAAGCGTCGTGGTGATGTCACCGCCACTTAATGGCGAATGGCGGTTGTTGTTGTTGGGGAGCGGTAGTGCAGCGGTACGCGCTACGAACCCGGCGACCAGAGATTCCCACTGACAGACGCCACCAGTGACGATTATATGAACCGGTCCTGTGCCTCCCCCCCACCTAGGTCGACTCAACCTCAAATGAGTACCTGGTGCGGTGTGTAAACGTCCCCACCTTATCGTTTTTTTATTCTTTGTTATAACTTTCTGATCCACCCTCCCCTATTGCGGAAAGGATATATAAATATTTCGATTTTGATTTTAGAGTACCTTGCAACAATATTGTTCAGCACTGGAATGTTTTAGCCAATACCAGTTAAATTGTATATATATGTGTTATATTAACTGGAGGACCTGTTCATTACAAAACTCCACGCAGAGTAGGTGCCTGGGTCAGGAATCGGAACCCCGTCCTGTCTTGCTGTGAGGCATGGCAATTACCACGGGTCACACCCTGGCACCAAAATCCACACTACAAATTTGATCGTACTCCCAACAAAGCGTAGCCGGGACAATCTGCGCACGTCTGATGGAAGGTCTGCGAACGCGTTGATACGCGTCGGGCGAGAGGCGACGACGATTAATGGCCTCGGCTTCCGAGGGTTTCACGGGTATGATGACTGGCGAAGCCGTCTTACCTGGCGTCGATTGACCGGGCAAGGATGTGCATGCAGTTGACAATGGAGATGGCGTCGGCACCTGCGGCAGATTGAACGCGATAAATCTACAGATGCAGTCCCCTACAGATGCAATAAACACCACGCAGATCAATGCACGTGAAGGGCCTGAGTATTCACGTAAACCGAGTGTCGAACACACACACACACAAAGACAAAGATCCCTCCAAATAGCCCGAACAGGCTGTTGGGGCAAGTGCCGTTAGCGAGCACAAATGAAGGTTGGCACGGCACACGAGGGGGTGGGTGGCCAGCAACACGCCCGGCCGCCTTTGTCTCCCCAGTGGCGGTGTTTACACACTGCACCAGGTGCCCATTTTAGGCTGAGTCGACCTAGGGGAAGCCCAGGACCGGTTCAGATATTCACCACTGGATTTGGCCGTGAGCGGCAATCGAACTCAGGTCGTCGGGTTCGTAGGGCAGCACGCTGACCGCTACACTACCGCTCCCCATACTCACACAACAACAACAAACGCCACTTGCACCGAAGTGGTAGTGACGTCGCGACGGCGCTTGAGTCAGGCCATGTGCACTTTAAGGCCGCGTGTGCGCACACACACGCACACACACGAGCACACGCATGCACGCACACGCATGCACAAGCATTCGAAAAAAACTCCACACTGACAGACGTCAACGAGCGGGCCAAGAGGAGGCCAAACACCCTTTGGAGGGGTCTCTCTGGTGGAGGCCCTTCCGCCAGCAGTGGCATGAGCAAGCAGTTGCAGGGGCTGCGCCTTTATAATTTGTTGCAACACTGACACGGGCCCTTGCACGCGCAGTCACATTCTAGGTTGCTTGTTTATTAAATGCCCACGGAACTGAAGACACGGGGGTTGCAGTGGACAACCTCACATGCTCGAGGTAAATTCAAAGCCGTAAGAAATTTGAACCTTTGCACGAATGGAATCATTGCCGTGTTAAATTACCAATGAGTATTGCAGTCGACTTGATAGATAAGTAAATCAAGTGGAGTTGGTGGCTTTGTGCGAATGGGTGAGTTAATGAATGGATAGGGCAGGTTAACATGCGTCTGTGTGGGTGGCCGGATGAGTAGTTTGGTGGGCGGCCTAGTTAGTGAGCGAGTAGGTTGGTTTGTAGCTGGGTGGGTGGCTGGATGGGTAGTTTGGTGGGCGGCCTAGTTAGTGAACGAGTAAGTTGGTTTGTAGCTGGGTGGGTGGCTGGATGGGTAGTTTGGTGGGTGGCCAAGTTAGTGAACGAGTAGGTTGGTTTGTAGCTGGGTGAGTGGCTGGATGGGTAGTTTGGTGGGTGGCCAAGTTAGTGAACGAGTAGGTTGGGTTGTAGCTGGGTGGGTGGCTGGATGGGTAGTTTGGTGGGTGGCCAAGTTAGTGAACGAGTAGGTTGGTTTGTAGCTGGGTGAGTGGCTGGATGGTTAGTTTGGTGGGTGGCCTAGTTAGTGAACGAGTAGGTTGGTTTGTAGCTGGGTGAGTGGCTGGATGGTTAGTTTGGTGGGTGGCCTAGTTAGTGAACGAGTAGGTTGGTTTGTAGCTGGGTGAGTGGCTGGATGGGTAGTTTGGTGGGTGGCCAAGTTAGTGAACGAGTAGGTTGGTTTGTAGCTGGGTGAGTGGCTGGATGGGTAGTTTGAGCGAGTAGTTTGGTTTGTAGCTGGGTGGGTGGCTGGATGGGTAGTTTGGTGAGTGGCTTAGTTAGTGAACGAGTAGGTTGGTTTGTAGCTGGGTGGGTAACTGGGCGGCCGGATGAGTGGCTGGGTGGGTGAATGATTTTGTGAATTCGTAGGTTATTTTGCGGCTCGGTAGGTGGCTGATTGCGAAGGAGGATGAAGTGGAGAATGGGCACGAGAGTTCTTGGCCGGGTGGATGATCCAGTGAGTCTGTGGGGAGCTTGAACTTCTTTCGCACCGTACGTAGCCAACCGCGCTACTCGGAGGTAAAGGCGAATTGATTCTGGTTCGTGGGCAAGCAGACTGCCGTCTACCAGACTGCACGTGTGAGAAGACTGCGTGAATAAATGGACATCGGAGTGGGCGAATATTTGAGTGCCATCGGGAAAGAACAACTGCACAGCAACTCATCACAGCAAGATGCACGCATCGGAGCCGTCCGTATATTATCTGTGATTACACTCAACAGGAGCATTGGTCACACAAAGAAAGCACTTCCCTTCACAAAGACAAATTAAAGCACATGCACCCCACACCCAATACCTCGGCTACGCTATAACAATTAAAAACGTCCCCCGTGTAGCCTTGACAGACTTATTGGGACAAGTGCTGTTAGCGAGCACCTATGAAGGCCGGCACGGCACACTTGAGGGTGGGTGGCCAGCACAACGCCCGGCCGCCTTTGTCTCCCCAGCGGCGATGTTTACACTCCGCACCAGGTGCTCATTTGAGGCCGACCTAGGGGAGGCCCGGGACCGGTTCAGATAATCATCACTGGTGCTGGCCGTGAGCGGGAATCGAACGCGGGTCGATGGGATGGCAGCGCAGTGCGCGAACCGCTACTTTTCCACTCCCCGTGCTACAATAAACAAGCGGTTTTCAATTCTTATTAAACTTGCTTAGCCAGGAAATCCTCAGTGAGTCTCGTGACTCTTGTTTTGACGATGACTGCCCATTGGGAAAAAAATCCCCACTCGAAGAAAAATTGGCGGCGGCGTATATATTTTTTTCTTCCGAACCTTGCCAAATTCGGACCATGACGCCAGCGTGCAGTGGGCCCCCCTCTTGTCAGACGACGTCACGGGGAATCTTTAAAACCCACTTCTGCGGGTTGCTACGCCACGCAGCACTGCCCCCGCATGGATTCAGACCCAAACCGGGGAACCTTTGTGTCAAGAAGCGATCGCGCTCGCGACCGTCGGCCGTGTCACCCCACACGCCCCCCCTTCGTGTTGATTAACGACCGAGCGAGGCAAAAAAAACACAGCACAAAGTCAGCAATCTCAGCTGCTTCTTGCATGCGGGTATCTCGCACGGCATGCCACCACACCTTACCAAATATGGATATCCGGTGCCTAATTAGCACGCCGAGTTTGCAGAACAGACTGATGCAGGCGGAGGGGGGGGGGTAAAAACAATGTCAAGTGGAAGAAAAAAAAACCAACAAGGGATTGGAACACGAATGTGTGCATTGCATGTTGAACTTATTTTGCACAGTTACGCAGCCAACCGTCCTAATCGGACGTGTCAAACGAGAGCATGTCCACCCGGCGTCACTCTTGAATGCTTAGGAGGAGAGTTTAGACTACCGCAGCTTGCGGAGAGTGGAGGTTCTTTCCTTTCTGATAACTCGGAAAATACTGCGGCCCACCCGGGGACTTTAACACGGCGGCACGTCGGTTGCTGAGCACCGATTCACGCATTTTTTACAATTTCCTTACCATTACCATCCTGCTGTTGGACAAAGGCCTCCCCAATGCTACCTCCGTACTTTGTGAACCTCCTGATCCTCTCAGCCACGTAAAGTAAACCCTAAGATCTTGACCTGGGAATATTTCCCCATCTGCCTAGGTCAGGGGTCGGCAAAACCAAAATAACAAGAATAGATATTTTTTACGAAATCTGTAAAAAAAAAATAACAACCCCTCAATGTTTCAGTTACGTGTGAATATGACACGGTGGTCCTTACTAGGAAGAGTCCTTACAGAGCCGCATGCGGCTAAGGAGCCGCCGGTTGCCGAACCCCGTGGCCTAGGTCGATCAAAAGTATGCAGGAAACTGATGAAGTTAAACACAATGCCACCAAATGTCAGTGCAAATCAATTACTTCCACATGAACACAGACGCCAATTCATGGGTCGTCTGGGTCACAAACACACAAGTGATAAGCCCAATGTGGAGGCTATACTACGGATATTTGTGTGCGTGTGTGCATCTGCCCATGTGTGTGCCTGTAAGGGGAGCGATATCGTAATGGCTAGAGCACTGCGCTACAAACTCAATAACCCAAGTTCGATTCCCGTCCACAGCCAACACCGGTGAACCGGTCCCGATTCTCCCCTGGGTCGACTCAGCCGTTAATCGAGTACCTCTGTGCCGGTGTCTAAACATCAGCATTGGGTCAGACGGAGGCTGTCGGACAATGGAAACTGACCGCCTGCCTCCTCGTGTGACGTGCCGGCCTGCATTTGTGCTCGCTAACAGCGCACGCCCCAACGCTGTGTTAAAACGGCTCTACGGGGTAAATGTTTGTCTCCCTGTGTGTGCGTGCGTCACACCTTGTGACCATTTCCTTCTCCTTGGGGGACGCGTGGCTGCCACCTGGCAGAGGCCGGGTCAGCGTGGCCAGGAAGTACTGCCGGTGGTTGTTGAAGTAGTGGTTGATGAGCGGCAACACCACCTGCGGTGAGCGGAGAGGCAGACGCGCTGCGCATGACGCTCGCGGAGAAGCCGAGCGGCGTATCATCGCCACCATCATCGTCGTCGTCACCGTCATCATCAGCCATGGACATTTGACTGCTGGGTGAAAGCCTCCCCGGGGGGCGTGCCACCTCTTACGATCCGTGGGTGTCATAACAACAACAACCCCCATTCGCCACTAAGTGGCGGTGACTTCACCACGACGCTTGTGTGCCAGGCTATGTGCACGTTGTCATAATCTGCATGTTCACTGCAAGTACTGTGTGCGGTTAATGCAGACCTGAATCCTTGCAAAAGGTTTTCTATTTGGTGTTTGAACATCTTAACACCTGCTCTTTTATTGCCAGAGAGGGTAAAACCTGATCCTATTTTTCATACTTTGATAATGTCACAAAGGTCCCATGATGAAGCTCTTTCTCACAGATGTCCAGTAGGGGCATGGGGTCAGCAAGTTAGTGGACCGATGACGTCGCTCCATCTCCTCGCTGGACACCCCCCCTTCGTTGAGAACTACGCATGGACTGGGCTTTCTACTATCGGGGGGTGACGGGTGGGAGGGGTGGCCCGGATGAGAATGAAAATGCGGATAAATCAAACCACGTAAATTAGGCGACGGCACATGTACAGCACGTTGTTCAGCTACGGTGAACGGCGGTGCGGACGCAGGATGTCGTCCGTTTGGAACCGTCTCTTGCAGGAACCGTTTTACTTGTGATCACGTGGGCACCGAGTCGCCGACCCCACGACGAGTGAGGAGCAGCCGATGAACGAGCGTGCACGCTTAAAGGCGTGGCCGAGCACGTTTAACGCGCAACCCGGATAAACGCGCGTTAATTGCGATACGTTTTTTTTTACGGAATATTGCTTTTTTTCAGCATTCACAGGGCCCCTTTATTTCGAGGGAGTGCTTTTCCCCGTTACTAAATTTGCCACATAACAGACTGGTGTGCTGAAGGTGATGATGCGTGAACATTTTAGTCACGCGCACACCGTGGTTAAAGCATTGCCAGGATATAATATACGGAACGCGAAATCTAATTAACTTCTTGTGAAATGAAGCATTTGAACATTGCGTCTCGCCGAGCCAAATTTTCCTTTAAAAATTCATGCAAACGAATAATAATGATGAGTCCTTGGTAACAAACATCTGGCAGTTCACAGGCATTTCCTCTAGCAAGCCTGACACAGCTGGTGAGATACAGAATTCTTAAGACCGATCCAGAGTCTACTTGTGTTGGAACCAATGCTGCTGAAATAATGCACTCAGAATTCTGTGCGGCTCATGAGATTCGTCGAGGGAAACATATGTAAAGTGGGCGTATTGTCTCTGCTTACTTACTTTGTTTAATTCTAAAGCATTAAATTGGTGCAGAAGGATGTGACGGCAGTGTGACGGGATGATGAATGCTTTTAATTTCACGGGAGATGTGCGCAAGGCTGTACCAACAGCGGCCTCTGACCTTCGCGAAAAATTTGATTTCTTGTTCATTCGATGACCTTGAATCCCGCACGATCGTCACGCCAGAATCTGATTGGGGTAAACAAAACAATATAACCAGTCAAATGTATTCTTTAAATCATGAACTTCATTCCTAATATTACTGGTTCTTTCGGTAAAGTCACGTAGAAGGGAAACAATAAAATAATAAAAATATAAAACAATAATATTCTCACGACGTTTCGATTGCAACACAAGCAATCATCATCAGGTGTGAAAACCACAGCAAGAACATTTTTCCTGTGGTTTTCACACCTGATGATGATTGCTTGTGTTGCAATCAAAACGTCGTGAGAATTTAATTGTTTTATATTTTTATTATGTTATTGCTTCCCTTCTATGTGACTTTACCGAAAGAACCAATAATATGAATCCCTGCTTTCACGAAAGCTTTAAATCAAAATTTAATTCCTAATTCCACAGTTTAAAAAGTCAATAATTACACTGTATTTTTTGGAGATTATGAAATGCTCCAGAAAGTAAGACATGTCCCGAAATCTCATATTCCCGTGTCAATGAAGGTAAAAAGACAAAGAAAGACCCCCCGTATAGCCTTAACAGACTGTAGGGGCAAGTGCTGTTAGCGAGCACTTATGAAACCCGGCACGGAACACAAGGGGGTGGGTGGCCAACACCACGCCCGGCCGCCTTTGTCTCCCCAGTGAAGATATTTACACACCGCACCAGATACTCATTTGAGGCTGAGTCAACCTAGGGGAGGCCCAGGACCGGTTCAGATAATCGTCACCGGTGTTGGCCGTGAGCGGGAATCGAACTCGGGTCGCCTGGTCCATGGCGCAGCATAGCGCTAACCGCTGCACCACCGCTCCCCACTAATAAAGGTACACCCATCTGGTGACACACGCACACTCCTACCAGATTAACAACAGTCATCCTCAACTGCTGCTTTGAAATCCAGGCGAAAACTGCCTCTTATATAATTCAAAGAGTACAGTTTTTTTTTTTCCCCGAACAACGCGAGCGTAACCAAACGAGCTTGCAAACGATCAATTAACTATCATCTTGTCAATTATTTGAAGCTAAGCAGGTTCAAAACGTGGTTATTATTTGGATGAGAGACTGCCTGAGAATATCACCAGGGGATTGTAAGCTTGGGCTGCAAGGTGGCAAGCAGACGGAACGACGTCTCTGGCATCTACCGATGCAGAGCCTTGGCGATGATTATCCTCTCAAATATCCCCTCAAATTATATCAAATTCCCTCAAATCAAATCATCAAATCAAGTTGTCAAATCCCCTCAAATTATCCCCACAAATGATCAAATATACCCTCTAATTATCAAATCCCATCAAATTATAGAAAATCCCCTCAAATCAAATAGTCAAATCAAGTCGTCAAATCCCCTCAAATTATCCCCTTAAATTATTTTCCCCTAAAATGCGTTAGCTTTCTCCTGATACTCCAGAATTGGTCATTCAGGAATCCCTGGCTAATTATGAGGCATTATCATTCTTACTATTAATTATAATTTTTCATCCCATGGTAGCCCTTAGCCAATTATGAAATTAGTAACTCCACAGGACAATTGCTTTTGACTGCTTGCGAAGTGGTATCTATTTTATCTGCCCCAAAGGGATGATGGCAAAGGCTGGATATGTGATGTTCGATTATGTGAAGTGCTCCTCCCTTTTCAAATACTTTGATATATCTGTAACTTGTGAGGCTCCTCAATCTACAAGCCCTATTTTTGCGATGTGACGCCACATGGCAGATAATGAGGCATCTAAACCCAAAAACGTTGATTATGAATAATATTGGTCGCGAAAGCCTACGTGTTAAACTTTAAAGAAACTGCCATTCCAAATTCTCAACTTTAAAAGCTTTGCAACAACAAAAGATGCGGCATTAACCTGGCAGTTAAAAAATATTGAAGACATGTGATGTATGTATGTTGAAATTCTTTCACACTGTACCTAGCCAACCGTGCTAATCGGAGGTGCGACATGCGATGACATGTGATGACATGCTGGGGGTGGCAATCACGCAGCGCTCCCGTATGATGCACACGCACAGGAGCAATCGCAGAGGTGTGTGCGCGCGCTCGCCAGGGTTGCTAAACGACAGCCGGTAATACCGATAACCGCGTTTCACAGTCGGTTACAGGTTCCAAAAAGTAAAGTCGGCATCACGGTGACCGTTTCCAGCGGAATTGTCGTACCGAATGCACCAATATCGCCAACCGCCCCCCCCCCCCCCCCCCCCCCATTGTTCCAACTGCTACGCCGGGAGATGGAATGGAATGGGCGACCTATGGATTGCAAGTCCAGTGGGCTCACCGTTACACGGCCACTGTGGCAGCTCCCTTCATTTCTCGATTTAAAAAAAAGTAAAATCCAAAAAATCTCCCCCTTCTTTAAACCCCGGAGCACCCTGAGCCTGGGCTCTTGTCCCTGCCACCACCCTGACGTCGCGGTCGGTGTGTTCTGCGCTGGGCTCGCGTTGAGTTGTAATAAAACCGTCAATTAAAACAAAAAAGGTTGAAACAAATCTCGCGTTGATTTCTCGAGACATTTCTAGGCGTGCGGCAAAAACCGCTGACCGGTTTGGCCAGTCGTGGAAGGAGAAACGACGATTCTAACGACCCGGTGCGCGTACCCAGCTGCCGAATGTATTCGTGGGCAGCGTCCACGTAATCGATGAGCTTCTGCACGAGGCCGTAGGCGTAGCGCTTCTCTATGGACGATGAATCCATCTCCATGTCCTTCATTCCCCTGGAACACGTGACGGCACAAAACAAAGACAGACAGAGACAAACGATGCAGCCTTTACACATTGTTGGGGCACATGCTGTTAGCGAGTAGCACCGACGAAGGCCGGCACGGCACGCGTCGGGGTGGGTGGCCAGCACCTCGCCCGGCCGCCTTCTTCTCCCCAGTGGCGATGTTTTTACACACTGCACCGGGTACTTATTTGAGGCTGAGGCGACCTAGGGGAGACCCGGGACCGGTTCAGATAGTCGTCACTGGTGTTCGCCGTGAGCGGGAAATCGAACTCGGGTCGCCGGGTGCGTAGCGCAGACCGCTATCCGCCGCACTGCCACACACAGGCAGGCGCACACAGACGTACTAGCGAATACGCACACACACACACACAACACATCGATTATTTGGGGTGGCCAGATAAATCCGAGGTCAGAGCGCTGAGCCGACACCGCCGAGACGCTGCGTCTGAAATGATTAAAACGGGATCTCAAGCGTAGTGAGTTGATGTAGCGATTTGAGGGTCTTAGCCCGGTCACCAAAGACTGCCCGCACAGAACAACACCAATACCAATCGCGATTCTCCACAAAGAGGCGGTGACGCCACCACGTGCCTAGTTGCCGAGCTAGGTGGCAGCTTGAGACCACGTGAAGCGTCAAAGACTCGCTGGCAGGTGGCCGATAGGCCCAGGTGTTGCGGGTTAAATGAATCAGATAAAGTAAATTCAGAATCTGAATATTTGTATATACTGGAGGAATCTGATGAGCTATAAATTCTCTTTTCCACAGATGTTCTCTTCCAAACATCCACCTCGCTTCTCCTGTCACAAACATCTTCCGAGCATCTACCTCGAGACGCCCGTGCTTACAATGCCAACAACTTCTTGTCGAACTTCCTGGCGGAACGACGACATACACACACACACACAATTGTTGGTCCACGTCCCAGCACAGCAGGGCGGGGACCCCCCCCCTCTTGAAAACAACGAGCAACGAGATTCGGCCGACGCTTGCCTGGCTCAACAATTTTTCTCGCGTCGCGTACGGAGGCGGCTTCGGGGAGAGGGGGTGGGGGGCATTTGCGCAAAAAAAGCGGTCGCACGCCGCACCGAGACACGGCGTAGCCGTTGATCTGCAGAAACTTGAGGAGGTCCTGTGCCTTCTCGCGGTCCCGCGCCTTCTCCTTGGCCGTCAGCGTGTCGTACGGCACCAGCAGGGGGTGGTTTCCTCCTCCTACGAAAGGGCAACAAGATCCCCCCCACCTCAGTATAGCCTGTGACAGACTGCCGGGGCAAGTGCTGCTCAGCGAGAAGCAGCGCCTGTGAAGGCCGCGGCAACACACGAGGAAGGGTCGGTGTGGCCAGCGCCACCTTGCCCCGCCGACTTTGTCTCCCTACGTGGCGATGTTTACACACACACACACGGCATCAGCTACTAATTTTGAGGCTGAGTCAACCCAGGGAAGGCTCAAGACTAGCTCAGATATTACTCGCCACTCATGTTAGCTGTGAGCAGAAGTCGAATCGAGGTCGCCGTGAATGCAGCGCAGTGCAGTAGCCAGCACACTGAAATATACACTTGGGATATACTAAATTACTAAAGTATTTTTATGTTATTTTACCGGGTAAGGCCCACTGAACTATTGTATAGCTTTTTTTCAGATGCGACCTGGCTATCACAAATGTTAGCTCAACGAAGTGGCTTATCATCGTGTGGACATTTATAGCAGCCAAACACTGTGAACGCGTGTTTCTAAATGTGGAGGGGAAAACCGGAGGACCTGGAGGAAAAATCCACGTGACCATGGGGAGAGCGAGAGACACGCAAACTCCAAATATACAGCAGGCGTCAGGGTCGGGATAGAACCCACGACCTCCTGCATACTAGGCGAGGTAGTTTTGCATTTTGCCACCGAATGCAGAAAACTTGGCAGGGGCTCCTGAGCGAACAAGCTTAATAAACAACGAATAAACACACGCACACACATACCCTTAGCATCAAGCTCCACCTTCTTGTTCTTGGCCCAGGTGTTGTGGTAGTTTTCAGCCAACTGCTCAGCCATGGACTGCAAAGCACACAGAGTAACGATCCTCGTTCAACGCGGTAGATGCGCTCCTGAAAAGTGCCAAGGAGCAACGGTCATCCTCGCAGTGGCTTTTAGCTGCTGCCATCGAACAAAGGCGACGGTCACCGCACCGCGTGCGCGCTTTCAGACGCGCTTCTGCGGCCGTCTGGAACGCTCTTCCTTCCGATACGAGGAAGCCGCTGGATCTTTGCACTTTTAAATGATCATCATCTGGATTTAAAAAAGATTTCTGCAGAACTGCTTTGGGCGTTTAGTTTGCTGCCCCTCCCTCCACAACCTCCGATTAGAGCGGTCGGCTACGTACGGTGCGAAGGAAGTTCAACATGCACACATACTTACACGTCGCTGTTGACTAAAACTAATGTTGGAATCGCTTCTTTAATATTCAAGTCTGGCTTTACGCTAAGGGCCCTGAGCCCACTGGGATACCGAGCGGGATCGATCGATCGATCGACTGACTAAGCCGTGACATTTCACCTGCAAGTCCCTGGACAACGTGACGTTGCTCATGTCCGCAGGCCGCGGGCTGTAGCCCTGTTGCAGGTCGATGGGTGGCTGCGGGTAACAGCACGCGACGGACAAACACACAGAGAACCACACGGTCAGGCCCCTGTACAGTACAACACCTCTTAACGACCACCCCTGTTAACGACTAATCGCTTAACAACAGGCCTCTATAAAGCCCAATGTGTTGTGTATAGCGTAGTGTATAGTGTAGTGTAGTGTATAACGTCGTGAATAGTGTAATGTATAGTGTGGTTTATAGTGTAGTGTATAGTAGTGTAGTGTATAGTGTAGTGTATAGTAGTGTAGTGTATAATGTAGTGTAGAGTAGAACCCCTCTTAAGGACCACCCCTGTTAACGACTAATCGCTTAACGACGAACCTCTATAAAGCCCAATGTGTAGTGTAGTGTATAGTAGTGTAGTGTATAGTGTAGTGTATAGTAGTGTAGTGCCTCTATAAAGCCCAATGTGTAGTGTGTAGTGTAGTGTATAGTGTAGTGTATAGTAGTGTAGTGTATAGTGTAGTGTATAGTAGTGTAGTGCCTCTATAAAGCCCAATGTGTAGTGTGTAGTGTAGTGTATAGTGTAGTGTATAGTAGTGTAGTGTATAGTGTAGTGTATAATAGTGTAGTGCCTCTATAAAGCCCAATGTGTTCGCTTACCAACAATTCCCCTATTAGCGACAGGCTGTTGTAGGTACCGTAAATATTAATTAATCCCTTTTTCACAGATGTCCAGTCGGGGCGGGTCAGAAAGTTACAACAACAAACGATACGAAAACACGACAGGAGTGCAAAATATGGGAAAAGTAAACAAATATCCATTCGTTATGAAATAGCCACTTAAGTGAATAATTTTTCTTCGTTCATTTTTTTCACCATCGGAAACAAAATCCGAGTGAGAAAGGGTTAACTGTTAAGAAAAGTAAGCGGGTTCGGGCAGATGACACATCACGACAAGTGACGATGGCTGGCGGCCGCGCCTCCGACCTCGCGCGAGTCACGGCGACGGCTTGCGGGAAGCCTCCGGCCCCGTCTAGCAGTGGATAGATCGTGACGTTCACCTGGGAAGATCCTTTCCCCTGTGCCGCCATCTGGTCGGCGTCGCGCGAGCGCTCGATGGACCACCCCCACGCGATCATCGTCTTGATCGACTCCTTGATTGGCCAGCGGTACGTCTCCTTCTCCTGCACAACGAGAAAAAAACACGGCGCCACGCGGTGAACTTCTTTCTCGCCGTACGTAGTCAACCGTGCTCATCGCAGGTGCGAAATGTTGAGTCTATGGGCAGTGTTGAGTCTATAGGCAGTGTTGAGTCTATGAGCAGCGTTGAGTCTATGGGCAGTGTTGAGTCTATGGGCAGTGTTGAGTCTATAGGCAGTGTTGAGTCTATGGTGCAGTGTTGAGTCTATGGGCAGTGTTGAGTCTATGGGCAGTGTTGAGTTTATGGGCAGTGTTGAGTCTATGGGTAGTGTTGAGTCTATGGTGCAGTGTTGAGTCTATGGGCAGTGTTGAGACTATGGGCAGTGTTGAGTTTATGGGCAGTGTTGAGTCTATAGGCAGTGTTGAGTCTATGGGCAGTGTTGAGTCTATGGGCAGTGTTGAGTCTATGGGCAGTGTTGAGTCTATAGGCAGTGTTAGTCTATGGGCAGTGTTGAGTCTATGGGCAGTGTGAGTCTATGGGTAGTGTTGAGTCTATGGGCAGTGTTGAGTCTATGGGCAGTGTTGAGTCTATGGGCAGTGTTGAGTCTATGGGCAGTGTTGAGTCTATGGGTAGTGAGTCTATGGGCAGTGTTGAGTTTATGGGCAGTCATCATGGGATCTCCTTTGCCAGTACCAAAATATACTAATAGGGTTTTTCCCCTTTTTTCTGGCAACAAAACTGACACCTTTTGCAAGGAATCATGCTTACATTAACCACAATACCTGCAGTCAAATGCAAACAAAAAACAATACTCTGATAATTTATGCATTGTCTTTGAAACTGATTGGTCCGCACCAGAGACAGCTTTCTTTGGAGCCTAGTCTCATATGGTGTTCGACCAGATGACGCCAAAAGGCGCACAGTTCAAAGACAACGCAATACCAGAGTAATGAGAGCTCGGGGTGAGCAGCTACATCATGGGATCTCCTTTGCCAGTACCAAAATATACTAATAGGGTTTTTCCCCTTTTTTCTGGCAACAAAACTGACACCTTTTGCAAGGAATCATGCTTACATTAACCACAATACCTGCAGTCAAATGCAAACAAAAAACAATACTCTGATAATTTATGCATTGTCTTTGAAACTGATTGGTCCGCACCAGAGACAGCTTTCTTTGGAGCCTAGTCTCATATGGTGTTCGACCAGATGACGCCAAAAGGCGCACAGTTCAAAGTAGCTGCTCACCCCGAGCTCTCATTACTCTGGTATTGCGTTGTCTTTGAACTGTGCGCCTTTTGGCGTCATCTGGTCGAACACCATATGAGACTAGGCTCCAAAGAAAGCTGTCTCTGGTGCGGACCAATCAGTTTCAAAGACAATGCATAAATTATCAGAGTATTGTTTTTTGTTTGCATTTGACTGCAGGTATTGTGGTTAATGTAAGCATGATTCCTTGCAAAAGGTGTCAGTTTTGTTGCCAGAAAAAAGGGGAAAAACCCTATTAGTATATTTTGGTACTGGCAAAGGAGATCCCATGATGTAGCTGCTCACCCCGAGCTCTCATTACTCTGGTATTGCGTTGTCTTTGAACTGTGCGCCTTTTGGCGTCATCTGGTCGAACACCATATGAGACTAGGCTCCAAAGAAAGCTGTCTCTGGTGCGGACCAATCAGTTTCAAAGACAATGCATAAATTATCAGAGTATTGTTTTTTGTTTGCATTTGACTGCAGGTATTGTGGTTAATGTAAGCATGATTCCTTGCAAAAGGTGTCAGTTTTGTTGCCAGAAAAAAGGGGAAAAACCCTATTAGTATATTTTGGTACTGGCAAAGGAGATCCCATGATGTAGCTGCTCACCCCGAGCTCTCATTACTCTGGTATTGCGTTGTCTTTGAACTGTGCGCCTTTTGGCGTCATCTGGTCGAACACCATATGAGACTAGGCTCCAAAGAAAGCTGTCTCTGGTGCGGACCAATCAGTTTCAAAGACAATGCATAAATTATCAGAGTATTGTTTTTTGTTTGCATTTGACTGCAGGTATTGTGGTTAATGTAAGCATGATTCCTTAGCAAAAGGTGTCAGTTTTGTTGCCAGAAAAAAGGGGAAAAACCCTATTAGTATATTTTGGTACTGGCAAAGGAGATCCCATGATGTAGCTGCTCACCCCGAGCTCTCATTACTCTGGTATTGCGTTGTCTTTGAACTGTGCGCCTTTTGGCGTCATCTGGTCGAACACCATATGAGACTAGGCTCCAAAGAAAGCTGTCTCTGGTGCGGACCAATCAGTTTCAAAGACAATGCATAAATTATCAGAGTATTGTTTTTTGTTTGCATTTGACTGCAGGTATTGTGGTTAATGTAAGCATGATTCCTTGCAAAAGGTGTCAGTTTTGTTGCCAGAAAAAAGGGGAAAACCCCTATTAGTATATTTTGGTACTGGCAAAGGAGATCCCATGATGTAGCTGCTCACCCCGAGCTCTCATTACTCTGGTATTGCGTTGTCTTTGAACTGTGCGCCTTTTGGCGTCATCTGGTCGAACACCATATGAGACTAGGCTCCAAAGAAAGCTGTCTCTGGTGCGGACCAATCAGTTTCAAAGACAATGCATAAATTATCAGAGTATTGTTTTTTGTTTGCATTTGACTGCAGGTATTGTGGTTAATGTAAGCATGATTCCTTGCAAAAGGTGTCAGTTTTGTTGCCAGAAAAAAGGGGAAAAACCCTATTAGTATATTTTGGTACTGGCAAAGGAGATCCCATGATGTAGCTGCTCACCCCGAGCTCTCATTACTCTGGTATTGCGTTGTCTTTGAACTGTGCGCCTTTTGGCGTCATCTGGTCGAACACCATATGAGACTAGGCTCCAAAGAAAGCTGTCTCTGGTGCGGACCAATCAGTTTCAAAGACAATGCATAAATTATCAGAGTATTGTTTTTTGTTTGCATTTGACTGCAGGTATTGTGGTTAATGTAAGCATGATTCCCTGCAAAAGGTGTCAGTTTTGTTGCCAGAAAAAAGGGGAAAAACCCTATTAGTATATTTTGGTACTGGCAAAGGAGATCCCATGATGTAGCTGCTCACCCCGAGCTCTCATTACTCTGGTATTGCGTTGTCTTTGAACTGTGCGCCTTTTGGCGTCATCTGGTCGAACACCATATGAGACTAGGCTCCAAAGAAAGCTGTCTCTGGTGCGGACCAATCAGTTTCAAAGACAATGCATAAATTATCAGAGTATTGTTTTTTGTTTGCATTTGACTGCAGGTATTGTGGTTAATGTAAGCATGATTCCTTGCAAAAGGTGTCAGTTTTGTTGCCAGAAAAAAGGGGAAAACCCCTATTAGTATATTTTGGTACTGGCAAAGGAGATCCCATGATGTAGCTGCTCACCCCGAGCTCTCATTACTCTGGTATTGCGTTGTCTTTGAACTGTGCGCCTTTTGGCGTCATCTGGTCGAACACCATATGAGACTAGGCTCCAAAGAAAGCTGTCTCTGGTGCGGACCAATCAGTTTCAAAGACAATGCATAAATTATCAGAGTATTGTTTTTTGTTTGCATTTGACTGCAGGTATTGTGGTTAATGTAAGCATGATTCCCTGCAAAAGGTGTCAGTTTTGTTGCCAGAAAAAAGGGGAAAAACCCTATTAGTATATTTTGGTACTGGCAAAGGAGATCCCATGATGTAGCTGCTCACCCCGAGCTCTCATTACTCTGGTATTGCGTTGTCTTTGAACTGTGCGCCTTTTGGCGTCATCTGGTCGAACACCATATGAGACTAGGCTCCAAAGAAAGCTGTCTCTGGTGCGGACCAATCAGTTTCAAAGACAATGCATAAATTATCAGAGTATTGTTTTTTGTTTGCATTTGACTGCAGGTATTGTGGTTAATGTAAGCATGATTCCTTGCAAAAGGTGTCAGTTTTGTTGCCAGAAAAAAGGGGAAAAACCCTATTAGTTTATGGGCAGTGTTGAGTTTATGGGCAGTGTTGAGTCTATGGGCAGTTTTGAGTCTATAGGCAGTGTTAGTCTATGGGCAGTGTTGAGTCTATGGGAAGTGTGAGTCTATGGGTAGTGTTGAGTCTATGAACAGTGTGAGTCTATGGGCAGTGTTGAGTCTATGGGCAGTATGAGTCTATGGGCAGTGTGAGTCTATGGGTAGTGTTGAGTCTATGGGCAGTGTGAGTCTATGGGCAGTGTTGATTCTATGGGCAGTGTTGAGTCGATGGGAAGTGTTGAGTCTATGGGCAGTGTGAGTCTATGGGCAGTGTTTAGTCTATGGGCAGTGTGAGTCTATGGGCAGTGTGAGTCTATGGGTAGTGTTGAGTCTATGGGCAGTGTGAGTCTATGGGCAGTGTTGAGTCTATAGGCAGTGTGAGTCTATGGGCAGTGTGAGTCTATGGGTAGTGTTGAGTCTATGGGCAGTGTTGAGTCTATGGTGCAGTGTTGAGTCTATAGGCAGTGTGAGTCTATGGGCAGTGCTGAGTCTATGGTGCAGTGTTGAGTCTATGGGCAGTGTTGAGTCTATGGGCAGTGTTGAGTCTATGGGAAGTGTTGAGTCTATGGGCAGTGTGAGTTTATGGGCAGTGTTGAGTCTATGGGCAGTGTGAGTCTATGGGAAGTGTTGAGTCTATGGGCAGTGTGAGTTTATGGGCAGTGTTGTATGTATGTACGTTGAACTTCTTTCGCACCGTACGTCGCAAACCGTGCTCATCGAAGGTGCGAAGCGCTGAAAACCAGCGCCTCAGATCGAGTCCGAGCTCGAAGCCCCAGCGACGCTACAGATGTGTCACTGGCCAACGGGTCTCTAATGGCCAAACGAGCACTCGGCCACAATGGTTGATGTGGGCCAGCGGTGGCAGTCTGCCGCTCGTTGCCGAGGTCTGCGGTTCGAATCTGGCGGCCGCCCGTCCTGGCAAATGCTGCGTGCTGAAAATATCCGTAACAATGCAGAGCCCGTCTGCTTCACGGCGGTCCTCGAAGATCCCCGTGACGTCATTCTCAAGAGTTGACCATTGTGCCATCTTAGAAAATTACCCAAATCCCCCCCCCCCTCTTCCCTCTATCCTCAGTCTCCTCTTAGTAAGTCAGTTATCTTTTCACCCCCCTTTGCCGCCTTCCCTTTCCCCCCCCCCCTCCCATGTAAGTCTTCACACCCCCACCCCCCTACCTTTATGCAGGGTCCCATCCCGTTGCGCCGAATTCGAATTCTCACAGATTTTCTGTCCCCGCCTCCAATGTTCTGATTTTCATCGGCGTAATATACTGGGACCCACGTTTTGTGGTAAGATTTTTTTTTATCTACTCAATTTGGATTATGCACACGCATAGCGGACCAGGCGGTGCGCCACCTCGCGCCGCAACAGGGACGGCTGTCACAGGGGTAGTGCCCCTTTTCCCTGCGCGCTGAGGTCAGACGTTGACGCGCGGTGCTTCGATGCGTTGTTGGAGGGCGCTCTATCAGAGAACCAATCAGCCGGTAGTATCGGTTGTGCCGAGTCGGTGCGGGGGGGGGGGGGTACGTGGAGAATGTACTCATGAACCGGTCACTAATGAGCTCTCCAATGATGGAGTTTTTAGACAATGGACTAGGAGAGTAGTATTTGTACAGTCCTTCAATAAACATTTTAAAAATATATCTATTAATATTAGGCTGAATCATTAAAGACTTACGGCATTAACCGGAATCTGCCTTCAGTAACTTGATTACATTCACACGTTACTTGATGAGCAGCTCAAAGTCAGATTGGATTGTCGGACTCTACGATGGGGTCTTTAGACGATAACACCAGCAAACCAGTCGCCGAGTCTTTAGACAAAATACAATTTCTGATGGGGGTCTTGAGTCGACAGGCTGTCAGACCCTGGTCTCTTAAAGGAGTCTCGAGACATTAAACCGTCAGAATGGAATCTGACGTCAGTCTTGAGAGCACAGACCAGACGGACCAGTTGTCTTTATCATATTTAAATAACGAGGGCAGCCCATCCTTCATAAGGTCAGCCTGTCGCACCGAAATCGGGTTGCTGTTCGCGCAATTTCTGTCCCCCTCCAATCACTCCCATTTGGCGATCGGTGTATTATACCGGCCTCGCGTTGAGTTGCAATAAAAAAATGTAAAAAAACGAGGACAGCCTCCAACGTCACCTTCTCCGAGAAGAGTTTAAAAGGCTTCAGCATGGGATGCGTTTTAGCCTCTGGATCCTCCGCCTCTCCATACGTCCACTCTTGGGTGATCTGCAACGACGACCGGCAAAGAATAGCAACACTCAAGTGAAGGAAAATTGTCGTCACGGAATAATAATAATTTCACTCAGAGGTCACAAGGTGCTGTGCAGAAAGAGAAAAAGCGGGCTCAAATCCAACCGCCAAAACAAAGTATTTACAAAAAATACAACAAAGTCCTTACAAATAAGTGTGATGGGAATCACCTGATAATCTATTGGCGGTGGGTGTTTTTCCCCCCCCCCCCATAATGCAATGCGGTTTCAATTAGCCACCATCTTTGCTCACACTGGCTTGTGTACATTTTGTAATTGGCAATTAAAGCAAAGTCATCTGATTTGTTTTCTTCAAATTCAAACAAGCTCGTGATGGTAATTTCCCATAATTTTTATTTACTTTTAAGTTTTGATGTTGAGATGAACATTACAATACTAATATTTAATCATTAGTTACATGTATAGTCATTAAGTCATTGATTAAAATCAATTGAGGTGCTTCTGATACACGACTTATGTTTGTGAAAAAAAATATTTCTCATGAGACACAATTGTTTTTTGATCTCGATTGTATATTTTTTTTATCCACAATTTCCCTTTGCTTCAACGCTGTCCGATGTTTTGTTTCGGCCACTGTGTTGACCCGGGTCACTCTTACAGAATGAGACTCGTCCCCGCCGCCCGGTTACACAAAATAAACTTGAAACATGTGCACGAGCATCGATTATTTTCGATCGGTACAAGTGAATTACAATGTTAGTCTCCTTGACCGCCCACTGCATCCACTGGGGGATGGTGCAATCACCACTTTCCTTTTACGAAATAATTGAGATGCATCACGGTGGGGTCTTCTTTTTCAATTCGCGTGCGTTTCATGCGTATGACCGTCAAACGCCTCGTCTGTCAGTTGTGCAATGTTCCTTCAGGACCCCTGTCATCATTCTCTGCAATATTGACGTTTTGATTGTCTTTTGTTGTTGTTGTTGTCGCTGTCGCTGCTGCTCGTGCACCACAACGAATCGCCCGTGCAAAACAGCCGGGCAGCCGGCTCAACGGGACCACCCCCCGTGTAACGAACGAACCGAACTCAAACTTTGTGATCGCTACACCCTCCGGGAGCCATTCATTCAGAATCAGAATCTTTATGAAGAGCGGAGGAGAAATCCGGTGAGCTGTGAAGCTCTTTTTCAAAGATGTCCGGTCGGGGTACGGGGTCAGAAAGTTACAACAACAAACAATACGAAAACCGATTGGAGTGCAAAATAGAGGGAAGCTAATCACTAAAACTAAATCATAGGAGGACAAATTGCATAAGTACATCGATTTATGCAGGTTTTTCAACACTAAATGGGCTCGGCATCAAAACAACAACAACAGTGCCAGGCCACACCAAGGCAACAACACACAGTCCCCCCATTCACTCACCTTGTCCAGTGCCCAGCGGTCGTGAGTGTTCTCCGCGTATTTGTTGATGAGGAAGTCGAGCTTCTCCGGGATGATGATGCTGCGCACGGACACAGCGAATGCGTGGGGACAACGGGCGCGTGGGCACGATGAGCGTGGGCACAGTGAGAGCGTGGGCACAGCGAGCGAATGATGAAGTAAAATGGACTGTGAGACATCCGATCGGATACTTTGTCTCAAGACATGACGCCGAATTCACGATGGGAGAAAATATGAAATACAAATGCGAGCCGCAGAATGTATTAATACGGCTCGGTAGCCGTGAAAAGAAATTTAAAAACATGTACAAATATTATTATAATAACAACCGCGTTCGAGGGAAAGGCGTTTCCGTTTGGACGCGACCGGGCGGCGGAGCGGGGCGACCGCCGGCGTGTACACCGACCTGACCGTGTCCTTGGGCCTCGGCTCGAAGTTTCCGTCGGCGTCGACGGAGACCTGCTTCTCCAGCGCCGCCATGTACTGCGACTCCATGTAGTCGGGGGGCAGCGCGCCCGCGATGCCGCTCAGGCACGGCAGCGCCATCTTGAAGAGCTCGGGCTCGTAGCGCTGTGCGGTGTGTGGGGGGGGGGCACGTGGAGAGACGCGCGGCGGGGCACGAGGGGGGCACAAAGGGGGGGGCACAAAGGGGGGGGTGCACGCGGTCACGGGACGGTGAGCAGCATGGAGGTGCGGGTTTTGCCACGATTTTGGCGACGCTACGAATCTTTTAGACTGGAGGAATCTGATGGGCTATGACGCTCTTTTTCACAGATGTCCCAGTATGGATGGGTGGATGGGTCAGCAAGTTACAGCAGAAAATAATTTTAAAAAACGATCCGATTGCAAGTCACTCAATAAAAATAAATATGAAATACTTTCACGATATAAGTCCAATTCATCAAGCTTGAGCAAGGCAGCAAATACAACAACAAAACAGTCCCAGACCACACCAAGGTAACGCCACACAATAAGTGGTCCCTCAATACGATGGCCACATTATCATTGAACTGTCGACACCACACGGGTCAGGATCAACCTTAAAAATCGCATTTGCAAATGTGTGACTGCTGTATCCAGCACTAGCCTTCCACTTCAGGGTGATATAAGGTCCACGACAGCCGTTTCGTTCATTTTGTAAAAATGTACCAATGATAATAGGTTTTTCCCTTTTCTTCTGGCAACAAAACAGCTGTGTTAAGATGTTAAAACACCAAACCGAAACCTTTTACAATGAATCATGTCTGCATTAACCACAATGCTTGTGGTCAGAATGCAAACAAAAAACATACTCTGATAATATATGCATTGTCCTTGAAAGTGATTGGTCCACACTAGAGACAGCTTTCTTTTGAGCCTCGTCTCAAACGGTGTTAGACCAGAGGACGCCAAAAGGCGTGCAGCCTAAAGACAACCCACTACCAGAGTAATGAGAGTTCGGGGTGAGCAGCTACATCATGGGACCTCCTTTGCCAGTACCAAAATATGATAATAGGTTTTTCCCCTTTTTTCTGGCAACAAAACAGGTGTTAAGATGTTAAAACACCAAACTGAAACCATTTACAATGTCGTTGCTAACGGTAGGCGTCCCAAGATGACATCCGATGAAGAGATCGTTCGCGTGCGAGTGCATTGATGGATTGTTGCATCGCAGGATTTGTCAGAGGTAGCGTCTGCTTGGGGAAGCTTTCATCCAGCAGTGGATCGACCATGGTTGATAATGAATATGGATATTGTGTTATACTTTACTTCTTGCCAAAATACGTGAGGTAGCGAGCACAAATGATAAATAGCTGTTACCAAACGAGTAAGGAGAGCTTGGCGGTTATGTGTGTATGTACGTTGAACTTCTTTCGCACCGTACGTAGCCAACCGTGGCTAATCGGAGGTGCGGGGGAAGGACAACGAACTAAACACAAAAAGCAGTACCGAAGAAAAATTAGTTTTCAACGTAGATTTAAAAGCGCATAGTTCTATGACCTCGTCAGGGTTGTGCTACGCAGCTCTGGAGCGGCACGTGACGCATCGTGCCAAACAATACACGTGGTACAAAGACAAAGATCCCCCGTGTAGCCTTAACAGACTGTCGGGGCAAGTGCTGCTAGCGAGTAGCACCTATGAAGGCCGGAACGGCACACAAGGGGGTGGGTGGCCAGCACCACACCCGACCGCCTTTGTCTCCCCAGTGGCGATGTTTACGCACCGCACCAGGTTCTCATTTGAGGCTGAGTCGACCTAGAGGAGGTCCAGGACCGGTTCAGATAATCGTCACAGGTGTTGGCCGTGAGCGGGAATCGAACCCAGGTCACCGGGTTCATATCGCAGTGTAGCGCTAACCACTACACCACCGCTGCCCACAACCAAACACACATTGGACAGCCAGCCAGAGCTACTGGGAAGCGCTTTGACAAAATGGTTTAACCCAGTGTGGATTGTGGTTATGGCCCACGAGTGCCTGAATGTCACGTTCAAGTGGATTTTGTTTAACCGGGTGGCCAACTCAAGGTTGATGCAGGCCACCGAAATAACAAGCAAATGCGCGAAAATAAAACACAGCCCATGAAGTGAATGGATGTCGCTTGAGGAATCAATGAGCATTGCACGGACATAAATCAACGTCAAATACTAAAATCTCGTGCCGCGCGAGTCGGCCGGGGGCAGTTGATTTTTAGACCGAATAAAAGCACAGACACAATCAAAAGCCACCGACACATGAAACCGAGCGCGTGACGATTACTTTCAGCGAATGCCGATAGCGCAGCCGACTTGAAACAAATGGCTGAACTTTTGACTTAAATCTTTCGTGACTGCAGTAATTCAAATTCTTGGTTCTTTCGGTAAAGTCACGTAGATAAAAAAAAATTATAATAAAAAAATAAAAAAAGCAATAAGCCACAACGTTTCGATCGCAACACAAGCGGTCTTCATCAGGCGGAAAGAAAAGAGGGGAAAAGCCTCCAAATGCAAATGGGTTGGAAAAAAAACCACAAAGCAAGGCACCTGCTGCGCCAGCGACTCGAAGATGCCCCAGAAGAGCTTCCTGGTGAGGTGCAGCTCCTCCTCCGAAGCGACGCCCAAACCCAGCCACCCTCCGGGCAGACAGTAGTAGCGCCAGCACCGCTCGTAGTGGTTGGTGAGCAGCTGCAACCACAACCGCAACGAAACAACGACGGTTACGACGATGGCAACGACGCCACGTTAATATAAAACAAGGGAGCCGTCGCCCTCGTTTTCACCCGCTCTGTCCACTTTCTTTTTAAAATAATCTTCTCTCACCTTCCCCTAAAAACTACGACGTACCCCACTCGCGGTCCCCGCTCGGTGCGGCATCGAGCCTACTCTCCTGCCCGTCTCTAAACCCAGGTGCATGGCGTTCGGGACCGAGGCTCGCGGAGTTTCTCTACCGCCCTCCCCGCGTCGCAGTTTGTGTGTTCCGTACCGGGCTCCCACTGAAATCATTTTTTTTTTAATAAGGTCAGCGCAACTGGACCGACGATCCAGAGGTTGCCGGATTCAATTCGATTCGATCTCCCGGCACAACCTCGGTGGGAGGTTATTCAGATCCCACCCAATTCTCCAAAAGCAACAAAACCGTTAAGACGACAGTTTGGTTCATAGTGGTTCATCTACAGGAGAGTTATACTGGTAGGAACCTCCTGGTTACACCAGCCCACAGAGGATTATTGTGTCCGTCGTGCAGGGAGGGGCTGGGTGGGGAGGGAGGGGCTGGGTGCGGAGGGGAGGGTGGGGAGGGGCTGGGTGGGGAGGGTGGGGCTTGGTGGGGGGTGGGAGAGGTGGGGCCGGGTGGGGAGGGGCTGGTCACCCCGTGGTGCCCTTATAAAACTCAACGTTTAACCTACTCACACCGGCTTGTGCCCGCCCTCACAGTCGGGCATATTTGCGGAATACACCACGCCGCCGTTGACCCTGGCCATTGACCGAGCAACCCAACGTTTCTACCAGCTCCCTCCTCAGGAATGTGTTACTGGGCTAAAAACAAAAAACGGTCCCACAGAGAAACCAGTCCGTTGGCTGATGCGTTTTGTTCGCCGCCGGTCGTGAACTCGGCGCCCCCCCACCTTGAGCGGCATCTTGGAGTGCTCGTTGAGGAGGGGGACGTCGAACGACAGCCGGCGCAGAAGGTGCTGCATCATCGAGGGGCGCAGCTGCCTGCACTCGGCGTTGGCAGCAGGGAGCAGGCGCACAAGAGCGAGAAAGGGGGAGATCGCGGTCTCCACAGGCGCTTCCCCGACATCACCGCGTGCTCGTTACCTGAAAACTAAGCTGCGAACTTTTTCATTTTATTTTACCAGGTAAGGCCACCGAGTGATGTGTCGGAAGCGACCTGGCCACAATTGATGTCAGAACGAAGTGGCTTATCACGTGGACATTGAAAGCAGCGGCCAGATACTCTGAACGCGTGGTGATTCCTAATGCGGAGGTAAAAACTGGAAGACCCGGAGAAAAATCCACGCGGCCGCGGGGAGAACACGCAAACTCCAAATATACAGGCGTCAGGGTCAGGATTGTAACCACGACCTCTTGCATACCAGGCGAGGGAGTTAACGTTTCGCCACCGTGGCACCCCGACGGATTCCGGCTATGAGGGGCCTACGGCTAATTGGAAGGATGTATTATTACATTTTGCAAAGAAAGAATATCGAAGTCATCGAACATATTGATTAATTTACCGATGTAAAATGAACACATTTATTTGACTCAAGGTAAATTCACCAAACTTCAGATCACTCGGCTGCACTCTCTCCAAGCTTCAGTCGTGGCAAAGTGTCCGAATGATGTCATCGTGATCGAAGGACGAGACTCGTGAGAGTCCTTCCCGGGTGAACGAGCGTCACAACAACAACAACAACGCCCCCCCTCCCCGCTCCGTGTCCCCCCGCGGCAAAACCGACCCGCAGACGGAGATGAGGCAGTCCTCGATGGCGTCCCTCTGCGCCTTGGTGAGCGAGCGGCCCTTGGAGAGCTTGTACACGGTGTGCAGCATCGAGTCCACCAGCGTGGCGTGGTGCTCCGTCTCGGCAAACAGCGGCGCGCACTTGGTGATGAGCGGCAGCACCGCCGTGCTCAGGTAGCGGTACATCGCCAGCGCCATGTCCGTGGAGCTCAGCAGCGGCTGGAGCGTGGCAGCAAGGGAGGGATGAACGGAGGGGGGGGACGCGGGGTGGGTGGTGAGTTGTTAGGGGTGGTGGAGTTCGAGCTCAGTGAATTTTTTTCCCGCCCAGGGAAACCGGAGCCAGGGGGTCCCGGCAACGAGGCTCAAGGGGGGCCGCCGGGGTTGGTTTTTCCACTGCGGGAGATGAGCCGTGCCGTGCCGATCAACGTCACACCCCGCCCATTGGCCCTGGCCCTGATTGGCCTGGAGCCAGATTTAGACGACGTCACGGGTTTAACTTCTAGCTCGGCTCAGCTCATAGCCGGTGGAAAACCGTCCGCACCGTGAGAGCCCCCCACCCCCACGTTGTGCTAGTGGCTAAAAGGGGGATCAAAGTGTCAAAACCGGAGGGAAAAGTTTTATTTTTCGATTTAAAGCTTTCATGACTGCAGAGATTCATATTCTTGGTTCTTTCGCAATCATCATCAGGTGTGATGATGATTGCTTGTGTTGCAATCGAAACGTCGTGAGAATTGTATTGTTTTATTTTTATTAATTTATTATTTCCCTTCTACGTGACTTTACCGAAAGAACCAAGAAAAGTTTTACTCCAACGCCTCAAGAGCGTTACCCTGGAGGGCTGAGAGAGACAATTAAAGCATCTGTGAGATGGCTCGTGGAGCTGCGCGGTGCCTGAGGGACAGTTTATCATAGGGTGGGCATGGTGGGATGGGCAGGGTGGGATGGGCAAGGTGGAATGAGCGGTGGGATGAGTGGTGGGGTAGGGGTGGGGGTGGCTCACGTTGTCAAGGGAGGCGGCTGCGCGCAGGTCGGGCAGGAATCCGATGTCCAGGAGGTGCAGCAGGAACTCGCGGCTCTCGATGCCGTACACGCGGTCAAGGAAGAGCACGATGGGCGCCTTGTGGTCCGGGCAGAAGCCGGCAGACATGCGCGGTTGCACCACGCCACCGTCTGCCGCCGAACGCAACCACACACACACACACAACACGTGCGCACGCACATTCACTCTCCCACTCTCTCACTCTCTGTCAGGCTCACGAACTCTCACACTCACTAACTCTCACACTCACTAACTCACACACTCACTCTAACACTCTCTCACACACATGCTCCCACTCACTTTCTCTTACAATTCACTTATGCTCACACTCACTGTCTCTCACACTCACTGTCTCTCACACTCACTGTCTCTCACACTCACTAAATATCACACTCACTCTCACACTCTCCCACTCACTATCTCACTATCCCACTCTCTCACTCTCTCTTCGGCTCACAAACTCACACACTCACGAACTCTCACAATTACGAACCCTCACACACACTCACTCTCCAACAATCACACTCACAAAATCTCACATTCACTCACTGACTCTCACACTCACTAAATCTCACACTCTAACACTCTCCCACACACACATGCTTACTCTCCCACTCACTCTCTCTCACACATTCACTTACTCTCACACTCACTAACCCTCACACTAACACACTCTCCCACTTACTCACTCTCACACTCACCCACTCACATTCACTCTCAGAATCAGAATCTCAATTTAGAGAGACGGAGAGAGATTGCGTTTCCATACCTCTGTGCCCTTGCCCAAACGATCGACACTTTCAAACCACAGACATTTCAAGTGACCCGTCACGGAACGGCTAAATCACTCATCCTGCAAGAAGCTCTCAGCTTTCGTTCCCCGTGCCATAGCCCAACTCCCCGCGTCCGTTTTCACAAAAACTCTCGGAAAACTTCTGTCGACTTCGGGAAACGTCCCAACTGCCATCTGTCACAGCTACGGCGTCGCCATTTGTTGCTGGCCGCTTAAACGTTATCGCCCTCGGGGAACGGTGCTCAACAATCGTTTAAATACATATATAATAATGACCATGATGATGATTGAACTACCAAATAAAGCACAAATTCGGCCGCAGTTGGAGTCCTGTTGTGCCGCATCTCCGATTAGCACGGTTGGCTACGTACGGCGCGAACGAAGTTTCGACATACGTACGTACAAACAGACTGGCAACTCAGACACCCAGAAAGGCGGGGGAGCGGGCGGGGGTGGCGGCACCTTTCCCGATGGTGGGCATGTTGAACGTGATGCTGATAACCCCCTCCAAGTCTTCCAGGGGCACCAGGGATCGTAGGATTGCTCGGATTCTCAGCGCCTCTCCCTTCCCGGCTTGGATCAGCTGTAGGGAACACGTCGGGCAAAGAAGGGAGGCGGGTGGGGGGTGAGGGCCTTCCCCCTGTGAGCTAGCGCCGAGGTTTTTCGCGGCTGTTGCCGCGTCGCTCGCCGCCGTCTTGTCAGCGTTGTAGCTGAGCCGCTTGTGCGTTCCCAGATTCAGAGGTGACCCTGCAACTTGCAAGACGTCACAGAACGGTAAAAGGGTTGGGCACGTAATTAAGGAGGTGGCCAGATGGGGTCAAGGGTCAGATGACTGTGCTTCAGCCTTACGGTGGACGTTGAAGATCCTGTGGCATCTTTCGCACAATGTGCTTCGCGTCATGGTCCAAATTTTGTCAAGTTGGTATAAAAAAACGATGACGTACACGCGCGTACGTCATCGGAATGGGAAAGGGTTAATGAAACGATTGAAGGTCCCGTCAATTCGCTGCACTTGAAAACTTGGCTCAACTCTGGCCGTCTCTGCCTGTGATCGAGCGGTGCCGGATCGGTGCTCTGAAGCCCCAAATGGTCCGGGACCCCCCCCCCCCCCTCGAACATGTTGCGTTGTTAAAATGACCGCGGCTCACGCACATGCATCTCTGGTGCGCAGCGTCCGAGCAGATCGATGAGGGCCGAGTAGAAGGAGAGGATGGCGTGGCCGATGTGGAACGACCTCTTCCCCACCTCCTCCTCCTCCGTGCTGACCCTGGGCAACATTGCATCGTCATCACCGACGTTACATTCACACGCACTACACACACACACACTACGCACATAAACACACATACTGCATACACACACACACTACGTACACACAAACACTATGTACACACACACACTATGTACACACACACCATACACACTACGTACACATACAGACTAACTACACACGCACTACACACACACACTACGCACATACACACACACTGCATACACACACACTACGTACACACAAACACTATGTGCACACACACACTATGTACACACACACCATACACACTACGTACACATACAGACTAACTACACACGCACTACGAACACACACACACCACGTACACACGCACACATTCCGTACAAACACACACTACATACACACACACTACGTACACACACACACATTACGTACACGCACAAATTACGTACACACACAGACTACCTACACACACTACACACGTGTACACACACTACGTATACATTACGTACACACACTACGTACAAACACACACATTACGTACACCCACTACGTACACATTACGTACACACGCACACTACGTACACACACATTACGTACAAACACACACATTGCGTACAAACACACACTGCATACATACACACACAGACTACCTACACACGCACTACACACACACTACCCACAATTGCATACACCTAGACGCAAACACATGACACCTACACAAAAAGCACAAGCACACGTACACACACACACGTACGCACACACACGTACACACACACGTACACACACACTCGTATGCACACACACACGTGTGTGTTGTTATTTGACAATAACAACACACACGTGTGTTGTTATTTGACAATAACAACAAACACGATTGTGCTTCACATCTGGAAAGTGAATGGCAACTTTAGGGAGGAAGAAATTGTTTAAATAACACAAGCATTAAACAAACCGACAAAAAAAATCATTATTTATTCAATCCCCTACACGAAGGAAAGTGTGGATAAGGGTTTTAACTGAAAACCTGTTAAGGGATGCGATGAGAATACGGGACAACACCACACACACACACGCTCCGCTAAATAGAGTCGTTAAACAGTTCAAAGTGCAATTCGTCGTTAGTTCCTCGAGTTGTTTTGTTAATTTAGATGTGAAACGACATGACGGCTCAAACGTGGCCTGAGTCTTACAGGGAAAAAGGTGAGATGCATAACAACGATTTGTTGTTACGCGAGTGAGCAGACAATCACAATCGAGCATGCAAGTTCACATGGGGGACGGGGTGACCCGGTGACTCAGGAATCAGGAGACGCTGAACCAGCAACGCCGAGTTCCAGACCAGGTTCCAGCGGCTGCCTGTGATTCAACCGGGTTCTGAAGTGTAGCGAGATGCTGGTCTCGGCTCGGTCACGAATGACTCGCGTAGATAGAGACCCACAGACTCACACAGAGACCGATAGACTCGCATAGAGACCCATAGACTCGCATTTAGACCCATAGACTCGCATTGAGACCCATAGACTCGCATTGAGACCCATAGACTCGCATAGAGACCCATAGACTCGCATAGAGACCCACAAACTCACATAGAGACCCATAGACTCGCATAGAGACCCACAAACTCACATAGAGACCCATAGACTCGCATAGAGACCCACAGACTCATATAGGGACCCATAGACTCGCATAGAGACCCACAAACTCACATAGAGACCCATAGACTCGCATAGAGACCCATAGACTCGCATTGAGACCCATAGACTCGCATAGAGACCCATAGACTCGCATTGAGACCCATAGACTCGCATAGAGACCCATAGACTCGCATTGAGACCCATAGACTCGCATAGAGATCCATAGACTCGCATAGAGACTCAGACTCGCATAGATTGAATAGTGAAAAAACCAGGTTCTTAAGTGTGACGAGTTGATGGTCTAGGCCCAGTTACCACTGACTGTGCACAAAAATAAATCTAAATACTCATGGTTCGCGAGTTAATTTTGAATAATATTACTTTTTACACCACAATCTCTGTTAGATTCCGCCGAGAGAAGAATTGTAAGAAATTTGGAAACAGGTGAAGCGTTTACACCATTGGAACCTCATTTGCCAGTAAAAATATGATAATTGTTTTTTTATCCTTCTATCAGGCAACAAAACTGACACCTTTTTACAAGGAATCATGTTTACATAGACCACAATACCTGCAGTCATAATGCAAACAAAAAACATAACTCTGATAATGTGCACTGTCCTTGAAGTTGATTGGTCCACACCCGAGACAGCTTTCCTTAGAGCCTAGTCTCACATGGGTTGCGCCTTTTGGCGTCATCTGGTCCAGTGGCAGCTGTCCCTGTGTGTGGCACAGGGCGACTCGGCACCTGGCTGCCAGTAAAGGGGGGGGGGGGGGTGATGATTGCTGCTGTGTGTGATCCCAATTGAGAAAACATGCGGTGTGATTTATTCGAATTTGGAAAATGACACCACATGCAAGCAAATGCGGCTTTGGAAACGGCTGACGCCGTTATTTCTCCGTCTATGTTCAGTTCTCAAACGCAGTTGCCGTGATCGGCCTCTTCTGGGGATGAGCGTCACATGAACACACGAGCATTGTTTGGGACCATTTCTGGGGTATTTTCTGATTTTGTGAATGATCTAATAACGCTTAATAATTGTCCGCGCGTTCGCGCAAACAAGAACGACGTCACCCGATAACCACGGGGATGACCGCAGTTCGCGTGATGGTTTATCACGCGCCGATATTCTCTGTTGAACATGGGCCTCCGGGGGTATTAAGAATGTAAGGGAGACAAAGTGACAATCACACGCACACTTAGTTTGCACGGACACACACGCGCGGGGATTATTAACCGTGGAGGTTACGGAGACGACAAACTGCAGCGCCCACGTGAAACACTCTAGCCCACGTGAAATATCGCAGGCCACATAAGCAGCAGCGTGATGTATTTTCCGTACTCCATGGGGGTGGCGGAAAGCTGTCGGTCGAGGAGCCGTCACATTCTATGGAGCTGCTTATGTGGCGCGAGATATATGCGGAGTTGGTGGGGGGGTGGCATCTGTGGGGGGTTTGCAGTCCCACGATGCAGTCTCCCGAGGGGGGAGGGTTAGGAAGGACTCTCCGCCCGATGCAAAACCGTGCGACCGTAATGATTACCCCATGGCACTGCTCTTTTGAGCAAAGTCTTCGATGCGGCTCCTGGATTTACTGGAGGCCGGCGAGACAGCAGATGTCAGAGAGGGGACAAAGAAGAACAAATAAACGACAACGCAGAAATGTGACATGAACAGCGGCGGAGGCGGTGCTTACGGAGTTCTGGACAGCGAATACAATTTTTTACACAAAGTGGGGATACAATGTAAATGTACATTTGTGCGAGTTTACAAATATCCTCCTGCAGGGGGGCTCTCTCTCGAGCTCCGCCAAGTGGGGGTTCTTTTGCCAGTGAGCGGCAGGAGCAAGCAACCGCTTGCTCCTGCCAATCGGTGTGCGTGTGGTTTCTGGGTCGGGTCGCGTGCTCAGCACGGCAGTAGTCCCTCGGTTGACGCCTTTGATCCGTTCCACGAAAACTGCCGTTGACCGGAATAACTGTTCATCGAATTTACTCGTGAGTTGAAAAATAAGTAAGAACAGTCACTGAGTCTGCACGAGAGCTGTTACCACTGCTAAAACAGATAACGTGATGTTAACAAAGCCGGTGGAGGTACAAACGTTCATGAATGGCCGTCGCTGATTGCGCTGACTGGCTGCGGGCACGGCTCGGCCCAACTTACGAGCGCTTGGATTGGCCGAAATTGCCCACCCCCCCCCCCCCCCGTGTGTAATGTAAACATTTCCGTTGTTTGTATTTGCAAATAATAATAATAATTTACAACCCCTTTTGTCAATTCCCCTGCTGTAATGAAGATATTTCCGCGCCGTGTTGGCGTTGTTTAACCGTACTCGGGGGGCGGGTGGGGGAGGGGGGCTAGAACCAGTTCAGATTCCACTCGCCACCGATGTTAGCCCGTGGCCAGCAATCGAACCACTGCCCAGCACGTGAGAGGCATTCGAGTACGCGTGTGTTGACACGGTGTCTGTACGTGTACACGTTGACATGCGTGCACGACCCATCGGTGATTTTAGGGTCCCGCCACCCAATGATCCCACCAAGTTTGTGCGGTCAAAGCCCTCCACCACCCCGACGTGGCCAAAACGAACGGATCGTCGCGTTTGAGACTAACGCGCGGTGTGTAGCACGCATGTAAGTGTAACACGTGGCGTGTAACACCCGACGCATAACACACGTGTAAGTGTGACTTGTGGCGTGGAGCACACGTGTGAGTGTAACACGTGGCGTGTAACACCCGGCGCATAACACACGTGTAAGTGTGACATGTGGCGTGTAGCACGCGTGTGAGTGTAACGCCCGGCGTGTAACACAAGCGTAACAGCGAGGCCGACTCACGGGGCTCCGCGCTTGTGGCCTGCCACGGGCGGGGCGCTGCGGTCGGGCTCCTCCGCCACTTTGATGGCGTCCTCGATGGCCAAGAGGAGGCCCTGGCCGCCCTCTCCGCGCAGCGCCGGCCCGAAGCACTCGGGCCTCCGGATGAGCAGCCGCACCACCACGTTGGCGTTCTCCTCCACGCTCTCGCCTGCACGCACGCGGGACGGAGACATGGGGGCGTGGGGGAGGGGGGCACTAGCATCGAGCCGAGCTCGTGTCCCGACTGCCGGTTCGCTCTCGGTTCAGCACGTGCGGCCGCCCTGGTTATTACCGTGGGTGCGTCAACGTTCGCACCTCCGATTAACACGGTTGCCTACGTACGGTCGGTGAAACAAGTCCAGCGTGTATTTTTTTGGGTGCCGCTTGCGTGTCTCTCTCTCTCGCCTTGTGGTGAGATGTTAACTACCTCGCCTGGTATGCAGGAGGTCATGGGTTCGATCCCGACCCTGACGCCTGCTCTATATTTGGAGTCTGCGTGTCTCTCTCCCCGTGGTCGCGTGAATTTTTCTCCGGCTCCTCCGGTTTTTCCCTCCACATTTAGATTCAACGTGCCGTTCAGAGTATTTTGGCCGCTATAGATTTCCACACGACGATAAGCCACTTCGTTGAGCCTATCATTTGCGATGGCCACGTCGCCACTGAAAACGAGCTATGCACAGCTAGGCATTGGCAAGGTAAGGTAAAAGTGTAAAAAAAACGAGCCTACCTTTACCCTACCTTTTACCTTACCACAATACAATCACTCTACCCTACCTTTTACCCTTTAGCAGGTAAGGTAAAAGGTAAAAAGCAACGAGCCTACCTTTACCCTGTTACCCTTTACCCTTACTCCTTGGCATGTCGACACCTTTACCTTTACCCTTTTACCCGGTAAAAAGGGTACAATTACCTTACCTTGCCGAGGCCTATGCACAGCTAAGTGGGGCCTTACCTGGCCAAATCTAGAAACAAATAAAATACTGTTTTATAGTTTAGACTTTTTTTTTTTACGTACAAAGCCGGCGGTAACCCTGCCCAGGCCGCGGCCAACGCCTGGCCGGCGCTCCTCACCGTTGACGAAGACGGCGAAGCGAAGGAAGTCGAGGAAACGCTCGCCCTCGATGGGGTTCCAGCCGATGTCAGGGCCACCCGCGCGCCAGCAGCATGGGGCTGCTCTGCAGGCCGCAAGCCGCCAGGTACTTCACCACCTTGCATGCGCAGGACGGACACGCGCAGGCGCGCGGTGCGGCGTGCGTGGGTTAGGCGCAATGACGCGACGCCGCATGCGGCTGCCCAGTCGCTCTGTATGTACGTACGTGCGTTGAACTTCTTTAGCACCGCGTGTGGCCAACCATGAAAATCGGAAGTGCGGGGAGGTGGGGGAGGCACAACAAACTAAAACACAAAAAGCAGTCCTGAAGAAATTAGGTTTCAACCTAGATTTTGAAGAAAACTTTTGCTCGTGTCTGTTTAGTCTTTATGATTACCACCCAGCATCCTCAACAGCCTCGATGCATCGCTTCAGGGACCGCTCATGGGTTATTTTGCACAGAGCGCAAAGGCGGAGTGTTCTCTTACGAGCGCGTGTCCACGTGTTAGTCCGTTAGTCCGGCCTGCACTGCACTTCTGTGTCGATGGATTTCTTTCTCTCATCATTTACACATTGGGTGCTCCACAATCGTGGACACAAACTGGACTGAGGTGACAAGGCCACTCAACTTAACAGTGGGCCCCACCTAGCAGACACGAGTAGAGTCATATATTAACTTCTGTGACGAATGGGCTTCTGCACAGGACAGAAAGAGAAGGTAGCCAAATTCATGGACTCATAGTTAGGGACTGCACTTTGCAATGTGGTATAATAATACAAATTTACATCCCTTTCTCAATCCACTGCTGGATGAGGGCATCCCCGCATCGTGCGAGTTGCAACGACAACACATTGCCAAGCTGGTCAGTGCGGGCAGGTAAAAGTCGCGGGAGCGTAGACGTGGGAGCATAGTAGTGCAGTACAGCGATTGATTTCGCCGTCGTCATCAGGACGTCCACCGTGCAAGCTTCCAGAGAGTCTACAGCCTTCCGGCACGTGGCAATGCGCCGTTAGTCGGCACGTGGCAATGCACCGTTAGGTGTCACGTGGCAATGTGCCGTTGGGTGGCATGTGGCAATGCGCCGTTGGTCGGCACGTGGCAATGCACCATTGGTCGCCACGTGGCAATGTGCCGTTGGTCGGCACGTGGCAATGTGCCGTTGGTCGGCACGTGGCAATGTGCCGTTGGTCGGCACGTGGCAATGCGCCGTTGGTCGGCACGTGGCAATGCGCCGTTGGTCGGCACGTGGCAATGTGTCGTTGGTCGGCACGTGGCAATGCGCATTGGGTGCCACACTTACCTTCTCCAGGTCGGGTTCCGTCAAGGCGAGAGCGAGTTCGTTGTTGTCCATCACGGACGCCGCCGCCACGTCCAGGGGCGTGGAGCCCTTGATTCCAAACGACGCTGCAATCGGAACGCCGGGGGTGGGGGGTTGGGGTTAGCCAGGCGGCACGACAAAGCTAAGCTTAAAGACTAAACCATTTTTATTTTAACCAGGTAAGGCCCCGCTGAGCTAAATATAGCTCTTTTTCAGAAGCGACCTGGCTATCACAAATGATTGCTAAACGAAGTGGCTTATCATCATGTGGACATGTATAGCAGACAGACACTGTAAACGCGTGATGTTGATTATAAACATGGAGATAAAAACCGGAGGGAACTGGAGGAAGAATCCACGTGACCACGGGGATAGAGAGACATGCAAGCTCCAGGGTATTTGGCTGCTATAAATGTCCACGGGATGAGTCACTTGCGTTGAGCTATCATTTGTGGCCAGGTCGTTTCTGAAAAAGCAGCTACGTAGGCTCAGTGGACCTGACCTGATAAGATAAAATTGCTTCGTAGTGCAGTTATAAGTTTTATGTCATTATCGTCGCGAACGCTGGACGCGGGCCCGGAGATCGGTTGATGGGTACACGCCAACGGGAGCGGCTCACCATTGCCCAGCCCGAAGCTGCTATTCTCCAGCAGGTAGCTCAGGTGCTCAAACATGGACTTCTGGTTCTGCCGGCTGATGCGGCAGAAGTAGCAGAGGAATCGACAGCAGTTCGCCACCATCTTAGGGAAGGTGATCTCCTGTGGGGGGGGGGGCGGGGGGCGGAGGAGGGGGCACATCAACAACCAAGTTATCTTGATAAAGGATTTTTGTTTTTTGTTTGGGTTAGATCGCGTACATATAAACGTGTAATTGTAACTCGCCACCACCCGACACAGCCAATTGGTACTGGTTTTGTCACGTACACAAACAAAAAAACGTGACCAATTGGGGACTACTTCAGCACACCGGTTGCGTGTTTGGAGAGTAAACCCAACGGTGTTTACAATTCGAGTACGACGTTTCACAGGGCGCTTACAAAAAACAGCTTCATCGGGCGATTAGTCATAATTGTGACGAAGTCCTCCAAGTGAACGGAGTTACAAGTTTTGATTTAAAGCTTTCGTGACTGCAGGGATTCATATTCTTAGTTCTTTTGGTAAAGTCAAGTAGAAGGGAAACAATATAAGAATAAAAATATAAAACAATAGAAATTCTCACGACGTTTTGACTGCAACACAAGCAATTATCATCAGGTGTGAAATCCACAGCAATAAAAGGAGTTACAAGTGTTCTTGTGTGTAACCGAGTGAGAACTCTAGGGGCCAGTATGTCTTGTTTGGTGTTGTAAACTTCTTACCCACCCCTACTGGACATCTGTGACAAATATCTTTACAGCTCATCGGATTCCTCCAGGATAATATTCACATTCTGAAAAAAGATTCTGCATGTATGTATGTTGAACTTCTTTTCGCACCGTACGTAGCCAACCGTGCTAATCGGAGGTGCGGGGGAAGGACAAAAAAACTGAACACAAAAAGCAGTTCTAAAGAAATTCAGTTTTCAATCTAGATTTAAAAGTGCATAGCTCCAGTGATTTCCTAGATATCGGAAGAGCATTCCAGACAGCCACAGAAGAACATCTGAAAGCGCGTGACGCGGTGACCGTCTTTGTTCAACGGCTAGCCAAAAGCTGCTGTGAGGATGAGCGGAGTTTTGGGTGATGGTTTACGAGTCTCATTTGCGAGAGTGACCCGGGGCATGAGTCTGTCAGCTGGAGGCGGTGATTGCTGCTGTGAGTAAAACCCAAATTTATACATTTTCGAATTGGGCAAACTTTGGACCGCAACGCCGGCACAGGGCGGCCTACCCTTGCGAACGATGTCAGGGGATCTTTACCGTCCACTGTGAGTGAAGCAGATTTCGTGCAATAGTATTATTTAAGACCTCGACGCAGAGGTGTTGTTTCTCCGTGTGCCTATGTGTGTGTCTCTCTCTGTGTGTCTCTGTGTTGTCTCTCTCTACTTGTGTGTCTGTCTGTGTGTCTGTGTATTGTCTCTCTCTCAAATTTAGCAATCTTTGGAAGAACGTAATCAACCAGGTAGGGTGTTGACTGTTGTGGTGGCCGACTCTGCGTGTTGTATTGCATTATATTTACCAGGTTTGTTTTCTCTTTCATTCGTACCTGATGATGATTGCTTGTGTTGAAATCGAAACGTCGTATGCTATTATTTAATTTATTTTTCTTTCTACGTGACTTTACCTAAAGAACCAGTAGTATTATAGTGGTTAACACACAGCGCAGTATTAACCAGGGCGGCCGCCGCGTTCGAACCGCAAACCTCTGCAACAAGCGACGAGCGCGCTACCGCCGGGGAGCGTCACCGCCTCGGGAAGGCCAAGTGCTGTCGTTTTGCATTGAGACCTAAAGAACTCAAAAACTATTTGGACATAGGAAAAGTAGTAGGGTTGAGTTTCACGTTCAAACGCGTCTAACTTTTGGATTATTCTCACTGTGGTTCTTTATTTTTTCAATCGTGATCATAGCGTAAAATCGCCCCCGACTGAGCAAACTTGGCAAGACTATCCTGAAAAGGAGACCTGAGCCTCCGATTGGTGTACAGAACACATAACCTTGGGCAGTCACGTGACCTCTCTGCACGACCTGATTGGAGGCTGACATCCCATTCGTCCACTAGGCGGAGCGACTGATTAGATTAGTCCAGATTTGGTTAGCTATATATTTTCCCGCACCTCCGTTCAGCACGGTTGGCTACGTACGGCGTGAAAGAAATTCGACATGCATGCGTGCATACGTGCTCGATACAAAACGGCGCTGGCAACATTGCCGCCGATGGTTGGCCTTTAAAGGAGCCATACCGTGGCACGGCATTGCGACCTTTGTTCTTGAAAGCATGAAACTCAACAAAAACCTGGGTGGGAAACAAACGCTCACCTGACCCTCGCCTCCACTCAGCACGTTCACCATCACCTCCATGACCGTCTCGTGCATCCCCAGGGCTCGCATCAAGTTTGGGTGCTGGTAGAACAGCTTGTTGTTCATGATGTTGCTGCACGCGCCAGGAGGGAGACTCGTTAATTGTAAATGAAAACAGACTGTCGGGGCAAGTGCCGTTGGCTAGCACCTGTGAAGGCCGGCACGGCACACGAGGGTGTGGGTGGCCAGCATCACGCCTGGCGGCAATTGTCTTCCCACTGGCGATGTTTACACACCGCACCAGGTACTCATTTGAGGCTGAGTCGACCTAGGGGAGGCCCAGGACTGGTTCAGATAACAGTCACTGGTGTTGGTGGACGAGACCAGGAATCAAACTCGGGTGGCCGGCTTCGTGGCGCGGTGTACCAACCGCTCCACTACCGCTCCCCTACTTTGTAATTTCACACCGCGCGTGGTGGCGCCCACACCTGCCTGATCCGGGACTTAGCAGGCGGATTCCAGGGGATGCATCGCGTGAGAATAATTACCAACCTCCAGGGTTTAGACAGGCAGCAGCAGAAGACAATACAGGGACTCCTCTACTCACAAACAAGTTAGGTTCGATAGGTCTGTTCGTAAGTCGATTTGTTCGTAAGTCCAACTTTACTCCTGTCGATTCCAAACGTGTTGTGCGGCATGTACACTAAACACGGGGAATGGCTTTAAAAGTTTTATAATCTCCTGTAGATGCAGATGCCATTAGATCTTCACGTTCTGCAGATGTAGATGCCATCGATTGCGGCTGTCGGTCCGAACAGGCAACTGGACACACGGACACGTTTGTTCGTATCTCTGAAAGTTCGTACGTCGAATAGTTCCCAAGTGCAGGAATCCCTGTATAGTAAGTAGCCTAAACAGATTTAACACGTGACCACGGCTATCAACGTTAACAACGGCGGTTATAACAATCGGACAAATATAAATACATATTACATTTTTTCTACGGAACCCCATCAAATCCCCGTGCTGCATCACCCAATGCCGCGGATCATGAGCTGCTCCTCCTCCTTGCCCATGCGCACACGCAGCAGCGAGCGGATCTGCCCGAGCGAGGCGAGAAGGTCGAGCGTGTCCTCGATGGAGTTGTCGCTGATGGTGTACGTCTTGGGCAACGCGCGCATCAGCTCGCCGATGCCGTCATACTGCCGGTGGAGCAGGCCGAACATGGCGCGCACCAGCTCGGGGTCGGCCACGCGCGACTCCTGCGCCCAGTGGATCATCACCGTCGAGATGAGCTCGTGCAGCGTGGCTGGGGGGCGAGGTGGAGGAGGGGGAGGAGGAGGGGGGAGATGGTGGGGTGGGACAGGAGAGAGGTGGGGGGAAAAGGAGGTGAGTGGGGGGAGAGGTGAGTGGGGGGAGAGGTGGTGAGTGGGGGGAGAGGTGGTGAGTGGGGGAGAGACGGTGAGTGGGGGGAGAGCAAGTGAGTGGGGGTAGGGATCAGAGTAGAGGAGTAGTGAAGAGGAAGGGGTAGAGGGCAGGGGAGTGGAGGGGAGTGTGTACAAGGGGAGGAGACCAGAGAGCAAGGTGGAGAAGGAAAGCGATGGAAGGGATAGGAATTGGTTGGGAGAAGAGGAGATTTGTATTAGGGGGGGGGGGGTTGGAAAGAAAGAGACGGGACACACGGCCGTCAATATTACGTGGAGAACGTTTACGGTGAATTTGCAGGAGATGACGTGTGTCTGCACGCGAGGCTTGGGCCTGTGGGCGTTGCCATCTGCCCCGAGACTCACACGGCTTCTTCTCCTCCTCGTCTTGAGGCTTATCCTCCTCCTTGGCCTTGCGCAGGTTCTTCACGCGCTCCACCAGGGACATCAGCTTCCCGCGCCACGATGGGTCAGCCTCCCCTTCCTCCTCCTCCTCCACCTCAAGCTCAAAGCCTGGCCAAGCAGCGCCGATGTCACCGTCGTCGTCATCATCATCATCGGCATCTCCACCACGAGTGCTACCACTATTACCACCGCTAAATTCACCTTTGCACCATCACTACCATCAATGAAACTAAACGATATTTTAATTTTACCAGGTAAGGCCCACTGAGCTATGTCGCTCTTTTTCAGAAGCGACCTGGCCACAAACGATAGCTCAAGGAAGTGGCTTATCACGTGGATTTTATTTTTTTATAGCAGCCAAATACCATACACGCACATTGATTCTAAATGTGGAGGGAAAAACCGGAGGACCCGGAGAAAAATCCACGCGACCACCTGGAGAGAGACACGCAAACTCCAAATATAGAGAAGGTGTCAGGGTTGGGATCGAACCCACGACCTCCTGTATCCCCTGTGAGGTAGTTAACATCTCGCCACCATCGCAGCCATATAATATAATTTCCGATCCGCTGCTGGACGAAGACTTCCCCCGCGCTGTGTTGAAAGCGGGGGTCGCTTGATTTGGACCACGACATCATGCTCCAATTTTTTGTATTTGTTTCCAACTACTCGCAAAGTGCTTAATTGGGCAAAGTCACAGAGCAATGGCCACTTGCAGGCCGGTGCTGAATTCACATTCTGCCTCACAGGGACAGCTGCCACCGGGAGTCCCCTGCCATGGGCATGGAATAAATATAAAGCATCGATGATGATAATGATGATGATTGTGATCATCATCATTATGATCATCATGATATCCTGGCATATTTACTATCCACAGAGGGTATATACCCTATATCCTAGCAGATTCACTCACCACAGATGGTACATTCCATGTCCTGGCATCTTCACTACCCACAGATGGTATATTCCATATACAACAGAGGATGCTCTCACCGCAATGCAGCAGCAGATCATGATGGAAATTCTCCAGTTTCTCCTGAACCTCATCAGGACATGGGCTCTCCTCATCCTCCGCAATGTTCTTGAAGCTGACCAGCATGTTGACCTGCACAACAAAGACAAAGATCCCCCATAAAGTCTTTAACAGACTTAGGGCAAGTGCTGTGAGCGACCACCTATGAATGCCAGCACGACTCACAGATGGTTTAGTGAGTGGCCAGCAACATGCCCGGCCGCCTTTGTCTCCCCATTGCTGACTGTTATACATCACAAGGTACCAATTTGAGTCGACCTAGTGGAGGCCCAGGACCAGTTCAGATATTTGTCACCGACGTTGGCCGTGAGCGGGAAGCGTACTCGGGTCGCCGGGTTCGTAGCGCAGTGACCCAACCACTACGCTAACGCTGCCCACCTGGATAACAAACACACGCATGGTGATCCATCCTCTTTCCCATTACGAGCAGCAATGAGAATGAGTAGAATATGATGAGTGAATGAGGGAGTGAACGTGAGGGCGAGTGTAAGGCTATAGCGGTGGTGGCTGTGGGTGAGTGAGTAGGTGAGCGAGCGGGTGAGCGAGCGGGTGAGTGAACGTGAGGGAGAGAGTAAGGCTACAGCAGTGGTGGCTGTGTGTGAGCAGGTGAGCGAGTCCGATGAGCGAGCGAGCGGGTGAGTGTGCGTGCCGTGGGTCCGCGCGACCCTCGGAGTCACCTGTTCCTGCGGCGGCGAGCGGAACTCCTTGGTCTTGCGCGCGGTGTGCGCGGCCGACATGTTGAGCGCCTGCATGACCTCGTCGTAGCGGAACTTCTGGTTCGCCTGGACCTTGGCAACGAAGGCGTCCGAGAACGCCACGATCGCCTCGATGCGGTGGCGCAGCTGGCACTCGCACAGGTACTCCAGAAGGTGGCACATCTAGGCAGGGCGGCACACGACAGCCCATGTCGCCGTGACTCGGCCCACATCGTCAGTTCGTCCCGCATCGACGATGCGACAGGCATGGTCGGTGCCACCGGCATTGTTGATCCGAATGGCATCGTCGATGCCACTGGCATGATAGGTGTGACCAGCATCGTTGATTCAACTGGCATCGTTGATTCAACAAGCTCCAAATTTGAGTTATATCGCGTCAATGGGATGCTCCCGCCTGTTTAATGGTCAGCACACTGGGCTCACGATTCAGAGGTCAACAACTCGATTCTAGATCACGGAGCAGCAGTTGAAACAATGACGGTACAAGCTTATTAAATTCCCCCCCTCCCCCACCCCCCTTATCGGCGCCTCTGCCGAGCAGTAGAAATGGGCTCAACCAGTTAGTAGATCGGCAGGTCGTGTGTGTTGGGATAAAGCGTGGGTACTCCAACCCCTTGCAGGATGTCTGGCCAGTGTGGACGAGTACGCCATCATAACCTCCCTAGTGGGGCTCTCTGGAACTCCCTGTAGTGAAGCCGTCTCTGCCAGCAGTGTTCGTGAGCAGGGAATTGGAGGCCTGCGCCTTTATTGTAAAGCGCCGGAATGGTGACCGAATGCCAAGATGCTGCACATTGACAGATATATTTCACAGCCAAGAATCAAAGAGTCCTTGCAATGGCAACAGAATCACATCAGGCCCAGGGCAAGGCCATGATAATTAAAAACATGTATTCTATGCTCACAAAGTGCAGAACAAAGTTGAATGTAATTTTTTGGTTGTTGGAGCGGTTGGTGATGCACTTGAGAACCCAGTGTCATAAACGGGTAACCCCCGGAATTGAACACTGGCATCCCAGCGCGCCGACCTCAGAGCCAGCCGGCCGACCTCGTAGTGAACCTCGAGCCCCTTCAGCCGGTTTAAATCAAAAAAGTCTCACGAACCCCGAAGCGGCTGGGCCCACCCTTCCCCTCCACGCCCTCTCACCTGCAACTTCACCGGTTCCACGAGCTTCATGTAGAGCAGGCCCTCGCCAGCGATCACCTCCTCCTCCCCTTCCCCGTCGCCGTCGCCCGCGGCCTTCTCCTTCCTCTCCGCATCGTCTGCCTCCTTCTCCCGCCCGCTCTCCTTCTCCACCTCGTCGTCGACGCCGCCGCGTCCGCGTCTCTTCCTCAACGCCCTCCTCCTCTTCGCTTTGGACGCGGCGTGCTCCGCCTCTCCCTCGACCATCTCCACATTCTCATCCCCTTCCTCGTCCTCCTCTTCGTCGTATTCATCCCCCTCCTCGTCCTCCTCGTCGTCGTCATAAAAATCGTCCTTCTCCTCCTCATCCCCGGCGCCTTCCAGCGCCAGCAACTCCTTCGCCGGGCTCCCGCCCCCGACCCCGTCGCCACCCGCCACCTCCTCCTCCTCCTCGTCTCTATGCTCCTTGAAGACGCCGGGGTCGATGAGGAGGAGGATGTGCCGCACGTCGTCGTCCGCGAACACGCCCATGACGAGCAGCGTGCACACGAGCTTGAGCAGCGGCACGAACAGGAACTCCGTGCTGCTGCCCACGGGGTCGCGGATGTGCCAGCCGCCGTCACGCACGGCCTCCGTCAGCATGTCCAGCGTCTTCACCTGTTGTTGGCGGCAGGGGCAACAGCAGCGGCGGTGAGTTGGTCCCACACAGAAAGGTCGAGAAGAACCAGGCCCAGGCGCGGGGGCCCTACAACTCGTGCATGTGTGTACACGTGCGTGTGCGCGTGTATTGTGTGTGTGTTGTGTTTGTTGAACTTATTTCGCACCATACGTAGTCAACCGAACTAATCGGAGGTGCGGGGTAAGGAGAGGATACTAAACACACCACTGCCACCACCACCACCACCGCTACTACCAATCAACACCACCACCGCCACGACCACCACGGCCACCGCCACTACCGCCACTACCGCCACTACGACCGCCGGGCACGCCCTTCCTGCGGGAGGGGGCGGTTGGGGAGGGCCGGATGAGAGCCTCACCTTGAGGATGCCGAGCGGGAATTCGGGGCTGTGCTGGTACACGCTGCCCAGCGACTTGACAAAGCTGATCTCGGACGAGTACATGAGCGGGCGGAGCGACGTGGTGAGCCCAACGCCCGGCAGCCCGTGCCGCTTGCTCTCGTCGGGGAACAGGGTGATGCTGCACGTCTCGTCCGTCATGGGCACGATGTACTCGTTGCTCATCATCAGGCGGACCGTCGAGTACGTCTGCAGGTGGATGTCGATGAGCAGGTCGTAGTAGCCGCTGCGCAGGAGGCCCGGAATGTACTTGGACTCGATGGCGTAGAGAAGCTGGTTCTCGGCGACGTGGCTGCAGAGGGCGTGCGACACGCGGCTGTTGCCCAGGGCGCACAGCGCCGAGTAGAGCTTCAGGGTGTAGAACTGGAACTTGAGCAGGTCCATGCGCTCGGAGAGTTCCAGGATGTCAATGCACCTGCGCGGTTGGGTGGGTGGAGGGGGGAGGAGCGGGGTGGAGGGGGGTGCCAAACATCGAGACGTGTTAATAGTGTCCCTGCGGCGTCGTCCGTCACGACCGCAATCGCGAAACGCCGTACAATAATTAACACGATCGTATCGAGGGAGAGAAGGAACCCGTGAATGAGAACGCTGTTAAGTGCAGACATCAACAACATTATGAAAAGGTAGGTAAGTTCATAATTTTTTGTGTGCGTGGGTATAAATGTTTTAGGTTTCCCTTAAAGATCACAGTACTGAGCACGCGTGATTCCTCTTCCTTGAGTTGTTTAAGACAAGGTGCTTTTGAATGTCGAGGCATTTTAAGGGCCCTGTAAAAATGCAATCCCCTGTCCAACCGACACACAACTCCCAACGACGAGACAAACCTATCGAACCGACCATTTAGTCTCAATCATCAACTACCAGGGCTGGATTAAGGCTATGAGGGGCCTAAGGATAATAGGAGGGAAGCTGCCTAAGTATGTATTACACATTACAAAGAAAAATTATAAAGTCATCAAACGTCTATATATTTTTTACTTATGTAAAAGTAACACATTTATTTGCCTCAAGGCAAGTACATCGAACGTAAATCATCCACTGCACTAATTTCTTCAAGCAAACAACACGTCTTTTTTCCGACGTTTATCTGTGGCAAAGTCACGAATTACGTCACGGTAATTAAAAAAACTGAGGGTCCGCGCTACCGTCGCTCCGCTAGGAATTCAATGTGGAACGGAGGGCCTAAAGGAGGGCCTCAAAAAAATATGAAAGCCTGAGGCCTTATTAGCCTATTGGGATAATCCGGCCCCGGTCACAAACACCTGCCCTTCTTTTCGTCCCACTGCTGACTAAAATAAAAAGGGAGGCTCGATCCTCCCGTCAACCGTCCACGCCGCCAATGGCCGACCATCAACCCGAATCGGCACCGCTCCGTGTATCCTACGGGGCCACCTGATGCACAAATGGCACCGTGGAAGATCCGGCGGCATTGCGAGTGTGCGCAGCCACGTGATCCCAAACCAACCGACCCACGTCGTAAACGACTCGCCCAGCGTCTGCCTTCACTCCGTCAAAGGAGGAATGGGTACGAGATCCGCTCTGCTTCCCAACAGACAATTGACGAGCGGGCAAAGCATCTCACGACGACATCTTTGCTCTGCTGTTATCAATCCGTGCTAAAGAGGAGGAGGAGGGAAGAGGAGGAGCCCCGCGGCGCGCGACCTGTTCTCCTCGGGGAAGTGCAGCGCCATCATGACGAGCGGATCGGTGCACTCCACCATCCAGCCCTCGCGCTCGCTCGTGCGCGCCACATCCACGTGCAGGAACTCGTTGGGCGTGCGGCTCCACAGCACCGGCATGAGCATCTGCACGTCGAGCCGCGGCGGGCACTGCGGCGTCGGATGCTGGCGCTCGCTCTTGAACATGCCGGCCGACAGCGGCATCACGTTCTGACGGGCGGCAATTAGGGAGAGGGAACGGGGAGGAAGCACCGGTTGACGGAGGTGGAGCGGCGGCAGCGGCAGCAGAGAGAGCAGCAGCAGGAACAGCAGCAGTGGCAGCAGGAGCAGAGGTTGCAGCAGTAATAAATAGCAGGAATAGCAGCAGCAGGAGCAGCAGTAGTCGCAGGAGCAGTAACAACAGCAGCAGGAGCAGAAGTAGCAGCAGTAGTAGTAGCAGCAGTAGCAGCAGCAGGACAAGCAGTAGTGGCAGGAGCAGTAACAACAGCAGCAGGAGCAGAAGTAGCAGCAGCAGTTGTAGTAGCAGAAATAGCAGCAGTAGCAGCAGCAGGATCAGCAGTAGTCGCAGAAGAAGTAATAACAGCAGCAGCAGAAACAGTAGCAGCAGTAGCAGCAGGAGCAGGACGAGCAGAAGCAGCAGCAAGAGCAGCAGCAGGAGCAGCCGGGGAGAGAAACGGAGAGGTTAGAGACGTCACCCCGGTGAGGCTTCTCTGCACTGGGCAGCGTATTGAGCTTATTCCAAAAAGTTATTTCATGAAAATAAACGTTCGTGATACCGCATTGGCAGTGATGCCCAAGCATAAATAACACACATTTTGGACATTTGTCAGTGACACTGCCTTAAAATAAATCCATATATGTGTATATATATATAAAATCGGTGACGTTTTGTCCACTGGTCATATTTCATAGCACATAATTCGACAGGCCACGCCATCTCTCTGGTCTCTCTGACACACATGCTAGGAAGGAGGACCGTTGCTCAACATTTCGCCAACGTTGCATTCCTAGTAATGAGTTCACCGATTTGCCAAACAAAACCCATCTCCTACCTTGATGCGGCCCAACTCAAACTGGAACATGTTGGTGCACGTGGGCTGCACGAACACGGCCGGGAAGACCTTGGTGCCAGGCTCAATCTGCGAATGACATGCGCACGATGACGAGAATAATCTCAATGACGACAATGACGACGACGGTGACAATGACGACGACAATGACGTCGACAATAACATCGACAATGACGACGACGATGACGACGACAATGACGTCGACAATAACGTCGACAATGACGACGACGATGACAATGACGACGACGACAATGACCTCGACAATAAAGTGGACAATGACGTCGCCAATGACGACAATGACGACGACGATGACAATGACGACGACGACGATGACAATGACGTCGACAATGACGTCAACAATGACGACGATGACGACAATGAAGTCGAGAATGACAACAACGACGACAATGACGACGATAATGACGACAAGAATGACGACGAGAATGACGACGACGATGACGACAGCGGCGGCGATGGAGGGAACGACAAACATCAGAGAAGGTGAACCGATTGACCGCAGGACGAGGTCAGAGTGTATGCACGTTCTCCCGGTGGTTGCGTGGATTTTTTCCATCGGATCCTCCGGGTTTTCCCTCCGCTTTGGTGAGCTATCATTTGTGGCCAGGTCTCTTCTGAAAATTAAGCAAATTCCTCAGTGGGCTTTGCCGGGTAGAATAAGGATGGTTTAATTTGATTTGTATGTGTTTAGGTGATTTGTTTACTTTTATAGCACTTTGCACTCCTGTCGTGTTTTTGTAACGTTTGTTGTGGGTAACGTCCTTACCCACCCCTACTGGACATAGCTAATCGGATTCCTCCTGCGGCATATATATTCCGACTCTGATAGCGACGCCCGTTACTGACACGGGAAAAGCCTCGCCGGGTCTCAAGAGGCATCCTGCGGCATCAGGATATTTGGCCAAGTCCATGACTGAGTGTTTGGCTTTTGGGAGGAAATCGGAGAGCCTGGAGGAAACCCACCAGGCATAAGTGGGGTAGGCCGAGACCCAGGGCTGCCAACTGTCTGGCGCCACTGTGTCCGACACGCTTTGCACTGTCCTTTTCCACACGTTCATGTCGCCATTAAGACTAAAATATCTAGCCGGACTTAACTCGGCCCAAGAGCGAGATCGATGGGATGGGGGCCTCCGAAGATCAAGTACGGGGGACTCGGTGTGCTTCGTGCAGCACGTGGACAGCGGCCTGTGGCTCACGTACCAGGCTCCGGTCTCCAAGACCACCCGCCTGGGCATCCTCATCCGCAAGGTGCGTGCCCGCCTCTCAGATCTGTCGCGCCCGTCTCCGCGACTGCGAGCGTGTCCCATGAACACGGGGTGGGCAGGCGAGCGGGCACCGCTCATACCTTACAGTAGGTGGGGATCTCCTTGGGTGGGGGCACGCGCACCGCCCGTACCTGATAGTAGGTGGGGATCTCCTTTCCATTGGCGTAGAACGTGAGGAGTCCGCTGCCGATGTCGATGAGGCAGCCGATGTCGATGCTGATGTTGTTGCGCCCCTGGCCTTGCTGCCCCCCAAACTCACCGCACCACGCCATGAAGCAGTTGCTGCGCTTGATGCTGATGAAGTCAGAGGTCGGGGGTGGGTACGCGGAGGGAAGTAACAAAAACATTATTATTATTCCATTTGCTTCTAGCAAAGGATGGGCAGCGATGGAACACTGTGAGAACGGCGTCAATGGCCAGACATGGTCCGACGCTCGTTGTTTGCCCAGGAAATACTCAATTGGGAGACACACAAAAGCCACATCGCCACCGCCTGCCAAAACTGCAACAGCCTACGTGGCGACACTCGGCGCGTCCGTGATTGCCTCGCTTTCTGTAAGAGTAACAAACGCGCTCACGGTGAAAGCATCGCCGAGCCTCAAGACACCTTTTAAGGAGGGTCGGTCCCTGTTGGGTTTCCTCAGTGGGGCAGCGGGAGGGAAGGGTGACAATGGCTCTGTGTTTCCCTCATTAACGTGCGGCGTAATTTTTCAAATTTTATCATTTCGGACCACGACCCTTGCGCACGCGACCTCCTATCTTTGTTCGAACGACGTCGCGTGAAACTTTGACGTCCGCTGTGAAGCAGACGATCCTCATCGTGCGCCAGCATTCTTCACGAATTTTCAGAGGGGGGGGTGGCCTCTTTCGCCGATAAGACATCATCAGTGTGTGAGGGCCGCCACATATTTCAAACCACTGGGGGTTTGACAGCAGCACGACGATGATGATAGGGGGTGTTTTCAGATGTTGTGTCTCGTCGGGGGGCCCGCACGTCAGCGGCCGCACTAAAGGCCACCAGGGAGCTGCCGGCCGCCAGTGGCCCACGGGGAACACCGCTGTACGGTTAACACGACCGCAGCATTAACAGGGGGAGGCCCCGTGGCACGAACCGCGGACAAGCGGTGAACGACCGCCGCTCTCGGGCCCGTGGTCGTAGCTCCCCGGGGCACGCCGCTCTGGCCGGCGCAATGTTTGTTTAAACGCGCGGCTCTCCACGCTCCTGGGCCTCGTGAGAAACCCACCGTCGCCCCGCGGCGCGCGGCCCTACCTGGTGTTCACCTTGCCCTTGTCGTCACCGAGCGTCACCATGACGCTGCGCACCTTCTCCAGGTCGAAGGTCTTCCCGTACTGGTGGAAGTCGGGCGTCACCCAGCCGACCCACACGCCCGTCGGCTCCTGGCCGGGGAAGATCTTCACGGAGTAGTAGTACTGCTCGCCGAGCCACACAAAGAGAAAGCCCCAGTATGGCCTTTAACAGACTGTTGGGGTGAGTGCCATTCGCGAGAACGGACATGGGGGAGGTTCCACTGTAGAGCAGTTACACACGGGGCTGCCACCACCCCGGGGATATCACTCTCTAGGAGCAGGGTAAGGGTCCCACTACTGGGACAACACAAGTCACCCAGGCCGAGTGTGGCCTTCCAGGTTATCCGTCTCCCAAGCTTTCGCCAGGCACTACCGAACATGCCCGCGGCAGCGCGCGGTGAAAAGCTTCCGAGATTTGACGTTGTCAGAGCTCCCACTGCTCGACACGCTAAAATGTCATAGTCACGGGCTAAACTAGACAATATTTATATTTTACCAGGTAAGGCCCACTGAGCTATGTAGCTCTCTTTCAGAAGTGACCTGGCCGCAAATGGTAGCTCAATGAAATTTAGAGCAGCCAAAACAGGTTTCAGGGTCAGAACGGAACCCACGACCTCCTTTGGAACAGGTGAGCTGGTTAACACCTCGACGCCGTGGCGTCCCTAGGCAGGGGGCGGCGACCGGGGGTCGAGAGGTCACGCACCAGCGTGGTCCTCATGAGCGTCTCCATGTCGTCGCGGTCGTCGGGCAGCACTTCCTCCTGCAGCCGCGTGTGCACGGGCATGGGCGGCGCCGCGGGCGCCTGCGCTTGAGACACTTTCCCCCGGCGCATGAGGAACCTAAAACGCCGAAGGGGGAATGGGGAGGGGGGGGCAGTTGGGGGGGGAGGGGGCAGGCAAACCGAGGAGGTCAGCGGATCCGCCGCCGGTCGTGATCGATCATCGAGGAATCCTCGCTACCACCGACCCCACGCGCCTTGCCTCTTTCTGTCGACCACCTAACGCGACGCCGTGGTTCGGTCGCAAATATGCTAAACTCGCCAAATCCAGAACTCGCGCACAGCGAGAATTTGCCGCAGCAGTAGTGTGATTGTTACATCGATTGTGGTGATTATAGGAATTGCGCTAATTCGGCGACGCACTTAGGCTTGAGGCGCGACGTCTTCTCCTGCGCCGCGTCCTTGTTGTTGCTGCTGCCACCGCTCGACTCGGCCGTCGGGGTCGGCGTAGGCGGCGCGAGCGACGACCCCGTCACCGACGTTCCTCCAGCCCCTCCCGCCCCCACCGGCGGAGAAGCAGTCCCGCCGGTCAACGCGGCAGCCGCCGCAGCCGCCGCCGCCGCGTCCTTGTCTCCCGGCGGCGACGCAAAGCCGAACGGCAGCTGGATCAGGTTCCCACGCGCAGCCGTCTTCTTGAGCACCTCGAACTCGGAATCGATGTCGATGTCCACCTCCTCCTCCTGCATGAGCGAGTTGAGGTGGCCGGCAAGCTGCGGCTTGTAGTCCTCGTAGCACTCCACGGGCATGCTGAGGCGGAAGAACACCAGGTCGTTGTTGCTGTTCTGCGTGCCGAACGTCCTGTGGGTGACCTTGAGGCACGGCGGGCTGTCCACCGTCCCGTCGATCCGCGTCACCTGGGGGGCGGTGGCGGATGCGGAGACGCGAGGGGAACGACGCGTCTCGGTCACTTTCGCAGCGGGCCTTGCGTGGACGCGCCGTATCCCAGCTGGCCAAGGCGACCCCCGCGAACTCTCCCTTCCCATCTAGGAAGCCCGTAAAAGCGAAACGTTGGGTCGACGTTGACCCGACGTTTCCAACCACGTGGCCAACGTTGGCCCCCGACGTTGCATGTTTAACGGGATGCTTGCTACCACATCGGCTGCTTTGGCCGGGTCGCCATGATGACAAAGAGATTCTGAGCTCAATGGGCCTCATGCGAGGACGTAAACCAGGGGTAGGGAAAAAATGCCAAGGGCCATTTGGATATTTATAACATATATTCGTGGGCCATACAAAATTTAATTTATGTTGCTATGAAAAAAGCGCCTAGATTTATTGAATTTTGAGTCGTGCCGTTGCCTTGGCAGGGCTAGACTAAATGATTTTGCGGGCCTTATACGGCCCGCGGGCCGGACGTTCCCCACCCCTGACGTAAATGGACCAGCTCACCCCGTCGACGGTGGATGCGGGGGGGGGGGCGGTGGAATGAGGGGAGGGAGGTGTAATGCAGACCAGGAGGTGGGACTGCTGAGACAAGGCCACAAGAGGATCTGGAGCTGAGAGGACAGATGGGACACGAGGTGGTGGAATTTAACTGGACCATGCCGTGGAGGCAAGCGTCGGTGGATCACTGGACAAAGGGATGGAAATAAATAAATAATATTGCGTTTCTATTTTTTCTCTTCGATACGGTACACTAATGTGAACCGTATTCATTTTAAATGTAATATTAGCTCCACTGAAGATGGTATCAAATCACCGCGCAAATAGCATGCCAGATGACCGCCGGCAAAGGCACTCCAGATCCAAACGAAAAAACGGTGGCAGAGAGGACAGCCACCAAGGAGACCGAGCGATGAAATGAGTTGACGTGCAGGCAGGAGCTGGGTGGACCGTTGCATCGTGGGATCGCGAAAGGTGCCGGAGACTTAGAGAGGCCTTCATCCAGCAGTGGATTGACCACGACTGATGACGACCACAACGACGATGAAATAAAAGATAATCGATTCTCGCGCACGTCATTTGTAAGCATACCAATCAACCATAAATCCACGGATGGGTGCGTTATCACATTCCCAGTAAACGGCGTGACTATCATGATCATCGTCAGCGTCGTCGTCATTATTATAATCGTTATTTATCGTACAAGGGAGTAAAATGGTGGCGAAATTTTAACTGCCTCGCCTGGTATACAGGAGTTCGTGGGTTTGATCCCGACCCTGATGCCTGCTGTATATTTGGAGTTTGTGTGTCTCTCTCTCCGTGGTCGTGTGAATTTTTCTCCGGATCCTACGGTTGTTTTTCCTTAGAATCAACATCACGCTTTCAGAGATTTTGGCTGCTGTAAATTCCACGCGATAAGCCACTTCGAGCTATCATTTGTGGCCACGCCGCTTTTGCAAAAAGAGCTGCATAGCCCAGTGGGCCCTTCAAGCTGTTAAAGTTAAAACAGTTTACTTTATGATAATTGTTTTTTTATCCTTTTATCTGGAAACAAAACTGACACCTTTTTTACAAGGAGTCATGTTTGCATAGACCACAATACCTGCAGTCGGAATGCAAACAAAAAACATAACCCTGATAATGTATGCGCTGTCCTTGAAGTTGATTGGTCCACACCCGAGACCGCTTTCCTTAGAGCCTAGTCTCACATGGTGTTGGACCAGATGACGCCAAAAGGCGCACAACTCAAAGACAATGCACCATCAGAGTATGAGAGCTCGGGGAACCTCATTTGCCAGTAGAAAAATATGATAATTGGATGTTTTACCCTTTTATCTGTCAACAAAACTGACACCTTAAGTTTAGTAAAAAAAAACCCTCGGCATCTCCCAGGGCACCGTTGCCAGCCGGCCGCACCTCGTAGTGCTCGTGGTCGCCTTGCACTGGCAGGAACTGCGGCAGCCGCTTGGTGTACCACATGGGCACGTCGCGGTGCATGTTGACGGCGAACGGCTCGAAGCCCTCCTGCAGGCCGCAGATGGTGAAGAACTTGAACGTCGCCGCGTTGCGGCCGAAGTTCAGCCTCCCCACCTGGCTCATCCCCACGCTGCACACGGGTATGAAGCCTGTCGCACGCACACGCAAGCACACACGCACACGCAAGCACACACGCAAGCACATGAAGGGTCGGCGGGCGTTTACCCGTTCCCGTTACGACGACGTACGTGTACATCGTCGTCTTTTCTTACAGTTCCGTTCAGGATGATGTACATCAAAGAGTAACTTTCGTTGCTACCGAGGCTCCCGCAAGGCCACGCGGGAGGGCGCGCGGCACAGTTTGGTGCCGGCTATCGTAGAGCGCGGCGGTCGTGTCGCTACGGTTCTCTGCGGCGAGTGCAGTGCGATGTCTTTAAAAACAACGGCGCCACTACGCCTCTCTAAATAAAATGAACGCTGAGCCGCTCGCAAGGTTCCGAGATTGGGCAGTGAACGTGACCCCACCCACAGGCGTCTCGGAACGGGGAAAAGGGGTGAACTGAGAAGGCGAGGCGTGCTGGCCGGGTCGCTCAGAGGTCAGGGTGCTGAGCTGGCGCCGCTGACAAATCCTGGGTTTGAAACCGGGTTTCAACCGCTGCCCATGTTTTAAACCGGGCTCTCTCAAGTGCGATGTACGCACGGAGAGTTTTATTCTTTCCACAACATTGCAAGCATTTAATTCAGCGAATGCGACGTCACTCTCGGAGCCTGCGCAACGAGCCGATGTCGCACGGCGTGCGACGCCTGACGTAGCCAGATGACGTTACTCGCAATGACGTCATCGCATAGGCTTCGCTTTTGGGGAGATGCTCCTATCAACTTGGTCGGTATTGTTGGCTAAATTCCCAGGAACAGCGCAACTATGTCGAGACATTGCGTTCTTATTGGATCATAATTTTTACAGGATTTACCGTGATTTGCTAACCTTTCCTATACCTTGCACTCCTATTGTGTTTTTTATTTTTTATTAGGTATAGCCCTGTGAGCCATGCGGCTCTTGAATCGGGTGCAACCGCGACAAACAAAAACATGAACAAGAAACATCTTAAAGTGACTACGCACAACAGAAAAATCCAGGAAAAAACAGCAAAGTCTTCCAGAAAAAACACAGTATATCAACGCTGTGTGCAAAAATCCCAGAGGGATGCAAGTCAAACAATAACAACCATAAGACAATTTAGATTAAAGTTATCATGCTAACTCTGTACTTCAATATGGCTAAACCAAAACGTTTTCTAAATCACCAAAATAAAGCTATAAAAATAATGTAACAGTGATCATAGGAACTGACCCACCCCTACTGGACATCTCTAAATAAAAGAGCTTAATAGCTCATCGGATTGTTCCAATAAAAATTAAGATTTTGGTACAGACAGACGGACAAAACTAATGCTTCAACGCTTCCCATCGCATTAAATTTGAAAATGACGTAACATCGACTTGGCTGCCACTCCCCCCCCTTCCCCCGGGGCGTTGTGGGGAGGGGGACAATCCCTTGCCTTCGGAGATCTCGAAGTCACGGAAGGCGAGCTCGGAGCCCGAGTCGTTGAGGAGCACCTCGCCGTTGATGGTGAACATCATGCACCGGTCGTTGAGGTCGATGAGGCAGCCCACGATATCTCCACACTGCCAGTCTCTGCCAAAGTGCTCGCTGCCCAGGTGCCATCGCTGGGCCTATGCCGCGCGCAAGCAGGAACAGGGGAAGGTCTTGAAACCACAGCGGCCGGGAACCTTGCGAGTGTATAATATCCAAATTGGGTCATTTGTGAGCTATTTTTTTATATTTTGCAGATTAGGACCATGACGCCGACACACAATTGTATCACGGGATATTTTAACGCGAGTGAAACAAATGGTGCGTAGTGTTTTTACGGGTTTCATGTATGTATGTTGAACTTCTTTCGCACCGTACGTAGCCAACCGTGCTAATCGGAGGTGCGGGGGAATGACAACAAACTAAACACAAAGAGCAGTTCTAAAGAAATTAGTTTTTAATCTAGATTTAGAAGCGCATAGCTCCAGTGGTTTCCTAATATCAGAAGGAAGAGCCTTCCAGACGGCCGCAGAAGCGCATCTGAAAGCGCCACGCGATGCGGCGACCGTCTTTGTTCGACGGTTAGCCAAAAGCCGCTGCTGCGATGATGACCGGCAAGGCACCGTGGTTCATTTGTGGCAATCACTTTACGTGTACAACGAGTGCTAATAACACAAACACAGCATTGACCAGGACAACCACTGTGAATGGAAACCACATTCCATAACAACAAAGCATTTGCTATGCTCTGGTAGTATATGCACTGTCTTTGAAACTGATTGGTCCACACCAGGCACAGCTTTCTTTAGAGCCTAGTCTCAAAGTGTTCGACCAGAAAACGCCAAAAGGCGAACAGCACAAAGACAATCGGGGCATTTATAGCTCGGGGTGAGCAGCTACATTATGGGACCTCCTTTGCCAGTATCAAAATATAAGAATTGGTTTTACCCCTTCTGCCAATAAAACAGTGAATGCACACATGATTCCTTGAAAACGGATTCTGTTGGGTGTTTAAACATCTTAACGCCTGTTCTATTTCCAGAAAGGGCAAAACCTATTGTGACAACAAAGTATTTACCCTGAAGCCGTCGAAAACGAAGGCCTCCGCATCGGCCCCCAACTCGTGGCCCGAGGGCACGTCAGGCCGGGCCCAGCCCACGCGCATGTCCCCGGCCGTCACCGCCTCGAACTCAAAGTACCACTTCCCCGCCATCACGGCATAGGACTTCTCCGCCCGGAAGATCCGCATCTTGTCAGGGTGGCTGCTCCCGGCGGTCTCGGCCAGCAGCGCTGCAGTAACCGCGGACGGAAAAAAAATTCCATCCGATCAACGTGTCGAGCATTTCTTCTCTCACGCTGTTACCAGGCACGACTGCGGGGATCTACAACAACTCCAGTTGTGCGTGGCCAAAATTACAACTTCTGAAGATGCCCGCCAGCAGTGCCTGGCCAAAGCCTCAACTCCTGAAGATGCTCGCCAGCAGTACGTGGCCAAAATCTCAACTCCTGAAGATGTCCGCCAGCAGTGCGTGGTCAAAGCCTCAACTTCTGAAGATGCCTGCTAGTAGTGTGTGGTCAAAGCCTCAACTCCTGAAGATGCTCGCCAGCAGTGCGTGGTGAAAGCCTCAACTCCTGAAGATGCCCGCCAGCAGTGCGTGGCCAAAGCCTCAACTCCTGAAGATGATCACATTAGTGCACTGGCGACAGCTCGATGGAAGAAACGTGGCGCTCTTGGGTTTTGTAAATAACTGCAATGTTCTGAGCAGGCGGCACTGACCGGGATCCTGGTCGGGCGGCTCGATGACGTAGCCGCAGCCGATGAGCGTGCGGACGGCCTCGCGAAGGCTGTCCTTGTTCGACTTCTTGGTCCTCTCGTCGAGCAGCGCGTACGGGATGAGTCGCGGGTTGCGCTTGTTCTTGATGTCCTGCGTTGGGGTCACCGCGGGTCGGGCAGCAGCGCCGGGACGATTAGTGTCGACCGAGTCGCTCGGATAGGCGCTAAATGTTGCGATCGCCTACTTTAAACTTGATTTTTTGGGGGGGTTAAAATATTTTACGTGGTTATTCGCTGAAGCTGGAACGTCTCGTTTTGCAAAGGTGTCCACGGGGAATCAAGTGACACGCGCACAGCGAGCACGGAATGGGCGAGTATATAAACATCCAGTTCGTACATAATACAGGTCTTTGGGTTAGATTGCGTGAATATTAAACCCACCACCACCCGACACAGCCAACTAGTAAGGTTTATTCCCGTAAACAGAACGTGGCCAATTCGTCACTAGTACAGCACACCGGTGTGTTGGAGAGCAAAGCCACAACATTTACAATCTGAGTACGACTTTTCACCAGTAATTACAACTCGTTTCATGAGGCAACAACCAGATTTGTGATGACATCACTTGTGAGCACTTCTTCAGCGATGTGGGGTGGGAGGATTAATGATTTATATAAATTACAATGGGTATCCATTGCCGGTTGGGTTATTTAAATGGTAATCAACGCGCATTACGCATGCACATTATGCAAGCCCATTGCTCTTGTACCTCCTGTCGATTGTGTGTACTAAAATAACCAACGGTAATCCCTACTGAAGTATGGTGACCTGCAGCGGCATGCATTTAGACGATGTATTATTTGATGACTTGCTTCCAAGCAGCACTAAGTCAGCTCGTACAACACAGCCTCTGGGGGGCGTTCCCTCCTTTGGTTGCCACTCCGTTGCTAGTCTCGACCATCGGCCGTCGTCCCTTCATCATCCCTTCCAGCGACGCTTCCCGCCCTGCCAACGACGCATCTATAAATCCGCGTCAAAGCGTGGAAGCGCGCGGGCGCCCTTGGGGTGGTGAATCGTGAGAGGCGTCTCTCCGTTTCACTGCTGCCCCCTAAGCGACAGCCAAACTCACAATTATTTATCATGCAGGGGAGCGGGGGGGAGGGTTTTTTTTTGTTTGTGTCTGTGAACAAAGTACACAATGAGATTCATGACACATGGGAAAACGTTTTAACAAAAACACGACTTGATGAACGAAACAAAGTGCCTAATGACCAAGCATTTGTTTGGTTTCTTCTGATTGTAAAAAAAAGGAAGGCGGGAGGGAGGAGAGGGAGGGAGTTGAGGAGAGGGAGGGATGAGAGAGAGGAGAGGGAGGAGAGGGAGGGAGGAGATGGAGGGAGGATAGGGGGGAGTTGAGGAGAGGGAGGGAGGATAGGGGGGGAGTTGAGGAGAGAGAGGGAGGAGAGGGAGGGAGGGAGGAGAGGTAGGGAGGAGAGGGCATTGAGGAGAGGGAGGGAGGATAGGGGGGGAGTTGAGGAGAGGGAGGGAGGAGAGGGAGGGAGGGAGGAGAGGGAGGGAGGATAGGGGGGGAGTTGAGGAGAGGGAGGGAGGAGAGGGAGGGAGGGAGGAGAGGGCATTGAGGAGAGGGAGTGAGGGAGGGAGGGAGTGAGGGAGTGAGTGAGTGAGGAGTGAGTGAGGGAGGGCTCTCACCTGCTGGATGCCGTAGGTCCAGCCCTGGCGGATGCGGTCGCGGGCCCACACATTGTGGGCGTTCTCCGCCAGCTTGTCCACCATGGCCTCCTGGCCGGCCGTCAGCTTCACGTGGTTGAGGTCGAAGGGCGCCGGCTTGTAGCCGCTCTCCATGGAGTAGCTACGCGGGACGTGGGGGGGGGCAACGGCAACGCATGCCAGCGAACAGAATCACGGTGGGTATCTACGTCATTGCCGCGTGAATTGATGTCTTAATATACAGAGCAATGCAATGTTAGGTATCTAGAACAATATATAGTTTGAATTTTGACTGAAAACTTTCGTGACTGCAGGAGTTCATAGTCTATGGTTATTTCGGTAAAGTCACGTAGATAGAAAAAATAATACTAACAATCAAGTAAAGTGAATATTCACTCTTTGGTTATTTCGGTAAAGTCACGTAGAAAGAAAATACATTTAATAATAATAATAGAATACGACGTTTCTGCCCCACCTCCCCCTCTCTCTCTATTTAAGGCCTCGACACAGAGGCATTGGATCTCTGTGCGTCTATGTTGTGTGTGTCTCTCTCTGTGTGTCTCTGTGTTGTCTCTCTCTGTGCTTGTGTGTCTGTCTGTGTGTCTCCGTGTCTGTGTTTTGTCTCTGTCTCAAATTTAGTTCCACCTGATGACGACCGCTTGCATTGCGATCGAAACGTCGTAGTTTTTGTTAATTTATTTGAACCTATCTACGTATCTCAGAGACTTACACAATGGACGCACAACTATCTGGGACAATGACTTTAGAAACAAGCAGCTGGAACATCGATTAGACAAACATACAAAATAATGGATGTCTCAAAAGTTGGATCAATCGATTTCTCAATGGCCGGGACAATGTATATCCCAATAGCTGCGATTGGATCATCTTATTTTTCGATTTAAAGCTTTTGTGACTGCAGGGATTCATCTTCTTGGTCCTTTCGGTAAAACTTTATACGTGACTTTACCGAAAGAACCAAGAAGATGGATCATGTATATGTGTGCATATAACGAGCGAGTTTTCTCCGTGGTGCTCCGGTTTCCGCCCACTCGTCTCACAGACACCCATTAGCTGGCGGAAAACATCCCCATTCTGCATGCACACGCGCGCGTTGGCGGATTGGGCAGCGACGTGCACACGCGCGTATGTGTGCACGTACGGTCCAACAACCGTGCCAATCGGAGGTCGCTGTGCGACGCAGCCGCATACACATCACCCTATTTATACATCACGCACAAATATACACCGCATATAACAAAGAAAGAAAAGACAAAAAACACTGGGAGCGGCAAGGAGGGCGGCGCGGGCGTCCGACGGCTCTCGACGGTGCGGCGGTTACTTGCGGGGCAGCCGCAGGCGCTTGAGCTTCGACTCGGCTTGCTCGTCCCCCATGCCCACGTGGCACCCCAGCGCCAGCAGAGTCCTGCGGGGGGCACCGGGCACAGCGGCCACATGCGTCACGGCGTGCTGGCGAGATGTTGACTGCCTCGCCTGGTACGCGGGAGGCGTGGGTTCGATCCCGACCCTGTCGCCTGCTGTATATTTGGAGTGTGCGGCGTCTCTCTTTCTCTCTCATCATCATGACGGTGGCTAGGAGATGTTAACTACCTCGCCTGGTATACAGGAGGTCGTGGGTTCGATCCCGACCCTGACACCTGCTGTATATTTGGAGTTTGCGTGTCTCTCATCATCATCACGGTGGCTAAGAGATGTTAACTACCTCGCCTGGTATACAAGAGGTCGTGGGTTCGATCCCGACCCTGTCGCCTGCTATATATTTGGAGTGTGCGGCGTCTCTCTCTCTCTCATCATCATCACGGTAGCTAGGAGATGTTTTCCCTCCACGTTATAGGATCAACATCACGCTATCAGAGTATTTGCCTGCTCTACATTTCCACGTGGTGATAAGCCACTTTGCTGAGCTATCACTTGTGTCCAGGTCCCTTCTCAAAAAAGAGCTATACAGCTCAGTCGGCCTTTCCTCCCTCTCAAAGCATCTCAGCTGTACAATGCAACGCCTTCCTATGCACGTTGAATTTCTTTCGCGCCGTACGTAGCCGACCGTGCCAATCGAAGGTGTGCGGGCGAAGGACAACAAACTAAAACACGCACAAAAAAAAATCAGCACGTGAAGAAACGAAGGTGCGTCAACTCCAGACCCGCGGTGTCGGGCCTCACTTGAGGGTCTCGGTGGACATCTGCAGGTTGTAGTTGCGCTCCGGCTCGGGCAGCTTGTGGAAATCGACGAGGCACGGGTGCAGGCGCCGGTTATCGTCCCTGGCCTGCGCGCCAGACAGAAACGGGCGGCTCGAGGCGGGAGATAGACGATGGCGGCGGCTGACGTTTCCCGCAAACTCCTCGCCGCCCGCACTCCGGACGATGGCAACGACCACGACGGAGCGGGGAGGACTCCCACCATCACCCGCCACCGGTGGACATGGGCCGCGTTGCCCCCACGATTCCGCATCCCTCCCGCAAGCTCCCGATCCAATCGATTGTGAAGATAGCCACGCACCAGCTTCGTGGTCCTCTGTCGACTCGTCCCCTGCCTACCTCTCCCCACTCATCTCCCTCTGTTCCCCTCCACCCACTCTCCTATCTATCCCCTCTCACCTCCCTCTGCTCTCCTCCACGCACTCTCTTATCTCTCTCCTCTCATCTCCCTCTGCTCCGCTCCACACTCTCCTAACTGTCCCTCGCCACACACTCTCCTTCTCAACTCCAGAAACCAAGGATTCATCTTGAAGACAGCAGTCAACTCAGTAGAAAGTCACTAAGTATCCTCTGGTATGATATGTGCATATGTGCGTGTATAGAAGGGGAGCGCTACGAACCCGGCCACCTGAGTTCAATTCACACTCACGGCCAACACCAGTGACTGTTATCTGAACATGTCCGGGCCCTCCCCTAGGTCGACTCAGCCTCAACTGAATACCTGGTGCAATGTGCAAACATCGCCACTGCACGCATGTACGTTTAAAATTCGTTCGCACCGTACGTAGCCAACCGTGCCAGTCGGAGGTGCGGTACAGAGATAAAAAAAAAAAGGCGGCCGGGTGTGGTGCCAGCCACCCACCCACCCCCTCGTATGGACGCAGAGATGGGCAAAATATAATCAAATTATTGACGGGAAAAAAGTGATCATATACAAATGGCCAATGTCTCGTGTCATCTTCATACAAATTACAAGTTACTTTGAGCCATGCAATTTGCATAACAATTATGGAACGCGAATGTCCTAGAATTACACATTTAAATTTGAATGCTGATGATGTCCGTGATTGATCGGGTGTGCTGCTCGGCTCACAGTTGCGTAGGTCCACCCGATCTCGATCTTGGTCGTAGCCCACAGCTCATGGATGTTCTCCGCCAGCTTGTCTCGGATGCGCTCCAGGTTTGGGGGAAGCACAATCTTCAAACAACGACAATGACGACAACGACGTTTGTGCGTGCGCTTGTGTGTGTGCGCGTGTTTGTGTGAACGTGTGTGTGTGTGAGTGGTAGTGTAACGGTTAACGCGTTGCGCTACGAACCTGGTGACCCGGGTTCGATTCCCGCTCACGGCCAACACCCTGTGGCGATTATTTGAACCGGTCCTCCCCTAGGTCGACTCAGCCTCAATTGAGTACCTGGTGTGGTGTGTTAACATCACCACTGGAAAGACAAAGGCGGCCGGGCGTGGTGTTGGCCACCCACCCCCTCGTGTGCCGTGCTGGCCTTCATAGGTGCTTGCTAACAGCACTTGCCCCAACAGCCTGTTAAGGCCATACGGGGATGTCTTTGTATGAGTGTGGGGAAGTACGGCTGGTGCATCTGCCAGCGATCTCAGTCAGTCAACCCACAGTACCTGGATCTGTCCCGTGACCTCCTGCCAGTGAGCCTTCACTTGGCCAATTCTGCTCGAGAAATAAACTGAGGGTTTCCAAAGGAAGATTCACATCTCCGGTAGAAACCATCCAGGGTTGAGTCGCGGGGACTCACTGCACGCAGCGTGAGTCTCCCTTCTCTGATTCACACGTCGCTCGTATTTACACTCACGCCGATGGCCGGAGAGCCAGAGGACGTCCGGAGGAGAGCCAGAAAGTGGGAGAGACAGAGAGTGGGAGAGACAGAGAGTGGGAGAGCCAGAGAGTGGGAGAGCCAGAGAGTGGGAGAGACAGAGAGCCAGATAATAGGAGAGCAGGGGAGCCAGAGAGCCTGAGAGCACGAGATTGAAGAGCAGAAAAGACAGAGTGAGAGAACCAGAAAATCGGAGAACTGGAGACCCAGAAAGCCGGAGAGTCAGAGAGCCGGGCAGCGGGAACGCTGGAGAAGAGGGCCTTCCAACCTGCGTGGTGTCGACGGGCACGGGCGTGAAGGCGTCCTGCTTGAGCGAGAAGGTGGGCCCCAGCAGGTCGCGCACGCCGTCGTGGTCGTGCTTGTACTCCTTGATGGGCTCCACGCGCATGCGCTCCCGCGGCAGCAGCGCCTCGAAGCAGGGAGCGTAGCCCAGCGGCGGCAGGAAGCGGAAGTCGCCGTGACGGCCACCCAGGAGGAACCTCACCCTGCAAGGGGGGAGTTGGGGGGGGACACGCGTGTGAGTGTGTGCGCGCGCGTGGAGAGGCAATGTTCATCTTCACCATCTCATCGCAGTCATCGTCAAAGTCATCATCACAGTCATCGTCAACATATCATCATCGTCATCATCGTCGTCATCATCATGGATTGTAAAAATGACTGTGCGCGAGCACATGCAGTTAAACGCAAAATATTTGAGGGGTTCGGCCAAAGTTTGTGTTGTAAGGCCCTCCACCACCCGGCGTAGACAAACACTTAAAAACCGCTAAGCTGCAACCCAAAAATTTCGGCAGCCGAATCGACGGCGCGACATCATCGAACGGAAGGCGTAGAAAAAACCCGACCGTGCAAAAACCCCAACGCGCCAAACAAACTCCAATGCGCCAAAATCCCAACGTGCCAACCCCCTAACGAGCCAAAACCCCAATGCGCCAAAACCCCAACGTGCCAAAAAAAAGAAAAACCAATGCGCAAACAAAAACCGCTCACTTGATGCCAGCGGAGAAGCTGACGACGGGGAAGAAGAGCCCGTCCGTGTTGTAGTTCTCGAACATGCCCTGCACAGGGTGCCCGTTGATACGGAACGAGATGCTGGGGATGCTGAGGTCCAGGCAGCAGCTCACCACGTCATCCGCGCTCAGCAGGTGCTGGCCCGGCGAGCCCACGGGCTTGGCGATGCGACCTGTGGAAGCGCGGAAGGCCGTCGTGACTCTAAACTATTTTATTTTATTTGACCAGATAAGGGTCCTCCCACTGAAGCTTGTGTAACTCTTTTTTTTCAGAAGCGGCCTGGCTATCACAAACGATAGTCCAACAAAGTGGCTTATGATCGTGTGAAATCTATAGCAACCAGATATTCTAAATGCACATTTCTACAGACTCATAGAGACTCACAGAGACCCATGGAGATCCAGAGACCCACAGAGTCCCATACTCAGCGAGACCCATACTAAAATAATTATAGTTTTTTACTAGGCAAGGGCCCACTGAGCTACGTAGCTCAGAAGCGGCCTGGCGATCACAAACGATAGCCCAACGAAGTGGGTCATGATCGTCTAGAAATGTATAGCAGCCGAATACGCTAACCACACGTCGATTCTAAATGTGGAGGGGAAAATCGGAGGGGCCCAGAGAAAAATCCTCGCGACCAAAGGGGAGAGAGACCCCAGCAGAATCGCAGAGACCCCAGCGGATCGCAGAGACCGCCGTGGGAGTCACGGAGACCCCAGCAGAATTGCGAACACCCCAGCGGAATCATGGAGACCGCCGTGGTAATCGCGAACACCCCAGCGGATCGCAGAGACCGCCGCGGTTTTTATTCGCGGAGAGCCGACGGCGGCCCGCCGCCCGATTCCCAGCGGCTTTAACGCCCCGTCGTGCACGGCTCACCGGACCACAGGTGGAGGCCGTCGAAGGCGTACGAGTAGAGGTCGTCGCCCACGCCGTTGCCGCCCCAGCCCTCGCCGCCACCAGGGTACGGAGCATAGCCCTCCGTCGTGGCCCAGCCGACGCGCAGGTGCGTCGGCTCGTTGGTGACGAACGGCTCCACGTAGTCCACCACCATCTCGTAGTACCACTTCTTGTACTGCGACGTGCCCTCGCAGATGCCCAGGTAGATGTTGGGGCGCATGCTGAGCCCCGGTGGGGGAGGGGGTTAAGGGGGGAGTGTGGGACAGTTAAGTGGTGCTCGTGGTCGTTCGGCTCTTCAATGAAAGTTGGTCATCAAAAGTCGAATCTAATCAATCCTGAGCGTCGTTGCGGACAGCACGAGTAGCAGATCAATGAGCCGAGAATTCGCGCTCATTCCCATATTTGTCCCACCACGTAAAAAATACAAAATAATTAGGTTCAAGCAAGCCTGACTGTGCTGATGAGGCACTGAATGTCGGAACCGGTGCAGAGTTTGCTTGTGTTGAGAAGGGAAAAAAACCGCTGATGGGATGTGTAGATCTTTTTACAGTTGCATAGCGTGGTTGGCATAGGCCCTGGAGCAAGGGAATACATGTTGTCAGTCAGTGAATAAATGCATGTGGGTGAGTGCATTGATGAATGAGCTAATTAATGTGCGAGTGAATTCATGAGTGAGTGAGTGAGTGAATGAATGACTGGGTGAGTAAGTGAATGCACGAAGTGGGTGAGCGAGTGAAAGAGTGGGTGCAGGAGCGAATATAAATGAGTTTGCTGAGCGAGCGAATGAGTTCATGGGTGAGTGAACGAAGCAACTCGAGAGCGATTGCGAGTGACACCTGGTGACGTCGTTGACGAGCCGCGTCTGCAGCAGCAGGTCTCTGCCGGGGAGCAGGTTGTCGCAGATGAGGTTCTGATTTGCTCTCACGGCGACGCCGTTGCACACGCACAGCGAGTAGAGCACGTCCAGAATCTGCGCGCCACGCAAAACGCCGTGGTCAACCAGCCGGCGATATTTTGCTCGTCGTCAAGGCAACTACTCGACTTCCAGTCGCGTGTTTTCGGAAGGTCGCACTCATCGCGAATGAACCGCGATACCTTTGCTAAACCATCATCACGCGAACTCCGCTGATGCTCGCTTTTGGCTCATAACTTTCAGGTGTGCTCCTGCGGCCGTCTGGAACGCTCTTCTTTCCGATGTTAGGAAGCCATCGGAGCTATGAGCTTTTAAATCATCATCTAGATTGAAAACTCATTTCTTTAGAACTGTTTTTTTGTGTTTAGTTTGCAGTCCTTCCCCTCGCTACATCTCCATCTGTTGATTACATCTTTCTCATCTCACCGAATCTCTCCCTCTCTCTTCTGCATCTACCCTTCGCTCTCATCTCGCTACATCTCCTGTCTGTTGTCCACATCCTCTCTCATCTCACTCCATCTCTCCCCTTCTCTCTTCTGCATCTCCCGTAACTCTCACCTCTTCTCCATCTCATGTCTGTTGTCCACATCCTCTCTCATCTCACTACATCTCTGTCTCAGCTTAACATATCTCGGCTCCATCCTGCCCCCCCCCCCCAACTGTTTGCCACTGAGGGCCCCGCTGGTGTGGAGGGAAACCGCCGGTGCGGAGGTGCACACCTTGTGGTTGCGTCCGTGCTTGTCCAGCAGGGAGATGATGGAACGGATGTGTCCCTCCTTGATGATGTTCAGAGCCTCGGGGCTCTCCAGCAAGACACAGTGCAGCACCTCCAGGATACCTGCACACAGACAACGACGATCCCGCCCCCGCCCGGACAGCCTTCAACGGAAGGTTTGGCCAAACGATTTTAAGCGAGCACCTGCGTAGGCCGGCATGGTGTACGAGGAAGTAGTATGACAAGCATCAGGACCTACCGTTCACCCCGAATCCCTACCCTCTCCCCGAATCAACAGATGTTAAATCACCCCACCCAAGATCGCCCTACCCACTCAAAGACAAAGATTCCCCCGTGTAGCCTTTAACAGACTGTTGGGCAAGTGCTATTAGCGAGCACCTATGAAGGCCGACACATCATACTAGGGTTTGGGTGGCCAGCACCATGCCCGGCCGCTTTTGTTGCCCTAGTGGCGATGTTTACACACCACACCAGGTACGTATTTGCGGCTGAGTCGACCTCGGGGAGGCCCATGACCGGTTCAGATAATCGTCACCGGTGTTGGCCGTGAGCGGGAATCGAATTCGGCTCGCCGGGCTCGTAGCGCAGCGTGGCGCTAACCACGACACTAGAGGGCAACCAGCCCCAACAATTATAAACCCACAGTTCACGAAGGAAGTGGCCAGGTGGCTCGGAGGTTATTCCGCCGAGATACTGCGTTCGAATGCAGGCCATCCGTCAGTCCGCCCGTAACGTGGGGGCCACGATAACTCTCGTCGAGACGACGCAGCGCGAGTTCAACTTGAGTGTAAGGTCGCGTTGCTAATTAGCGACTTAGTTGGAAGGGATTGGTAGAACAAACAACCCGGAGCTAAAAGGATTGATTGCCCTTGGCGACCAATGCGATGACGTCACACGCTGCCACGGCGTCATTGTGAGAACATGCTCCGAGCAAAATCCCACAACGCCCAGTGGCCAGCAACAAACGGCACGGATACGAGGAGCGGACACGTCTGTTGAGCGGAGCGAGGTTGCAGGGCCTCGCTCGCTCAATGTCTCTCACATCCGTCGCTCGATTCACGTGAACGTGCTCATCAAACGCACCAGCTCTGTTTAAAGCTCGGCCCTTCAGTGGCGCTCCCCTTATCGGTGGCCGCTCGGCATCTTAACGGTGCCCCTCGGTTACCGCGGTCGGTAAAAGCGGCGTGCTGGGGCCGCCGACGCGGCAAGAGCGGACGGACGGAAACGCGGGCGTCGGGGCCAGCGGGTGAGGCCCCCCTCACCGGAAGATGCCTCCAGCCGGTCCAGCTTGCTGATGAGCCAGTCGAGGGAGTTGGAGAACTGCGCGCAGGTGCCGTGGTTGCCCCGGATGAGGGCAGCTGTGGGAACACGAAGTGGGGAGGGGGGGGTGCGGGCGGAAAAATGGTGATGGATTTCAACTCGATAAATTAATATTTGAAAGGGCAGAGAAGATGGAAAACGTCTCACGATGGGCCCCGTTACTCGCGTGAGTGGGCAGGTGAGGTGGAACATACCACCAACGTAACCCCCCGCCCCACCACCACCCTTCCTAAACTCAGCTTTACAAACGCTAATTCGTGCGCGTATCTTGAAACTGGCGTCAAAATCGTGCTGATCGTGGGTCTAAACTTTTAATTTTACCAGGTAAAGCCACACTGAGCTGTATAGCTAGTTTTCACAAACGACGTGGCCGCAAATGATCGCTCAACGAAGTCGAAATTTATAGCAGCCCAAATTACACTAAACGCATGATGTTGATTCTCAAAACCGGAGAAAATTCCACACGACCACGGAGGAAAACATGCAAACTCCAAATATACAGCAGGCGTCAGGGTCCGGATCAAACCCACGACCTCCTGCGTACCAGGCAAGATAGTTAACATCTCGCCACCATGCAAACTCCAAATATCCAGCAGGCGTCAGGGTCCGGATCAAACCCACGACCTCCTGCATACCAGGCGAGGTAGTTAACATCTCGCCACCTTGGTGGGTCGGGTTGGAGACCGATCGGCACTCACAGTCGTCCACTCCATCCCGAGGCCCCCGGCGGGCTCTGTGCCTACCCAGGTCTAGACGCCCATCTCGGGACTCCTTCGCTCAGCTAGCCTCCAGTTTCTGGTCACACCAAAGTTCAAATGCCTGACTGTTGAGAACAATAATAACCCCCCCCCCCCCCCCATCTCCCTCACCGTGTTCCCAATTTTCACTTCCCCCCTCTGTAGCCGACCGTTACCCCAATCAGGTAAGGGGCTGCGAGCCCGAATGGCCTGCACCGTTCCCTGACTATGAGGATACATCACAGCTGTTCCCTAATTGTGAGGGTTGCCGTTTGCATGGATGACCCTTTGTGGAATCAAACTATCGTAGTCGTCGTTGTTGTTGTTGTAATTGTTCCCTGGAGTTCTGCCGATGTTTGGCTGTCACTCAGCCTGGTTGGTGTCGCGTTTGCCTCCGTACACCATCTGTACAGGTTGCTTCAAAACATTTTAACACTTATATGGGACTATCGTTTTTAATAGTAAAAGAACGGATAAATACTGTAACATAATAACAAATGTATGTTAATCGCTTCAAAAAGTCAGAGTCTCCACTTGTTCGCCATCATTGCCAACGCATTGCCTGGAATCTTCTCCAGGTCGTCTCCAGGGCCCGGAGAAAGCACATTTATTGTGCTATTCTTAGAAGCGTTAAGGAATACATTTTAAGCACCCTGTAGAGTGTTCCTGTTGTGTCTCTACGTTGTGTCTCGCACCATCGTTGATGCTCTTTGCGACGTACAGAGCTTTGAGTTTCAATTCGCTACATGTGACGCTATATAAAATAAAAGTACTTTTATTATTATTATTGCAATGGTGGGCGAATTCTAGACTGGTGACGACGATGATACGCGGTGACGATATCACCCGCGATGCTCTCTGAGCTCGTCCGCCCTCTTTTGCCTGGACAATGCTTGGCCAAGGGACCACCTGTGCATGCCACAGGTGTTGTAGGCATGCCACAACCCCAAGACTACGAAAGGTGGGCCAGCGGAGGTGTTAGGGCAGCAAGAAAATCCACCGTGTGGCTCCGCGACTATGCCGCACGTCCCACACTTCCCACCCTCACCGATAGCCGCCAACCGGCGCGACTGAAGCGCGGTCAGAGATCCGATTAGAACCCTCCTGGCCCGCCACGGCATGGAGGGGTGGGTGCCCTCGTCCTGCCGGAACATTCCCACCGCGTTCCCCGTCACCGGCGCTGCCAACCGCTGCCGCCTGGGACGTGAACCACGGCGGTGGCGGAGGCGGCGTTGGTTTTAGCCGACTCTCTGCGCCGCGCACAAGGAAACCCGATGCCACGGGCACCTGCTCGGGTCGCCGGGAGAACGTGAGACCCGTCCACATTTAGAGGCCCCCTGGGAGGTGGGTGGTGGTGTGGTGGTGGTCGTGGTGTGGGGTGGGTGGGCGATGCGCGCCTGGTTAATGGTGCGCCCTTCTCCCCCGACGGCCCGGCCGAGGCTGAGTGAGCCACCACTAAAGCCATCTCCGCGTGGATCCCGTTTCCACCGCTAAATGGAGGCGATCAAAAAAGGTATCTCGAGCCAGGGTCGATACCCGAGAGGTCGCTCGCATGCAAGCCCGGGCCGCGCGCTTCACGCGCGCAGCCGGTGCGTGAGTGGGCTGAAGTAGTAACCGGTTGGCGAGTTGTTTACGTGGCAAACCTTGCTGGCTGTGTCGGGCTGTGGAGGGATTACGGCACAACATTTACGCTTGCGCGATCTAACCCAAAAAAAACTTTACTACGAACGATATTGGTCGCGAAAAGCCTGCCACGTGTTAAATGCGTGCAGATGTCTGCGCACGCGGCTGGTTGCGCAATCGGTTGCTTGCGACAGAGACGGACTCGACCGTCATGCGATCTGTCCGCTCAGTGATTTGTAGAAACTACGATTGCTTCGTAGAATCATGAAGTGGGGTGGGGGGGGTGTTCGGGGGGGCGGAGCTAACCAGGAATTGGGATGGGGCTTGCTGCAGAGGGAGTGGCCAGAGTCACGTCCTCATGTTAAGCTGCCCCTGGACCATTTTTTCCACTGGCAAATCCGAGCCAAGCCAGCGCAGAACCCTCTCAGCACAGGGGTCAATTTTCCGCCGATCATTTGCCATGCCGAGCTAAAACCTTGTCTCGCCATCACGCAAACTCTGGTCCATCCTCGCCAGCGGCGGCTTTTGGATCGCCATCGTACAAAGACGGCCGTCTGGAACGCTCTTCCCTCTGATACTGGAGGGATGTATCTTCAAATCTAGATTGAAAAAACTGCTGAAGTGTTTTTTTTTTCTTGCTGTGGTTGTCCCACCTGATGACGATTGCTTGTGTTGCAATCGAAACGTCGTGATCTATTTTTCTTCTACCTACGTGACATACCGAAAGAACCAAAGAGTATGGATTCCTGCAGTCACGAAAGCTTCAAATCAAGATTAATATGCTTACTTCATTCGTGACTTTCTTACACAAGTCCGAGACGCCCCGCGGCTTACCGAGCAGCTCGTACAGGGAGTTGAGGATTTCCTTCCACGAATCTCCCGCCTCCTCGCCCGCCGTCTCGGCAAAGTGTGCCGCGCTGTTGTAGAGGTTCAGGCGGTCGATGCACTCGAGCACCAGCGTGATCATGCCCTGTGACACGCGGACGCGCCACGCAACAACATTTATACACACGCACTCACACACACATATATATAATATCGGGAGAGAGGTGAGTACAGGTACAGCCCGGCAACAAACGGCTCTACCCGCATCGAACGAAGACGAGTCACTGCAATCGCGTGCTTTTCAGACGCTGCGGCCGTCTGGAACGCTCTTCCTTTCCGATATGGGGAAGCCACTGGAGCTGTCCACTTTTAAATCATCTCGATTGACAGCTCATTTCTTTAGAACTGCTTTTTGTCTTTAGTTTGCTGTCCTTCCCCTCACTACATCTCTGTCTGTTGTCCACATCCTCTCTCATCTCATTCCATCTCTCCCTCTCTCTTCTGCATCCCCCTTTGCTCTCATCTCGCTACATCTCCTGTCTGTTGTCTACATCGTCTCGAAATACATACACACACACACGTACGTACGTGGGTACATATCAAAGTTCAAAACGAGATGTTAAGAGCTCACGTGCTTCTTGAACTGGGGCAAAGGTCATGAAGTAACGTTTGAGAACAGGCACGACGGGAGGGAATTCCCCAAACCGAGCGGCTGCTATCGACTGCCAAAGGCAGCGGGGGAGGGGGGGGGCTCATAGAATGATCGAGGGCAGGGGGCGCGGTGGGCAAAATGGCGTGGCGCCATGCAGCGCGCCGCGTGGCTCGATGCCGCCCCCCCCCCCGCTCACCTCCTCCTGGAAGAGGTTCTGCCGATTCTTGAGCGAGCGCAGGTGGATCTGCTTCTCCTCGTGCTCCAGGCTGTCCGACGGTGGCTGGAAGTAGTCGATGAGGTCCTGGAGGCTCAGGCGGATGGCGACGAAGGGCAGCTCCACGCGCACCGGGCGGTTTTTGGCTCGCAGCGCGTCCAGCCCGCTGCGTCGTCGACGGTGTCGGTGGTGTCGATGGCGGTGTCAGCGGTGTCCAGGTATCGTGTGGCAGTGTCAGGGTGTCACGGTGTTATGGTGTAACGGTGTAACGGTGTAACGGTGTCATGATGTCGTGGTGTCACGGTGTCACAGTATCACGATGTCGCGGTGTTATGGTGTAACGGTGTAACGGTGTCATGATGTCCCGGTGTCACGGTGTCATGATGTCGTGGTATCACAGTGTCAAGGTGTCGTGGTGTCACGGTGTCACGGTGTCATGATACCACGGTGTCGCGTTGCCCGGGAGTCAAGCGTGCATCGACAGTGGACACGGGAGGATTAGCAAGGGGGAAAGGAAAGAAAAAACGGGTGCATGTCAGGATTGTGTTTATGTCTGTTGAACTTCTTCCGCCCCATACGTGTCCAACCGTGCTAATCGGAGGTGTGGGGAGAAGGACAACAAACTAAACACAAAAAGCAGTTCTAGAGAAATGAATTTTCAATCTTGATTATCATTTAAAAGTGTGCAGCTCCAGAGCGTTCCAGATGGCCGCAGAAGCGCGTCTGATTGCGTGCGACGCAGTGACCGTCCTTGTCCGATGGCCAGCCAAAACTGCAATTAAAGTCCCGCGCAAGCCACTTTGAGATCGCATGCACACTTTTCAAAATGCCCTCATTCCATCCTGACGGTCAGCGGCGAGCAACCCAGGACAATGCCAATGTCATTAGTTGGCACTTTAATTAAGTCGCCAACCCCACAGGAAGACCTGGTGGCGTCAATCTACCCCGAAAAGAGTGGTGCGCATTGCACCGCACGGCAGATGCGGCCTTATCCTACACCGATTGAAAAACAGGAATTTCCCCAAACTACAGGGACCAGTCTCAAACCGTGGGCCCCACCATAGCATGACCAAACGCTTCTGGGTTTTCTCATAAATTCCCATAAAATCAATGGGAAACCCCTTTTGACGCAATTTGGGCCGGTTTTCGATCATGGTTCCGAAGGGCAACAATGCACTTTTCGCCAAAGTTTTGTTCGTCCTGAAACGTGTTTGTGAAGGTCAGTGGTGGGCGAAATGTCGCACAGCCAGCGCCGAACAACACACGGTGGGGGCGCGACCCGAACTCGCGTCGTGCAGCGATACGGAATCAGAATCTGAATGCTTATTTTTACCGAAGGGATCCAATAAGCTGTGAAGCTCTTTTTCACAGACGTCCAATATTTTTTGCAGATGCCCAGCAGATGCTACGGTGCGACCCTCACTGGCCCGCTCGGCTGCCGTTACCTGTTGAAGCTGTTGAAGAGTGCGGTGGTGCTGCGGATGATTCGAGCCGTGCGCGAGTCTTCGGGCCGGGAGCGAGACAGCGTCAGCCCATCGTCCATGTGTCCCTCCTGGTGGACTATCGCCTGCCGTGTGGACGCGAGGAGCACAGAGGGGTCAACTCCACGTGGGGGTCGGCGTGACCTCACACTCAAACCACAGCGCGTCAACGTTGGGCGCCGCAGTGGCGAAATGTTCACTACCTCGCCCCGTGTGCAGGAGGTCGTGGGATTAGATTCCGACCCTGACGCCTGCTGCATATTTGGAGTCAGATTGTCTCTCTCCCTGTGGTTGTGTGGATTTTTCTCCGGGTCTGGTCCTCCAGTTTTTCCCTCCACGATTAGAATCAACGTGCGTTTAGAGCATTTGCCTGCTATAAATTTCCACAAGATGACAATCCGCTTCGGTGAGTGATCAATTGGGGGCCTGGCCGCTTCTGAAAAATAGCTACACAACTCATTGCACCTTAACTGGTGGTAAAATACAAAGTAAAAAAATAAAAATAAACTTTAGTTCACAATTTTACGTGACAGCTGCATTTCGTAGCCACGGCTCGCGGCGCGGTAAAACAACACACGAGTATACTCCCAAGCAGTATGCGGCAGTCAGCGTGGAGGGGTGGCACAGTGGTTAGCGAACTTTGCTACGAACCCGGCGGCCCGCGCAGGGGGCCACCACCTGCCCAGGTCCCGACGAGGACGGTCCGGGAATTTCCGTCTCTGTTCTCGTGGCAGGAATCGATTCAGGGGGTCCTTGTGCCGGGACCTCACGGCTGAACTTCGTTTGCAGGGTACTGCACGGTTCTGACGGGCTTGGAGGCTACTGAGAAATGCATGCGGATTTGGTCTGGACTGGAAAGGCGGAAAAACTCGAGACCTGAGTTTGATTCCTGGCCAAGGCTACCGTCGGTGGTGATTAACATTCGAACCGGTTCTGGGGCCTGTCCTCCTCTCCTCCTCCTCGCCAATGTGCACTGACCAGCATGGTGAAGTATGGTCAAATACACTCCTGTCACCGACGTTTGATTGATTGACCGTTGGATGGAATGTGTCATTTTAATTTAAACAACGGTGTATTTACATGCATGCAAAAACCAAACATCTAGTCCTCGCGTTTGGGCTGTGTTACGAGCGAACCGGTACCATTAGCGAGAGCCCATTAACACCGCACAATGCCACATTCATGGATTGGCGATGCTTTAGTCTCTCCTTAGCCAGTGTTCAGCATCGGAAAAAAAACATCCCACTGTGTCGTGTGCTCGCTTTATGCCGGCTCGACCCAAGAGGGGCACAAACCAGGTTCACATTTGCGAGTGGCGCTCGCATTCACATTCGAATATCACTCAAGGGACTTGCGCTTGGCACTCGGAGGCAGGCCGAGGGAATTGAACCCGTGCCAGGAATTGAACTCGCGTCGTTGGGATCCTAAGCCAGCGGCCTACAAAATCGTAAATGACGTCTACGCGTTCGAAGAGTAACTCGTGGCCGATGACTCATCGCCCGGAATGTGCCTGATGTCATCATATCTCAGAAGCTAAGCTGGTTTCGGCCTGGATAGCTATTGGTCGGGCAACCGCCATACACCAACAGGTGCTATAGGCTGCTGCTGCTATGGGGCTCCGTTGTCATCAGAGGGCAGTGCAGAACGATCCATTGTTGCACTGAATTGAGAACTCAAAACATAAGCACAGTGTCTTCTTCTACTTGCGAACGAGTTAGGTTCCAGAGGTCTGTTCATCAGTCGATTTGTTCCGCAGTTCAACTCTACTCCTGTCGATTCCAAACGTGTTGTACGGCATCTACACTAAACACGGGGAATGGCTTTAAAAGTTGTATAATCTTCTGTAGACATAAATGCCGCTGGTGTCTTCATGTTCTGCAGATGTATATGCCACTGTCGCCATCTATTGCACGGCGGTTGAAATTACGACTCTCGGTCGAAACAGGCAACCGAACATACGGGCAGGTTTTTTCGTTTCTCTGAAAGTTCGTAAATCGAACGTTCGTAAGTAGAGGAGTCTCTACACTGTAATTACACCTGCAATCTTTAAAAAGAGTCCTAAATTTATTTTGAAACATAATCCACTGCACGCATTCAAGTTACCATAAGTCAGTTCGAAAAATTGTTGACAGAAATGTAATAACCCTATGCGATTTGCTAAAATATATGCATATTAATACCCCGTGTGTCCTGACATTTGGGCCACCATGTGTATTCCTCAGGCACCGAACTGAGAAAGCAAAATCGGCCAAAGCGGCGGCTTTCTCTTCCGTGGAAGGAGCGCCGCGGTTTCCTCCTCGGCGATCGGCGGCGACTTGTCCCGGTCGGTCGGCACGACTGCGGGCGGGCCAGCCGTAGCATCCGTTACACATCCCGCTAAAAATAAGCGTCTCCCCAACGGCGTTGCAAACGAAAATAAAAGTGTCAACCGCGCACCCTCGCAAGCCACTTCAAAGTGCAGCCGTAAGTGCGTCCGCGTGACTATATACGGAGGGGGAGCCGGTGCGGGGTGGGGAGGGGAGGGGGGAGGCGCGTACGAGCGTCACTGCACACGAGTGGCGGTGTCGTCGGTTGGGAGCCACGACCGTGGGACACGTGGCGGTGTTGTTAGCCGGGAGCCGCGAACGTGCGACGAGTGGCGGTGTCGTCAGCCCGGGGTCGCCCGCGCGTCTGCGATTCGCCGACCCTCGCGCGGAGCGAGCGAGCGAGTTGGTGGCAAAAGTCGCTGGCAACCTGATCTCAAGACGGTTGCTCGCCACTGGCCGTACAAAAGCGACTGAAGCACCACCAGAGTGCTCAACGCGCTCAGGCCTGGCCCACAGCGATTGGGGATGTTTCGGGATCCCCTATAAGACGGGAAACATCCGGTGACGTTCACTGCGACGTTTCGTTGTTAATTTCAGTATTTCGTTCATTGGGCAGGCAGAGATGCATCAACTGTGCCACTACGTGTCAATCCAAGCAACATATCCGTCGCCTTAATAAATGTTTCTGGATAATATTTGTCCAGACTGTCCACGAGATTGATGGATATATAACGCAAGTGTGAAAAATCTGAATGGAATTTTGCTTTTCAATAAAATGTTAATCGCCGATTCCAGAATCCATTTGGCGGTGGCGACACGGCTAGGCAATCGTGCGTTCGCCGATGTTACGGAGGTTCGGGGGTTCGAATCCGATTTAGCTGCCCTGGATAATACTGCGGAGGCATTAATCGTAAAATGCTAGGTTCCATCTGCTGCACAGTGGACGTTAAATATCCTGCGGCGTCATTAAAAAACAAAACAGTAGGCCACTGTGTGCCGGCATTGTGCTCCAAATTTGATTAAACTTGAAAAATTACCCACAAATCACCCAATTGCAATCACACTTAGCCATCATTGCCTCCTCCTGCTGCGGCTAAAACTTGGCAAGACCCTCATTACAAGAGTCCTGAGACTCAGCGAGGGTTTCTTGGGTAAGCGAGCGTAACAAAAATAGATTTGAAGCTTTCGTGACTACAAGGATTCATACTCTTAGGTTTTTTCGGCAAAGTCACATAGGTAAAAATAAATAATAATAAATAAAAATAATAGAAATAATAATAGAAATAAAATTATAAACCACGACGTTTCGGAGGCAACACAAGTCTCCGTCATCAGGTGGGACCGTCACAGCTAGATTTATTTGATACAGTAAATTTAGCTGTGACGGTCCCACCTGATGACGGAGACTTGTGTTGCCTCTGAAAGTCGTGATTTATAATTTTATTTTTATCATCATTTCTATAATTTTTATTATTTATTTTTATCTACGTGACTTCACCGAAAAAAAACCTAAGAGTACGTAACAAAAATAACAATGAGCTGGCACCACTGAGATGCTGGTTCAGATTCTAGGCAGACACCTTCGGTTAAACTGGGTTATGAATTGCAGTGAGTTGATGGTGTCGGCCCAGTCCCCAATAACGGCACAAAAACACCATCACATCCGCACCTCCGACTAGCACGGTTCCCTACGTGCGGGGCGAAAGAACTTCAATGAACGTAGATCAGCGTCAAGGGCGGCAACTGCTTAACGGCGCGGTGCCGTGAGTTTGGGGGGCAGCAAGGGCAGAGGCGCAACAACATCAGCATCGACATCGGCAGCGGACTCCTCACGTTTCACTAACGGCAAGGAGATCCCCACCTACTATCAGGTACGGGTGGTGCGCGTGCCCCCACCCAAGGAGATCCCCACCTACTGTAAGGTATGAGCTGTGCCCGCTCGCCTGCCCGCCCCGTGTTCATGGGACGCGCTCGCAGTCGCGGAGACGGGCGCGACAGATCTGAGAGGCGGGAGCGACAGATCTGAGAGGCGGGCGCGCACCTTGCGGATGAGGATGCCCAGGCGGGCAGTCTTGGAGTCCGGAGCCTGGTACGTGAGCCACAGGCCGCTGTCCACGTGCTGCACGAAGCACACCGAGTCCCCGTACTTGATCTCCGGAGGCCCCATCCCATCGATCTCGCGCTTGGGCCCAGAGTCGAGCTTTTCCTGCATCGCCACAGCGCACGACCCATCGTTGGAGGCCACCGTTCACAGCTCAACAAGGGCCACGGGGGTCGTGACGGGCATCGCCAAGGGCGTCGCAACGTTTCTCAACCGTGGCCTGCTCCCCACGCATGCCTCTCAAGCCACGGAGTCGCTCCGCTCAAAGCAAACGATGGAACCATGGCGGAATTCTTCACCTGAATAACGCCGTGCATTTCCAGTGGTTGCTGTGCGCATTGACAACGGAAGTTAACTGCCACACTGCAGAGATCTTGGGGCCAAACACTCTCGAAAGCTCCCTCTGGCGGAGTCCCTTCCGCCAGCAGGAGCGTGAGCGAGCGATTGCATGGATGCGCCTTTACCTTGTTGACGCCGCGGTGTCTACCGTTTAACTGATCGTCAAAAAACAAAAAACTTTGTCGAGATTCTCATGCCACCCTCGTGTGCGGCGCTCCATTCAAACCGAGCTTGATTACATTGACGCTCGGGCACTTTTGTTTTTACACTTGCGGTGTGTGACAATGACGATGACTGACGATGAATGTCCGGGGTGGGGGGGGGGGTTGGGGGAGGTGGGTCGGGGGCACCTTGGAAATTCGGAAGCAGAACGCGGTGGACTTGACGTCGGACTTCTCGCGGTCCTGCAGGCACAGCGTCTTGTCCTCCGTGAGGCCCAGGTATTTCCCGGTCGTGATGTGCTTGAGCCGGAACGGCTGCCCCCAGCGCACGTGGTTTCCGCTCCAGCTACGGGGGGGGGGGGCGGAACGTTAAGCAGATTCGAATCTAGCAGGCCGCCCTGGTGAACGTCGCGCGGCCGACTGCTCAACGGGGACCGCACGCTCGCAGCGTCGCGCCCAACCATGGGACGACTGCGGACTGTGCTTGTGAAACGGCGCCTCAGTGCCAGCCTTGCGCTACAAGAATGGCATTAATACCACGTGGTGGTCAATTATGATTCGTTGTTAAGGCAAGAGGGTGGGCGGAGGATTGGAAAGCGTGTTGAGTGATTTCTAAATCCCGTGAGATCAGCTGGTTCCCTCCCGTCAGAATGAGCCCCTGTTTAACTCTGCATGATGACAATCACCCAAGGGAGTGTGCGGACTGACAAATAGACAAATTAAGATTGTCATCATCAGCCATGATCTATCCACTTCTGGAGGATGGTCTCTCTCTAAGCCGTCACCATCTATCAGGGTCTCGCAACGCAACAGTCAATTGAGCTCCCGCGCAGGACCGCAAATTCCCTCGCTTCATCTCCGCACCAGGCCACCCTCTCGGGCATCTTCTCTCCACCTTTGGCTGCCACTCGGCCATTAGTCTCGACCGCCAGCCATCAATCCCTTCTAGCAACACCTCCCGCACGGGCCCGGATTACTTATCAATCACAGCCAACATGGGTGCGTTTCTCCTCTCTGCCACCGAATCTCTTTTTTCCCTACGGCTGGCTGGTGCAGACGCAGACACGAAAACCGCATTCTCACATGCAGGTGGTTCAAGGCAAGATAAGCGCGTCAGCAGGAGCAAGCGGAGTGCATCGTCGTGATGCCTCCTGAGTATTTGTGGATCGGGGGCGTTGCATCGTTTACACGTCGTCACGGTCTGTTCTGGATGACCACGGTCGCACACCACTGGAGAGTATCCGACCGCGGTCATCCAGAACGCATGACCAAGTTCGCGTGCCGACGTGCGTGCTGACGCGCGGTCACCTGACTCGCAGAGTCTCCAAGCGCCACAGGGAGCGGGCGTGAGAGCACACGGCGCCGGCTTCGTAGTGCACCGACCTGCACGCACGCGCCGGCCGGCACAAGGCAACAGGGTCAACGGCACGCCGCATGCCGTCACTCCACCGCCCACCAACTCACTCCTCGCCGACTCACTGACTCACTCCTTACTGATTCACTCCTTACTGACTCACTCCTTACTGATTCACTCCACCGCCCACCAACTCACTCCTCGCCGACTCACTGCTCACACCTTACTGATTCACTCCTTACTGATTCACTCGATCCTGACTCACTCCTCACCGACTCACCCCATAAACCTACTGGCTCACTCCTCACTGACCGACTTCTCACTGACTCACTCCAGCACTCACTGACTCACTCCTTACTGACTCACTGCTAACTGACTCACTCGTTCCTGACTCACTCCTCACCGACTCACTCCATCAACCTACTGACTCACTCCTCACCGACCGACTTCTTACTGACTCACTCCAGCACTCACTGACTCACTCTTTACTGACTCACTCCTTACTGACTCACTCCTTACTGACTCACTCCTTACTGACTCACTCCTTACTGACTCACTCCACCGCCCACCGGATCACTCCTCGCCGACTCACTGACTCACTCCTTACTGACTCACTCGTTCCTGACTCACTCCTCACCGACTCACTCCATGAACCTACTGGCTCACTCCTCACCGACCGACTTCTTACTGACTCACTCCAGCACTCACTGACTCACTGCTTACTCGCTCACTCCTGACTCACACTGTAGGCCACTGCACTTTCTCTTCCCGCTCCTTCCCAAACACCGCTCGACTTGGGAATTTCCTCTCCCATCGCCTCCTTTCCCAAGTTCTAATAAGTTCGCTCAATTCATCATCTGTTCCAACTCTTACAGTGCTGTTTGTTACTGACTGCTTGGTGCTTGCGACCTCTGAGCCATGCAGACCAGCAGTGCGGAGGCGGCGGCAAGGAGCTCTGGGCCCCATCTCATCAGCAGAACGCGCTAAAGCGGAGTGTGGAATAATCTCCATCTGTTCCACCTGTATGGGATCGAGCTTTGCCCCGTCGCACGTGCGGGTTTTCCCCGTAGTCCTTCTGTCTCCTCCCACGTGTATAAACATTCAGTAATTGGCCCGAAAACATCTGAACACATAGAGGACCGCAGAGCTTGAGAGAGTTTACAGCGACGGCCCACAGCCTGCCCGTCCATGCTTCCTCGCGCTCCTCGGGAGTGGTACTCTCTCTCTCTCTCTCCCTTCAAGAGCGAGCGAAGACCCGGGTGGCCGCCGCGTGACACGTTGGAATAGCGGATCCACATTCGCTCGCTCGGGCAGCGTATCTGTTGGAACCGCGGTTCCGCATTCGCTCGCTCGGGGAACGTATTTCCGGGGCCAACGTGCAGTCCCAAACCTTCGCTGCTCCTCGGGGAGGTCGGCGGACGGGACGGTGAGGCACTCGTCCATGTGACCGTGGAAGAGGCGCAAGACGTCCCCGCCAATCAAAAAGCCTGCAGCAGAGCAGCGGCGGTCAGCCAATCGCGGGGCCTCGTCTTAACAAGCATCCAGTCGTCTGACCAATCGGGACTGTCGATAAGCTCATACAGATTCGTATCGTACTACGTACTGTGCGAAAGAAGTTCAACATACGAATATATTTACGAGAGCATCCGGCGACTGAGTAGCAGTTGGTTAACAGGACGACTGGCTGTGCTTATGAGACACAACAAGTCAAAAGTGGTGCAGAAATTTTGGCTTAAAACTTTCGTGACTGCAGGAATTCATATTCTGGGTTCTTTCGTTGAAGTCACGCCTGAGGAAGACCGATTGTGTTGCGATCGAAACGTCGTGGGTTTTTTTGCTTTTATAATTTTCAATTTTTTTTTCATTATAAAAATTTTCATTTTATTTGATACTTTTTATTTTCTATCTACGTGACTTTACCGAAAGAACCAAGAATATGGTACAGAAATGTTCCTACTTGCACCAACACTGCCGGGAAACATCGGTTCCACAATCCCAAAGGCCAATGGACTAAAAATATTATGACCAAAAAAATGTTAATACATTTTACATGATTAAATTATCCCTCGTCTCTCCATTGTATGCTTGTTATTACACGCAACCCACTATGAACGTGCCCAACGTATTTTCCCAGAAAATGTTGGCGACTCATATTTGAGTTAAAAAAGTAATTGGGAAGCCCATCCATCCAGCAGTGGCTTGCTCATGGCTGACAACAATGACAATTATGGAATCAAACCCAGGATCTCGGCCGTGATTGTTTAATGCCGAGCCACCTTCCACAGCACACGATGTTGTTTTATAATTATCTATATTATTGTTATCATCATTATTGCTGAAAGGGTTTTTCCCCTTTTTTTCTGGCAACAAAACTGACACCTTTTGCAAGGAATCATGCTTACATTAACCACAATACTTGCAGTCAAATGCAAACAAAAAACAATACTCTGATCATTTATGCATTGTCTTTGAAACTGATTGGTCCACACCAGAGACAGCTTTCTTTAGAGCCTAGTCTCATATGGTGTTCGACCAGATGACGCTCTAAAGAAAGCTGTCTCTGGTGTGGACCAATCAGTTTCAAAGACAATGCATAAATGATCAGAGTATTGTTTTTGTTTGCATTTGACTGCAAGTATTGTGGTTAATGTAAGCATGATTCCTTGAAAAAGGTGTCAGTTTTGTTGCCAGAAATAAGGGGAAAAACCCTATTAGTAAATGTTGGTACTGGCAAACGAGGTCCCATGATCATTATTGCTGTTGAAATTCAAATATATTTCATTTTGGTTTTTTTTACCCGCCACCGCAAACGCGCCACCCACCCCCTCGGCTACCGAGCCGTCTCCGGCACTCACCCTGCGCGATCTCGCTGCCGGACGACGTCGGAGCGACATTCCAGAGCGTTTGTTGAAACGACGCGTCCACGTTGAGGCCTCCCGTGGCGTAGGAGAGGTGCTGCCGCGCAGAGACACAGAGCAGAGCCGGTCACGCGGCGCCGGCAACGCGAGCCCCACGGCGCCCGCTACCCGTGCCGCTCACACCGCAGACGAAGCGTCGCCCACATTTGCCCTCCACAGAGGCCACCGAGTGGCTGAATAAACTTATTTTTTTCCCCAGGTAAGGCCTCACTGAGCTATATAGCTCTTTTTCAGAGATTGACCTGGCCAAGCTCACAAATTATAAGCCCAAGGAATTGGCTTATGATCGTGTGGAAATTTAGAGCAGTCAAATACTCTAAACCAGCGGTCCCCAACCTTTTTGGCACCAGGGACCGGTTTCGTGGAAGACAATTTTTTCACGGACCGGGGGGGGGGGGGGGTTCATCATTGGGTCTTTCCCCCTTTTCAAAGAAGCACTCCAGCCACGTTTGTTGTTTACTTATTTTGGCTAGGGGTTAGAGCTTGTGGGGTTAGCTACATGGTGACTGAGACAAGTGCGCAGTGCGGGAAAGAGATGCGGATGGAAGTGGTGAATAATAAAACAATGGGGACGGGCCACGCGTGGTCTCACCGCTCTTACCTCCTGCTGCTATGCGGCCCGGTTCCTAACAGGCCACGGACCGGTAGCGGTCTGTGGCCCGGTGGTTGGGTGGGGCTGGGTGGGGGGTGGGAGGGGTGGAGCTGGGTGGGGAGGGGCTGGTCACCCCGTGGTGCCCTTATAAAACTCAACGTTTAACCTACTCACACCGGCTTGTGCCCACCCTCACATTCGGGCATATTTGCGGAATACACCACGCCGCCGTTGACCCTGGCCATTGACCGAGCAACCCAACGTTCCTACCAGCTCCCTCCAAAGGAATGTGTTTTCACAGATGTCCAGTAGGGGCGGGTCAGAACGTTACAACAACAAACGATACAAAAACACGATAGGAGTGCAAAGTGTAAGCAAATTAAAAAAAGTTTACAAATAAAACTAAAGATTTTATTGTACCGGGTAAAGCCCACTGAGATATTACTTTTTTTTCAGAAGAGACCTCGCAACAAATGATGGCTCAACGAAATGGCTTCTTCACGTGGCCATTTTCAGCAGCCAAATCATCTCCACAACTTAAAGGCGTGTTTCTAATCCAAGCGACGTACTCATGGGCTGATCACAACCATCTGACTGTCTGGTCGCTGACCTACGGGGTGCCCGACATTGAGAGTGTGTGCAGCCGTGAAAGGACAAGAGACAGGAGAGGGCCCCAGGATGGAACGCGACAGAGATGGGGGCGAGGATGGCGGCCGTCCCCGGGGGAGAGACGCGACGAGACGCGACCGCGACGGGCCGTCTCACCAGGTAGCGCTCCGACGAGACGCTGACCAGGATGAGGTCGTCTCCCACCCGGACCTTCTCTCCCTCCGAGCGCTGCTTGGACGCCGGGTGAATTGTCCACCAGCACGACTCGCCTGCGCAGGGGAGGGACCACGTCGACAACCAACTCAATCACGTGGCACGGCTCCCGATTTGCGCTGGGCCACGGCGCGCACAAGGACGCGTGCGTCTCTGGGTGTCCGTGGCAGGAATCGAACTATCGATCAATGCCGAGCTCGTCAGGGAGCATAAGCCATCGTCGCGCAAAATCTGGTCATCCTCGTAGCTGTAGCAGCAGCGGCGGCGGCGATGGTGGCTTTCGGCCGTGTGTGTTGTACTAGTAACGAATTGGCCACGTTGTTTACATGACAAACCTCACTAATTGGCTGTGTCGGGTGGTGGTGGGTTTGACAACACATATATATTTACACGATCTAACCCAAGAAAACTCTATTATGGATAAATGGAAAACTACATGATATAATTTATATTTTTTTTGGTAAAGTGATTTACAAAAATAAATCAATAAAATCTGCCCTAGCGTTAAATTCCCGACAACATGAATTTCCTTCCACGGAAGCAATGGCGGGGGGGGGGGGGACACGGTCGCACGCACCTGACGCGTCTTGCTGGAGCCCGACGTCGAACGCGAGTTTGTCTGTCGAAGACCTCGACGTCGACAGGCAGCTCAAGTACTGCAAGGTCAAAACACGCACACACACACAAAGACAAAGGTGCCCCCCCCGTATAGCCTTAACGGACTGTCAGGGCAAGTGCCGTTAGCGAGCAGCAGCCATGAAGGCCCGAACGGCACACGAGGGGGTGGGTGGCCAGCGGCACCGGGCCCAGCCGCCTTTGTCTCTCCGGTGGCGTTGTTTACAAACCGCAACAGGTACTCATTTAAGGCTGAGTTGACCTAGGGGAGGAGGCCCAGGACCGGTTCAGATAATCGTCACCGGCGTTGGCCGCGAGTGGAAATCGAAATTGGGTCGCCAGGTTCGTAGCGCAGCGCGCTAACCGCTACACTACCGCTACCCACACGCACACACAGACACACAAAACCACACGGACCCCCCCCCCCCTCCCCCATGTAGCCAGCACGGCTCAAGTGGGGATGGTGTGGCCACACCACGCTAGCTACTCATCTGAGGCTAACTTCGACACAGGGGAGGCACACAACACTGGTTCTGATATCACCTGCCCATGGTAGCCACAGCTGCGAATTGAACTCAGGTGGCAGGATTCGTAGTGCAGGGCGCTACTCCACACAGACAACAGCAGCAGCAGCAGCAGCCGCCATTCGCCACCATGTGGCGGTGACGTCACCGCAGCGCTGGTGCCAGGCTAGGTGCACTTTGAGACTGTCCCGTGAAGTGTGAAAGTCTCGTCGCTGGCATGAGGCCGCGGCAAGACAGAGTCAGGTGTTACGGGGTTAACCGACTGGGATGACGGGCAGATGCACCACCCGTACTCCCCACCGCACCAACTCGCTGCGCGCACACGTAATGCAACACACGCAGAGGTGGGTCATTGGAATTCCGTTGGGTGACAGGAAGAGGAACGCGTGGATCAGGGATCGCATGCGAATCGAAGACACCGAGCAGCTGGGGAAGTAAGTGGGGCTTGGGTAAGACGTGCCACGACTGGAGATGATTGACGGCCGGTGGACGAGACTGGTGACAGAACGGCAGCAAAAAGGAGGGAAGAGGGCCCACCGCGCGACCAACGCGGGGTGGAGCGGGAGAAGGATTGCGGCATCGCAGGATTGCGAGCGATTTCAAAGTGCCCGGGGGGGAGCCGGGTTATTTCTTCTCGTTCCAAATGTGAACCCAGCGATCGCCTCCCACCCCCTCACCCCCCTCCTGCCCCCCTTTGTCCCAACTTCCCATGGGGGGGGGGGAAGAGGGGATCACCCCCATCGGCCACCCCCACGCCCCACACCTCCTGTGCCCCCTCCACACACATCCACCAGTGGTGCTTCGAGAGAGAGAGAACGGAACCCACCATCCCGCTGTAGGAGTGCCGCAGGAGGATCGCGTGTCCGTACAGCAGCGTCCTGTGTCCACCTCCCTGTGCCGTCTGTGCTCGCCCCACACACACAGAGGCACTCGTCAGCGCGGGGAGCGTGGCGGGATCGTGTGGGGGTCGGGGTAGGGGTGGGTTACGGCCGGTGATGAACCTTCCCGACGCACCTCCGCGTCTTGCCTCCACGCATCCCACCTGTGCATCGACTCGACCTCGCGAGCCGACGGCGGTCGACCTCCTGCTTGGACGCGGCGTGGAGGTCGTCACATTGCGGGTCGCGCGAGGACGTCGATAGTCGCGTCCTCAAAATAACCGGCTGACGGTCGAGACCGTTTAAGCCCAACAAACGTGAACACAACCCACCCCCCAACCCCCCCCCCCCCCCCCCCACGTTATATTCCACTGAAGGTTGAACGGTGGGCCTCGTGCCTACAGGTCAATGTGATTCAATGTTGATTTGAAGCTTTCGTGACTGCAGGAATCCATACTCGTTGGTTCTTTCAAGTGATGACGGACGCTTGTGTTGCGCCCGAAACGTCGTGATCTATTTCATTTTATACCTACGTGACTTTACCGAAAGAACCAAAGAGTATCGATGTATCTTCTTGGTTCTTTCGGTAAAGTCACGTAGAAGGGAAATAATAAAATAATAAAAATAAAATATTATAAAATAATTCTCACAACGTTTCGGCCACAACGCAAGCAGCCGTTCTCAGGTGAAGAACAGGTCTGTCGGGAAGACAGCGTCTGAATTATTTAATTATGCTTTCTTTTTATTATTTTATTATTTCCCTTCTACGTGACTTTACCGAAAGAACCAAGAAGATGAATCCCTGCAGTCACGAAAGCTTTAAATCGAAGAGTATCGATGTAGTTCGTTACTCGTGTTTACTTTCGCGCACGTTGCAATAAAGCGCACGAGTCGATGCACTTAGCAACAAGTCAACGTTGATAATTGTTTTTTTTTACCCTTTTATCTGGCAACAAAACTGACGCCTTTTTTACGAGGAGTCATGTTTGCATAGACCACAATACCTGCAGTCATAATGCAAACAAAAAACATAACTCTGATAATGTATGCACTGTCCTTGAAGTTGATTGGTCCACACCCGAGACAGCTTTCCTTAGAGCCTAGTCTCACATGGGTTGGACCAGATGACGCCAAAAGGCGCACAACTCAAAGATAATGCACCATCAGAGTATGATAGCTCGGAGTAAGCATTTACACCATTGGTACCTCATTTGCCAGTAAAAAATATGATAATTGTTTTTTTACTGGCAAATGAGGTACCAATGAAGTCAACGTTGATTTTAGAGCCCCGAAAAGATTTGAACTTCAAAAAAGTATTTTTTTCTTAAATGTTCTCCATTTTTCTCCCCAAATTTCAGGATTATTCCCGAACATCCCAGTTTATGTGGGACACAATAAAATCTGGCCACGCTATTTTGAGGACAAAGCATATTTTCTATTTGTTAAAATAAATTGTCCTTAACCAACCTCCTCCCCCACGCCCCCCCCCCCCCCCAAATTATTTCCAACTGCCGTGGTCGGCGTCACGCGCCACGAGACGAAGGGTCCAATCAGAATGCTCGCTGAGCGGCGAATTCCTCCCCCCCTCCCCCACCACTCTGTGTGTTGAAGAGAGGCCCGCAGAAGGTGATACCACAGAACCACTTCTGAGATCCCTTCGAGTGACCTCTTATCCACATCGGTGGGAGGGGAGGGGGGGGGAGCTGAATTATTTTTTTTATCAAAAATTCCAATCTCACTATTTTATATTTTTAGTTATTTGAGATTAAATTTAACCAAGTCGAGGGAACGCATTAAATATATATTTTTTATACGCAGTCATTGGTGACCAGGCCGAGTCCATACACTCAAGCTATCAAATTTGGTTTAGTCACATGCTTGGGCAGATGAACCCTGGAATCGAACCCAGGTTCTCAGCCGTACCGGCTTAATGCCGAGCCACCTTGCACAGCGCACGATAATTTGTCATTATTGCTATCCATATTATTGTTATCATCGTCGTTGCTGTTTAACTTTTAATATAAATTTTATTAAGTCATTATTATATTTTTTTGTTAGCATTTAATGAGCCAAGCATACATACAGCATTTGCACAATTATACAGTATAGCATTTATATATTTTACAAGCTATAACACGTACACGCAAGACAGACACGAATGGCAGTCAAAAAGGCTTTTACAAAACTCCCAATTGTGTTCAAATTGAAAAGCAACGGCTCACAATTTAAGCGACTTCTTAACGCCATTTCATTAAAACATCACCACCGATCGTTTATTACCGGCGCCTCCGAAGCACCACATCTCAAGGCATTGCCGCCAGCAGGCAACAACGACCTCCTCCGTTAAGAATAACTTCAAAGGGATCTTCAATGCCCACCGCGAAGCAGACGGGCGTGTAGCGCTCACGGTTAATGCAGCCGCGGTGTTAACCAGGGCGGGCCGCTGGGTTCAAACCATGTGACCTCGGCAACAAGCGGGCGAACGCCGGGTCCGTCTTTTTGCCGTCATAATCCACTCACGGCTTTGCTACGCGGTTACGTGGACAAGATGAGAATATCAAAATGTAGTGTCTGGTAGAAAAGAAAAAAACACTTTTTGACTGCCTCTCATGTATTCACGTACAGCGTAAATTTGCAAATATACATTTTAGCTGCACAGTCAACTCTCGAATATCCGGAGCACAGAGGGGAGTGGGGGGACAGGAGAGGTGGCCTGAGGTGTCCATGTAGTCGGCATGTTGTATTTTTAGCCGCAGCCCAAGCCTTGTTGACGACAACCTGCGGATTCGTGGTCAAGTCTTACTAGGCCCGTGCCCTAAACCTATTTCCTAATTTGTATTTGATTTATTTTACCACTCAGCTGTGTCGCCCTTTTTAAGAAGCGACCTGGCTATCACAAATGATAGCTCAACGAAATCGGTGGCTTATCGCGTGGGATTTGATTGCAGCCAAAATGCTCTGAACGCGCGTCGATTCTAAATGAGGAGGGAAAAACCGGAGGGACCTGGAGAAAATTCCACGCGGCCACAGCGAGAGCACGCAAACTCCAGGCGTCAGGGTCAGGATCGAACCCAAGACCTCCTGTATACCAGGCGAGGTAATTAACATCTTGCCACGGCCTAGCTCAGCCTCAGCCTCGTGGTTCCATTTCAACGCTAACCTCGGAATATTTATTTGAAAGAGTATTTATTTACACCGGACGCTTTCGAGCTTTTTTGCTTTGTTTGGGGGCTTGCGCACAGATGTCCGGCGGGACGAGGTCCGTGGAATTGCGGTCGGTTTGCTCGCAGACAGCGCCGTGCGGCAGAGATCGCAAACGGGTTTTGATTCCTTACCCGTACCCGGCCGCACCAGGGTCGCAAATGGGTTCCCGTACCCGGCCGGGTACGGGTACTCGTTCCCTACCCGTACCCTACCCGAAATGAGTGACAAACGGTTACTCACCAGTGACTCACGGCCTACCCGTACCCGTACCCGGCCGCACCAGGGTCGCAAACGGGTACCCGTACCCGGCCGGGTACGGGTAGCCGGGTATCAGGTAGGGTACGGGTATCGGGTACCCGGATGCGACCTCTGCCGTGCGGCCAAGTGGTTAGCCGTCACCGACCCCCCCCCCCCCCCACACCGCGGGACGGTGCAGCGAACAATTCAAACGGCACGCGCGGGGGGTGCATCGCCGTTGTCGGGTTTGTTGTTGTTGGGTTCTTCGCGAGCGAACGGTTAAAATCGAGCGGACCTGGAACCGATAATTACATGCCCGCGGATAATCGAGAGCCGACTGCGTTTTAACGCAACGCGTCCACGGTGCACATTGGGCAAGCGTCGACATTCACGTTTCTACTGCCGTGAATACGAAGCGTGCTCCGAGAAACTCCGCCAAGTGGTGCTCTTGTTCCGTATATTTGCTTCAAATAAATACGTACAAAGAATAGTTATACTCGTTAAATCTGTACGAAACGTTAAATGTGAAGGAGAGCTGTTATATTTAAACGGAGAAACCAGGGCCTTCAATCCAGCCACGGATTGGCAAAGGGGCTGTAAATTGTTGTAATGTGTATGTATATATACACACATCATGTACCTATATATGTTGATGCTACAACACGTTGGCCCGTGAGACACCACTTGCCTGCTGTTAACAAACGGGTTCACAGCCGTCGGTTGATTGCTTTGTATTTGAATAAACAAGTGCAAACTTACCTTGAGCAACATTTTCTACATCGGTTTGCAATGTTTAGCGTACACACACACACATATTTTTTTTTTGCGTTAAAACAGGAGAAGAAAAAAAACAAAAAACACATGTTAGCTCGGATTCCAGGAAGTGTTGTTAGTGAGTACACGAGGGGACATTTAATGACACTGAGAGGGAGGGGACGGAGGGGTCAACGTTGACACGGAAGGGTCAAATACATTTTTGAGGTTTGATTAGGAGTAACGGTCAAATTAGTTACAACACAGGTTATTAACAACGCAATTCAACAATCACCAGTTGCATCGTCAATACCAAGGTCATTAATGAACACTGTAACCAAAGCATACCAAGGTGAAATACACTTGTTAGAAGACACATTTGTGAACAGTTTCGGTCAGTAATACGACATATCCAAAACAAATCCATTCCTATTATTATAATCATGACTTTCATCATCAAATGTCTTCTCAATTCTATTTCTTTCGTGGCCAATTTCAACAAATTCCGTGTACAGCTTACTTCCTGTCCATCAGTGACGATGCTAACTTAACGTCTTACATTAACGTCGGGAACACGTAAATTTACGTTACTTAGTAACCAATTTGACGTTACATATATAGCATGTGCATAGATGAAATGACATGCGATGTGTGTGTATATGTAATGACATGGGTGGCTTTTGTAAAGCATATATTAAATGAACATTGTTGACATTTTTTTCCAAAGGGCATGAAGGCCAGATTATAAACTAATCTATGTTTTATTTGACCAGGTTAGGCCCACTGAACCGTGTAGCTCTTTCTCGGAAGCGACCTGGCCACAAATGAAAGCTCAAGGAAGTGGCTTATCATGGTGTGGAAATGTATATCAGACAAATGCTTTGAACGCACGTTCATTCGAAATGCAGAGGGGGGAAGAAAAAAAAAGGAGGACCCGGAGAAAAATCCACATGACCACGGGGAGAACATGCAAACTCCAAATATACAGGTGTCAGGGTCGGGATCGAACCCACGACCTCCTGTATACCAGGTGAGGTGGTGAATAGTAGTTAGAAGTTGTGTGCTAGACTTACAGTGGGTGTCCTGAACTGTGTGTGCACGCGGTGTGTGCGTCTGGTCTCTGTTTAAAGGCCCAGTGTACCTATGTGCACTCGTCTGTGTGTTCATTGCATTACCACATAATGCAATGTCTCTGAACATAGGCACATGATCTCTCCTTACAGTATATTTATATTATTATAATTAAGTTGATGCATACATCATTAAAACGCATTATTACTATTATTCATGTGACCAATACATTATTGCCTATATATTTTAATATTCGCAATGAAGATTGTTTATTTATCACCGTTTGTAGTCGACGGTTATCTTCTCAAACGTTGAATTGTGCCTGCGTTGGCTAGCTCTATCGTCTGCGGACATTAAGGACCCTACGCTGGAAACACAAAATCGGTCAACCGAAATCTGGGGGGCGAGTGCAAAGCAAACGCAGACCCAGACCACCCCCCCCCCCGACCCCCCCAATTTCAGCCTCCGCTAAACTTCGAGGAGAATCAAAAGGTAGGGGGCAACGGGTTTGTGATTTGGACGGAATGAATCAGAAGGTTTTTTTTTTCTGTTTTCATGATGGTGGGGGGTGGCTTGGTTGGTGGGTTGGTGGGTGGGTTGGTGGGTGGGGAGAGGAGGGGGAGGGTGGTTGGGAAGGAATCATTTGGAGAGAGAAATAAAATCCAAGCTGAAAGAAAAGGAAGGGGGACATGGTGGACGACGAGGACGACAGGCGACAGAGCGAACACGGAGGGGGGGAGGAGGGGGAATGCTGAGACGCGTGAGAGTTAGCCAGTCCAACACCGCCGTTAAACAGAGCAACTTTTAAATCGCCGTATGTTGTCGTGCCTCGACCCCCCGCCCTAGCCCCAAAACGCAGCGTGGCCGTGCGGAAATTCTCTCGGATTTCAGCAGAGAGCGATGGGTCGCGAGGCAAAATGCGGGAGCCGCATTTGACCCCGTTTTATTTTGTCACCTGAATTGTCTGTGGGTCGTTTGAATGTCAGTTGCCCTGTTTGACTTTGGGGTTTTTTGTTTGTGTTGTTGTCAATATAGTTGTAGTTGTTGGGAGGTTTTTTTTTTTTGGAGGGTTGGGGTGGGGAGGAATTCTTCACCTGTGCTGGTCAGACTCAATGAGTTAAATTGACAAACAGAACTTAAAGCCGCCATGCCCGATCTCAGCCAACCGTGTAAATTCAAACCTCGAGGTCAAATTACAATGTGCGCCGCTGCAGTGGCCACGGTATACACATGTTGGAAACCGTTGACATAATCCACGCGTACGCATGTTTTTTTTTAAACCCCAAACATTTAACGAATGCATAGATATGTCTTTTTCTAAATATATATATACGGCAAGTGACAAAATGCCACGGGCAAACATTGGTATAAATTTCCTCGTTCTTACACCGAAATTCACAGCTGTTAGTTGTTACTATTTCGGGTTGTTTTTTTAATCCGCAGAATAATCCCACGGGGGGGGGACGGGGGGGGGGGGGCTTGCGTGGGTCAATGGTCGAGTCGCCGGGCATGTCAGCTTTAAATTGCTCACGGACAAAGTGAGTAGGAGAGGGAGGCAAGAAGAGGACATAAAAACGAGTGAGACAACCAAGGAGACACCGTCACACGGGAGGGAGAGATGTTTAGAGTGACGGGGAAACTTAGGAAAAAAAACCTAAAAAAGGGAACATACCCATTTCTCCATGTCAACATTCTGTCATCGACAAATAAAACAAAAAAACACACACACAAGAAAACACAGAGCAAAACAAATCAGTTTCACGACAAAAAAATGGAGATTCAGTTGCGTTTTCTTAAGTTGCATAAGGATAACTTAGTGCATTCATGAGCTTCATTTGTTGCCTATGTCTAACGATCCGACCGTCGTTACGCGTTTGCTTGTGGTAAATGTATAATTTGTTTTCACGTCCGTAGACTCCAGTGAAAAGCATTGCGGTTGCAACGCTGGTATGCAGGTATACATCAAATGACGTTTCGATTCCCAGCCTTTGCCACTCAGCCTTCATGGATCTGTCTCTCTTGCTCTCTCTCTGTCTCTCTGATGCAGACACTAAACTAAAATATCTGAGATACATCATCTGTGGGCCAGAGCAGAATTCAGTACCAGAAGGGGTGGAAACGATTCCAGTTTCTGCATTTTCACTGATAAATGTGTATTAGGTGATCGCGTATTGCACTTATAAAATAATGTTATTGTATAATTACATTTTATTGCCGATTTAAAGATGATGGTATAACTCAAGTTTTGCCATCGCTGGTGGAACCAATGAGGACAACATTTTATTTGGACCCATGAACTACGAAGCTGAAATATCTACACAAGACGGTGGTTGATTCAATTCTCAAAACAAAGTTTAGTGAAAAAATAAATAATGAGTTTTCTTTCTTCGCACAATAATTTGGGTCCGAAAAATATAACCACAGATTATAAGCTAGTTTTTGTTGTTATAATAATGATAGTGAATACAATCAACGTGGTCTCCCACTCAATAAAGCAATTTGAATATTCCCACGTCATGTTTGCGGCCCCAAGCCAGCGAAGGAAATTCCACATTCACGATCTCGCTTCCCTTATCTCTCTCCTCCACACTACCCACTCACCCTCCCTCCCTCCCTCCGCTCCAGGTGGGATTTAATTCACGTCGCGATCTTCGATTTGGACGTAGCCGAGGTGACCCTTGCAACACAAAGATCCACGTTGGTGCGTTTTTGTTTTCTTTCTTTCTGGACCGTTGTCCCATCTTCCTTGCGAAGTAACGATTCGACTGGACTGGGTTTGGTTGATACGATTCTCAGAGGGGCTCACCACAAGTCCCAGGCGTCGTTACGTTGACGGCACGAACCCATCACACGAAAAAACGTGCGCGGGTCAATGACAGCTGGAACTATGGCAGCGTGGCTTCTACATCTTAGCAAGTGGGACTCAAATTCAAAGTTCACACCTTATGGACGAATAAGTAATAATAAACTCAACTGGCCCTAAAAGGCATATATATATTTACGTATGAAAGACGACGGGTTCGGGCAGTAGCTCTAGTTTTTATTACACGCTTTCATTTAACTCACTCTGTCTGTTGTGGTTGTCGTTGTTGTTGTATCCTCAAATCTTGTAACTTAATTTTAACCCACTTCCCAATGTGGTATCGTATTATCTGGCTGTATAGCAAATGAAAAAATACGATTACTTTACTACACAAGTTAAAAATATAAGTGCTTTAATATTTAAGTGTTTTAGGGCCCCTTTATAACATATGCTACAGGCCCCGCACCAGCTTAATCCGGCACTGGCACTCAGTTGAGGCCAAGTCGACCTAGGGGAGCCCCGGGGACCGGTTCAGATAACCATCACCGGTGTTTGCCGTGAGCGGGAATCGAACTCGGGTGGCCAGGTTCGTAGCGCAGCGTAGCGCTAACCGCTGCGCCACCGCTCCCCACCTATGGGACACACTCACACAGGGGGTGGCATCCACCACAGAATGCAAAACGCCGTCTGCAGCAACGTGGGTCTCGCGTACCTCGGAGGGCACGGATGGGCGCGAAGTTTAACCCCCTGGCAGTGTTGGCGGCAGGAGTGAGAGAACCCCAAGCGAAATAAAATTGGACCGTGTGATGGCTTAAGAGGGCTGCAGATTTAATGTTGAAAAATAAATAAATGAGGCAACATTAAATGTCAGCTGGAATTCAACAAGGGAATGGACATAACACGTGAATCTCTCTTGCACCTTGTCTGCATCTCTCTTCTCACTACAGCTCTGTCTACATTTCCTTACCTCGGCTCATCGATATACCTCGAGTCATCTGACGAAGATATTGCAAATTGAAAATGTGCGGCGCGATGATATTTTCTGCTTAGGGCCCCCAAATGTGCAAAACTGCAACCCCCGTGGATTACCTGTAGCAGCATCGTCACCCATCATCGCCGCGTCTCACCTCCACCTGCCGTGTATCCTGCACCCGTCTCGTGCACGATCATCCGGTGCACTCCGACGTCGTTTGTTATATATGTTTCACTATATAAATCCAGGGCACCTTGAATCTACTTGGAAACCTCTACGAGTTCGCTAAACACCTCGCTCCGCCAACGTTCACACGTGCAGCGTCTCCTTGAACGAACGCCGCCTAGCCTCGACCCTCACCACCACCTACCCCAATAGGAGGAGTGACCCACAAGCCGGTTGACGACTTTTGCCCAGCACGCGGTGGCCACTCACCCCTTCCATCTTGTCCTCGTTGCTGGCCAGCATCTCCTGCAGGGCTCGCACCGACAGAGACTGCTCCAGCACGAAGATGCAAATGGAGAGATCTGGAGGCACGTTCTGCAGGAACACGGTGGGGAGAGAGAGAGCGAGTGGGAGAACGCTTGCTTCACGCGAGGACGACGATGACACAGTTCAAGTTCAAGTTCATTTATTAGGTATAGCCCTGTGAGCCATTCGGCTCTTGAATCGGGTGCAACCGCAACAAACAAAAAACAAAAACATGAACAAAAAAACATCTTAAAGTGAATATGTGACTGAGTGCAAACAGAAAATCCAAGAAAAGACAGCAAAATATTGCAGAAAAAAACACCGTACACCAACGCTGTGTGCAAAAATCCCAGTGGGTGGTGGTGGGTGAGTGGTGGTGGGTGGGTGGTGTAGCGCCTGAACGTCGACTCACCCTGGAGTTGGTCGTAGACTCCAGGAAGCAGAGGCGGTTTCCGAAGCCCTCCGCCGCCAGACACACCTTGACGGCCTCCTTGAGCTTCGAGGCCGTGCATTGCAGCACCACCTCGTCATCCTGCGGGGTGGACGGAGGGGGCAGGGCGGTGAGAAACGTCGAGAGAACAAAACATCAACAAAATATGGTTTTGCGCTGGAAATGCATTTGACGCGACGGTCTCTGTAACGCGGTTGACGGTGGGCAGGTTCGACAAGAACGTCGGCATGGTAGGTCACACAAAGACACAGTACCCCGTGTAGCCTTAACAGACTGTTGGGGCAAGTGCTGCTCGCGAGTAGCGCCTATGAAGGCCGGCACGGCACACGAGGGGGTGGGTTGGCCAACACCACGCCTGATCGCCTTTGTCTCCCCAGTGAAGATGTTTACTCACCGCACCAGGTACTCATTTGAGGCTGAGTCGACCTAAGGGAGGCCCAGGACCGGTACAGAAGATCGCCACCGGTGTTGGCCATGAGCGGGAATCGAACCCGGGTCGCCGGGTGGGTTTAGCGCAGCGTAGCGCTGACCGCGACACCACCACTACCCGCTAACGCGCGCCAGTAAGTTGCCCTGAGGGGCCGTCCATAAATGACGTCACGCGATTTTGGACGATTTTTGACCTACCCCCCCCTTCGTCACACGGCGTCACAAAAAGTCAGACCCCCCCTCAAATATGACGTCACAAAGCTCTGCCCCCCCCCCCCCCAAACCATATTTCCATTTTGAAAATAAAACATGCTTCAAATCGCTTTAAACTATTGTCATAGTAGTGCGTATTTAATGTGGCGCTGCACTCTGATGTTGTAGGAGTGTTTTGGTTCTTTCGGTAAAGACTTACCGAAAGAACCAAGACGATGAATCCCTGCAGTCACGAAAGCTTTAAATCGAAATGTAGGAGTGTTGTTATAAACAATTAGTGTTGTTATAACAATTCTGTATTTATTTAAAGTTGCGCATTTTGATGTGACGTCACATTTCTCAACCCCCCCCCCCCCCCCGTCAGACATCGTCACAAATGTGTGACCCCCCCCCAGGTGGGTAACGTCATTTATGGACGGCCCCTTATTGCATGGGGGGCTCGCTGCTGCCCCGAACGAGTGGGGACCACGAGCGGGGTGCGTGGACTTTTATATGGGGAGGGGAAGGTGGGGGGGGGAAGAGGGATAGTTTCTTGACTCAAACCACACGTCTCTGTCCACCCAGCAGTACTAAACGGGTTTCCCGACAACGTCGCTGAAGTTGATCGGCAGGTTGCATGCGGTGAGCAGTGCCGGATTATATTATTCTAGTAACACAAGTAGCTACATAAGTAGATACGGGTCCCGCACGTTCAAGGGTCCCGCAATAAATGCTTTCATGCCATCAATTCCGGTTTAGTAATTCTGCACTTGCTCTGTTCCTATAGTACGAAACTGCCTTCAACTTTTACAAACGACTGGGCGTTTAAGCTTAGCGATTTGTCGTATTATCCGGCTGTACAGCAAATGAAAAAATACAATGACTTTACTGTGCAAGTTAAAAAAATAGTTTTTTAATATTTACGTGGTTTTTTTTGGGCCCCTACAGGCCCGGCACTAGCTTCATCCGGCACTGGTGGTGGAGCCATCATCATCATCACGATCCATGGGCAGATCGCCCCGTAGGTGTCCACTGCACATTTCGTCATTTGCTTCCACTTTTCTCTCTGTCTTGTGCCAATATGGCTCAAGTAGTGGCCGCGTCTTTCTGGTACCAATCTGCTGTGATGCCCTCGTCATCGTCAAGCCATTCTCTGTGAGGTCTTCCTCTCTTTCCAGTTCCTTCCATTCTTCTTGTGTGAACAACAACACTTTAAACTTTCCTGCCGTTGTCCATTCTACTTATGGCGTCCAGAGTGCCAGTTTCCTTCTGATCACTGCCTGCATCAGGTTGCGGCGGAGTGCGTACGTAATGTTCGGTACATTTAACTTATTTCGCACCGTACGTAGCCAACCGTGCTAATTGGAGGTGCGAGGGCGCCAGTGACTCCCACCTTGTCAAAGAAGCCTGGCCGGTTGGGAAGAGTAGGCCAAGCGAAGTGGTGTCAGCAAGCAATTGCAGGGCTGCATCTTTGCCTTTTTTTACGCAGCGTTCAATGGCGGCTCGTGACGTGTCCATCAGGTGGGGCTGTTGTGAGTGACCTCTGACCAGACGGTGGTCTAATTAAGGAAAACCTCGTGGTGCTATTGGCCTCCCCGTGAAAGTGATACAACTGTGTTGTCGACCAACGGGAGGCGTTTATAAACAATACGGAACAAAACAACAAGGCACTCAAATGCTGTCCCCATGACCCTCAAGTCCACACTACATAGCCCCTTTGACACTGGCAAAAGCCGTGAGATGCTGTATTTTCACAGTGCACCCTCGCGTTGTGATATCGCCTCTCATCACAGCCATGGCCGCCTTCTTCACCACCCTGAATGGATCTCAAACGGCGTGGCCAGAATGCTGGAAGCTGCTCATCGCAACGACTGAAGGGAAATCTCTCACTCGGACGCCTTCACAGCTGCCCCGAGACCTCCCCGAGGCACAAGTCAGCGATTTCGAATATGAACGACTTAAAATGTTATCTCCATTAGGCAATTCACGTTGAAAGAATCTTTTTTTTTTTTATACAACTTCTTCTTCTTTAGTGCTGCCTAACGGCGTGTGCGACTTCACGATGATATTGGTCCCGGTCTAGCACGGCGTGTAGAGTTTGTGCTGTTGTTAATTGTAGCCATGTTTTGATGTTACTGAGCCATGTCGTTTTTGGCCGTCCTGGTCGTTTTTTCCCTTCGATTTTTCATTCCAGGATTTGCTTTAATGGCTGGTATTTGCAATTTATAGAAAAGTTTTTTTTTATTGCTATAGAAAGAATTTCTCATCCCCAGCTGCTTGGCGGGGCGGCGCTCCCACGACCCAAGCGGACGAAGCGCGCGTCGCTTGAAGCTCACGACTGCAAGCCAACCCACGGGTGTGCAGCCTCCGTCAGGGGCCCTCCTCCAGAGACAAGAGGGGAGTGGGGGGGTGGGATCTCGCTTGCCCTCCACACCCTTGTTGTACCGTACTACGCTCTGAAGTTCTATGGCCTGCTCACAGCACCGCGGGCACACGCTCGCCGCTCAACTCCACAAAGGCAGTGGGGAAGGGGGGCGCAAGGTTACGGCGCATTTATTTATTTACTTGTTTATTCTGCGAAGGACGACGGATCGCGCCTATTTAGAGACGTTTTTTTTAATCCAGGAGGTATTCGGTTTGGCCGGCGATGTTTTGCCGGGCCGGTTGTTGCGCGTTGCGTTTAGAGTTTCCTCCGGCGTCTGAGCCAACGTTTCGGCGTTGCGAGCAGCAGCTCCCCCGACCACCACCTCCCCAACGCGCTCCGAGCAATAAAAAAAAACGTCGGCAATTTCGACGAGCTCCTTTGCCAAACTCGTCGGCGAGCGGCTCAAGGTCATTTTAAACTATGAGCGATTTTTTTTTTTTTTTGTTTATCATTTTAATCCAACCGAGCTTACGCACCTCTTTTTTCAGAAGCGACCTGGACCACCGCGAACGATCTCCGCTCGACGGAGCGGCCAAAATGCTCGAAACGCGTGACGTCGATTTCCAAATGCGGAGGGAAAAACCGGGAGGGCTCGGAGAAAAATCCACGCGACCGCAGGGAGAGAGAGACACGCAAACTCCAAATATACAGCGGCAGGCGTCAGGGGTCGTGATCGAACCCACGACCTCCTGTATACCAGGCGAGGTAGTTAACATCTCCTAGCCACCGTGATGATGATGAGATAGAGAGAGGAAAACTCCACATATACAGCAGCAGGCATCAGAGTCGTGATCGAACCCACGACCTCCTGCATACCAGGCGAGGTAGTTAACATCTCATAGCCACCGTGATGATGATGATGAGAGAAAGAAACACGCAAGCTCCAAATATATAGCAGGCGTCAGGGTCGTGATCGAACCCACGACCTCCTGTATACCAGGCGAGGTAGTTAACATCTCATAGCCACCGTGATGATGATGATGATGAGAGAGAGAGAGAGACACGCAAGCTCCAAATATACAGAAGGCATCAGGGTCGTGATCGAACCCACGACCTCCTGTATACCAGTCGAGGTAGTTAACATCTCATAGCCACCGTGATGATGATGATGAGAGAGACACGCAAGCTCCAAATATACAGCAGGCGTCAGGGTCGTGATCGAACCCACGACCTCCTGTATACCAGGCGAGGTAGTTAACATCTCCGAGCCACCGTGGCAAGAACAGCTATTCGACACGATATGAAACGCAACGTTCGGACAAAGTTGGAGGGATCCTGTTGCTGTCACAAATGGGACGGAGCGCCCAGGTTCCTACCCCACGCGCACTCCATACGATCCGACGCAAAAGCAGTCGGGATGACCGGTGATCCGGTGATCCGCTCCAGTAACACAATCACTCACCGGCCGCTAGTCACCTCCCTGTCACTCTTCTATTGCTACGACCCTGGTTTACCGTTCCCCTGAACTTCACCTCTTCGTTTCTCCTCGCATACCGAGGACTCGGCCACACTGAATTCAGCCCTGCCACACTGCAGGTCACAGCTACGAAACCAATCACTCACAACACGCGCCCACTCACCCACTCACTCCCTCACCGATTAGCGGTTAGCGCGCTGCACTAAGAACCTGGCGACCCGGGTTTGATTTCCGCTCACGGCAAACACCGGTGACGATTATCTGAACCGGTCCTGGGCCTCCCGTAGGTCGACTCAGCCTCAAATGAGTACCTGATACGATGTGTAAACATCGCCGCTAGGGAGACGAAGGCGGCCGGGCGTGGTGTTGGTCACCCACCCCCCTCGTGTGACGTGCCGGCCTTTCTAGGTGCTCGCTAACAGCACTTGCCCCTACAGTCTGTTAAGGCTATACGGGGATCCTTGTCTTTGTTGCACGGTAAACGCCCTAAACGCAATCTTCGCTCGGCGCGAGAGAGAGAGAGCTCAGTCAGCGGGGCCGAGGGGGGGTTCTGTGTGTGCAGCAGCAGGCGGTGGTGCCGGGTAGTTGTCTCGCGTTGACCTGTCGGCCCGATTGCCGCAATGGTGTTTCAATCACCTCGGCGGCTCTCTGATGCTGCCCGATGGTTCAGGAGGGGCAGGGGTGGGGGGTAGGTGGGGCAATGCCTGCTCCAGAGCAATGAGCTGGCACCTTCGAGACGCGTAACGTTCGCACGTGCTGCGGCGTTTGATTTCGATCGGCCTGGGTCACCGGCTCTCACCGAGCGCGCTCTCGGGTCGCGATGTCCGACGTTTCGCTCCGCGCGCCAGGTGGGGAGCCGAACCAACGCTGCGTAGCACAGCGGCGAAAAATAAAATTTAAAAAACCCCTGCGTGTTTTGTGCTGGTCGAGTCGGCGGTTGGCGCTGCGCGTTGTTCACCCCGGAGCCGAGTTCGACTCCCGGCCGTGGCAAATGTTTACCCGTTCCTGGGCCGTGGTGAAGTATGGGCAGGAACCGCGAGGTGGGGGGGGGGGTGGTTACTGTTTAATATTTTACTTTAAAATGTTCCTCCCCAACACGTCCCAGGGGATCCTCAGCGCCGGTTGCGGTTCCACGCAAACCCCGCGGCTGCCGCAAAAACGCGAGCGTCAAACTTACTCTCGGCACCGCGCAGAGCAGTGACACCTCGCGAATCGGTGGCGCGGCCGATTGACGCAGGCGTGGCGAAGTTGACATGCTCGCGGCTGCTATTAACCGGGGGGGGGGGGGCTGGCGGAACGTCGACGTCTGCATGATGAGGGGTTTGGGTGGAGGTGATTGCGCCCCCCCCCCCCCCACCGCAGAGGGATGGGCCGCGACATTGCCCCCCCCCTCAATCCCCCGTAGCGCCCGCTTGGGTGCAACTTTCGAGCCACCACGACCGGCAGCGTATCGGGTGGCTGGCACGTGGAGAGAGAAAAGGGGGGGTCTTCTACGCGTGCGTGAACGATCGACCGATCGATCGACCGATCCACTGATCGTGCTTCTATCCTGCATTTGCAAGATAGAAGCACTATCCTGCAAATGCAACAATCCACCCATACACCTGCAATCAAACTGATTTCATCCCTCCATAGCCCCCCGGTCCAAGTGCTTTCTGACACGTTCCATTCCTTGGCTGCCACATTGTTATTGTTCTGGACCGGTATCCCATAATCCCTGCTAACTCTGTGTTCTGCGCAAGCCCACTAATATTTGTTTCATAATCAAGTCTTAGATTATTAAATGTATGACTTCAAAGTCCAAGGTACTTTTTAAGTGCCATATTTAATTCATTTGAATAGTTATGATAAATATACAGTCGTTTGTGGACTCCATTTGTACAACAGGGTTCTTCAAAAGCAGAACATTATTTAAATTCTGGAAATAAGTGTAATAAATGATTGTGTTGATTGAATAAAATAATCAACAAACAAAAAAAGAGATACGAGGAAGAGAGAGAAGATACAAGAGAGACGGAGAGAGAAGAGATTTCTGAGAAATATTCTCCTAAGGTTCAGCCTCCACTTCTCCCCGACGGTCCTCATCTTTGTATACTCAAAGGGCGACGGACCCCAACATCTTCAGGGGCTGGTCAACGTGCTCGTCGGCTACGCCAAGCTCGCCATGCACAGGGCGAGGAAGGTGGCCCTGGAGGGGAAACGTCCGGCCAGCAGCCTGGGCATCTTCCACGCTCTGGTCGGAGCCAGGGTGTGTGGGCCGGAGTTCCGCCATGCGCGGCTGACCCACGCCGTGCCGGCCTTCAAGGAGCAGTGGGCGATGGAGGAGACCGTGTGCTCGGTGGCAGATGACGGGGAGCTCTGCATGCAGTTATGAGCTACCCGTCGGAGGCCGTTCGACTGCGAGAAGGGCTGCGTGCAGAACGAGAGTGAGCGAGAGAGTGACCGAGAGAGTGAGCGAGAGAGTGAGCGAGAGAATGACCGAGAGAGTGAGCGAGAGGTGGGGGTTTACATGAAGCAAAGTAAAAAAAAAATTAAGAAATGATGAACGAAGCAAAGTGCCGACTACACCGAGCATTTTCTTGTTTCCACTGATCGTAAAAAAAAGAGATACGAGAGAGAGAAGAGAGAGAGAAGAGAGAGTCGAGGGGAGTTTTCTGTACGCAGCAACGTGACCCCCACATCCAGCTGTTGCTGTCCCTTTGTCGTTGCTATATTTGATCGTGCGATTTAAACCCACGCCTCACTACCCCCCCACCACCCATCCCCCCTCTGCCTCTCGTGACGGTGGTGGTGGGGGGGAGGGTGGAGACTTAAATATTTACTACATCACCAGCCGAGACACCGCGGGTGACACGCGAACGCGAGCGAACACTGCGAACGCAGGAGGGCAATTCACACTTGCTCCCGGCAGGACGCAACGCCAATGTTTGCAATTCCTATACTCGTTGGTTCTACCCACGTGACTTTACCGAAAGAACCAAAGAGTATGGATTCCTGCAGTCACGAAAGCTTCAAATCAAGATTTTGCCATTCCTTCTGACTGTCAGCAGTTCGCGTGTGTTGTTGTTGTTTGTTGTTGGTTGTTGTTGTTCACCTGCGGGGCGAACTCTGCACGCCGTGTTGGTCTCTCGCAGTGTTGACGCAATGCGCAAGTTGACCCGGGCCGGCGACAGACGCGACAATGCCGCCTTTGGCGATGAATATCACGAGGGTGGCGTTGTGTGTGTGTCGTTGTGTGTGGCGTTGTGTGTGTGTTGTTGTGTGTGTTGTTGTGTGTGTTGTTGTGTGTGTTGTTGTGTGTGTGTTGTGTGTGTGTGTTGTTGTGTGTGTATTGTTGTTGTGTGTGTGTGTTGTTGTGTGTGTGTTGTTGTGTGTGGCGTTGTGTGTGTGTTGTTGTGTGTGTGTTGGTTGTTGTGTGTGTGTTGTTGTGTGTGTTTTTGTGTGTGTGTGTGTTGTTGTGTGTGTGTTTGTTGTTGTGTGTGTGTTGTTGTATGTGTTTGTGTGTGTGTTGTGTGTGTTGGTGTGTGTGTCTGTGTAAATTACTGGGGGAGTGTGAATGCGGACCAGATGTTAATGTTGACCCACGCCGCTTACCCAATCGACTTCCACCCGACGTTTGCACCCCACCCCCCCTCCAGGAGGCGCTTTGCTAACTGCCCTCGCCTCCGAGGCCTCGAGTCGATGGCTCAGCGATGACACTCTGGTCCTCGTGACGCCTGGGTCTGTCCCTCCCGAGCGTTCGACACTTCACGTGGCCCGAGCGGTTTTTGTTCTCCCCTCAAATAGCTGTCACAATGAGCAATCCACTGACAGTTTATTGGCCTATTGGTGCTCGGAGTCGATATTCGTTGCGTTGAAAAAAAATTGTAACTTCGTGATGTATGGGACCTTGATGCGTAGAGGAAGGGGATTTCACAACGGCTGTGCCGATCCACCAATCCTTGCTGCTGCCTCTACAGTGGTGGATTACAGGCCACCTCCACCACCGCCACCACCGTCACCATCACCGCCACCAGCGCCACCACCACCTCCGCCAGCGCCACCACCGTCACCACCACCGCCACGACCGCCACCACCCACCACCGCCACCACCGCTACCACCACCACCACCACCACTGCCACCACCGCCACCACCGTCACTACCACCGCCACCACCGCCATCACCACTGCCACCACCGCCACCACCACTACCGCCACTGCCACCACCTCCACCACCACCGCCACCACCACTACCGCCACCACCACTAACACCACCGTCACCACCACCACCGCCGCCACCACCACCGCCACCACCACCGCCACCACCACCGCCACCACCCATTCCAATATTTCGCCCTCTGTGGTCATCCTTCACAAGCACCCCCACCCCCCAACCCCCTCTCTCTTTCAACGCGTCTCTCGGCCGCCGGTCTTGTTCATCAACTCGCAATCCTTCCATGTGACACATCACGTCCAAGTACATTCGTTCCGTGTTTAACGACACGAAGCGCCTCTCTGATCCCCAGTTTCTCGCCCCTTCGAAACCCTTCCGAGAGCGCGCTCAGGGTGGCATCCACATTCCGCGGCGCGACCGTCAGCTGCTCTTTTGTTACAATCGGAATCCAGCGGCTGAGTGTGCCCATGTGTCCGCCACGCGAAGGTCACTCGGCGCGTCGTCCCGCGCGTCCAATCGAGCGGCTCGGCATTCGGTCATCTCCGGCGCAGCCCCGAGTCGTAAATTGTCCGCGGTGGAAATTTTCACTTTTATTTTTGTTTGTCCGTGGCCCCACCACCCCCCACGACTTCCCTCAAAGTCAACCCACAGCTTGCCACGAGAATAATACTTTTTTTTGCACAGCGGGCTGGCGCAGCGGTAACCACGTGCGCCTCGCAGCGAGACCAAACCTCAGTTCGAGTCCCGACTCGGGTACCTTTCTGTGTTAAGATTGTATTTTCCTCCCTCCTGTTCTGAAGCGTGCGCGTGTGTGCGCGTGTGGGTGCGTGAGTTAGTGGGGAGCGGTGGTGTAGCGGTTAGCGTTACGCTGGGCTATGAACCCGGCGACCCGGGTTCAATTCCCGCTCACGGCCAACACCTGTGACGATTATCTGAACCGGTCCTGGGCCTCCCCTACGTCTACTCAGCCTCAAATTAGCACCTGTTGCGTTGTGTAAACATCGCCACTGTGGAGATAAAGGCGGTCGGGCGTTGTGCTGGCCACCCACCCCCTGGTGTGCGGTGCCGGCCTTCATATGTGCTCGCTAACAGCACTTGCCCCTACAGCCTGTTAAGGCTACACGGGGGATCTTTGTCTTTGTGAGTTAGTGCGAGGGTGAGTGTGAGTGGATGGAGTTTTGTCTCTTCTCTCGCCCCCCATTCTCAGTGGGTTTCCTCCGCCTTCTCCCGGGCTCCTGCCACAGCACCTCCGTGAGTAGCACTGTCGGCTACGTGCGGTGCGACAGCCCCTCGACCTACATACACACATCTGCCGGTGGATTGGCACGAAGGCAGCACAGGTGTGCACGCGTGTATGCTAACAGAGAGCAATTGTGGGCCAGCACACACACGAATTGGTTTTCCAGCAGACGGGGGTCTCACACGGGCTCCTTCTGACCGCGCCCTGAGGGTCTGTGCCAAACCGAACCTCTGAATGATGCGATTGTCTTCACGAGAAAACAGCACACAATGCGACAAAGTACACACACACAGAGTACACACACATAGAGCACACACACACACAGAGTACACACACACAGCACACACACACACACGATTACATCTACGGGACCCCTCCTTGCCAATGTACCCGGGTATTGAATGATAAATAAAAACAAGGCCGTTTACCCTTTCTAACATAAACAGAGGCGTTCGAGTTTGTTCAAACATCAAATGGGCACCATCTCATCTCACCACGTAGATAGGACCGCTTCAGTTTAACAAGTAGGCTATCTTTCGATTTAAAGCTTTCGTGACTGCAGGGATTCATCTTGGAAATTGTAAAGCCTTTTTTATATCACTCAATACACAAAAGATGATTTCTCCACCTTAGAATATGCTGGAAGTTGTAAAGCCTTTTTTCTATCACTCAATACACAAAATATTACTTCTCATTTTATTCTCTGTCTTACAAGGCTGACTCGGCTGATGAGAACAGGAAGGTCGAAACCACCCCAGGCTTCGCTTGCTAAAAAAAAGTGCTTCTGGATAATGTTTGTCTGGAAAGCCAAACAGGCAGATGACATGAGCAATAGCGTTTGTTCATGTAGAGAATAAACAATGTAGGGTTCTAATTGAACTGTAGACACTTTGTACCCATAATGCCCTGCAATAACGCATGATGAGTCTGTTTTAAAAAAAGAATCGCCAAGTTCAGCTAAACACGTACAGTTACGATGCTTTAAAGACGATTGATAAATTTAATATTCTTGGGTCTTCGGTAAAGTCACATAGATAGGTTGAAAGAAAGTAATGTTTTTGTAATTTTCTTTGAACCTATCTACGTGACTTTACCGAAAGACCCAAGAATATGAATTCCTGCGGTCACGAAAGCTTTAAGTCATGATACATTTCAATAAAAAAAAATTCTAGAGTTCAACTCTTTGCCAAATCCATCTTATGGACCGATGAATGTTGACTTACGTGTGATGCCCCTGACTTGTTATATTGATATGTTCTTTCTCAAAAGATAAAAGGTAAATGTTGTTGACCAGCCAATACTTGATCGCGCCATTGCTGGTGAAAAGTAATCGACTGGAGTGTATTGAAACTAAACTTTTTATTCTACCAGGTAAGGCCCATATAGCTCTTTTTTTCAGAAGCGACCTGGCCACAAATGATAGTTCAACAAAGTGGCTTATCGCCACGTGGACATGTATAGCAGGTAAATATTCTAAACGCGTGATGTTGATTCTAAATGTGGAGGGGAAAACCGGAGGGACCGGGAGAAAAATCCACACCACCACAGTGAGAGAGAGAGAGACACGCAAACTCCAAATATACAGCAGGGGTCAGGGTCGCGATCGAACCCACGACCTCCTGCATACCAGGCAAAGCAGTTAACATCTCCTAGCCACCGTGGCGCCCATCTCTATTTCACGAACACTTCTTCCACACCGGCCAGATTGACTGTAGACGAGACAATTTACTCCACCGCACGCAAACGGCCGATTGACTGTAGACGATTAATTGATTATGCTGCTTGGGCAGAGGCGGAGGTAGGAGGATGATGTTGTTTAAACTGCCCCCACCGACTGCAGATAGATTTGACGACGCTTGCAATGCATGCACCCGTGTGCTGACCATCGCACCATCTCCTCGACACGACCACAGTGCAATTAGTCGATGCCAATGAACCATTCTATCTGTAGTGGTTACAGTACCGACACACTCAGAATGATGACCGAATGTGGGGCACGATCGGTCTACAGTTGTCGGTCAATGCTGCACACACGTGACGATATTTAGGCGTCACTGCATCACAGCAAAAAAAATTACCGTAACGTCAGCGTGAAGGTCAGCTATTTTAAAACGTTGCAGCACTGTATTAATAACGATTTGGTGTTGTTTTTTTTGAGTCACCCTTCTGTACTACCGGAGCACATCAGATAACTTTTCGGCACGTCTCAATCTCGACGCGTTTCAACTAAAACGAAACTTTTTTTTTATTTTACCAGGTAAGGCCGTACTGAACTGTTGTAAAGCTATTTTTTTTCAGAAGCGACCCGGCTTTCACAAATGATAGTTCGTCGAAGTGCCTTATTGCCACGTGGGTATTTATCGCGGCCACAAACTCTGAACGGGCGTTGATTCTAAACGCGGAGGTGAACAAAAACAACTAAAACGGAAGAGCCGAAGAAAAAATCCACGCGACCACGGAGTGAGAGAGAGAGAGACACCGCAGACTGCAAATACAGCGGACGATAAGGTCGGGTTCGAACCCACGGACCTCCTGCGTACCAGGCGAGGTAGTTAACATCTCTTAGCCACCGCGTTTGAAAAGGGAGCTCCTTCAGTGGCAGCTGTCCCTGTCGATGCAGGGTGACGTCAACACCTGGTCCACAAACGCCTCGTGTCATCCCAATTGAGTAATGTTCTGCGTTTGCCCTCTGTCTCTCTCTCTCTCTCTCTGCTGAACTCATCACAAATTGGCACACCCATTTTGTTTTACGTGACAAACCTTACTCATTGGTCGTGTGTCAGGTGGTGGCAGGTTTAACGACACATTTATATTGACGCGATCTAACCCCCCATCATCCGCAAACGATTGCGGATGAGTGAGTAATGCCACCGTAAAGTGACTCAGCAACTGGGCAGCAGAGCCCAAACACCCTCCTCATCCTCCTCCTGTGTGCCGTGGTTGATACAAGGGGCGACATTCCTATTGCGTCGCATTTCCCCCCCCCACTCCAATCGCATCCCTTTTGCGATATCGGCGTCACGTCAACGAGGCAGGAGAACCTCCCCCCCCCCCCCCCCATTGTGAAGTCTCACGGAGCAAGGCGGCAAACCCTTATTGCGTGCTGGGCAAAGAGGGGAGCGCACATGGCAGAGCCGCGTTCTGCGACGTCCTCCTCTCGAATGTGGCGGCGTTCCGTATCACCAAAAAAAAAGTTGGAGAAAGCGTTTTTTTTACTCCCCCCACGCCCACACACACCCACGCACACCAACCCACTCCCACCACATCCACCCACCACACCCACCACACTCACACCACACCCACCCACCCCACCCACCACACCCCACCCACACTCACCCACCACACCCACCCACCACACTCACACCCACCCACCCCACACCCACCCACCACACCCACCATACTCACACCCATCCACACCCACCCCACACCCACCACACTCACACCCACTCACCACACCCCACCACACTCACACCTACCGACACCCACCACACTCCCCTCCCACCCACCAAACCCACCCACCACACTCACACCCACCCACCACACCCACCCACCACACTCCCACCACACCCACCCACCACTCTCACACCCACCCACACCCACCCACCACTCTCACACCCACCCAAACCCACCCACCACACTGCCACCCACCCACCCTGCTACGGGGAGTAATGGTCCGTCGCTCGACAAGTGGACCGCTTATTTTTGAATTGCCGTCAGATTCCTGTGGTCTGCAATCATTCCCCAGACATGGCATCCTGGTATCCGCGTTGGCTGCCCCTTGGATGAATGCAAATAATCGGATGTGTGAAGCACTCGTCGACAGATTAAGTTGGGATAATCGGAAGAATCAATGCTCAGAGGGATAGCGTTTTCCACGGGTCAATTCCAGTGTCTAGATAACAGAGGACAGGTATGATTCGTACCACTATATGGGAGTTTCATCATTATTACTAATCGTCAGCGTGGTGCATTAAACATTTGCTGCCCACAGTTGCACCGCAGGCTATGTTTGTTGCTGTACAGAGATATAAATCCAGGACATTGGGCAATGCTGACTCAGTGGCCCCACAATCTTCCTTGTGCCACCTCAATAAAAAATAAACTAATTTATTCGTTACAGTTCCAGCACTGCCAAGGTCCTATGGTTTGCGTCCGCGCAGCCACCAACGATAATTCGGCGAAGGCGCAGCCCCTGCAACTGCTTGCTCACGTCACTGCTGGCGGAATTGCCTCCACTCCAGGGAGCTAGAGAGAAATCCCATTTATCGCGGGTATTTTGCCTCCTTGTGTGTCTTTATGTTGGACTTCTTTCGCGCCGTACATAGCCACAAGCGCTAATCAGAGGCGGTCGGGCGTCTTGCGCAGGAGGCAGGAGCACCCCACACTTTACCCCACCCGATGCGATATGACAAACTACGAACTGCAACGTGACCCATTTACTCTCCATGATCGAGATGTTTTGGGGGGGTTATCCTGCTGGGTGGACACAAGTAGCGGGAGTGCGGTGGGGGGGTTAAGAAACTTGTCCCATTGTTTCAACTGCCGCGCCGGGATATCGTGAATCAAGCCTCGCGACCTCCGGATTGCAAGCCCCCCCCCCCCCCCCATTGTGCTAAACCAGGGGTGGGGAACGTCCGGCCCGCGGGCCGTATGAGGCCCGCGAAATCATTTGGTGTGGCAGGCGGGACTCGAAATTCAATAAATCTAGGAGCAAACCTGGAAAAGCAGTTGCGAGTAGCAGCAACATCATCAATACCAGCTAACATCACACGCCTCGCCAAAGAGAAGCAGTTCCAGCCATCGCATTAGGGGTGAGTTAATAAAATGTTTGACCAAATATAACGGGCTAAATTTTTAAGTTGAGATTTTTTTACGGCCCGCGAATTATGTTATAAATACCCAAATGGATCTCGGCAGAAAACGGGGTTCCCCACCCCATGTCAGCTAAACGTTGCCGGACGAGGAAGAACACGTTTACAAGGTGCGTGGTGAAGCGAGCGCGTGCGCGCAAGAGGGCTCGCCACAAACGAGCCACAAACACCCCGACGATCTCGTCGGGGAACACGGACCACCACGCCAACTCCGATCCTCGTTCTCCCAGAGGCGGCGGATGTTGGGCTGCTGACATCCAACAAAGACGGCCAGGGCATCGGCGCGGCCCTTTCAGACTGGAGCCCCTCTCTTCCTTCCGATATTGGGAAGCCAACGCTGGAGCTGCGAGCAATTTTAAATCCGGGTGGAAAACGCGTTTCTTTAAAACCGCTTCATCGTGTTTAGTTTGGTGTCCTGTGCCCGTACCTTCGATTACTACGTTGGCTACAAATGTGTCAAGGCATAGCGCACTCCACCAGCCATCGACGTCAATGACTGCACAAAGACAAAGATCCCCCGTATAGACTGTAACAGACTGTTGGGGCAAGTGCTGTTAGCGAGCACCTATAAAGGCCGGCACGGCACACGAGGGGGTGAGTGGCCAACACCACGCCCGGCCGCCTTTGTCTCCCCAGTGGCGATGTTTACACACCACACCAGGTACTCATTTGAGGCTGAGTCGACCTCGGGGAGGCCCAGGACCGGTTCAGATAATCGTCACCGGTGTTGGCCATGAACGGGAATCGAACTCGGGTTCGTAGCGCAGCGCAGCGCTAACTGCTACACACGCACGCACACACAAGGATCCCATCGTATGAGGTTGGTTTCATGTTACATTTTGTTCAAAATGCAGACACTCGGGGGCTTATTCGCCAGGGTAGGGAGCAATTAGGCCGCGCGTGAAACAGCTGAAGACAGCAGAAGTCCCGTGGTTATGTAAGATCGGCCTCCTTGAAGGATATCAAACAAATGTCTATGCCCCGCCCGCCCCGACAATGCTAGATGTGATTCTGGTATCTCCAGGGGTGAGGGTAATTGGAACGGTTAAGACATTGTACTGAGTGCTCTTTAACCGAGATGGAAACTGCACAAAAGTGCCGTGGGTGGGATTCAATTCTACTGGCGGGCGGGAGGGAGGAGGGAGGGAAACGAAACCTCCACCACCACCACCACTCAAAAAAGCGAAATAATTCCTCGCGACGTGCAGAAGCAGCAGCGGGGCGCAGGACGGAATCTGTACCGTTTGTATATTTTTGTTCGTTTTGTTTTAGTGCCCCGTTTGCAGCGGCGGGTGCAGCAGAGATATTTCGAGAGAGAGAGAAAATTAAAAAAAATCATTCTGGCACTTCGTCGCGAGCAACGCACAGCGGGGAAACGCAGCGAGTGGAGCGCCACTCGCGCAAGTCAATCACCGGCTCCCTGGGTTAAATTTAAGCGGTGAAAGGAGAGACAGGGAGACCTGGGGGGGTGGGGGGGGCAGAGTGAGCCGGATAATCTCGCCATACTTTCCTCTCCAAATCTCATGACTCTGCTCAAAGAGCTGTCGCTCCACCACCAATCTCTCTCTTTCTCTCGCTCTCTCTGGAATTGTTAAACGCAGGCACCTTTGATGGCAATTTTCATCACCGGGGATTTGACAATTCCAACCGTTAACTAGGATATGAGCTTCGAGTCACTTAAGAATGACGGTCGTCCGATTTGATTTTTAAAAATTATTATCGTGGTCGCTGCGCAAAAACCCGAACTGCCCAAAAAAATGCTGAGCGGACAGCAACAAACAGCACTATTCAAGTTCTATCAGTAACAAATTAAAGACGTTTGTTGAACTGAGCAAGGTTACGATGACTTAAGAAACGAGTCGATGGGATGATTACTGATTGCCCAACGCTTTCGGAGTAAGCTACGCGACCGTTACCATATTTGGTGTGTTCGAAACAATGCCAACTAATTAGAGGTAGTTATGATTCCTCTATTCAAGTGTACATGCAAATGTGCCTCGTTATGCGCAAACGTTGAACTTCTTTCGCACCGTACGCAGCCAAACCGGCGCTAATCGAAAAGGCCAACAAAAATAACGCCCAAAAAAAACAAAAGCGAATTCTTCAAATAAATTTTCGTGCTTCACTTTAGAACATTGGGGGTTTTCCCCATCTTAGGATTCGCCATAGAAAAAAAACGCGTCCAACGTTGGAGACGGAGCTCCATTTGGGATCGTGAACATTTGCGGGATCGTCAGAGGTTGGCGACGTCTCGGGGCCAGGGTCCTCATCCCGCAGTGGAATCGATTACGTGGCTCGGTGTTTCACGTCGCACGGAACGGGTTCGTGGTTGTGCCCCCTTCGCCACTAGGAGCCGCTAGATCGTCGTGCTGCGTAAACCCGACTTCGTATCCACCGCCTTTGTATGCAATTGAACCTTATGGCGGTGACCCCGAGGTATATCCATAGTACACCGGCTCTCGCATCATGTCCGTGATGCAGTCGTTTTTAGTCTCTGTTGATGGTCGGCGACGCGGCAATCGACTCATCTCGACGAGCTGTACTCACGATGCACCACCACGGTGCGTGCGAGCGTTCAGGGTTTCGGCGCAATCGTCCTCGCTGCGTTTCGACATCGCGGAGTGTGGCACCGATGTCGGATTGATTGGTACCCCAATCACGGAGTTAAGTACACCCCTGGGCAACAAATAGTGTCCCAGAAATAAAATATGTAATTGCCTCCGCCCATTTTGTATTATTTGGTTAACCCGGGGTACCGCCATAAGGATCAAAATGCTGCATTTAACCAAACCTGTTGGCATGATGAAGTTTATACTTTTAATTATTTGCCTTACGAATATAGATTGTATATATATGTGCAGTATACGGGTCCACAGTAGGCACGTGTCGGATTTCGGCCGTCGTTGCGATGGTTAGCTCGCTTTTCTTGACTTGCAATGGGACGAGTTTCTTAAAATCATCCCGCACCCCGCACCCAACCTCCCCCCACTGCTTCGATCCATCCAAGCAGTGTAACTGGGTTCGCCACAATCTGGTCAATCGGCAGATCGCGCGTGGTGGTGGTGGGGGGGGGGTGGCAATGCGTGGGTAGACTTGGCTATCGCGGAAGAGTAGGCCAATGCACGCACACGATTGGCTGCGTACGGCGCGAAACAAAGGGCGCGCTCCCAGGTCAAGGTCTGCGCTCTTTGATGGTGATCGGTGATTTTAGTCAGCGTGGCACCCAAGCTATGGAACGCCTCGCCACTTGGAATGAGGCAATCGGAGTCGGTAGATAGATTCAAGCCTGCTTTGAAAAACCCCATCTCTTTATAAAGTGGCTTTTCCTCGTTAGATTGGTTGGTTGGCCCCCCCCCCTGGGTTCTGATTTTAGTTTCCCTGCTTTTCATGCATTACGCATTGAGATCCTAGGATGGAATGCGCATTATACATTTGAATTATTCTGATATACGTACACACAATATATCCACCAGAGGAGGCTCACCAGAGCTTCCCCTTTCCGCAGGCAGTAGCGCCAAGTGAGCCATTGCAGGGCCGCACCTTTACCCCTTTCCACACGCCGGACGTTTTGACCGAGTGAGGGCCTTTTATACGAGCATACTTCACCACGCTGGCCAGTGTGGGTTTGTGAAGGCGTGGAGCATAGCGGGCGGTGCAAAAAGTTCTGTACGGAAACAAGAGTGGATGTTGCTAGCCCTGCCCGCGGTGTTGGCCTGGAGCAGCCTATAGCACCTGTTTTTTGCCTGTGGTTGGTCGCCCATGAATTCACTGACATGGAGGCTCCCAAAAAAATCCTGCTCAGCTTCGTAAGATTAAATTTGGTGACGGGCTTGTTTAAAAAAATGTAACGCGCGGACACGCGAGATCCTACATCGTTCAGTGCGTGCTGCGTCTGTCGAACTGGTTGGGACTCTACATCATTGGACCTCCTTTGCCAGTACCAAAATATAATAATAGGGGTTTTCCCCTTTTTTTGGCGTCCTCTGGTCGAGCACCAATTGGGTCGAGGCTCAAAAGAAAGCCATCCCCTGGTGTGGACCAATCAGTTTCAATGACAATGCATATATTATCAAAGTGGTTTTTTTTTGCATTTGACTGCAAGTATTGTGGTTAATGCAGACATGACTCCTTATAAAAAGGTTTCAGTTTTGTTGCCAGAAAAAAAGGGGGAAAACCCTATTATTATGGTTTGGACTCGCATTTTGACAGGGAGAATGGAGTCATTGCCTTTCTAAACGTCTTCGTCGGTTCGCTGCAACTTGACTCGAAGCGACAACAACAACAACAACAACGCTCCTGACTCAACACTAGAACGTTCAAACCCAATGCGGAGTTTCGCTCGTATCGAACCGATGCTGCCGAATAAATGGAATCACTTCCGTGAATGGGAGGGAGTGTGGGGATCGGTGGATTGTGTCAACAGTTGAAACATTGTGTATATATACACACAGTATACGGAGACAGATATATGATACAGCCATTGCTTATCTATCGAGTCTGTGTATCATTACTGCGCGTTCTACGTTGTTTAACATATAGATTGCTGATGTTTATAAGTGCTGCGTCTGTATTCACAGCGAGGTGTACAACACAATCGTGTGTCTGTATTTATGTACGTGAAACTACACACCGTTCTGACAATCTGTATAATGTGAACGAAGCTTGGCACCCGAACAATTAATTGGACACGGGTCCGTGTATTCATCTGTGTGCAATTGTCGTCATGCGTATATATGTACGCGTGATAAAGTAGAGAGTGTTGCATGTCATTTATATACATATGAATTATGTAGTATTACATGCGTACCTGTCAATCCCTTATCAGTGCCCTACCTTATTACAGACCCAATGCAGACCCTATTGGTCACCCCGTGCCCCTATAAATCTCAACGTCCATCCTACAAAGCCCCATCACAAGGGAGAACCTATGGGTTGACGGTGATGTACATGCATATTATTTGTATCTACACGTGTATTATAAGTCGTATGAGCACAGTGCAGATGTCTTATGACCCCCCCCCCCCCCCCAATTAATTAACCCTAACATTTGTTTTCCTTTGCATATTAATTTCTCTTTCAAATAACCCCTTACTTAAAAACACACACACATTAAGTTTTAGAGAATGAAATGGGGCGTCACGAGACATATGGACCAGCCTGTGTACACCTCAAAGCAATTGTGCGTACTTGTATCTTGACATTAATATAATGCAAAGTTTCATTATGGAATGTATATCTGTATGAAATACCACATCTCGTATGCAAATACTTTTGGCACATTTGCAGATGTAAAACACATATATATACGAATTTTGTATTTATTTTGTTACAATTAAAACTATACACTGCTCAAATGGATATCAACAAACATCAGGGCACAGGTCTTGTGTTCAAAAGAATATTAGCTTTGTTTAGATAATCACACGTTAACAATGGCCATTAAAATTCGTCATCTGCTTTTCTGCGTTTCACTTTAACAACACTGTATGGCAATATAATACTTGTGTGTGTGTGTATACGCTTGGACGCTTTATTTCATAGCAACTGCGAACAGAAATATCCTCATTTTTAACGTATTTCAAACACCCGACAACATCAGATGACCAGCATCGTATGAAGGAATATAACCGCGTGCGGTGCAATTTGTAGCACGTACTTCAAAGCACCTATCGGCTATTCAAGCATTCGTGTTCCTTACATTGCTCTCAGTAGCACACAACAAGCAACAAGCAACAGCACTGAAGCTACTCACGGTTCTCAAGAATTGAATCTCATCCTCTCCCTCTCCGCCGTCACCCATGGCTCGATCTGGGCTTCCTGTGGCTAGGAATCCAACCCAGGTCCACCCTGCTCGCCGGCTCCTCCGCTGTAGCTGCTGCTCCTGCTGCTTGGTGTCGTCCGGGTCTTTTCAAATAACTACACTAGAGGCTCATAATGCTGCTGCTGCTGATGTAGGTGGTGGTGGTGGTGGCGGTGGTGGTGGTTGGACCCGGGACTGACGTCTCTAGAGGAGCGTGTCAGTGCGAGAAGCTGAGACGGACCGAGCAGGTGCAGCGGTGCAGCTGCTGGCAAAACCGGATTGCCCTGTGTGCGCACACGACTAAGCCACCCCAGCCAGACTCTGCCTACACCATTCATGTACGGCGGTGGTGGCAAACGATGGAGTTGGGTGTTGGTGGGGGGGGACTGACATGAATTTCACACAACACGCGCGCGCACACGTGTGGCAAAATTGACTCAGCAATGTGTGTATTGTGTTTATAAAACAAAAAAACGGGTAATTATTGAAGAGCTGCTGCCCTGTGGGCCTTCTTGGCTGAAGTCACCATCACAGCGATTGAGCAAATGTGACTGACATAAGGCGCAGTGAGGCAACTATGGGCCGGTTTCATGCACGCTTCTCGTTTAAAATGTATGCTTTTCTGGCCTGCAGCTGATGGTTTTTTTAAAATCCTTTATTAAATCCTTTATATTACGTTCGCGTGCTTGCTTGCTTGCTTGCTTAGGACCGTGCAAACCTTTCGGTCGTTTTTTAACCCACTTCCCGTGATCCAATCGAGCTGACATTTTGCACACAAACTCGTTGTGCGAGACAATTAATGTTCGTGAAAATTTTTTTCCAAAATTTTACACTGTTTAGGGAAAACAAATTAAATATTTAATTCCCAATTGCTTAATGGTGGCAGACAATCATCTGACCCATAGGTGACAGCCATCTCGAGCCAGAGGACGAGAGGACTCTAGCCGCCACGCATATAAATGATTTAGAGTGAAAAACTTTGTTTTTACGGGTTATACTTATTCTTCTTTCTGTTATAATGCAGTCTCTCACCATTTACAAACTCAATTCGCCAACGTAAAAGTGCACACGCACCCAGCCACTGCAGCATTCGTTAATTCAAGAGGCAATCGTGGTGGTAGAGGCTCAAAGAGCCAGCATGATGTGCAATTTGTGTAGATGCATTATGCCTGGCTATTATACATTCAGAGTTTAACTATGTGAGCCTGTCTAAGCACATTCCTGCGGAGGGAACTGGTAGGAACGTTGGGTTGCTCGGTCGATGGCCAGGGTCAACGGCGGCGTGGTGTATTCCGCAAATATGCCCGACTGTGAGGGCGGGCACAAGCCGGCGTGAGTAGGTTAAACGTTGAGTTTTATAAGGGCACCACGGGGTGACCAGCCCCTCCCCACCCCAGCCCCACCACTCCCACCTCCCACCCTCCCCACCCTCCCCACCCAGCTGCTCCCTCCCTCCCCACCCAGCCCCACCCCACCCAGCCCCTCCCCATCCAGCCCCTCCCTCCCCACCCAGTCCCTCCCCACCCTCCCCTCTCCACCCAGCCCCACCCTTCCCATTTTTGGATGCACGACGGACGGACGGACACAATAATCCCCTGTGGGCTGGTGAAACCAGGAGGTTCCTACCAGTAAATCCAACATATATGGGTATATCATATCTTGTGGCGTGGCATCGTGGTCCAAACATTCGCTCGAGACTCCCTGTAGAGTTATCTCTCTACCAGCAAGTATCGTGAGCAACCACGGAAATTCAGGAGTCATTTGTTTTTGCGTGCATCAATGTTGAACTTCTTTCGCACCTGTGCGTAGCCAACCGTGCTTATCGTAGGTGCGGATATATCGACACGGAGAGGACGATGCACCGCTGGTTTTTGGGGTCAGGTCACGTGAGGTCACTCACGTGACCTGACCCCAAAAACCATGAAATTGAGAAAACTTGGGTTGGGTTCGCGGTTCGTAATATGGGGCCGTCCATAAATGACGTCACGCACCTGGGGGGGGGGGGGGGGTCAGACATTTGTGACGATGTGTGACGAGGGGGCGGGGGGGTTTGAGAAATGTGACATCACATGAAAATGCGCAACTTTAAATAAATATAGGCAACACATTCTACTTAAATAAATAGACTTTTTAATAAATGTTTTCTCCTACAACATCAGAGTGCAGCGCCACATTAAATACGCACTACAATGACAATAGTTTAAAGCGATTTGAAGCATGTTTTATTTTTGGGGGGGGGGCAAAGCTTTGTGACGTCATATTTCAGAGGGGGTCTGACTTTGTGACGCCGTGTGACGAAGGGAGGGGGGGGTTAAAAATCGTCCAAAATCGCGTGACGTCATTTATGGACGGCCCCTATGACAACCGCAGCCTTTTTGTGTTTTACGTTACCCTACATCTACCCTACATCCAGAGCCAAACATTCAACAGGGAGTATTTTGAATGCAAAATATGACTGATATTTTATAGTGTTAAATATAACTTGGACGGTAAATGCATAGAATTAATAAAACATTAACGTAGCGGCGAGGTTCAGCAGCACGCGATTTTGATTGATTCCCGTAGAGTTGCAGGGTGGTCCAGATGTCTTGTACCCCCCCCCGACCCCTCACATGTTTTCCTTTGCTAATTCACGTATGTGTTAAATAACCCTTACTTTTTAACACTTAGGCTTTCGCGACCAATATTATTCATTACTTTATATTTTAAAAAAAAACATCTACTCAGTTTTTAAAGAATAAAATGGGGGGGGGGGGTCACAAGACAACTGGACCGCCCTGCAACTCTACGGGAATCAATCAAAATCTCGTGCGGCTGAACCCCGCCTCCTCCTCCTGCCTGTAGGCTGGGGACACCGCGTGGCCCGGCAGACGCGGTGGGCCGCTCTGGTAAACGAGACGACGCCGCGCGTATTTTTCTGCGGCAGCAGCGGCATCAACATCATCTTCTTGGTTCTTTCGGTAAAGTCACGTAGAATGGCTGCTTGCGTTGTGGCCGAAACGTCGTGAGAATTATTTTATTATGTTTAATTTTTATTATTTTATTATTTCCATTCTACGTGACTTTACCGAAAGAACCAAGACGATGAATCTCTGCAGTCACGAAAGCTTTAAATCGAAACATCAACATCATCATCGCGAGCAGCACAGTCGGGCACAGGGCGAGCGATCGATGAACTCTGCTCGTCAGTCAACTCAGGCACGAAACCGCAAAGCGCCGCGATGGCTGAACCCGCGAGAGCGAATGTGCGTGTTTTTTTGTATTTCTCTCTCTCTTTTTAATTTTGTTTTACGATCAGTGGGAACAAGAAGATGCTCGGTGTATTCGGCACTTTGCTTCGTTCATAATTTCGTAGTTTTTATTTATTTAAATAAAAAATTTTAAACTTTGCTTTATGTAAACCCCCACCTCTCGCTCACTCTCTCGCTCTCTCTCTCGCTCTCTCGTTCTGAACGCAGCCCTTCTCGCAGTCCGACGGCCTCCGACGGGGGGTAGCTCATATCAGCATGCAGAGCTCCCCGTCATCTGCCACCGAGCACACGGCCTCCTCCATCGCCCACTGCTCCTCATCCCCGTGTCACGATACGGTTTAGAACCACGCGCAAGTTAATTACACGCGGCAATTTCTACTGTCAAGAATAGCGGTGGCTTCGGCAGGACACATTGCCTGAAGGAGTGACGGCCGGTGGTCAAGAATAGCCACAGCAGTGGCAGCCAAGGAATGGCACGCACCCACGAGCGCGTAGGCCGGGGAGATGGAGCAATGAAATAATCTCATACGATGGAGATAGATTACAACGTAACAGGAATGCGGGATCGTCAGCCATGGTCGATTCACTGCTGGTTTAACGATGAAACGTGTTTTCTGGGGGCTTGTCCATGAAAACCTGTGTTGTGAATAATATTTTTTTTTAAATTAGCTGAGCAATCCATCCACGATCACCACGTGCTGTTTGAATGTATAAATAACAATTGCCTACTGCATACCGTGTCAACTCGTACGGTTTATCCGTGTTTTTGCACAGAGAAATTGCGTTTTCAGGTCCATGCGGCATACAACCGTTTGAACACGGGCAAACATCTGTTTAGCTTATTTGTGTTTCTCCCCTTGTGATGTGACTTTGTAGGATGAACGTTGAGATGTATAAGGGGCACGGGGTGACCAATAAGGTCTGAATTGGTCTGTAGTAAGGTAGGGCACTGGTAAGGGGTTGACAGGTTTGCTACTGCCCCTGCCGAGATTAACACCAACGCTTCAATGAACATGCCGACCAAGTCGAGTTTGCCATTTCGATCTTTAACGCTTTCCAATGAAGCTTCAGAGCGTCCATGTGTGAGCTCAGTGTGTCGTGTGCACGCTGGACTTCTTTCGCACCGTACGTAGCCAACCGTGCTAATCGGAGGTGCGGTGGGGGCGATAAACTAGACGCGAAAAAGCCAAACGCTTTGCGCTCACAACCGCGTGTTGGTAAGCGGCGTTGAACCCACGCATATGCATGACTTTTTTCTCTGTCGATGCTTATTAGCTTCAGCCATGACAGACGCTGATTGAGAAAAGCATCGATTTTTACCCGTTTACAGAAAACATCAAACGAATAAAGAAGGCTGCAAAGTTGGACTCAATATCCCACGTACTGGAAAACAATATCCCACGTACTGGAAAACACGACCCCACGTACTGTAACAGGATCGCCGATCAATTGTAAGATATCCGTCGGGAAACGACGGCGGACATACGCGTCCACTGGTGCGTCCACTATCGAGGGTTAATATTTTCGTTGAGGACGCCCGCTGGACGATGCAGTTGGTTTGGAAATGACGTCTCTGCAGTTGACAAGACGGTGTTATTTTATATTATTTTATTATGTTTTATTTTTATTATTTTATTACTTCCCTTCTACGTGACTTTACCGAAAGAACCAAGAAGAAGAAGACTGTGTTTGGTGAAATATTGTCTCCTCCATCCAATGGCGGAGCAATGAAAAGTGATAGAGGAGTTGTTAGTAAGTAAGAACTTGTCCCTTGCTTTTTATTCGACGCGTGTGCGGCGATGACGCAGCCATCGATCGAGGGTCGAATTCGAACCGCGTTGTGTGATCGGCCTCGCGCTCGCTGAAGGTGAATGCCTTCAGGGAAGTCGTGTGCTGTATACGCAACTGCGCACAATTCTGTGAGTCACTTATAACTGCTTTGCCGGTACTAATTGCCAATGATGGACTCAGACTATTGTCTTATCATCTCATAGAGTACCTGGCAAATAAATAATATGCTACACAGTGGCAGTGGAGGTCGCAAAATGCCGATTTCTTACTAATACACCCCAATGATCCGATAGAAATTATGCATTTCGATCGGATCATTGGGGGGAGGGGGGGGGCACGTGCTACCCCACCCCCCACTGGCTCGGCCAGTGCCTCCGACTGGAACAAAGAGTGGGGGAGAGAGCGAAGGCCACGCAGTGCGTGGACGAGACCATTTGGTGGCGTTATTTGAGAAACGGCCGTCGAAATGTGGGGCCGACCACGCTTTTGTTTCAAACCGAACCGGTACGAATCTAAACGAGCTACCAACAAAATAAATAAAATATCTGGAATTTGCTCGCATAAAGCCGATGAGTTATTTTGCAAAAATAAAGCGACCAAGTGTGCTGCAGTGCTCGACGAGTCTTAACGGAGGCTGCGATGTGAACGAAGTTTGTTGTGCAGCGTTTCCAAAAATGTGATTTTTTTTATCGCTAAGATTCGGCAACATCTTTTTGGGGCGGTTTCTCCAGCAACAAAAATGTTGTCAAAGCGACGGGTTACAATTCTGGCGACGTTCTGGAACGAGGCCACTATTAACGCACATTTTAGGAGTGATTCCCAGCTGTAGTATTTTAAAGATCCTCCACCAGTTGACGATACGGTATTGTACCGTCATTTGGTAAAGTGGCTCAGTGAAATTGTTAGATTTGCAAAGATGTAGCGACATCTAGTGGCTTGGGGGTTTAACGTTTCGTTCTAGATTTGAAGCTTTCGTGACTGCAAGGATTCATACTCTTAGGTTTTTTCGGTAAATTCACGTAGGTACAAATAAATAATAAAAATAATAGAAATAACAGTAAATTCAGCTGTGACGGTCCCACCTGATGACGGAGACTTGTGTTACCTCCGAAACGCCGTGATTTATTATTTTATTTCTATTATTTATTTTTATTATTTATTTTTACCTACGTGACTTTACCGAAAAAACCTAAGAGTTTCAACCTTCCGCTTTAATGAATTGGCAATCCCGCAGTTTCGTAATGAGACTTCCTACAGGCAAGCCTGAGTATACGAGATGAGCTCGGAATATAGTACTGGACTGTACTTGGCAAATCCTATGCATATCCGAACTAAACTAAACTTTGTATTTGACCAGGTAAAGTCCACTCATTTATATCGTTATTTTTCAGGTGACCTTGGCACAAATGACAGCTCAACGAAGTGGCTTATCACGTGGACATTTATAGAAGCCAAATCCTCTAAAACGCACATTCATTCTAAAATGTGGAAGGAAATACCGGAGGACCCGGAGAAAAATCCACGCGATTACGGGGAGAATATGGGAACTCCGAATACTGTACACAGTTGGCTACGTACGGTGCGAAAGAAGTTCAACGCACAGTTAAAATCTGGATCGAACCCACGACCTCCTGCATACCAGGCGAGGCAATTAACATCTCCTAGCCACCGCGACGCCTCCGTGTCTTGCAATTTTACGTGGAGTCTTCTGCTGCTGCGTGGAATGCAGCCGTGTTGTTAATGTTGGAGCACACTGGATTTGCAATCCAGAGGTCTACGGTTCCATCTCCCAGCATTGAATGAGGACCACGTTGATTAAACACCCCGCCTGTCCACCCAGCTGTATGGATAATGGGTACAACCAATTAGCGCATTGGCAGGCAGCGCGTGCCTAACCCGCATAGAAGAGTAGGCCAAAGGGGTCGTCCATAAATGACGTCACGCACCTATGGGGGGGGGAGGTCAGACATTTGTGACGATGTGTGACGAGGGGGGGTGAGAAATGTGATGTCACATCAAAATGCGCAACTTTAAATAAATATAGACAACACGTTCTACTTCATAGTTTTCTCCTACAACATCAGAGTGCAGCGCCACATTAAATACGCACTATAATGACAATAGTTTAAAGCGATTTGAAGCATGTTGTATTTTTGTGGGGGGAGCTTTGCGACGTCATATTTGAGGGGGGGGGGGGGCCTGACTTTTTGTAATGCCGTGTGACGAGGTGGGGGGGGGGGTGAAACATCGTCCAAAATCGCGTGACGTCATTTATGAACGGCCCCAAATATCCTCAAGCGGGGGAGGGGGGGGGGAGGTGCTTTCTCGCTCCCTCACCATGGAGGCTCATCTTGGCCCAGCCGACACCGTTGACATGCTGCACTCGTGTCTCAAGGTGGGGATGCAGATCTTTGCATTCCCAGGTAGGAGCTCCGGTCTATGGGCGACCTGAGATTAGTTTCCCGTGTAGCCCCTCTCCCCCTAGGCTGTGGAATGCTCTTCCACGAGATATCAGAATCTCATGTCTGTGAAAATTTTAAGTCTAAAAATCTATTTAGACACTTGCGCTTATGAAATTTGTATTTCGTTTAGTAAATGAATGTATTAAAGTGTAATATAATTATGTTCGTTCGGAGTGTCCGCTGTTGCTGCCCTATAGTGATTTGAGATCCTCGATTGATCCAGCTATATCCATGGATTATTAAAAGGTCGGGATTTAGAGCGGAGCTGCAAATTTGGCTCGATTCATATTGAAGAAATTATATCCCTTACGGTGCCGCCGTCCTGCAGAGGTTCAACACCACAGTAGCCGCATTCTGAACGTGCTGAAAATTGATGAGCACCTTTTTAGCCACGCCAGTAAGACATTGAAAGTCGATGCGAGATGAGTTGAAGGCATGACCCAGCTTTTTTGCATCTGAAGCAGAGACAGGAGATATTCCGAAGATGGAAAAACGAAGCCTTTTAGGTTGTATGCAATTTTTTTTTCACTTTAATTTTTCATATTTCTTCAAAACTATACGAGCAGCAGCCAGCATTTCCAAACATTGTTGAACAAAATTTAAAAAACCAACCTTTTTTCACATCCATATCAGGGTTGCTCCAATTTCCTAAGAGCATCAAACATGACACAGAAAGTGTGGGGGTGATCAAAAGGAATGTTTGAATTTAGAAATCTCGAGAAGCATCCTGGGAGTGGTCATGTCTGGTTCCAAAGTGACAAGCTGTATTTGTCAAGCCATCCTTTTAACGTGGCACACAAGATGCAGATTGGCCACCCTGGTATTTATATGCAATGCTTTTACTTGCATCAAAACACGTTCCTTCGGAGTGGGCAGGTAGGAACTTGGTTTAACTAATCCGGGAGCTTACATGTTTGGGAGGGGCGCACCTCTGGTTGGCTGCTGGCTCGCAGTCACGTGACACACTTCGACCAATCCTAGAACGTACATGTTTGGGAGGGGACTATGCACGACAGACAAATAATCCCTGGTGGGCAGTGTGGAACTGTTGTTCCTACCTGTAAATGGTTACCCCTTCATCCACCCTCAACTTCTGCCGGGAAAGGTGGAACTTACCCAGGGGTTCTTCAGGGGTCCGGGATCCCAGTGAAGAGGACAGAAAGCCCGACACACAGGCGTGTTTCACCTTTGTTGGGTTTTGTGGCCAACAGACTAAATTACTCCAAGCACCTCCACTCGAGGCAAAAGCAGAGAGCACGAACCACACACAGAATCTTGCCACTTTTATCTTTATTGGTAAGAATGAGAAAAAGGAGTCAACACACGATGGCCACATTGATTGTGCCATAGGATGGACTTGCACAGGCTTCCCCAGATCAACACCATTAAATTCCTACACACCAACGCTAGCAATCTACCACACTTCCAAGAGGTTAACACGTGATCGATGAGCTTCTAGGGCTGTGAAAACAATAAAATGTACACAGAACTACCATTGGCGCAAGACCGTTTGAAAAAAACAAAAACAATCTTAACCTGCGTAAGTGTATTACAAAAGCGTGCGTGAAGTTGGTTCCTTTAATAAGTCCCAATTGTCAGTCATGCCCAAGTCACTCCCAGTGGAAGATTTTATCGATGACTGGTCAAAAATGTATCTTCATCACTCCCACATGGGTGACCCGCAAAGGAAACCGGACAATTGCAAAACAAACTCGTTGTGTAAAATGTTCAAGGGTTTGACGATGCATGAGGGATCGTTTGTTGACAACCGGGTCTTCACTAAGAATACGTGCAACTGATAAGACGTAAGTGAAAGTGTTACACCACATTTATATAAACTGAACATTAAAAAAAGGAAAATAATTCAATTGTTATTTTTTGCAAATGGCATAGAAAACAGATTCTCGGCGATTAAATTTGGTGACTAAACGGAATGTTTTAACACGATTGGCTATGATGATTTTTAGCGACAGGCAATTAGGCATGTCGAGTAAAAAAAAAGGTTTTTCGTCATCGTATCAAACACCGGAACGTAAATGAAACACAATAGGGTCCCAAAAGAATTGCGATGGTGACCAACTCAAGAAACCAAGATACATTTTTTGCACAATTACATTTTAAGTACTTTTTCAGGATTTTGTTATCGTGTGTGTGAGTTTATCATTTAATTTCCTCTCCCGGCCCCCCCCGCTATCACTGCAATGTGGGGGTCTAAACGACAAAATGAAAGGGGTAGGGGGAAGGAGGCAAGGTGGTTGGTGGATGGGTGGGTGATGGGGGGGGAGAGACAGCGGCATTTGGGCAGGCTCGTGGTGGCCACGTTTTAAATGGGCTTGCCCTCCAGGGAGATTACAGTAGAGCCTCCCAGCTTCTCGGCAAGAGTTAACCGATCTTGAATGTCGTCCAAGCCGTTCACTTGCCACTCGTGCTTGATGCCTGAAGACACGGGATGGGACGAGAAACACAAAAAGGGGAGACGCACGCGCGACGATGAGCAACGGACGCGAATCGTGAAAGCACCCGTATCTGTGTTATTGGTATCGTCAGTTGAGCGATGTTGGCGTAACTGCATAAAATCCGTGGCAAGGGTGGTGGTCGTGAATAGGCAACAGTGGGGTTGTCTTGAATGGAATAGGAGATGTGGAAGCAGATGTGAGAATGGTAAGAGGGACGGCATCAAAATGAACAGAAAATGTAATGCCAAATGTCAATCCACTGGTTACAGATAACCTGCCAGGAACACAGCACTTGGGCTGACACAATGAAGCAATCAAATAACACATGCCAAGTTGAAAACCCAACTTAGAATTATAAAAGAACACACAATACCCTTTTAAAAAGACCAAGACAGGATGTGTGAAATGAAAAAAAGCAAGAGTCTCCATGCTCAAAGCAGCTCAATGAGTGTGGTGTTGTTGGCTGTATCTCAATTTGGCTGGCTGTGAGCCACTGGTAAGAATTCCATCTCCCTACAGTGGGGACCAATCTATTCATAGGGCGTCGAATGTTGACGGCATATATTTTATCAAACCCAGAGATGATAATGAGCACTCTTCATTTCTTAAATGGGCACTCCGATGGAGTTTCCACCATCCAAATTTACAGCTGTAAGTTATAATCCATTAAAATGCCATGCACCTTTCACATGCTTGTTTATTTGTGTGGTTAGACGAGGCTGCGTGCCCTAAAGCATTGCGGCGCAGACTGTTGTTTTTACGTGAAAATACCAAATGCAAGTATGGCTTAACATGGAAACACTTTCGTCAACATGATGGGGATATCCATCGAGATGATTTCAGCTTCTTTCATCATAGATTCTAGAGTCAAATGAGAACCCAAATCCTTGTTAACCGTTTTGTGCAACTAACGCACTATAAATGAAAAAAACTCGCAATCCAAAAGACCAAAAATTAACTGTAAAAGCCAATTTTGAAAAGACAAAAATGTGTTGTACAGATCCTAAGTGGCTCTAGCCTGAGCTTGTCCGACTGATGTGGCCTAAGGTACTGACATTCCAAATGTCACTCACTTCATGAACAACTCAATCAGGATATTTCAATTCGTAATGTATATCATGTACCTTGGTAAAAACTTGTTTCTTAGGTCCATGCTATCCACAGGTCACTTAAGCTTAACAATTCGTATTGCTAAACGCTAATTGTTAGTGATAATTGTTTAGATGAACTAAGTGACCAATGGACAGTGGCATGGACAAACTACACATTTCCTTTGCATTATTTTTTTTTTTCACGTGATGTCTTCAAATATTTCCATGAAGGATTTTTGGTACCTTGAACAGCAGTTGCTAGTGGAAAAAACAACAAATCTAAATGTTTTTCTTTTTCAGATTTAGTGCAAGCCAACGTTTAAAATCCCACTTTCCACCAAAATAAAAAAAACCTTCTGTCTTTTCCACTCTGCTCTTAAGAAACACTGCTTTAAACATTAGCAAAGACAGTTTTTGTTGATGGGCAGAGGGAAAGCAGATCGAGCTTGAATCGGAGGCACATATGATACACTGTATTTAAGAATGTATTACACTATGGCAGAAACTCCGCTAATAACCTCAAGTGCCAAATAACGATCTGCTGACAAGTACCACCCTAAGTAGCGTGACGTCACATTGCATTCCAGAACCACCAAATCAGAGTTCTCAAGACCCCAGCCAGAGGGCTTTCAGAAGTCGAAGTGTCAAAGTGATTTCCTGCTCAAATGAGTAATCAGGCAGGGCACTCATCTCCTGTTACAACCGAGCCAATGCTGGAAATTCTGCATTTCTACGGGAGAAAAAATTTGACCCAAAAAGTACAACTGTACTTATTTCATCCACGCCGGAGCAATGATGCGTCGAGTCAAACCCCAACCAAGATTGGATTGTCATTCGCAACCTAGCGGCCGGCTAAAAGCTTTTGAGGACTTCAACAATTCCATTACATCTTCCCAATTCCACGTCTCCCACACTGGAGGAGACACAGAACACGCACCATCACGATGCACCACGCAGTGCTCGGCAGAATGCAGCCCGAATTGAGGCCAGTTGAGCTCCATTCACATGCAAAGTTAGAACTCATTCGTGTGCAAATTTAGAGACGAACAAAAGTGGTCTTGCGACTGCTGATCCTTGTGGACAAAATCAAGTCCTTCCAGAGGCCAAATCTCCCCACTCTAACACGAGTGAGACTTTTAAAAACACGTCACGAGCGCAATTTAAACGCTGGGCTGAACTCAACAGTTAGGAATGCTCCAAATAAGAAATTTGGCTCAATACGAAAGATCTACTGGAACTATGGTATCAGGTTGGAGTAGAAGCTGACTAGTAAGTCTTAAATAAGGACAGGAATTCATCGGTGGTAATAAGACGATGATAGAAGCCAACAGATGGGAGACTAACGAGACACATCATACATGCAAACAAGATGACATCGGAGGCGAAAAATACAGTTAAGCCTTAGAAGAGAGATGCAAATAAGAGGGCAGGTGGAGTGGATAGAGAGATGTGGCCAAGGGATATAAATGTGGTGAATTTGAGAGACAGGCAAGCGAAAAGATGGACTCGTTAAACAGGAGAAAAACACAATTGATGAGATATGTACAGGTAAGGAGAGGCAGATAATAGGCTAGCTAGTCAGACAGACATTGCAGAGGTGCGCATGCGGAGACTCACCCAACAGCGTTAACTGTGCCACGACCCTCACGGGGAATGTCACGTGACCACTGTGCCCAGCGTGAAATTAAATTACATGCTAATGTGGCTCTTTCACATGCAGACGTGTGAAATACTGGACATAGCTAAAACTGAAGCGATCCCCAACTGGTTAAATGGTTTTGTTTAATATCAACCTCAAATAATTATAGGTCTGGATATCAACCAGAACCAATTACGACACCCTACCTCAGAGCGAGGAGACAACATCTGTGGATTGTTTGTACGCCTGCTGGTCAATTAACAGACCGGGAGAAAGCGTCGAGCAGACTATGCAAAATCATGGTAAAAAAAGGCAAAACAAAGCCATTGCTTTGGGTGTGCGCTGGTAAATCTCAGTAATATTCTACAAAGAGTGCCTATGCAAGGAACCATTTCAGACGGCCTCAGGCTTCCCGACCGCAATTCGAAAATCAAAAAACACAGCTGGGTACGTAGGCAGCTTATTTTAAATCGGCGCGTTTTGTTTGCAGGAAGCCAGGGGAGAGATTTGATGGGATGCCTGCGGAATAGGTCCCCCGGTGGCAAGACAATTCAGGCGACACATTTTAATAATGTATCAAACAGAAAACCCCACGTAGCTTAGGTCATGGGAAGAATGTGCAAAAATAACCTGATTGTAATTATCAGCGAAACGTCGTACTCAAATTTTAAAATGCTGTTGATTCTCTCACACCGGTAGGCTAAAGTAGTGAATTATTTTATCTTTTGAAAAACGTGACATTTTTACTGTTTGGCCATGTCGGGTGGTGGAGGGTTACGACACATTTATAAATAAGGCGATCTGACCCAAAAACCTATATTATGAAAAATAACCTGTCCGAATTTTTTGGTCGAATCGTCAGTTCGTGGTGTTTCTCAGCGATCGCAGCTGAAGGCAGAACAGCCAGGATACAAGAGACCTCCCCCTCTGATGTTGCCCATGCATCGAAAACATCCCAAGCGCAACCAAGGTTGGTGAACTCGCAGGAAAAAAAGGTATGGGAGCTAGACGAGCACAAAACGCCTACAGCAAGACATGACCGTATCATTCCCAAACAGCCAGAACGGATTTTACTTCCTCAGATATCAAACAGCTCGACACGACAAACAGGCACGGCTCCCTAAATGCTGCACTTTTTGAAACATGGCTTTTTTTTTTAAGCTGCCAACACACTTGGGCAAGCTTCACGCGCGCAGCGTGCAGAACTGTAAAAATCAGAGTCAAGACACGCTGAATGCTTTTATTCACTTGAAAAAACCATACAACCCGGGCACAAAATGCGAGCCTCGTTTGTGTAGTTCCATTTGCTCACCGAGCAAATCAGTAGCGAGACATTCCAGAGCACTGCGGGGCCTTGTTATTTACAGACGAGCTTGTGTTTCAAACACGGCCCATTTTAGGGTAATCCACCGAGCGGTTGCCATGCCATGCCGTCTTTTCTTATTCGGCTCGACGCCGCGACAGGAATGCTCGGTGGTCCCAGCAGAGCCACGACTTAAAAAGAACCCTTCTTGAAAGCACAGCCTGTGCAACAAACGTGAGTCTAACTTTGGCAGTGAAAGGCACATAATGGCCAGCTCTTGTGGCAAGAATGTCCACGGGCTTTAGTGGAATTCCCAGTTTATGATTGCAGACGCACGCAAATGCCCCCCCCCCCCTCTATGCGGTGGCGTGAACTCGTGAAAACCAACAAGGCAGAAAAGATCAGTAGTTAACACCTGGGCTCAAATCTCGATGCCCATATCAGACAGAATAGCGTTCTTAAAGTTCGTCGATGTAATGACAAAGGTTAAGGTGCAAAGTCTGCAATTGCTTGCGCATGTCACTGTTAGCAGAGGCCTCCACTAGAGAGCTCTGGAGAGCCCTTCTGAACAGCATGTGGCATACACTTTCACACGGAGGAGGGTGACTACACTTTACTCCACCGCTAGTGACCTGTCAAACGACTGTAAGGCAGACAAAAATCAACTCATCAACACCAGGCTAAGTCATTCCATCTCGAAGACCTCAATCAAACACTGCGTGGTTCAACGTTATTTCCCTTAGGGTTGCTCCTCAAATGGTGAAGTTATGCGTGTACCGAGACAATAACACATCTCTAATTTAAAATGTCTTCATTCTCACATTTACAAGTAAACACAAATGGTTATAAGGAGAGAATGTGATGAAATGAAGTATGAGATAAAGAGATGAGATCGACAGAGATAACTTCTAAGCTTTAGGAGAAGTCATCTGCAGAATTGGCATGTATGACATTCGTCGGCCAATAAACGTTATCTGCGAAATTTGCTATTTCATGAGCATCTCCGGAACGTATCACCCGCGAATAACAAGGGAATATGTTACACCATGGAAGGATGACGGTCTTGGCTGAATTCGAACCACGATATTAATTTGCAAACTTATGATGGCAAATGGAGTGCTCTTACCAGTGCCACCCATTCAAATACATGTCAACATCACATGGAAATAAGAGTGTGGCATTCCACTACATGTGCATGCAAAGATGGAAATCTATCGTGAACTGGTGGGAGGGGGGGGGTTTGACGTCGAAGGAGTTTCGATTTTCATACCGAGAACGTATTAGGCTCTGACGAGGGCAAGATGCCAGTCCTTTCTCTAGGCAACGCATATTATTTATTACACATTTCAGTTTCACATTCCTTGTATGCTGAAAAGTATTTATTTATATTTTTACTCGAAACTGACTTTTAGAGATCAAATGGCGATGGGAATGGTTACACAATCCACGCTCATCTCTTTCGGCTAAAGCCTTTTGCATTAACTTATTACTCTTGCAACTATTGTTCTTGCTATGTACATCACCGAAACATAAGCTTATCAAAAGAACATGTGTTACTGAAGGGTCTTAACATTACTAAATGTCCCTGGTATTTAAAATTCGTACAAGTCGGAAGTGGATGGATAGATTAGAGGTCAGAGATAGAGCCAGCACCACTTAGATGCTGGATTTAAATCCTCTAGCTGCATACATTACCCTAAGAGAAATTATTTCACACCCATTTACAACAAACACCCAATCTTTTCTCTACAGCTCACACGAGTGCACGCACAACAATTGGAAGCCATTAATATCTGGTCAACATGGATATCCATTTTGTTCAATGCACAATGAAAGTCTGGTGGCGAGTGCAGTCGTCTGCTCATGTACGTTACCTGTAAACTTCTTCTTGATGGCTTCTTTGGAGCTGGCGTAGACCATTTTGCTCTTGAGCGGAGCCCCATCAGGAGCCCTGCGGCAGAAATAAAAAAAAACGATGAAAGATCGGTGGGAAAAAAATTATCAGGAATTGTGATTATCACCATCTTTACCCCCTAAGCCATGTATATGCCAGACAAGGTTTTGAAAAATCTGGGCCACTGTAACCTTACTACAGTCAACATTTAAGGAAAGCGAGCTCGCTTTTATAACTGGTGCGCATGCACTTTGGGGCTTGATTCCATGCTACTCACGAGATTTCTAGAGACTTTCCTAAATTTAACTCTGGAGCCTAAACTGTTATTTTGAATAAATCTTTGACGAGTCCAACAGCAACGCCATACGATTCCATGTTTCAAGGTACTACTTCGGTGACAATTATAGTGGGCTTCAAAGCAACTCAGCCTCAAACAAATGCCTAAGTCCAATAAACATAGCCTCTGTGTTATCTGCATAATGAAATATATGTTTAGCAGTGTCCCTCTTCAAGAGACACCACAGAATATAAATCGCACAAGTGTTAGTTCTTATTTCTTCCCCGGCATCTTACAAGTTTAGTTGAAGGCGATTAATCTAGATTGGCTCATAAGGATAATTAAGTAAATAACTGTAAATGTGTCGTTAAACAATTATCTTTATTAAACAACTTCAAGAACAAAAAAACTACCTTTCAGTAACCATGCAAGTCTCTACTGGACATCAACAGTCTAAACGCAGCACCAGTAAGCTCAACCCGATGGTGAAGTCATGTGCACATGCCAATTTTCTGCACAATCGTCATACAAAAAAGCAATCCCTCCTACATTATGTATATTAAGTGTTGCATCTTCAGATAAGAACTGTGGTGCGAGAACAGTTTAACATTCCCATAAGTTCAATGTTAGTTTTACTAATTTCCAACAGATGGCAGCAGTGAGGTAATAGTTTAAAATGGCGGCTGGCAGATCCGAGTGAGGCAGAGATCAGCCAGTGAATTCCTTTCACTGCAAGTAATCGACAATTGGCATTCACCATAGTGCGATAGGTTTTGTTTATATATGGTGAACTGTGTTGATGCAAGCACTACGCAAGTGAACTAAGTAAAATAGCAGAACATTTTATTTTTTAAAGACAACATTTGTTTTAAGGGTGGCCTCCAAGGCTGTGGCTGCAGTCAAACAAAGGTAAAGATAAATGAAATACTTAATTCGGCCAATCACGTCGTCGGCCCAATTCGACTTTCACCTAAGGAGAGGCGTGCGCGCGACCATCAACGTAGCGCAATATATGCACATTGTGAATACAACCATGAGGAACTATCCCTCCATCCCTACAATGACACCACCAGACCTCAAAAGCAAACCCAAAGAAGACAGTGTTAACCGTGTAGCTAGCATCTTCCCACCTTAATGCTTGCAGTCGCTCTTAAGGACAAAACTGACGAGCACGGTTTGCTGGGCCTCGAACGCAATACGCTAAACAGGACTAAGTCACGGCTAATAAGTAGTCAAGCGCACACCATTAGTGTCAGTGTGGCGTTGTCAACAAATACTGCCAAGCAGTAAAATTATGACTCAAAAAAGTGGCGACAGGACAACCTTGCACCAATGTGTCCACCTGAAATGACTCCAAAGTCTTCTGCCTCGCAATAAAAGGTCACGGTACTTAAAATAATTTCTTGTCAAATGCCGCAGAAGCTTAACCAATGGCAACAGGATGCACATGCATCCACCCCAGTTGAGCTAGTGTGCGGAAAAGCAGCCATTTTATTATTACTATGCCCTGCGACTAAAGATTAGGTTTCACGTTTTCCACGTGTGAGTCATACAACTGTGTCCCGAGCAGTCTTTTCAGCAACATTACAATGGACGGCTAAGCTGACAGCAGTCTCGGGTAGCGTTACAGAAAGGCGCTAACGACAGCAAGACCCCAGCCTTGAGATAAATGTACATCCCCCATCCGAGAGCGGAAACAGCCCCAGTGTGTCCAGCTCCAATGTGCCCGCTGCAACTGCATCCCGACTGTCACCCAAACACTACAATGTAGATTATACACCTGGGATGGATACCTTACGGTTAATGATGGCACAAGTAAAATTTTAATCTGAAAAGACACCAGGGTGTTATAAGTCTTCAAGAAAATCAATGACAGATAATTAGTACACCAAGAAACTATGGATGAATCACCACAATGATTAAGACCAACTCAGGATTAACACTCATGCACTTGATGGCGAGTAAGAATCTATTTTTAACTCACATCTGTTGTCTGGATGTCTTTAAAATAAACCCTGAAGCCACCATTGATTTTGCACTTACCACAATGGCAGTTAATTGATTCTTGAATTAGATTCGGACTGTTAATCGTGACAATAAGTTGAAAAAAATGAAAAACGCCAGAGATAAAATTGTTATATGCAGTTTCTAATCCATGCCGTCATCCTAGTCTTCTTTAAAAAAATGTTGTGGTACACTGGTCCCTTAGTTATTACTAAGAGACCAGTGGACCACAACATTTGGGAAGACAACATTTGGGAAGACAAGCACAAAACAATGATAATACAAAGTAAACTGTAGACTAAAAGCCAGGGCAGTGGTAAAAAAAAAAACCTTTGATGAAACGAGGACCGAGGAAACAATCTAGGACCAAGACAAACGAGTGAACCACACAAGACGACCAACAGGGCAAAGACAATAACGAGAGAAAATTAAAAACACAATTTGTCGGGGTTTGAAATAACAGGACAGACAATCACCAATGACTAGGGTAGAGCCATTGGGGAGGTACAAAAGAACCAGGACACATCGGAATCTCTGAAAATACTGGAAGAGGGGAGAACGATTAAATGTGCCACTCAAGACAATGAATTTACAGATTTCACAGGACAGGTACCTCAAAAAATAGAGTAATCATGAGAAAACCATTACAGGTTGTAACTCTGCGCATCTTCTTCTTTTATATGGCTAAATGTAGATGCAGAGCAACAACTACTATCTCACATTCAGGCGGCGGTCAAGCCAGACAACCACCTCAGGAGCAGAGGAGCCAATCTCAGTAATACACTGCCCCGTGAGAGAGAAAGCGAGAACAATAAAGGGCAAAGCCCAATCTGGGACTAACCAAAAGATGAAAACCAGGTCCTCCTTCTTGGTCTCGCGCGTCTCGTAGGTGGCATCGTAGAGCGCGTAGCGGCAGTCATCCTTGGGCAGCAGCTTGACGAAGGTGTCGTAGGGGTCCTTCACAGTCTCGCCAACGTCACCCACCAGGATCTCCTTGCCTTCCTCGGCGATAATGTTCCGCATGTCCGGGCTGATGCAGAAGAGCACCGCCTTCTTCCTCTTCTTAACCTCCTCGGGTGTCGACGACTTGCGCACCTTCATGTTGTTAAAGATCTGGACGACGTCGTCGGATACAAGCACTCCCGAAGCCTGCAAGAAATTGTCATATAGCCACAGGTTAATCCACCGATAGATTTAGGCCTCCCCCTCAACCTACCGCCACTTCACACAAACCTGCAATCTAATAATTCAGCTAGCGGATGCACACAAACTGATTACATTACTCCATCTCCTCGGGAGATGTCCTCTCGGAAGCACCCATTCCAAGTTGCCACTCCCGTTATCATTTTCCTTGAGGAGCAAAACAAATCGACTGTAAGTGCAAAAAGAATGCCGCATGAAATAAATTGTTCTCAAAAGACTCCATTGTTGAAATTCCAACCCTGGGATTATTAGTGTGTCATCTGCTGCCATATGGAAATCCAAAGACTATGCACAGCTCTTTAAAGGGCATGATTTTGAAAACTGTCAGTGGTTCGCAAAATTGTGAAGATTTGCTTCGATGTTATTTATGAATGCTGGTTGTAGAGGCCTCTTTTCAAGCACATTTGTCTTTCACAATTTGAGAAAGGCATTTTTTTACTTCGACCGTACAATGCAAATTTATTGCTTACATTCTTCGTGTGCATTTTTTCCACCATCCCAAACGTGCCATCGGCATACGGGCAGCGTAAAGCATTTCCCCATTCTCCTCCAGACAGCAGCACAATGCGCCACTTTGTGGAACTGTCCAGAAATTAGACCTTTACGTCACTCTTACCACACTTCTGCTGACATTAGTAGAGTTTGGCGAGTCTGACAAAGCAGACCTTACAGCTAGGCCTAAGAATTGCACGCAAAATCAAAAAGATACTCATGTGTAGGTCAGTTTACAGAGGTAGAGAACATCGACTCGCTATGCTTGGGAAGTGCTCAGTTTTTAGTAAGGCGTCTGGAAAATGAACCCAGAGTTTCAAGTTTGATCAGATACTCGAGACAATAGCATTGTCCCCAGTGCCACCTGGTACAGAGAATGAAAAATCCATGGAGTATGAACACAATTTTAATTAACAAGCTTAGTGTGGGGGGGGGGCACTTTGCCCCACCCGCACCACATTATTATTATAACCGTCAGTAGGGTAGCTACAAAAGAGAGACGTCCCTCAATGTGGACATTGCACTCCATGTACAAGAGGGCCATGCTACCCAGCCCTTAAAGCACGAGTCAAAAATAACGTTTTGCAGTAAAACAACCCACCGAGCAAGAAATGCTTTGCATCACTCTGCACAACCATGGAGGCTGTAAATAATTTGCCGACAAAGCTCAGCAACACAAGGCCAACCTGCTTGAGGATACGGGTAGTCAACACTTCCTTAGACAATGTGGTCATAGTGGCGGCTGGAGGTGTTGCATTTTTTTTGTCCCCCTTCCTTAAAATCAATAGCAAATAAACATGCACTACACGTTCTCGGCCCGTTCTCAGCCGCTCAGCAGTGCGAAACACGACGAGTGCACAGGCCTTAAAACACCATCTGGATGTTGTAAAGCGCCCGAGACACGCTACGGTACACTCAGGAGCGGGCGTCAACGAGTTCCCCATTAATCCCTGGCTCAAAAAACAACACTGCCTCCAAATTGGGTTACACACATTCCAGTCCATGCCCTCAAAAATGTCACGCATCGGCCATGGAAAGGCGTAAACAGTGCTTAACAATGGCTCAATTCAACAGCAGGCTTCTTCAGACCTCAAGCCATGTCTGTATCAGAGCGCTGAATCCGGATTGTCAAGACTAGTAGCTTCATTGCTAGAACCTGCCTCAACTGAGATTAAACTGATGATTTCAGTTCGGTCACCATGGGCTCCAAAAAATAGGTATTGTTCTAGTTTGGTTTTACAGTGAGTCTGGTAATAACCAGGCTCTCATCTGGATTCAAGAAAAAATTATCCAAGTCCAGCTCTGCTTTTACAATGTGATCCCTCAATCATCCACACAGCTGGAAAGGGCACACTGTAGTGAAATCGTAAGACCATCTCCGAAAGCTATAAAAGGCTGTGTCACTTCTGGGCCATTGAATACTGTGAGGTGTGGCTCTGGCATCTGTCTAAAAAACTTTAAACGGCCTGCCGAAAAGCAAATAAAGCTGGCACAAACATAAAACATTCTTGAAACCTAGGAACGAAAATGTCCAGTCATACCTCCAAATCAGACATTATCCGTCTACCCTACAGCGTGCTCAAACAGAACTTGCAGTGCAGCCAGTTTAAGTAAACTATACCTGTGTGCCACGTCTAAAAAGCCACCTTCATTAATTGGCCACACCTGCTATAGGGAACGTTTAAACCTCAGATGGTACCACTTAGCTCTTGTGTGGAATCGAGGGAAAGTGTGAGAAGCGGCTGGTCGACATAAATTCGTAATGCTACGGAGCGAAGAAGGGAACAGCAAAAATATACAGTAGAGTGTGTCCTTTTTTAGGACAAGGGGCCCATTCAGTAAATGCAGAAGTAAAATTTGCATCGCAAAGCAAGACTTTTGTCAAGTATATGAAACGCTGTTTCCCCCCCACATCAAGATGTCAATATTCTAAAGAGAGGACGCATGTGCCCATGCGACCCTTGCAATGTGTTTTTTGCCCACCAAGCAATTAACGCAGTCATTTCATGGATTAACGATTCAGGGTCGCAAATTTGTCCGGGATTGGCTTTAACTTATTTTGACCATCTCGTTTGTATTTTATCGATGTTCGTCTCATTTGTAGCGTTATTGGCTCCATTTATATAAATGCACTATTAGCATAACATTGAAGGTATGGATCATTAAAGTCATAATCTATAATAAGTGCATCATTCCAGTCTTACGGTCCAGTATGCCCTGTGGGCTTGAGCAGCCTTTCCCTTGGCTTTGAAACGTACAATTCCATCTCGCTATGCATATTAACTCATGAACTTACTTTTTATATATGGTTTACTAATTTTTACAAACCTGCCCCCCTCCTATGATGAAGTAGACATCGTTGGTTTTTAGGCATTTCATGTTTAAAATATTTCTATTTTACATATTACCTTGGCACGAGTCTTTTAACCACTAAGTATTTTCGTCGAGCCACGACAGGCAATTCCATTGTAGCCGAAGCAGGGTTCAATGATTGCGGCTAAATGCCACACAAACCCACCCAGCCCGCGAATTGGAAAACGCCACGGTGGTTGAAGTTACTGCCAACAAGGATACGTAGCATTCCTGCACCTAAGGCAAAACCCATAACTCACAAAATGTCGTGGGTTTAGTCTGACGCCCACCCAACACAGGCCATTTCAACCACTGCCTCAACAAATTTGCTAATTAATTTTCAAACTCCAAATAAGGAACACAAATTTTTTTCTCAAGTACTGCTCATCCAAAGTGCCAGTAAAAAAATATAATTATTTATCTCTGGTGAAGGCCTATCCGTTAAAGGAGAATGCAAACATTACAAAAGCATGTTTGTTTGCATGTTTTACCACAAGCATGTGTGGTTAATGCAGACGTGATGCCTTGCAATAGGTATCTAGTGTTTGAACATCTTAACAGCTGCATTATGCTGGAAAGGGTAAAGCCTAATATTTTTCCATCCTATTGTCATTTTAATTAGATATTTATTCAGCCAAGCATAAAACCATTCTTTAAAAAATCCAGTCTTCCAAATTAAATGAATCAGGGGGTGGGTTAAATATTAATAATTCAAAATGATACGCTTGAGCCAATAAGCTGACAGAATCACGAGCTGTTTTGACAAAATGCCTGGGAAAATAAAGTTACACATGGGAGGTTTTATAAATATTAAATGCAGGTGACTTTCAAATTTGGAACGTGGGTAGACAAACCACAAGAGCACACACTTGCGGATAAAGCCAATGGGGTCTTTAATCCCTGAATGACAGAAAAAAACCCTTCTATTCGGGATAATACTAAATATACATGTACCAATACAGATTCAATGAAAAAAAAAATCACAGAATATGCTCACATTACATGAATGACATATTGCACGTAATATGTTTTAATTTGGACATGTTATTGGTCAATTTGACCCCTGCTGCCAATACAATCACCATAACAGAAAAAAGGAATCAATGGTGGAGCTGAATTGCAACCCCCATTCATGACAATTTATATAATAGCTACAGGCCTAATGCTGACCAATGGGTCATTCCAAAACATGAAAACTTTAATTATGACGTAGGAGCACATCATGGTAATGGACAACTGGCAGATGACAGAAACGAGATTCAGATCAATTTCAGCACTATTTTTATCAACTCTTCCATTTCCTCTGAAGTACTCATTCCTATCAGAGGCCTGTATTTTTCAAATTTCATCCTCTAGACCATTCAATTTAGACTGCATACCACCTCTCCTTTAGTGGCCATCAAGAGATTTAAAAGTTGTGGCATTATCCTTACATTTTCATTTATTTAATAAAATCACTTATACGGCATTGACCTCACTCACATTCAACCCTTTTCGGCACAATGATAAACATTTTTGCCGTGTTGTTGGGTTTCAGTGTCTCCTGCACCCTCACACGGGTTTACACGCTTGGGGTTGTCCGACGCCACTCAACCATCTCCCAAAAAACATTTCTTAATGATATTTCCCCCCAAATGTCTGGTTCGCTATGTTGCATATACTGTGCATTGAGATGCAATGGCAGGTAAGCACTTAATAACCTTCATCTGCCAATCTTTACTTTCACCACCATGGCAAGAACGCCGTGTTATGCTTGTGACACGCACCACATGATAAAATGCCACCATAATAACTAAAAAGCAATCAGGGAGTACAGGAACTTTTCACCACAGCAAGGGAAATGTAGCATTGCTTTGAAGGCGTTTTATTGACTCTCAAATGGAAAATCATTGGAAAAATTAAATAAAATAATTGTAAAGGCAATGCCTCGCAGCAGGACCTGTGATGCATTAGTGTACACAATACACACACCACAAAGCAATTTTAAAACAGCTACACTGCAATGCAGTGGAAATTACTCACGCTAGGATTGTCAGATTGCTATCAGAATCACCATGGACCGATAACCACTGGGCACCTCCACACTGAAATTGTGTATGCGGCAGACTATTTGGCATGAGCCAGGGAAGCTTGAGTCTGGGGGTCCCACTGCAGACAATTTTAGGCCAATGCAGTGCATATTTTAAGGGTGGCCAATTTTTCAGAAAATCCAAGCACAAAAGCCACAGAATATCTCTACAAAACGTGCTGCCTTATGGCTGGCTGTGCCAACAATTATTTGGCTGCAAGCAATACAACATCATACGTTTAGAGCATTTACCTGCTATACATTTTCACATAAGCCAATTCGTTGAGCTATCATTTATGGCCAGGTCGCTTCTGAAAAAGAGCTATAGAGCTAAGTGGGCCTTACCTGGTAAAAAAAATAGTTAACCGTTAAGTGTAGTATCCAAACCCTGCTGCATTAAAGTCAGTCCATTCAACCAACCATCCAATTAATCTGCTTTCCCTTTGCCCATTCCAATAAGAGCACTACTGCATGGAAATTAGACATTTTCCAGAACAAAGAAATCGCAGGCAGCACAATGCTGTTTTTGTAAATGGCAGGCTGTAATTGCATCGTCGATGCACATGCCAAACTTAACCAGCCGATCCATAATCCATTGCCCGCTCTATAGTACATGCAGATAATGTTTTTCGCTTCTATTTTCCCCAGCTCATCCCCAAGCCTGCCTGGATAAACAGCCCCACCCCCCCCCACATGACTATGCTGCAATGGAAGACGGCGGTGGGAGTTACATAATTATCGAACAAGGGTGCACATCCTCCGAGGCCATTTTGAGGACAAAAAAACGAGTGTAGGAGGGGAGGGGACGGGTGAAGTCGGCAGTACGAACATAACGGGGCCCGCGATAGCGTTTTCCACGCTGTACTGAATGGCATTGTGCATTCGCATGAATAGCACTGTACCTCCCCGAACCCATGGGGATTACGACGATCTGGTCGATGTGTGTTTTTTCCCTTCCAGGCAACTTCAATGCAAATGTAAAAGCCGGGAAATAAAACAATTAAGGCGCATGTGGAATGTTAGGTTTATAACAAAAAACAGACTTCCATTTATGTTCTACAGCTTGGACTTTGCCAAGTACAGTGCTCAGGAAGGCAACAAAAAATCCTGCACAATTCCTGCCTCAGACCCCTATCCACATCCACAAATAGCCTGCTCATACAAGGCATTTTACAAGTGATGGCTTAGCGTTTTCCCCCCCTATTCCTCGGGTCATTTCCCAGGATTGGTAAAGCACTTCATCAGTCCCAATAAAAAGCACACTAATATGGATACAAGTAGTGTTCGTGTCTTCTAAAAAATATACAATTTAAAATCGTCAGTTATTGGCAAGCTCGTTTTATAACATTTCTCGACTAATGTCACTGTTGGATTCGCCAATAGACAAGGAAGCCTTGGTGTTAAAGACTTGTGCACGTCTCATTTATCAACCTGGGCCCTGGATACAGAAGTCGGATTTGTGCTATTAGGCAACGCCCTGTAAAAAAGAAACCCAGGTTCCCTGCACACTATCATTCCGCAGGATGCGTCAGACTTGCAATATTGAGTGCCCTTTCAAGGTGTGGGGGGGACGCAGTCGGCAGGTCCCACATAAAGGCTTGGTGGGCACGAATACTCAAGCACACCATAACACAGTCGATTTCTATTTAAATTTGAGGTCCCCTGGCTCGGCACAGTTGTATTTAAACTATCCTCATTGAATTGTTCGAGAGCACATTGAACATTAATTAAACCCTCTTTGTAAATGACACCTGGGGGGATAGTTAAATGAGAGTTATTTCTGACAGTTGTGTAAATTGTTCAAATGTGGACTTTGTGACACCAAGGCAAAAACTTGCCAATTACAGGAGGGCGTTAAGCATCCATTTTCCAGTATTAAAAATGACATTTCACAAATATCCAGCAATGTCCAGAAGAAATTACCAAATGGCTTAAACTGCCCACCCTGTTGAAAGCGGCCCAGTGATGACAGCTCTGAACAGAAGGTTTATTGAACTTAAAGTGCAGCCTGAACGCCCATTTTAAAATGTAAATCCATTACATGTGTAATTATAAAAACACACATCTCATGGATTTCTGCTAAGGGAATAGCACAAAAAGGGCATGTAAGGGCAGTTGAGCCTCCAGTCGAAATGTAACGTCAGACTGTAAAACTATAAAAACACAAGAACAAACTGGACCACGTTTTCCACATACACTTGCTTAAATAAAAAGACTGCGTTTAGTGATTGTACAGTTTTCTAAAAAAAAACAGCGAGTCCCTTTCAGTTCGCTGACAGACCAACCATTGAACGAAGCCGTTCGCTTCAATCTCAAGTACAGGGGAGTTGCTGTTGGCATCATATGATGCTGCAGACCATAAAATCAACGGCCACAAACGCAGACATTATTACTCTCCAAGCACCTTGATACCACGAAGGTATACGATAACATTTAGAATAAAGGGAAATAATAAAAGTGGATAACGTCACGGTGAAATGGTTATCACACTGGACTTGCAATCCAGCGGTCGCTAGGGTTCGATCTCCGGGCACGGCAGTTGAAAACAATGGACAAGTCTCAAAATCCCTTCACCAGTCTATTGTAGGAAAGGGGTACACACATCGGTTACATCATCGGCAAGTTGGGTGTGGTGGAGTAAAGTGTGCGGATACAGTACTCGCGCACATCGAGGACATTTGGCTGGTGTGGAAGAGGCAAAAAGAGCTCTCTTTGGTGGATGCCCTGCCACGAGTCGTGGGTAAATCAAGACATTTCAGGGCTGCACCTTTCCCACGTTTTAAATCTTTCAATGAATCACACATTTGCACGCTCGCCACAGAGGGCATTCGAATGTGGGGTTTCACAGAACAATGTCCAATCAACAGTGGACGTTGTTAAAGCCCCATCCGCGCAAGCTGCACGTTAAAGACCCCGTGGCAATTACTAAAAGTGAGCTGCCCTGTTTGTGTGCTTTTGTCAGACATTATTCAAATAAATCATGCATAATTACATAGCTATGAAATAAAAATCTAAGTGGCCTGTTTCTATTCTTGCAGGGAGTGAAAAGCTCCTTTTGTTCAGAGCCAAGGTTTCTCCCCCCCCCCCCCGTTTTTGGCCAAACCACTCCAGGTCATAATTTGCATACACATTATTAGACGGCACACACACAGCCCACCATCAATATATAGATAATAACATGTAATCAGGCACAGCCGATAAATTAAACACGGTAAAAAGGGGGAAGAGAGCTTCGTTGAAAACAAACACGCTCGCACAGTGGAAGCAATGCTCCGTGTGGTACACTACTATTTAGTTAGACAGCGTCAAATTACACAGCTGCTTTGTCGAGACAACGTACAATGGCATTAGGGAGAAATACAAAAACCTTGTACACACCAAAGCACTGTACTGTTACCTAGAGATGGGTCCCCCCCAACCCGTGGCTGCACTTGCAAGATAGCCTCAGCCAATTTGGGATGTGCCGACCGAATTTATTTAAACCCTTGGTACAGAGAAGGAAATCCGGCGAAGGAAAAGGGCGTTTCAAGGCCTTGCGAGGCAGTTGAGAGAAAATGAGCGACCCCCTCCCCCCAGTGAAGATGACTACCCCGTTGGGGTCTGGCGGGCAGCCTTTTAGAATAAAATGGACTTTGTTTCTAGTCGTATGGCAAGGCCAGTAACTACATGCGAGGGTGGTAAACCAAGCCCACGCACCTTTATATATTCACCGCATATACAAGCTCAACGAGTACAACGTTAGGGTGGATGAGTTACACATATGAAAAGCAGCCAGCGAATTCGTGCGTACAGTAATTTTTCATCTTTTTTAAAATAAAACAAAACTCTTCAAAATAGCAGGAGATTCGTGGCATACCAGCAGCAAGACCCAAGAGTTTTACTTCACCCATTAAGGGGCGGGGGTAAAAAAAATCCACGTTAAATTGACCGAATCGATATGTAACGTCCGGGGACGCATTGTAGGCAGCAAAAATGTTAATTGTTCAAAGTAGATTGTCCTGGAGCAAATCATAAGCACTGTACATGGGGAATATAAACAGGTGTAGGAGTAGTCGTGAAGGTGGAAGATTTGGGTAATGGGGGTAGGTTGTTTGCAAATACATAATAAAGTGCTCGCTCATTCCGACATAACGACTTCTGTAAGCGAGAAGTGGTTATACAAAAAAATACGCACACGCGTGAACACCGCATAGAGCATAATAGCGGCCCTAAAAAAAACACCACCACCAAATCTGCAAACCACGCCAACTAAACAGGTTTAAATAAAAATGTAACGTGGAAATAATTTGGTGTCCTCCTTCGATACTCGAGATTGTCACAAAAAGCGCTGCAAGTCGCCCTGAATAAGCCCGGTCAAGTGAAGAGTTTCTCGAAATATTATAATTGGTTTTTTACCCGGCAACAAAACTGACACCTTTTTTTACAAGGAGTCATGTTTGCATTGACCACAATACCTGCAGATTGCATTGACCACAATACCTGTAGATATTGTGGTCAATGCAAACATGACTCCTTGTAATAAAGGTGTCAGTTTTGTTGCCAGATAAAAGGGTAAAAAAACAATTATCATATTTTGATACGGGTAAATGAGGTTCCAATGGAGTTTCTCGAAAGCCGAGGAGATGCTGTTGCACCTGGGAACGACGGTGAACAATACGTTGCCGATGTGGGCTCGTTTGCCCGAGGGGACTGGGGGAGATGGTCTACGCGTCTGGCAGCAGAGGGCAGCGGCAGCAGAAAACATTGTTGTACTCATAATCAACGTTTTTGGGTTTAGATCGCGTTATTTATAAATGTGTCGTAACCCTCCACCACCCGACACGGCCAATCAGTAAAAAAGTGTCACATTGACAAAAGACAAATAGTTCACTGATGTAGCCCACCGGTGTGTTGAAGCGTGAAACCACAAGATTTACAATTTGAGTACATTGTTGTACTGTAGTTCCTATGCGTACCTCGGGAACGTCTAAACCAGGGGCGAGGAACCTTTTTTTTCTGCCAAGAGCCATTTTGGTATGTATAACATCATTCGCGGGCCATACAAAATTATCAACTTCAAAAATTAGCCTGTGAAATTTGGTCAAACATTTCATTAGCTCACCCCTAATGCGATGGCTGGAACTGCTTCTCTTTGGTGAGGTGTGTTATGTTAGCTGGTATTGATGATGTTGCTGCTACACGCAACTTCTTTTCCAGATTTGCTCTTAGATTTATTGAATTTCGAGTCCCACCTGCGGTTGCCTTGGCAGGGCCACACCAAATGATTTCATGGGTCTTGTGCAACCCGCGGGCCTGACGTTCCCCACCCCTGGTCTAAACCCTTCATCAAATCAGCACGGATCCCAGCCGGTGGGTTGGCGAAGCTTTGGTCCAAAATACCCGGCATGGAAATGTTTCTCTAAAGTAGATTGACATCCGAGTGGGGTTTTCTTGTGCGTCTGTGCATATTTGCGATAAGAATTTGAGTTGGGTGGGCGAGGTGGTGGCGGGGACGACTTATAGCCCGTGGTATTTCACGGGTAAAATTACCAATTTGTTGTAAATAGTCATGGTAATTACACCATCTGAATACGTAACTAAAAATACGTGAGAACGATTCGATGTGAAATACCGAACAAAGGGATAGATACTACAGACCGACAACCATAATTACCGAACTACACCAAAAAAATGTCTTTCGCATGCAACGGTGGCACTTTTTCTTTAACTCAAAACTTAAATATGGGTATAAACGCCGCAAGAAAACCCGTAGATAATGTTTAACAAAGGCTTTTGCATTCGATCGTAATTAGACGAACACGTTTTCTCGTCGCACAATGGCAAATATGGCAAGCGCATGCACAAATTCCAATCCGCTGACACGCGATAAGTTAAACCACCCCCCATTACAATTATTTATATATAAAATAGATACCAATTCAACAATAGCGTTATTATACGTACATTGCTCGACCGCACATCTTAAATTGTATTGGTTTGTGTCACAGACGGGTCCCGTTTCTGTGTAACGCAAGCGACGGAGCCTTAGACAATAGCTCTGGGCAAAACGACGTTTGACTGTACCAACAAATTCTTTTTTTACGGTAACATTTTTTGTTTTACGCTCGAAAAGCCGACGTTTAAACAACATGCGATTTATCAATTTGTCATTTTAAATATTTAAAAGAAACTCAATTTTTGTGTCGCCTCACCGAGGCTGGGTTAAAAAAAAAATAAGAATATACCACTCACCATATTTGCTCGAGCGGTTCTTCTTCACACGTACTTAAAAAAATGTGTTATTAAATATCTTCGCTCTATATACTTCGCGTTGTATTAAGTAGTTATGTTTTTTTCTCTTTCTCTCTCTTACACACCAACAATAAGCGTCGTCTACGACCGCGACCACACAATGACGGAGCGAGAGCGCGCAAGAGACTTTGGGCGTGGGACCAAGACGAACGGTTCAGGCAACTCCCCCCCACCCCACCCTTTATAACGACATCTCTGATTGGCGGAGACACCATCACGTGAGCTCGTTCAACCAATGGGATCGCGTGTTACGTGCCAGACCGGTGGGGGCTCTTTCCGTTGCTCGCGCGCGCGCGGTCGTTTCGCGTTTTTTTGTTCGACGGTGGCAGACATCTTCCGGAAGAAGAAGCAATCTTCCTCTTCCGGAAGAGACGTACTTTTCCTCCCCACGTCTCACCACCCACACTAGATCTTCCGGAAGACGTCTTCCGGTGTCCCGCTGCCCTCATTGCATCCAAAAAAGGAAGTGCGCTCTGCCGGGAGGGCGTGGCCTGACCACGCGACCGTTAACGTGGAGCTCTGCCAAGGGGGGTCGTTAGGAGGGTGGGAGGTGGGTCAACCAAGTAAAATAAAAATAAAATAAAAATCACGACGTTTATTAATTTTAATTTTTTACCTACGTGACTTTACCGAAAAAGCCTAAGAATATGAATACTTGCAGTCACGAAAGCTTCAAATCTAGAATCAACAAGAGCGCCTTCCAGAAGGGCCTTTCGGTAAAGTCACGTAGGTAGAAAAATCATTTTAAAAATCACGTAATTTTTCTGTCGGTGTGACTTTACCGAAAGAGCCAAAAACTATCTACGTGATCATAGGACCTCTTTTGCCAGTACCAAAATATGAAAATAGGTTTTTTCCCCTTTTTTCTGGCAAAAAGTACGCCTTTTGGCATCCTCTGGTCTAACACCGTTTGAGACGAGGCTCAAAAGAAAGCTGTCTCTGGTGTGGACCAATCAGTTTCAAGGACAATGTATATATTATCAGAGTATGTTTTTTTGTTTGCAATCTGACCACAAGCGTTGTGGTTAATGCAGACATGATTCCTTGTAAAAGGTTTCAGTTTGGCGTTTTAACATCTTAATACCTATTTTTTTGCCAGAAAAAAAGGGGAAAAACCTGTTATCATATTTTGGTACTGGCAAAGGAGGTCCCATGATCACGTAAATAGTCTTTGGGTCTTTCGGTAAAGTCACGTCGATAGAAAAGAATGTGATTTTTTTTTTAATCTACGTGACTTTACCGAAAGACCCAAAGAGGATGAATTCCTGCAGTCACGAAAGCTTTAAGTCAAGATTTCACGTAGATAAGTTCAAAGAAAAGAACAAAAAACTACGGCTTTTCGAATTTAATTTACTCTTGACGATGATAGCTTGTGTTGTGATCGAAACGTCGTAGTTTTTTGTTATTTTCTTTTTTTTCTTTGAACCTATCTACGTGACTTTACCGAATGACCCAAAGAATATGAATTCCTGCAGTCACGAAAGCTTTAAGTCATGTGATGATGATGTTGGGGAGTTTAACGCGTAAGGAGGCTTTTGCGACCAATATCATCAATAATAGAGGGTTTGTTTTGGGTGGGGGGGGGGTTAGATCACGTAAATATATAAATGTGTCGTTAAACTCGCCACCACCCGACACATCATCTTTGACCACGTAGTTTGAGAATCTTTCCATGGCTGTACCAGAGGAATTGCCATCTGATACAAATACAACAGGAGGCTGATCGATGCTCGATCGAGGGATGGCTCCCTATTGGTCAACTATGCCGATGATTTGGTGATTGCTGCTCACTCAGAAGAGTTGGAGGTGCTAATGCTGAACCCGGAGTGTGCCACTAAGAGGCGGGGTCTTACCATCAGCCCCACCAAAATTAGGCACCTGCCTGGGTATTCTGTGGCACCAAACACTCCACCCTGTCAGCTCCCCATTGGTGATGGAGCAGTTGAGAAAGTGGAAAGTTTCCCATACCTGGGCAGTGTGCTTATGACCAGCTCCGGTTTGACAGGTCTCACTCTGAATCAGTCGGGCATCATTTTCTTTTCATGCCAAGCCACCGCATGTCCAAGCAGCTTCTGTTTAACCGCATAGATGGGGATTAACGGGCACAACATGGGCTGGAGAAGAGATGGACTGATGCGGTATGGGAGTACATGAAGCTGAGTGGATTTGCCGACGTCTGGTACCAGCGGTGTCAAGATCGGCCTCTATCGAGGAGGCTCGTGAAGGATGCTCCTGGGCAGTTGAAGGCAGTTGCCCTCCAGCAACAACGGAAGGCAGAGGAGCGACGCTCACAACAATGACTGGAGTGTCGGGCAGCTAAAATACAGCAAGTTGGCACAGTAGGGGGTACAGCTGGTGCATCTACTGGTAATCTCAGCCAACCCATGGCACCTGGGTCTGTCCCGAGACCTCCTGTCAGTGAGCCTTCGACACTTCACGTGGCCTCAAAGTGCACCTGGCCTGGCACAGGCTCTGTGGTGACGTCAGCGTCACTTAGTGGAGAATAGCGGGTATAGGTATTGATTAATTATCTGAACCGGTCTTTAGTCCTCCTCTAGGTCGACTCAACCTCAAATGAGTACCTGGTACGATGTGTAAACATTGCCACTACACGGGGGATCTTTGTCTTTGATGATGATGAACATCTCCATAAGAGTTAGCCGTCTTTGAGAAGAGGAAGACTTCGTCCAGAAGGAGAAAACATCTCGCAGAAGAATAATTTACCCTCCAGAATGATGGTGATATGATGATGATGGGGATAATGATGATGGTGGTGGAGGCTATCTTCCACAAGAGGAAGCTGTCTTTCACAACGATGTTGAAAATTTTATGTTGATGTTGTTGAAAGACCTCTTCTAGAAGAGGAAGCTGTCTTTCCAATGAGGAAGACACTTCCAGAATTATAAGGGTAGTGGAAGACTTATTTTATAAGAAGTAGGTACCTGCCACAATGATGGGTGATGCACATGGATCGAGTTGTGAACTCACAGGACACTCACCATCCTGTGTGTGGGTTTGTGTAGTACTTTATAATAATATAATACAGCGCAGTAGTCGGGGTTGATTTTATTTATTGCGGGACGCTTTCCAAACCCGCTGCTACACTGGGGATAGGGCGGCACACGAAGAGTTATACGGACAAAAAAACAAGTTTTGTCTGCGTTTCTCCCCTTGTGATGGGACTATGTTAGGATGAACGTTGACATTTTTTAAGGGCACGGGGTGACCGTTACGGTCTGAATTGGTCTGTTGTATTAAGGTAGGGCACTGATCAAACAGGTATGACACATCCCATGTGGTGTGCCGGTTGCAGTTTTTATTCACTTGGCCTTCGGATGAAATCTAAGGCGCTGTACAAGTCGACCGTGCAGTATCGAGTCACGGAACTGACCGCCGTTTACGTACATGCGGCACTTTTGAAAGCGCTGCAATTCATATGCAAAGCGCAGGACGCACACAAGTAGCGCCTTATGAGGAAGCTTGTTTTGTTATCAATACATTTTTTTTCTCACATTTTCGACCTTTCCACATACGCTAATATATTCATGGTTTTGCATTTGAATTTGAATTTTTAAAGCACAGTAAAGGGTTTTCCCCGTGGTTAGAGCCGTATTGCCCTTGATTTTAACCAGTAACAAATGGTTATATATTCACATATCCGACTGCAGGCGCAGCTACGCCTTAACTTGTGGGATCAATAAGTCTGACGCGTGTTTGAGGTGTCTTAACTCAGAGTTTTTCTTTATTCTTATTTGCACAAATACGAGCGTTTTCTAAAGTTATATCTTCGCCTGTTCACGTACTGCATCACCCTGTCGCACGGTAACAGAATGTACCCCGACCCTCTGTGTTGCATTACATTATATTTCAAAATTTTGCTAGGTTTATTTGATTTAGTGTACTTTCTCTGTCTCCACTCGTTTTGCCCTTCTTTGTTCTGCTCTGTGTCTCGCCTGGTGTCCCTCTCACTCCCTGCAGCGTGCCACTCATTGACATGCTAATTTCGCTAACCCCTCCCTCTCTCTCCTACCCCCTCTCTCTATTTAAGGCCTCGACACAGAGACGTGGTTTCTCTGTGTGCCTATGTACGTCTCTCTATATGTCTCTGGTTCTGTGTTTTATCTCTCTCTCAAATTCAGCATTCTCAGGAAGAACGTAATCAACCAGATAGGGTGTTGACTGTTATGTTATCCGACTCTCTGTTGTATTACATTACATTTCTAAGTATACTAGATTTGTGTTTCTATTTCATTTATACCTGATGATGATTGCTTGTGTTGCAATCGAAACGTGGTATGCTAGTATTTAATTTATTATTTTCTCTTTATATGTGACTTTACCGAAAGAACCAAAGAGTAATTCGTGCAGTCACGAAAGCTCCAAATTAAGTAAGACCGTACCCACTCGCCCCCCCCCCCCCTTTTATACTGTGAAACCGGAAGTGACGTCATGGGTTCAACCAACGGAGCGTCTAACCACAGGGGGGTTTCTAAACAGTTTGAATATTCCAAATCAAATATAACCAGTCTGTTAACAAATGTATGACGGTTGTACATGAAATGTATATACAGAAATAATACGCTCACTTTCTGTCTCATGGCTCTTACACCGACCTCTTAAAGTATTATTACATTGTGGGATGGATGGTAAAGAGGTGGTGGAGGCCTTCATCTAGCAGTGGATTGACCACTGCTGCCGACGATCGTTGCAATCCTGCCAAGTGGATGAAATGCGAGGCATACCATTTTTGGTGTTAACGACTGAAACGATACCGTGTATGGTGTTACGGTCACTCGGCAAAGATAAGGAGGGCCCTATCGGCGATAAGCACACATTGACAAGCGGGTTGCAGTCTCAACCTTCGAACCTGCGGGTCTTGGGGAGAGAGGGGGGGAGGGGCATTGTGTGGAGGGTGGTGAAAGAACACCCAACCGGTGAAAAGGTGTGAGTGAGGAATACCTGTCAACCCATCCCGTATTCTTACGTAACTTAGTTTTCAGGTCCATATGGCGCACAAAAAATTAACTTAATTTTTGTCTATTTGTTTGTGTTTCTCTCTTGTGATGGAACTTTGTAGGATGAACGTTGAGATTTATAAGGGACACGGGGTGACCAATACGGTCGGAATTAGTCTGTAATAAGGTAGGGCTCTGATCAGGGGTTGACAGGTATGGTGAGGCTTTTTGCGTACGGCTGTGGATTGTCTCACTCAATCCACTGCTTCACTCAATCCCAAGTGGTTTCTTTCGGTGCGAGATTCTAAGCCACTAAGTTCAGCCGATTCATTGATTCGCTCAATTATGTTCACTTGATCCATTGGCTCGTTTCATTGGTTCACTTAGAATCAATTGGTTGAATTAAATACTATAATTGGCACCATTAAGTTCACATTACCCATGAGTTCATTTCATTCATGGCTGCAATCAATGCTGCCTGCAAAAGAGCATTTTTAAAATACCGTACTGTATACAGTTTTTTATTCCACTAAATACAACAACCCCCCCTCCTTACCTGTACCCAATCACCCCTTAATCTACCTTCATTCAACTACAGGGCCATTTCGAGATCTTGTAAGGCGAAGCCGGCTTGAGCTGGGAGGATACGCTACCGTGGATGTTAAACATCAGGTGTGCTTGGGTTAGTGTGGTGAGCTGTCGATGGCACAACACAAGCAATGGATTATTTAAAATAAGCAAAACTCACAGCGTTGCCCCTCTCAAACGTGTGGGTTGTCTCCAAGTACTCCAGTTTCCTTTCACGAGACCGAACATTTGATGAAGGGAATTGGCCAAGCTTTTCCGAGGCCAGAATAGTCCGAAGGGGGGATAAAAAAACTTCGCGAAAAGGGCATTGTTACATATTCATATTGCAGATGCATTTGGACTGCAGAAGCGGCGGAGTTTAGTGCAGTTAATTGTGACAGCCCGGGACAGGCATGTTACACACGAGGACCCGGTTTTGAAGTCGGTGACTTCTACATAGACCGGTTTAAACAAGGACGTTGGAAGGACAAGGGTGCAGGAACTTCCTATTGCGTAATAAAATCACTGGTACAGAGTTTGACAAACTGCCAGGAGCTTGCCGTGAAACTACACATTTTAGTGTTAGTCATTTTTTAACGGTCTATTTTTTTTAAAGTGACCTTCAACTAAAAAATAAAACCACCATTCACCGAGCACTGCATGATTTAAGCATTCGAGACAGTCACACGTCCGATTCAATATCACGTATTCATCAGCTGAGTGCTTCTTGGGGGCTCGGCAGCCCTTGTGCAAGGGAGAGCTGGGAGAAAGAAAAAAACAGAGGTTACGTAACAACAGACAATGCTGACGAGTTGTGGATAATTGGAAAACTCGCGGATTTTGTCTCGCTCTGGCGCGGAATGGCTTACGCTCGGGAATTACTTCGCCGCTTCGCGAAACGTCCACAACAGATGGCGCGTTTTTGAAATGAAAGGGCAGCTGCAGTGAGCATTGAACTATTGACTCCATTCAAACCGGTGCAATGGTGAGCATGGCAATCGCTCGGCTCCCCAAAAAAAGCCTTGGAAACATGGAACAGCATCTGTGAGCCTCGCGTCTCGTTAACTTAACGTCAGATTCTTAAAGGGCAGCTAAATATCGCAGTGGTCAGTGCGCACCACGCCAAGACTGATTGCGTGGTGTTGATGGTTCGATTCCCACTGCAAAGCGTCTCGCAGGGCCAGCGAGCGATGTTACGTGTCCGTAATGTCTCTAATGAAAGGACAAATCATACATGAGATGAGCATATTCTTGGGTTTTTTCGGTAAAGTCACGTAGGTAAAAAATTACAATTAATAAAAGTAAAATAAAAATAAAATAAAAATCACGACGTTTCGGAGGCAACACGGTTTATTTTTTTATTTTAATTTACTTTTATTAACTTTAACTTTTTACCTACGTGCCTTTACCGAAAAAAACCCAAGAATATGAATCCTTGCAGTCACGAAAGCTTCAAATCTAGGTCTGGAAGCGTGTTGGGTGTCCCGACCCGGTATGGAGTTATCCCTTATGGCTGTGAGAGCCGGAATAACCAAGAGGGAGAACGCCTCCTACGAGTGTCTCTGAATTTTCTTCCTCTAGCATTCGCTAGAGGAAGTTCTGGAGAGCCCCTCTAGAAGGGGCATTCTAGCCGACTGTCCCACACGCTGGCCAAATTTTTCAAGACTTTACCCTCACCACATGTGACCCGCTGGCCGACTAACTTGCGGTGTGACCCCGGCCGGCTGCGTGGACAGAGGAGATTGTAAGAGAACGTGCGCCGTCGTTTCAACTGCCCCGCCGGGAGGTCGAAGCTAAATTGGCGACCTCCAAATTTGACCGTCACACACGGGAAGCAACCCACCGTCATCCCGAATATCGGTTGAGCAATGATGGCCGAGGATTGCGAGTTTAACGTCTTAAATGCGGTTGGCATTGCTGGAATCACGAGTGAATTTGAATGTCACACTCGCCTCAACGGAGACGCCCTCACGGTTGAAGATGACATCAAGGGCACTTCCAAAACGCTGCACAATCTCAACACGTGACCGGCCATTGACGTCGAGCTGGAAAAATGCTTGGCGATTTAATTCACACGGGAAGAACGGCTGAGCACGGACATGTTGCAGTTTGTATCCGAATGTGTGCGTGCGCTATGAACCCGGCGACCCGAGTTTAATTTCCGCTCACGGCCAACACCAGTATCTGGTGCTGTGTTAACATTGCCACTGGGGAGACAAAGGCGGTTGGGCGTGGTACTGGCCACCCTCCCCTTCGTGTACCATGCATGCATTCATAGGTGCTCACGAACAGCACTTGCCCCAAAAGTCCGTTCAGGTAATAAGGGTGCCTTTGTCTTGTGTGTTGACACTCCCCGCACCTCAGATTAGCACGGTTGGCCACGTCTGAAAGAAGTTCAACATGGGTACGTGCAACGGTCGAAATGGAAACGCACGGAGTCCCGGTCTGAGCCCGATGCACATATCCTGCAGCGGCCGTTCAACGCCGCTTGCCCTCTGCGGAAACATCGTAGCATGGCAACAAGAACCGTCGCGCGGTCTTCGTGGTGTTCTGGAAGGCGCCCTCGTAGACTGGCACATTTCCACCCCTGTGCGGACACGTTTGTGGAGCGAGCGGGTTGGGACATGGGCGATCTAATCCCCCCCCCCCCCCCCCATAAGCCTCTATCATGAATGATATTGGTCGCGAAAGCCTCCCACGTGTTCAACTGGGCGTGGGTGGTTCGTGCACTCCGACAATATTTTCGTGATTTGGATTTGACGCCTCCGCCTGGCCCTCGTCAACGCGTCATTTGACAATGAGGCCGATCTTGAGGTCTCTGCAGGTCAAGTCGGCCGAAATTGCCTACACGTGATGCCGTGTGTGAAAATTAATCACGGGGAGTGGTGCCAAGGGGTGGCTTGGTTTGGTTGCTGGGGGCCACATCGCCCATCCATGTGTCGTGTACTAATTCAGAGACACTCGTAGGAGGCGTTCTCCCTCTTGGTTGTTCCGGCTCACAGCCATAAGGGATAACTCCATACCGGGTCGGGACACCCAACACGCTTCCAGACCTAGATTTGAAGCTTTCGTGACTGCAATGATTCATATTCTTAGGTTTTTTTCGGTAAAATCACGTAGGTAAAAATTTAAAATTGATACAAGTAAAATAAGCCGCACCACCTCTAGATAATAATAGGCTCAGTCAACCATTCTACACAACAAAGACTCATTTCCTGGCAGCGATTTCAGCCGCATCATCTCTACATAACAAAAAGGCTCAGTCCCTTTTACATGCACCTTTACATCATCCGCACCTAGTTTACACAACAAAGGCTCATTCCTAACAGCGTGCTTCAGCCGCACCGAACCTCACAAAAATAATATTCAGGTCCTACCTTGGCTCCTCCCACCCTCAACCAGTATATATATACAAATACTGTTTCTTGCCATTTCTCTCACTTGATACAGCTATCATGCTGTGACAGTTCCACCTGAAGAGGGAAGCTTGTGTTTCCTCCAAAACGTCGTGATTTTTATTTTATTTTACTTTTATAAATTTTAATTTTGTACCTACGTGACTTTACCGAAAAAAAGAATACGCTTCCAGACCCACAGCTCGAAGAGGCGAAGACCACGACGGCAGCAGCACGACGACGAATTCCATTCCTGATGGCAGCCGCCGGCCCCGACTGTGAGTCGGAGCTCGCCTTTTATTTTTTAACGGTTTTACTTAACTTGATTCCTCTGTTTGTCGTGGTCAAATTTTGTAATCAAAATTTCGTCCACTTCCCGTTGTCCAATCAATTCCACATTTTGCACACGTACTCGGATCCGGTGACAATGCATGCCTGTATCAAAATCGGCATCAATTAATCAATTAATTGGCTATTTTAAAGCAATCAACATTTTGTATGGACGGCGTATTAATTAAATATGTATTTGGGTAGGTCAAAAACGCCGCAGTTCCTAAACTCTGGAATCGCCTCGCCCAAGAAGCAGGCGCGGCTTGTCTCTTGTAATCAAGATGTCGTCCACTACCCGGTGTCAGTTTTGTTGCCAGATAAAAGGATAAAAAAATATTTATCAGTTCAAGAGTTGTTGCTTTGACTGAACGATGCTGCTGATGTCACATCTGTGAAAAAAAGGGATTCAGAGCTCTTAGGATTCCTCCGAGATAAATGCAGATTCTGAGAAGGCGGCTGAGCCTAAGGGTTGTGTAAAAACAGCTGTTAATTTCTGCTTGCGAAGACAAGGGAGGCTTTATTTATAGTGAAAAAGGGAATTATTTATAACACAGACTCCTTTAACCTTGCACAGAAGGCTTAGCATTGGATGCTAGTTTGGAGCACATGTTCGACGTTATCTGTATTTCCGGAGTGGAATTAATTATTTCCGTCCATTTACATTAACTAGCTAAAAAAATGGGAACTGTTTATGTAAAGCGCCGATGGGGAACAGCCTCCTTACCCCTGGGGCCAACAATGACTTTAAAACACACTCGGCAGGCCTAGAGTTAATACTGGTAGGAACCTCCTGGTTACACCAGCCCACAGGGGATTATTGTGTCCGTCCGTCGTGCAGGGAGGGGCTGGGTGGGGAGGGAGGGGCTGGGTGGGGAGGGGAGGGTGGGGAGGGGCTGGGTGGGGAGGGTGGGGCTGGGTGTGGGGTGGGAGGGGTGGGACTGGGTGGGGAAGAGCTGGTCACCCCGTGGTGCCCTTATAAAACTCAACGTTTAACCTACTCACGCCGGCTTGTGCCCGCCATCACACATGATACCATCCACTGGCTCCGCCAGTGGATGGTATCATGCGGTAATGCTCCATCACGTGTTTTAAATCTATTACACAGTCAATATTGAACTGAAGCTTGACTTACATTTTTTTTAACCGCAAATCAAATCGCAATGTCCGTCAGAAAAATCGCAATTAGACATTTTCCCCAAATCGTTCGGCCCTATTTCGCACCCGAGCCATCGGTCGGGCGGACGCGGTTGCACGCAAGCGGGTCGCTTGACGCGCGCGGTGGACGCCTCCGCAGTCAAGAGACGTCCCTGATGCACGCGCACAAGTCAAGGCGATGCGATGGGTTTTTGTTGTTGTTGGTGGGTATACGCGCTCAACCGATCGCTCAGATTTTGAGCCAAAAAAAAATGACGCTTTTTTATTGTCGCACGCAGCGTTTCTTAACCCATCGCAATCTGACCCCGTCGGGATTTCAGAGATTTGAGTCGTCTCTCGATGCACGAACACCGCCGACACCACTGTATTCGGCGTGCAGGGAAACGGCATTTCTATTCGCACCGGTGAGTTTGTGAGGCTTGCGACGTCACGCAAACCGCCAGCGTCTGTGGCAATGCCTGTGTCCGTCTGATAAGAAAAACACACAAAATTTGTAACTTCCACGTTGCGCTCACGGTTAAATGCCCTTATTTGGTATTCAAGCAGAGTCTGCGTGTGCGTGCGTGTGTATGTATGTGTGTCTGTACGTATGTGCGTATGTATGTGTGTATTATGTGTGTATGTATGTGTGTGTATGTACGTATGTGGGGAGCGGTAGTGTAGCAGTTAGCGCGCTGCGCTATGAACCTGGCAACTTGGGTTCGATTCCCGCTCACGGCCAACACCAGTGACGATTATCTGAACCGGTCCTGGGTCTCCCCTAGGTCGACTCAACCTCAAATGAGTACCCAATATGATGTGTAAACATCGCCACTAGAGAGACAAAGGCGGCCGGGCGTGGTGTTGGCCACCCACCCCCTCGTGTGCCGTGCCGGCCTTCATAGGTGCTCGCTAACAGCACTTGTCCCTACAGTCTGGTACAGGCTATACGGGGGATCTTTGTATGTATGTGTGTATGTGTGTGTGTATGTGTGCGTGTGTTTGTGCGTGTGACAGACTCAGGATAAGAGCATTTGTCCCAACAGTCGAATCAAGTTGTCGCGTGGCATTTAGTTGCCATTGTTACAGTTGTGCGCGTGCGCGCGCGTGTGTCTGTGCAGTTATCCATAGCCCATAGGGCAGCGGTAATTATTCCACAGGGCTCTCCAGGGTGCATCCGTAACCAAAGCACACCACCACTGTCTGCTGGCATGAGAACGTGGACTCCCCGAGGCCTGCGATCTACATCAGCAGGTGCCGCCACGCTGCTGTCAGTAGGCATCCGCTAACAGCAACTCTGGTGGAGCAGCGTTGTGGTGGTTCGCACGCTGCCCTATGAACCCGGCGACCAGAGTTTTGATACCCGGCAAACGTAAGCTTCACTTCCGGCAATGGCTAACATCAGTGGCGGGCGATGATAATCTGACCGCGTCGTGGGCCCCACACTCGTAGCGACCCGCACCGGCAGTCGTGGAGGTCAAACGGCCTCCCAACATCTTCTTGGTTCTTTCGGTAAAGTCACGTAGAATGGAAATAATAAAGTAATACAAAGAAAACATAATAAAATAATTCTCACGACGTTTCGGCCACAACGCAAGCAGCCGTCCTCAGGTGAAGAATAGGTCTGTCGAGAAGACAGAGTCTGAATGACTCTGAATGACTCTGTCTTCTCGACAGACCTATTCTTCACCTGAGGACGGCTGCTTGCGTTGTGGCCGAAACGTCGTGAGAATTATTTTATTATGTTTCATTTTTATTATTTTATTATTTCCATTCTACGTGACTTTACCGAAAGAACCAAGAAGATGAATCCCTGCAGTCACGAAAGCTTCAAATCGAAGGCCTCCCAACAATTTACGGTAAAGGTGGGATGCACGTCAACGCGTGCGTTCCGGGCCAAAGTTAAAGCGCAGCACAGCTCGGGAGCATGGGGGAAATGCTTCGCCGTGTTTTGGAAGTGAGCAAATGCACGCGAGGATAAGGACGCACGACCAGGTGCGAGAAGATGGGATGGTGTGAAACGTCGACAGACACTCCTCGCACAGATCCTGTATTGGGTGCGGACGGTTAATCGGTCACTCTGGTCGGTTACAGGGGGGGAGGGCGGTCGGATATGCGACGTGGTGCTGTATGTCTGCGGAAGTGGATGTGCCCCACCCTGAATCGTACCATGCATGTATGAGCGCGTGCGTGTAGATTACAACAGTTCCTTGTGTTTACGAGCCAACGTGAAACCCAGGGTGCGCTTGACTCGAGATCAAATTCCACGGCTCTGTACGGGTTTCCAATGCCACCCCAGGGCAAACAAGTGCACGGCCATGTGACTCACGACCTGCATTGCACACACACACACCCGATACCAGGGGTCGGTAAACTTGTGCCGGATTAAGCTGGTGCGGGGCCTGAAGCATATGTTATAAAGGGGCCCTAAATGTAAAAAAACACATATGAAAACATATTTTTTGTAACTTTAATAGTAAAGTCATTGTATTTTTTCATTTTCTATACAGCCAGATAATATGACAAATCGCTCTTAAGTCGTTCTTAAAAATTGAAGGCAGTATCGTACTGTTGTAATAGAGCAAGTGCAGAATTACTGAACCGGAATTGATGGATTGAAAGTATTTAGTGCGGGGCCCTTGATAGTGCGGGGCCCGTAGCTACTTATTTAGATACTCGCGCTACCACGATAATCCGGCACTGAGGCAAACCCAAAATAAGCATTTTTTGTTCGAAATCTGTGCAAAAAAATAATAATTAACATTTTAAGAGCCGCGCTGCGTGTGAAGAATACCAGACGGTGGTTTCTGAAAGAAACTAAAATAACTTGTCACGAAGCAGCGATCATACTCTTTGGTTCTTTCGGTAAAGTCACGTAGGTAGAAAAAATAATAGATCACGACGTTTCGATCGCAACACAAGTGACCGTCACCTTTTGACCGTCACCTGGAGACGGTCATTTGTTGCGGCGATCGAAACGTCGTGATCTATAATTTTTTCTACCGACGTGACTTTACCGAAAAAACCAAAGAGTATGGATTCCTGCAGTCACGAAAGCTTCAAATCAAGAGTGAAGCGGCGGTCCTTAGAGAGCCACCACGGCATGCGGTTCCAGGGCCGCATGGTGGACGACCCCTGACCCACACCGCATGGGGGTGGCAAGACAACTCCGGGGCGTTACCAAAAACGATCTGGCGATCTTCTTGGTTCTTTCGTTAAAGTCACGGGAAATAATAAAATAATAAAACATAATAAAATAATTCTCACGACGTTTCGGCCACAACTCAAGCAGCCGTCCTCATTCTTCACCTGAGGACGGCTGCTTGCGTTGTGGCCGAAACGTCGTGAGAATTATTTTATGTTTTATTTGTATTATTTCCCTTCTACGTGACTTTACCGAAAGAACCAAGAAGATGAATCCCTGCAGTCACGAAGGCTTTAATTGATCTCGCGATCGTTTTTGGGGTCTCCCCCCCCGCCCCCACAACGAGAATATATTTCGTCAAAAGCAACTCGAGCAACGAAATCTGGCGGCTTCTGCTTCGGAAAACTGCCATGCAGATTCAGGAAGCGACTGCGCTGAGGATCCGGAATCGGCTTGAAAGGCAAAAGCGCAGCCCTGCAAATTGCTTGCACGCACCACTGATGGTGGAAGGGCGTCCGCTCGAGGAAGCGATAGAAAGAAACCCCCTCCCGAGGGGATGCATTTGGCCTGCTCTTCCATTCCGGTGCAGACGCCTTTTAAAGAGGTGGGCGTACCCACACTTTACCCCGCTGCACGCGGTCACATGGCACAAATAAGTGTCAAGGCAGAACACAACGGAGGGTGGAGGTCCCACCTGCAATGGGGAAAGCGGACGATGAAAATGAGAGACACCTACAGACACGCAGGGTGCCAATCACCGTGAGTGCGGCCGGCTTTATATAAATAGTGACCGCCCCCCCACCCACCAACAGATAGTGGTGGGTGAATGGAGGAAGACCCCAGCTGGCTCTGCTCGCGATCACCAGCAAGCAGGGAAAGCCTCCAAGCCAGAGGTCGCAAACGGGTTTTGATTTCTTACCCGTACCCGGCCGCACCAGGGTCGCAAACGGGTAGGGTACGGGTAGGGAACGGGTACCCGTACCCGGCCGGGTACGGGTACCCGTTCCCTACCCTACCCGAAATGAGTGACAAACGGTGACTCACCAGTGACTCACGGCCTACCCGTACCCGGCCGCACCAGGGTCGCAAACGGCTACCCATACCCGGCCGGGTACGGGTAGCCGGGTATCGGGTAGGGTGCGGGTATCGGGTACCCGGTTGCGACCTCTGCTCCAAGCGTCCCAGCCTGGACACACCCCGGTGCGGGCAGCAGGGCCGGCGGTGGATCACGGCGAGCGGCGCCTCCAAGTCGGCTTTCTTGTGAACGCCAGCCCAGGCTAAATGTGCTTTAAGGGCGTTGTGCGTCTGTCTGTGTGTGCGTTCGGTAGTGTAGCGGTAAGAGCGCTGCGCTACGAACCGGAGTGTCCCGAGTTCGATTCCCGTTCATGGCCAACACCGCTGACGATTATCTGAACCGGTCCTGGGCCTGACCTAGGTTGACTCAGCCTCACATGAGTACCCGGTGCGATGTGTAAACATCGCCACTGGGGAGACAAAGGCGGCCGGGGGTGGTGTTGTGGCCACCCACTCCCTCGTGTGCCGTGCCGGACTTCATAGGTGCTCGCTAACAGCACTTGCCCCTACAGTCTGTTAAGGCTATACGGGGGATCTTTGTCGGGAACGCGTCGTCTCAGGTGCGGGGAGTGTAAGCGCTAACCGCGTGGTGCAAGATCTACGCTACGGTGTGAACGCAGGCAGGGGGAGCTCGCCTAAACACTGAAGACGAACCAACCCTCTGAAATCGCCTCCGTTTTGATGTCCATTACTCTCATTCAAGACACGAGCGTGACTTGGCTGACCAAAAACTATACTAGTGGCGGCAATAAAGGGTGCGCCTTGCAGTCGGCGAGAACGAAAAGAGCCACACGTAACCTTTAGACCAGTTGTGGTGTGCACATTATTACTGCTGGGTGGGAGATTTAACAACAAAAAAACAACTCGTTACCGTCGTTTTTGCACTGCCGCGCCAGGAGAACTAAATAAAATCGTGTGCCGACCCGCACAAACATCGTCGTTTCATCAGCTCGCTATGTAACAGTCGACTTGTGTTTCCCAGTGACATTTCTGAAGACTTTGGAGGGCCTATCGAGTGACATCTGAGCAACTTTGAGGTTTGTTTCGTGACATTCTCCCACAAAGAGTTGGCGACACTGCCTAATTGTGTGCGTGCGTGTCAGAATCTGAATATTTATTTATACTGGAGGAATCCGATAAGGGATAAAGCTCTTTTTCACAGGTGTCCAGCAGAGATGGGTCGGTGTCCTGTAGGGGCAGGTTACATCGCGGGAGTAAACTCGTCGTTTTCAGCAGTTGCTTGTGCAGCGGTTTCCGAAAATAGTTCTGACCGCCGATGCATCGTTATTCGTGAACGGGCGAAGAGCCAATATAACTCGATGTGCACATCAATAAAATAAACAAATGAAATACCAAACAAGCCCCACTGTACTTCCTTTGCAGTTACAAACAAAGTTTCTCGCGTCTAGTCTGCTACATGTCAGGGTTTGAGACGCTGTCGTGGTGTTAATAGTTGGTGCCCTAGACAAGTCGCTGGGTTGGTTCGACCTCCAGGCGCGGCAGTCAAGACAACAGCACAGGTTTCTGAAATCCTCCACCTCTGCCGCCTCTGCCTTCCCAGCGGGATATTTGGGTTCAACCACAGTTAAGTCGATTGGCAGGCCACGTGTGGTAGAGATAAAGTTAGGGTGTACTCCCTCCTCCTCCTCCTCCGAGACGTCTGGGCAACTTAGGAAGGGTAGATATTCTTAGGTTTTTTCGGTAAAGTCACGTAGGTAAAAAAATAAAATTAATAAAAGTAAAATAAAAATCACGACGTTTCGGAGGCAACACAAGCTTCCGTCTTCAGGAGGAACCGTCACAGCACGATAGCTGTATCAAGTAAAGGCTCAGTCCTAACAGCGTGCTTCAGCCGCACCGAACCTCATAATAATAATATCCAGGGCCTACCTTGGCTCCTCCCACCCTCAACCAGTATATATATACAAATACTGTTTCTTGGAATTTATCTCACTTGATACAGCTATCGTGCTGTGACGGTTCCACCTGAAGACGGAAGCTTGTGTTGCCTCCGAAACGTCGTGATTTTTATTTGACTTTTATTAATTTAAATTTTTTACCTACGTGACTTTACCGAAAAAACCTAAGAATATGAATCCTTGCAGTCACGAAAGCTTCAAATCTACAATTAGGGAGGGTAGGTCAATTACTCCCCAGCCGGAAGGAGCTCTCCAAAGCTCCCCACGGGTGAGAAGCCCGTTATGCCGAGCGGGCGTGAGAGCAGGAAATTGCAGGGCTGCACCTTTCTTCCCGACGGCCGGATGCCAGTGGGCTGGCTGGGCCATTCAGATAAAAACCGCGATCCACGATCGCCGCGGCTCTTAATCCCGAGCCCACAGACCCCAGCCGAGGGGGGGGCGCGTCGACGTTCCACCGAGCGTCGTTCATCCCAGACGCGCTGTTATTTTAGCACCTCTCAAAAAAAAACTTCGAAACGTGGCGAAAGAGCACATCTGCTTTATCGCCGCGTCGCGTCCCGTTGTTTTTCTCGTCGTTGTTGTTGTTGTTGCAACGGACGTGTGTGCTCATTCGTGTTATCGAGCCGTTCAAGGTGCAATCGGAAGAAAAAAAACATCTTTTCAATCACCCAGGCATGGCGAAGAAAGCTACGCGATAGATTTCCACGCCCTCCAGCCAACACAGCTGCACCCAGCCTCCACGAACCAGACACCCGGAATGCACCCCGATCTCGTCAGACCTCAGAAGCTAAGCGGTGCCGAGCCTGGACAGTGTCTGAACGAGCGGTACGGCAAACCCCACGGTTGTACTGCACTTACGTGCTCCCACGCCGATGCGCCCCTTCATTCACGAACCCGCGATGACAAGAGCGGCGAGGTTTGGCCAAATAACGACCCGCACGGTCGTGAGGAAGGCCCCCCTCATCCAGCAGTGGATTGAACCAAGGCCTATACAGTCCGTGTAGAGCTCGAATCACTGCGGGGGAAGGGGCGATGACTCTGTTGACGACTCAGTTGATAACTCAAACACGTGGCCGTCGCAGCAAAACAATCCCGGGTCTGGTGGCTCAGTGGTAGCGGGAGTGGCCAGCGATCGCAAGATTCAATTCGTGGTCAAACTAAACTGTTTTTTTTACTTAACCAGGTAAGACCCACTGAGCTATTTTGCTCTTTTTCAGAAACGTCCTGGCTATCACAAATGATAGCTTGTCGCATGGAAATCGCTAGCGGCCAAACACTCTGAACGCACGTTGATGCTAAATGTGGAGGGATAAACCGGAGGACCCGGAGGGAAATCCACGTGACCACGGGGGAGAACACGCAAATAGATAGCAAATAGACAGCAGCAGGCGTCAGGGTCAGGATCGAACCCACGACCTCCTGCATACCAGGCGAGGGAGTTCACATCTTGCCACCACAGATTTTACATCGCTGGATTAGTGCCACAGAAGTCGCCCGATTTGTTGATGGTAGGGAGTTGGCTCGGCCAATCATCATCTCCGGGAGAGGGGGGGGGGGGTGTATAAAATAAGTTCCACTATGTGGGGAAGTCACCAGTGATTGTTTAACGGGTGAAATCACCCCCTGCTAGAGGAATGTGGAATTTCCACCCACAGGCTCCGGGCTGTGAACAGGGGATGATGCTCATTTGAGGAGGAAGTCACATTCACCTGTATTTTTTTTAGGAGTTAAAAATAACAATAATTCGACAGCCAATTCCATGGAGAGAGAATTACAGCGCAGGACACTGAATGTGATCATCGCAAATCTAATGGAAGCATACTTTGAGATTTTAATGTGTTAGAAATGTTCTCACATAGCATGCGAGTGCAGTAAATAACAACTCATTTAATCAACTTGTCATAACAGGCTTGCATTGTTATAATAATTGCTACCGATTAGTCGCCAACATAAATGAAACCATCATCGTTAATGTATATAACGTATTACATGAGCGCAAAACATCACTTGAAAAAACCTGTATTTTTTTCTGTAAAACATTGTATCTTAAAAAACCCCACTGCAAACGCACTGCCCTTGGTAATTGACGTACCCATGCGAACTCAAACGCAGCGCTGTTCAAAACTGTCTTGAAGAACGCTACTCTTGAGTGGCAAACCCTATAATCGTAATATTCTAGATTTGAAGTTTTCGTGACTGCAAGGATCCATACTTTGGTTCTTTCGGTAAAGTCACGTAGGTGAAATTTAAAAAAAAATTAAAAATAAATAAATTGAATCACGACGTTTCGATTACAACACAAGCAATCGTCATCAGGTGTGACAACCACAGCAATAATTTGTTTTACTTAAGTGCTTACTTCAGTAAAAAAAATGATTGCTTGTGTTGCAATCGAAACGTCGTGATTAAATAAAAAAAATTCACCTAAGTGACTTTACCAAAAGAACCAAAGATCATCGTAATATTCCCAGTGTTCAGGCCCCTAGTTAAACAGCGTCACATGAATCTAAACTATTACACGATGACACTGGCGTCATCTGGTCCAACACCAATGGAGACTAGGCTCTAAGAAAAGCTGTCTCGGGTGTGAACCAATCAACTTCAAGGACAGTGCATATCATTATCGGAGTTGTTTATTTTTGTTTACATTTTGACTGCTTGTGTTGTGGTTATTGCAAACATGATCCCTTGTATAAAGGTGTCAGTTTTTGAACCAGATAAAAGGGTAAAAACCTATTACTACGACTACAATTACACGATGACTTAACAGCAGTACTATTAAATTCGCCTCAATACAAGCAATCAACAGAACCGATATAGTTAAAAACAACCCAAGTCTACAGTCACCCCACAATTCCATGTCACCAATGAAAAAGCGTGAAGCATGCTGTTCTGTGTGATTTTCATTTTAATGAAAAGTTAAATGTGGAAATATTTTACCATAAACGGACCCGCAGTGTGGAGTATATACAATGACCCCGATTTCCTTTTGGGCCACGTGGTAGTAGCCCGACACGATCCTCAGGGCGAGATCGTCGCGTTTACCAAGATGTTGTTCTACACGTTGCCTATGTATCGGTCAAGTTCTGGCCAATTAAACCCTTTCCCGTTCCGATGACGTGTACGTCGTCAGTTTTTATTCCGATTGAAGTAGAACGTGTTGTCTATATTTATTTAAAGTTGCGCATTTTGATGTGACGTCACATTTCTCAAACACCCCCCCCCCCTAGTCACACATCGTCACAAATGTCTGACCCCACCCCCCCCCCCAGGTGCGTGACGTCATTTATGCACGACCCCTTATCCGGCACGGGCCCGTTAAAAATTGCTGGAAAAGTAACACCGACGATTGTGTCGAGCGCTGGGAGATACATGACGAGAAGGGAGTAGATGTTGATGTACGTCATTTGCAAACGGCACAGGGTCCACAGGAGATTGTGAGATTCCAAAGTCAACGTGCCGTGGTTCGGCAAGTAGCCTGGCCAGGATACTTTTGACAGTGCTGCCCCCTCTTGGCTGCGTTGGGTATAAATTCGGTCACTTTGGAAAGCGATGAAACATCTTGGCAATAATAAAGAATGCAATCCACTCCAGCCATTTCAATCCACCAGTGAGTGAATGAAGGCATCCGCACACCAGAAATGGACGTGCGTTTCTAACCACGCTGGTCAGTGCAGGTTGGTGAATGGTTGGGGGTGGGGGTAGGACTGATTCCCAATATCACTCGCCACCGATTTTGGCCGCGGCTGGCAATAGAACTCTGATCGGCAGGTTCGCAGTGCGATATGCTAACCATTGTCACCGCTCCCAAGTGCTCTTTCGGTAAAACACGCTCGCACTTTGTATAGTGGCCGATCGTGTAACCCACCCTCCCTCCAACGCACATCAGTAAAACCGAGTAAAAAAAACCCTTTCCCAATCCGTGTGCGTCATCAGTTTTTCTTCTGATTTCGTTCCGATGACGTACGTGTACATGATCGAAATGGAATAAAAAAGGAAAACTAAAATGAAATAACTTTATCGGTACAGAGGCTCCCACAAGGCCATGCGGGAGGGCCTGTGGGACAGTTTGGCGCCAGCTATCGTAGAGTGGCGGTCGTGTCGCTACGGTTCTCTGCGGTGAGTAAAACGTCTTTAAAATCAATGGCGCTACGCCTGTCTAAATACAATTAACGCCGAACCGCTTGCACGTTCCGAGATTCAGCGATGAACGGGACCCACCCCTGCAACTTGCAGACGTCTCTGAATTGGAAAGGATTCAGATGAATGACCTCTACCTAACAAGTGCAAAGCAAATTGAGAACACATTTGTCACCACATACATAGATGGCAAAAGGCATTACTCTGACCATGATGCCTTGGCATGTCCCGTGACAGCCTGAATAGTGGACATTTTGATCAATCCAAAAACCAGCAGCACAATCGCGAATACCTAGTGTTTGACGGCGCAATTACGGTCCTGCTTGCTGAAACCTTGTATGATTATCTTTACAATCACCTGGCCCCGCTTGTAGGCCGTAAGGAAATTCTTATTCTGTCATCTCGAACAATGCAACACAATTTATAGCCAATATTGATTACAAAATGAAAATACTTCTGCACGATCAGCACAAATCGCATGTTTGCATAGCCCAGTGGGTGGCACGTACTGACCAGGGAGCCAATTTCCAACTGGCGCAGAACAGTACTTGAAGCAAGACTTGGCATATAACAATAATCAGTGCGTCGAGCGTAAATAAAGAATTCACTATCAGCGAAGAACATATTGCGGTGTCAGTCCCCCAGAGGCCCTAATTAACTTGCGTGGGCTACACACCCCATCTCCTACGCTCTGCTGTTTAAGTGCTTCCAAATTTAAAGTTGCTTGCTCATGCAATAATTGAGCGTCTTGCGTCATCCAAAAAGCCGCGGGGGAATTCTGACCGCGGGCTTCCTACCACATGCCTCTGTTGTCACATCGTCGTGTTGCGTTAAAACGCCCCCACCCCCCACATAAAGTTAATTATGCTCGTGTAAAAATAGTAAGAAAAAATTGGATTCATAATTCGAGCCATGAACATTTCCGAATCCCGTATTTGTGTTTCCCCTCTCCGAATTATTCCCGTCTAACTTGCATCGGGAGTTTGAGTCGGTTGCTATTTATGGAGGTGGCTCATTTAACGCCCAACCGCTTGCACGTTCCGAGTATCGGCGATGAACGGGACCCACCCCTGCGACTTGCCGGACGTCTCTGAATCGGAAAAGATTCAGATGATAAACAACGCAGAGGGGGTCTGTGCGAATGATCCCTATCAAGAGCAAAGCAAGTTGAGAACACATTTGTCACCACATACATAGATGGCAAAAGACATTACTCTGATCAAGTGCTACATCACAAACGGTAATAGATCCAGATCATACATAAGCAAGGTGACGCTCTCTCCTGTGTGCTTTCGGGTTCTAAAACATGCAGTCCGACGTGACAACTCACTTCCTAAGCTCTTCAACTCTGTTGCCGGAACGACTGAACTGTCCCTCAAGAAGCTCCCAGCACGCGAGGGGGGTGGTGGTGGGGGGGGGGTGCGAAACGTCAGACATGGTGACGAACATCTTGCGATAGATGCCCCCCACCCCCCGTGGAGGGTCGTATGCCACGACAGCGAAAACCTAGCAAGTGGCACCGAGAGAACGACCCGGATCAGCAAAAAGGGGCTTTTCCTTTCGACGCACGCGATCCTCGGTTGTCCCCCACCTCCCCACCCCGGACCGCCGTACGGGAACGAGCCCAGCCCAGCGACGGCGCCAGCGACGGCGTCGTCCGCGTGCCCGACGCTCGCTCACTCCCGGTCCACCACGGCAGACGAGCAGACCTTGTTGAGGCCGCACACCCCGTCGCCACGGAAGACGCGGTAATAGCCCTGCAAGCCACGCCGCCACGGACACACGCGTTGGGGGAAAATAAAATAACATTTCCGCACCGCATGCCGAGAGCGACACAGCCACACCACGAATTGGCAACAAAAAAACAAAATATATAGAGGATCGCAGAGCTTGGAGCTTGGGGCAGTTGTTGGTACTGGATCACCGCCTGGCTGCCTTTCCGCTCGTCTGTGGCACCTTGCGCCTCATGAGTCGTTCTCTCTCTCTCTCTTCGAGAGTGAGACTGTGCGGTGCGTCACGAGTTAAAATTATAATTACTACTATTGGTTGTGGCTCGGTGGCTCCGCAGCCAGAGCGCTGAGCTGCTACTGCCGAGAACTGGGGCTTCATGTCTACGTTTCAGCCGCCTGCGATCAAAGAAGATTCTCACGTGGAGTGAGCCGATGGGAGGGGTTTCAGCCCAGTCACCAATGACTGCACACAACAACAACAAAATCCATGACGTTTTAATTTGATCGTGCACTTGCAGTGCGAGTGTGAGAATCAATTGCAAGGGATTGAACGCGTCGTTAACACGCTTAGCGCAGTCGTTAAATGTAATCTTGCAGAGGTGTGCTCTTGCTGCGCTCAGTGATTTACCTATAGGGGCACTGTTGCTGTAAATTATCCGACTGATCCCTTAACCGCCACGCCCGGAAATTAAATTGTCACAAATCAGTTTCGCCGTTCCATTTAATAATCTTTGTTTTTGTAACCACTGTGTTGAACGTAGCGGCGTCTAGTGGCTGCGTAGCGGCGTCTAGAGTCACATGAATCCACTGCGTGCGGCAAGCAGCGCGCAAATCAAAACATCGCCCTCGACTTGCTGCGCGTATCGGGAGCCTAAAAAAGGTGAACATTCAACGGATGAATCGCCGCACCGTTACAGCTCTCTCTCTGTCAGTCAGGTACTCGCGAGGGTATTTGGAGTTTGCACGTTACTTTAGAACTGCGTTTCGTGTTTAGTTTGTTGTCCTTCCCCCGCACCTCCGTTGGCTACGTACAGTGCGCGAAAGAAGTTCAACGTACGGTACACATACACATGTAGCGATGCAATCACAACCGAAAACAATACTCGCCCGACGTTGTGGACACGGCGTGCACGACACGGACAGTCATCAAGTAAATACAAGCCCTCTGATTGCTACTTAACGTGCCTGAAAGGGGATTGAATAGATGCAGGGAATTGAAGCTATTGGAGAAGTACAAATGGAAAGAGCGGAGAAACGGAGGATGATTGACAGGGAGGATGGTTGGAATCCGTGGAAGATGATTGGCTGGATGGAAAGCGGAGGGTTGAGGAACCTTCGGGAAAGGCGCTTGAGGGATATACAAAGGGGAAGCACGAGAGTTCGGGACGCTAGAAGAGGAAATATTTGAAGACCGTGTCTCGTGCTCGAAGAAATAAAGACTCCTAAAATTATTCTTGAAGACTCCTGCGTCGGGCGTCGCTACACACACATGCGAGAGGTGACACGGGTGCTCTGGGCGACGGCTCCGTTTACCACTCACCTCCTCGCCCCACCCCACTCCCCAGCTGTTTTTGATGATCCAGAACGGCACGCCTTTCTCTAAAGCGCGGACACAGAGAGTTGCAGGTTTAATGGACGCGACCGATCACGTGTGAGAGCTTCGTTAGCGCCGTACGTAGGCAACCACGCCAATCGGAGGTGCTTGTACGGAAGGGGGGCATTGCCAAGGGTCAACTCACATTCACATTTACTCGTGCCATACAAAGGAATATTTGGTGTTGCTATTGCGGTGGCAGCGGTGAGCAAGCGTAAATGCCAACAACAACAAAGCTCAACACATTTGTCAGTGACCTAGCGCATGTGCTTGCGATGTTATGTAACACTCTAGCATACAATGGCATACTCGTGGCAAAATGGTTTAACACATGGGTCAGCAAATATCCACTTTTCACAGATGGCTTGCTTTGGTAGCCGCTCCGACTTCCTGGATTCTGGCTTCCTGACGACGTCTGGCGTAGTTTCAGACGAAACGTTACGTCCAGTTGATGAATTCAGTGGCGAGAATCGCTCTTCTAACTTAGCGGTGAGCACCGACAATTAGAATTGGCAGGTCGTCAACCAAAGGCTATTTTAACACGTCACAATTTGTTTCGGGTGGTGGAGGGTCTTGTCAACACAAATTTGGCCAGACCATTGCAAGGTCCGAACCCCCAAAAATTCAACTCCGAATCGGGGCAGCATTAAACTGTCGAGTCACAGCAAGTGACTCAAGAAGCGAGCGAGAAGAAGCGAGCGAGGTGACGCTATGGCTAAGCGGCCTGCTCGCGTACAAAGTAAGCGAGAGCTCAGAAGGGGACGACCATAGGAGAGAGAGGGGGGGAGGTGGCGATAGTGAACAAGGCCACGATGGGGCAGAGACGGGACTACATACGCACAACACTGTAGTGTGAATTCAAAGTGCCTCTCTTGATAATAAAAAAAAACTCACGTGGGCCAGTACTTTGGCCTTGTGCAAGTGACAGAAATTACTATAGTGAGGACAGCTTCTTGATGGTTTCTATCGACAATCTGCTTAATCAATCGACCCTGAATGGATCGCTCTCGGTCGACCCCTGATCGGGATCTGAACTTGCAACCTTCTGAGTGCACAGCGCATAGCGGCGATTAACCCTTTCCCGTTCCGAGACGTCTGCAAGGTGGAGGGTGGGTCGCCTTCACCGCTGAACCTCGGAGCGCGCGAGCGGTTCAGCATTCATTTTATTTAGAGAGGCATAGCGCCGTGGTTTTTCAAGTCATTGTACTCACCGCAGAGAACTCTAGCGACACGACCGCACTCTACGATAGCTGGAGCCAAACTGTGCCACACGCCCTCCCGCATGGCCTTGTGGGGGAACCTCGGTACCGATAAAAGTGATTTTACTTTAGTTTTTCTTCCGATTACATTCGGAAGAAAAACCGATGACGTACACGCACGTCATCGGAAATGGGTCCAATGGGGCTACGGTGACGAATGCCAATGAATTCATGACAATCACGATATCGATCGCAGTGATACAGGCGCGGGAAGACAGCAGCACGCACCTATGCCGTAGCCCACTATCAGAACAGCATGGTTCAGTTCCCACGACCAACACAGAATCTTCCACGGGTGAGCGATCCCATGCTTGTAAAACTGCCGGGAGGAGGGGAAAAAAAACCGCAGTCAAATTAACAGAGCGCTGAAAACACGAGCGAGACGAGAGGAAGGTGACAGCCTCCTTCCCAACCTCACAGTGCCGTCTTTGTTGAAGGCTGTTATGTGTGGAACCGTGAAACCCTCCCCCCTCCCTCCTGCAACTCAACTGACTGTCGCGAATCAGTAGGAGTCTTTATTTCGTCGTCCGTAATCCAGCGCTGTGGAAACGAGGGGTTGGTGCATCACACACAATGTTGTGAAACTCCCTTCCCGTGGGCATCGAGGTGCCATATCCTCGCTTGCCAGGAGATGGCGGCTAATTAAATGTGGACTCCACCTGTTCCGTCTGTACGAGATAAGAGGGTTTCTCCCTTGCACGTGCAGGTTTTTCACAGATGTCTACTGGACGTCTGTGAAAAAGAGCCTCATAGGGCATCAGATTCCTGCAGGATAAATAAAATATTCTGATTTTGGTTGTATGCAGGTGCTGCGGTTTCCTCCTACATGTGAGCACTCAACAATTGGCCGAAAACATCTTCATATGTAGAGGACCGCAGAGCTTTGGGGGGAAAATTGGTGCCGGCTCACCGACCGGCTGCTTCTGCCTTCCCGCTCGCAGCGGCTTTTGGCTGCTGCCATCGAACAACGACGGGTACCGCCGCATCGCGTGGCGCTTTCAGATGCGCTTCTGCGGCCGTCTGGAACGCTCTTCCTCCCGATATTAGGAAGCCACTGGGAGTTAATGGACTTTGAAATAATCTTGATTGAAAACTAATTTCTTTAGAACTGCATTTTGTGTTTAGTTTGTTGTCCTTCCCTGGCACCTCCGTTGAGCACGGTTGGCTACGTACTGTGTAAAAGAAGTTAAACATTTTTACATATTTTTACTTAAAACTTTCGTGACTGCAGGAATTCATATTCTATGGTTCTTTCGGTAAAGTCACGTAGATAGAAACATTATTATAAAATAATAAAAATAAAGTGAATAAAAATATCACGACGTTTCGAATCGACCGCTTGTGTTGCGATCGAAACGTCGTGATATTATTATTCACTTTATTTATATTATTTTATTGTTATATTCTTTCTATCTACGCGACTTTACCGAAAGAACCACATAATACATATATACATACATTCCACCTCGCGGCTCCGAGGCGTCCTCTCTCTACAAGGGCGATGAGCGAACACTGCACGGTGTGTCACAAGTTGAGATTTGATCATTCTCATGATTTGCTTTAATAATCAATCACTTTTCAAACACTGCAGTGAATATCGCTTGGAGCGGATGAGGCGGTGACGTGAACCAATTACAAAAAACGTCGTGCACAGTCTCTTTGTCAATCCACTGCTGGATGAAGGCCTCCCAATGCAGTGTTGGTCATGGGGCGTATGTTTGATCATACTTCACCATACCCGTCATGTGCAGATCGTTTCAGATATAGCTTGGCACCAATGTTAGCTGTGGGTGGCAATTAAATTTGGGTCGCAGGGTTCATAGCGCAGTGTGCTAACCATCGCTCAACCCATACAATAAATATATGAACCGCGAAAACAATTACTCTTGCACACGGGATTCAGTTCATTTGTATTGAACTTAAGAAGCAATATTGAATCTATCAATGCATTGCTCCATCCCTACAGGATATGGTGTTCACTGGTGTCTTATCTGAACCTAAGCTTTATCGCGATAACATACGAGTGTATCACACCGGCAATTGTCTATCACCAGAGGGCACTCAACTAACTGGCTGAAAAGTTCCCATTGGTGCTACAATCTACGTTCTGCAATCCTAACTGCTGATGAGACAATGAACGTCGAAACCGGTCCAGCGTTTGCTCGTATGAAAGCAATGCGGCGGAAATAATCTACTCGCGTGAGGCTGTGTGGCCAACGGGATCGTAAGAGAAGTACTTTCATTTTTCAAATGAAGGGACATTTTTGGGAAGGATGCGTCGTGTATGCCGATTTAGTTTTTTCTACAACGCAATTTAAAGAGCATAGTATATGTTGGAGAGATGGGGCAGTGATTAGCGTACCGCAGTTTAACCTCGGCAACCTGAGTTCGATTCCCAGCCACGGCTAACATCAGTGACATCATGCCACCTTTTTCCCCAACCCACACCGACCGGCATGCGGCGGTGCGACCAATCAACCCCCATAACCGACACGGCACGTGCATTGACAGGGAGCTGTAATCACTAAACCTAACTGTTTTTATTTGACCGGGTAAGGCCCACCGACTTATATAGATCTTTTACATAAGCAACCTGGCCACAAATGGTAACTCAACGAAGTGGCTTATCATGTCGATGGATAGCAGCAAAAATACTCTAAAAGTGCGATGTTGATTCCGGCATGTGGAAGGAAAAACCGGAGGACCCGGAGAAAAAAAAAACACACGACCACGGGGAGAACATGCAAAACTCTAAATATACAGCAGGCGTCAGGAGTCGGGATCGAACCCACGATCTCCGGTATACCAGGCGAGGTAGTTAACATCTCGCCACCGTGGCGCCCCAACCTGACCGTCGAGAAGGTTCTCCCCCGGTGCTTGGTCTTTGCTGTACCTGCATGCCCAGGGCGTTGAGCGCGATGGAAATCGGTCCGTGCTTTACGAGCCACGCTGCCATCTCTGTGCAATGCACGAACACACGAAAGACCTCTGTTATGGATATTGGTCGCGAAAGCCTACGTGTTAAACTGACAGACATTCCCGTGAGCGAGTGTATCCTCACGGGGGGGAAGACACGGACACGAGACGACTTTGACGCAACTGGGATGACACGTAACAATCGTTGCCCCCGACTGGCGAGACTAATTACCACCCACTTGCCAGCCAGGTTCTGGGTAACCCCGTGCCACACAGGGGTAGCTGCCACTGGGGGGGGGGGGGGTGCTCTTTAAAATGCGTTTAAACTATAAAAAAACTATAAGTAAATTTACCAGGTAAGGCCCACTGAGCTCCACAGCTCTTTTTCTGAAGTGAGCTGGCCGCAAATGATAGCTTTAAATTGAAAACTAATTTCTTTAGAACACATTTTTGTGTTTAGTTTGTTGTCCTTCCCCCGCACCTCCGATGAGCATGGTTGGCTATGTACGGCGCAAAAGAAGTTTGACACGCATACAACAAAGTGACTTATCAAGTGGACATTTACAGCAGCCGAATACTCTAAACGCATGTTTCCAAATCCATGCGATCATGGGGAGAACATGCAAACTCCAAATACAGAGCAGGCGTCAGGGTTTGGGATCGAACCCACGACCTCCTGCATGCAAGGCAAGGAAGTTAACATCTCGCCGCCGCGGCGCATGATTGCTAGACTGCCGCCTCCTGGCCACGTCACGGTCCGTCAGATTAGGAGCCTCGGAACAGACGACGGATCTGTGCGATCCACCAACATGGCCCGTTTGACGACCGATTTACCGTCTTCGTCGGAGGAAATGGAGACGGATCCGTTGATGTACGCCCGGACTTTGGCCTGGGAGAAGCCGCACTGCTCCATGTCCCCCTTGTAGGAGTAGTCGTTCTCCGTCATCAGCCCCCCTGCCCACCCCCCCGACAAAGCGTGCGGCTCGAAAAACAAGACGCGGGCAAAGTTCGCGAAACACAACCAACGCAGGCGTGGGAGTAAGGAGGGGGGGGGGGTGTGACGTGTGCTGCCGCAAGACTGCAGACGCACGCCGCACTCGCGATCTCCAGCGGTCACCGGATCTATTCGGTCTTACGGCGGCGGCCGCTGAAACGGCGGTGCAAGTTCAGAAATGGGAATCTTTGTTTAGACCGCAGGAGGAATCCGATGAGCTGCGAAGCACTTTTTTTCTTTTTACAGATGTCCAGTATGGGGGGGGGGGGGGGGGGGGTCAGCAAGTTACAACAGCAAACAAATATAAAAAAACGATAGGGGGTAGAAAAAGAGAAAATGGTAAGGAAATCACTAAAATAATAATAAGTCCGATTTATCTATCTTGAGCGAGGCAGCATAGAGAGCAAAACAGTTCCAGGCCACACCAAGTAAACACCACACAGCCGCAGTCCCTCAATACGATGGCCACATTCACATTGAACTATCGACACCACACTGGCAACAATCAAAGTAACAAATCGCATTTGCAAAGTGTGACTGCTGCATCCGGCGGCACTAATCTTCTGCTTCAGGGTATTTTTTTGTTTGTTTTTAAAAGGAAGAATTAGGACGACGTCAAGGCAGGAAACACGAGGTTTGTTCCAAACACGTTGGCGCTGCCGCAACGGCGCCCGCCGCCTCGCGCGGCATAAACGGGCGCACGCCACGGTCGGTCGGTCGGTCGATGGACAGGTCACGTGCCGTGGGGTACCGTGTGGGTAGTCCCCACCGCTTCCAAGGCCGTCTGGCCAGCGTGGAAGGGGGACTTCAAATGCCCTCGTTTTTTAGCGGTCGGGGGTTCTTTGGACCTCTCGCTTACTGGAGGCTCTTTCGCCAGCAGGAGCGCGATCAAAAACAAGTGCAGCGCTGCTCGTTTTAGCGGCACCTACTGAGACCCACCAGTGATGAACAGCGCAGCAGGGCTCCATGGAATGCGAGATTACGTGGACCGAGCTTGCGTTAGATACATTAATTCTGTGGAGCACGGAGACCCGTACATACTATTTACATGCACGCAGTGGATACGTTACGTAACTTTGTAGCAGCTTTCCACCGTTAGATTTCTCACGTTAAAAAAACTAAAGTTATAGTTTGACTGTCCGTTAATGATCGCTCCCCTCCCTCTCCGTCTCCCAAGCATAAATGTGAATCGACGAGGTTGTACCTGTAGCAGGGCAGTTCGTTGAAATATAATTACACGTGTTTTTGTTTTATTTAAAGAAGATAGACGTTCAAATTACCCACCGAGCTCTTGTATCGTTTTGTAAGCATTCATCTGCAGTCCTCCACCACACCCGTAGTCCAGCTTATCGCAGTCCACCAGCTCTGGACAACAAAAAATTCAAATTGGTAACAGAATCAATGTGCATCCCATCAGCCACACGGCATTCCGGCGGTGATTTTTTTCCCCCGCCAGTATTGGATTAGTACAAGCAAACTCCTCCGGACTGTAGTAATAGGTTTTTACCCTTTCAACTGCTACAAAAACTGACACCTTTATACAACAGATCATATTTGCAATAACCACAATACAAGCAGTCAAAATGTAAACAAAAAGAAACAACTCTGATAATGATAGTGATATGCACTGTCCTTGAAGTTGATTGGTCCACACCCGAGACAGCTTTTCTTAGAGCCTAGTCTCCATTGGTGTTGGACCAGATGACGCCAAAAGGCATACAACTCAAAAACAGCGCACTATCAGAGTTTTGAGAGCTTGGGTAAAGCATTTACACTATGAGACCTCCTTTACCAGTGGCAAAATATAGTAATAGGTTTTTACCCTTTCAACTGCTACAAAAACGGACACCTTTATACAACAGATCATATTTCAATAACCACAATACAAGCAGTCAAAATGTAAACAAAAAGAAACAACTCTGATAATGATATGCACTGTCCTTGAAGTTGATTGGTCCACACCCGAGACAGCTTTTCTTAGAGCCTAGTCTCCATTGGTGTTGGACCACATGACGCCAAAAGGCGTACAACTCAAAAACAGCGCACTATCAGAGTATTGAGAGCTCGGGGTAAGCATTTACACTATGAGACCTCCTTTACCAGTGGCAAAATATAGTAATAGGTTTTTACCCTTTTATCTGGTACAAAAACTGACACCTTGGTTTCACATTCGGTGCTCATCAGCAGTGTCGGGCTTGCTTCAGTCAATGCTGGTGAACTGCACGATCCTTGTAGGGTGCTAGTTCGACGGAAAACTAAGTGACATCGGGATAAGTTTGTAATCAATAAGAAATTATGGCTATTCTCAAGTAACGTTTTTTTTTTAATTTCACCAGGTAAATTCAACTGAGCTATGTAGCTCTTTTTCAGAAGTAACCTGGCCACAAATGATAGCTTAACGAAGTGGCTTATCACGTGGCAATTCATAGCAGAAAAATACTCTAAAGGCGTGTTTATAAATGTGGAGGGAAAAACCGGAGGACCCGGAGGAAAAATCCACGTGACCACGGGGAAACCACGCAAACTACAAATACACAGCAGGCAGGCGTCAGGGTCGGAATCAAACCCACGACTTCCTGCATACCAGGTGAGGGAGTTAACATCTCGACACCGCAGATATTTACACATCGCTCGGTTAGTGCCACAAGACACCGCTTGTCACAGTGAACCAACCTTCCTATCGAGTTTAGCAACAGAGCTGGGAATTGCTTAAACACTGTGACAGTCTTCAATGGCTTGGTTGCATGCACCCAAATCGCAACGAGTTGCGAGTGGTTGCGCAACCGCCTGCTCACAGTCGAGACAGACTCTACTTTGAAGCCTCCATCTGTTCGGCGCCTCGTAGCGACACATTTCGTCTTACGCACACCGATTGTGAGCTGCGAAGTGGAAAAAAATGTGAGCCTCAAACACGACGCGGAAAAAATGCGTAAAAAAAACCACGTTTTTTCTGGCGTATCCACAAATGGCTATCGGTATCTCCAGAACTGCGATTGGTTGTTGCGAGTCATGACCGGTGGTGGTGGGGGCCGGGTGATAACCAACATGGGGGCGGGGCTTTGCTGTAGAGGGCATGGACAGACTTCAGTTTGCACAACTACCGACTCAGATGTAGACAAAGTAGCTGCGGCCCGATTCAGTTGCGCAATGTGATTTCGGGGGAGCAAATTGTTCGTGCAATCAGGCGCCAATTTCGCACACCTCTGATTACCACAGGTTGGCTACGTAGGGTGCGAAAGAAGTTCAACACACATACGTAGATACGTACGGAGCGAAAGAAGTTCAACACACATACGTAGATACGTACGGAGCGGCTTCAGGCGCGCGACGACTCACCTTGCTCGGAGAGTGACAGCAGGCTTCCTTTCTTGATGGCCCACTGCCCCTCGATGTTTCCAGTCACAGAGAAAGCCCAGCAGGAGCCACATTCTCCCTTCGTCGCACAGATTCAACACGCCGCATCGCAGAAACAAAACAAAAAAATTACTTACTCCATTGTCCAGCAAGGGAACCCTCTGGGTTCGTGATATACAATAACCAGATTTGTTCACTCAACGTAAGAATACATGAAAAGCTAAACAATAAGTTACAGCCCTTTTTCAACCCACTGCTGGATGAAGGCCTCCACATCCTGTGCCAGTCATGGGCATTTTGACCAAAATTGACTCTACCGTTTTAGGTGTAGCTTGACAAAGTGCGTGATTCATAAATAACAAATTCACGGTCACCATCTTCATCCATTTTCAATCCACTGCTGGAGGAAGGCCTCCTCAAGCTAATGCCATCTTTCACTATCCTGCAATATTAATAATCCACCTAGCAATGAAAGAAACCGCACGGCACACCTCTATATAACATAGATTAATCTTCTAAGAAACATTGTGACTATTCAGTGGGCATTTTGCGGTGACATGTGGATAATTCAGGTGCATCCGCACTTTGTTCGGGCGCTGCTCTACGACGCCGGCATTCTGCGTTCATTTTCCCAGCCAAGCCAACACTGGTGGCGGGTGATGTCGTGATGCGTTCTGGGAGCCCCTGCACTGCCCAGCACGGTGCGGTATTGTCAAACAACGCCAGCCCATGGCTGAGAGACATGAGGTCTTCATTCAGCAGCGGAAGGGGCTGAACAGTATTTATGACCAGCACCTGCCACGGCTAACATCAGTGGTGATTCATGGCCACGGCTGACATCAGTGGTGAGTGACGTCTGAACTGGTCCTGGTCCTCCATCCATCATTCACCAACCAACAATGACCAGCATGGTGAAGTATAATCAAACAAGCCCCTTGCCCGACATGGCATAAGGAGGCTTTCATCCAGCAGTGCACTGCCGAGGGGCTGAAAACAATTGTTGCAGTATGTGCATCGTGCACTCATGAAGCTAAAATAGCAAAACAAAACACAGCGACAAATATGATTTGCAATTTGGCACGCAGTCTGCCTAAGCATCTGTTGTTGTGCTGTCCTGTGCCCCATGACTTCGCTCACGAGTTGTGTGGGAGGATTGAGCAAGGGTGTTTTTTTTTGTGAAATCGGAAAAGGGAAAAAAAAACATTTGGAACAATACTGGAATAAACATGTTCTTGGTTCTTTTGGTAAAGTCACGTAGAAGGGAAACAATAAAATAATACAAATATAAAACAATAAAATTATCACGACTTTTCGACTGCAACAGAAGCAATCATCATCAGGTGTGAAAATAACACAGCAAGAAAATTTGAAACATGTTTACCTATGCAATAATTAATACAATAAATGATAACTTATTGCTCCACTACGGTGGCGCCCGGCAACACGAGTTCGATTCCCGAATGTGGTCAATGGCAGCGGCGAGTGCCACCCGAACCGGTCTCAAGTCTCACCAATCCCCACTGACCAGCTTGGTGAAGTATGGTCAACACCACCCCCACGACCAACACGGCGTGTGTGGAGGCCTTCGTGTAGCAGTGGAGTGACAAAATAGGCAGTTGTTTGATACATTATTTATAACAGCTTTCATCTTCATCGGCAGCCACGCTTTCCCTACTGTCAGATGAAAGCCTTCCTAAACCACCGCCACACCCTCCTCGCGATCCAGGGCTGTAACAATCCACCTACCACCTCGCACGCGAACCGATTTCATCGCTCCATCTCCACGACAGACGTGCTCTCTGCGGTGCGCATTCCCTCCCTACATTGTCACATTTTATGCCCCAAAAAACAAAAAAACCCTCAAGTGTGAAAGAGCGACTCGCTTTATGACAGGAGAATGCCACGCACACGGGAGAACAGAAACTTCAATGGCACACAGGTAGCTCAGCCTCGTGACTCAGCGGTAATTCGAGCTGTTTAACCATACTTCGCCACGCTGGTCAGTGCGCGATGGTGAATGTGGAGGGTCGGAATCGCAGGACCATTGCAAATATCACTCGCCACCGATGTCACCCATGGCTGGGAAATAAACTCAGGTCGGCAGGTTCATTGCGCAGTTGCATTCACCACTGCTCCGCCACCAAACCCTGTTAATGTATAAACTGTAAAATAAAAGATTACAGTGACATATGCGTGTTGGTTTATAAAGCGGATGGTTAAAAATTACAGATATTTTCACACTGCAGGTTAACCTAGGTCACCGCTGAGTATATCAAATGTCTCGCTAATCCGCGTGAGGGATATGTACACAGTTTTTGTTTCGATTGTTTACCCAGCCAAGTAAGCCTCACCGAGTCTCACGACCCCTTTTTCAGGAGGGTTATGCCAAGTCTTCACGCTCGCGGGCGACGATTGCTATGAATATTCCAACTAAGTTTTTTCAGTGTCATTTATAAAATTTAGAAAATGTGGACCATGATGCCCGGACACAATGGGTCTACTCTTGCGAATGAGGTCACGGGATCTTAACGTCATCTGTGAAGCAGACGGCACGTAATATTATCACGGTTAATACACACGCAGGATTACTACTAAACTAAAAAAATATATTATTTCACCAGGTAAAGCTCACTGAGATAAATAGTTTTTTCAGAAGCAACCTGCCCACAAATCCTAGCTCACCAAAGTAGCTTATCGTGTGGAAATGTACAGCAGCCAAATACTCCAAACGTATGTTTCTAAACATTGAGGGAAAATTCAGAGAGCTCGGGAGAAAATGTCCACATGATGACGGGAAGAGAGGCACGCAAACTCCAAATATACAACAGACGACAAGAGTCGGGGTCGAACCCACGACCTCCTGCATGCCAGGCGAGGTAGTTAAAATGTCGCCACCGTGGCGAAATATATTAACGAGAGCGGCCGCTTAATTTGAACCGTGAACATCTGCAACAAACGGCGAACGCGCTACCGCTAGGCCTCGTCACCGCCCCCCCCCCCCCCCCCCGTGCGACGAGACGATTAAGCCACGGGGTTTACTGGAACATCAACTCAACATTTTTAAAATATTATTATACCTGTCACGCCAAGTAGATCCTTCCGGTTCACAGCTGCAGTTGCGTTTGTGCACAGCGGTCTGGATAATTCACCTGGCACCTGCCAGAAGCAGTCTGCCTGGACGTTGCATGGTTAATTTTTTTCAATGAATGTGAGCGACGGCAAGGGTCGAGCTGTCCATTGACAGACTGAGATGAGCTTCCCGTAGGTAACCGCTCGGCGGTACATAGTTGTGAAAAAATAACTCTCATGACCTCGCTGACCACAATCCACATGCTGTAATCTCCATATATATAAAAGGCAAAGTTGTGAATATGTGTCTGTTCAAAATATTTAGCGTACTTCCCGACATGCAACAAACTGGAAATGTGCAGACTGTACACCATGCAAAAATTATAAAAATACACTTTTGTGGGTTTTTTTTTGGGGGGGGGGAACTCAATAATGCATATATTTTTTGCACAGCAAGTGAGCTGTGACGTCAAATCTGTCACGTGACCCGCGTGTGTGGAAGCGTAACGCATTGTAGTGTAGTGGTTAGCGCACTGCGCTACGAACCCGGCGACCCGAGTTCGATTCCCGCTCACGGCCACCACCGGTGACGATTATTTGAACCGGTCCTGGGTCTCCTGTAAGTCGACTCAGCCTCAAACAATTAACTGGTGTGGTGTGTGAACATCGCCACTGGGGAGACAAAGGCGTGGTTAATCCAAGCCCCGGGTGAAGCCGGGTAGTAAAGCTAGTAAAATAATAAACAAAGGTACGTCTGTTTCCCCAGTAAAGCAAACGCTCATGTTTACAGAGGCCTCTTGTTACAACAGGCAAACCATCGGCATTTGTAGAACAGATCATCATATCCTGCATGTAACTCAGAAAACTGGTCCACACTTTTCCTGCTAAAGCAAATGCTACTGGAATACACTCTTCCAAACGTGCCTACAGGCTGACGGGACTCAAATGTAATTACATTTTGACTTGTTCACTCAGACCCACGCTTAATAAGAAATGGTGATGCCTGGACGCGCAGGTTTTTCCCCGGTTGCGCCGTGAACCTCTCCGATGTTTGTTCAGGTTGTGCCGTTCAAGCATTGTTCGGCACGACGTCTGATCTTTCACTCGCCGGGAGCTTCTTTGGCAAATTAATTGAGCGGCTCACTTTCTGCCTCGATTGTATCTTTGTTGCACTTCGTTCGCACCGCACGTGACCAACCGTGCTCATTGCAGGTGTGGATATATAATGATCGATCGTGCTAGGGTGCAGGCAGCTGCTGGAGGAATTTAGTTCCTGAAGAAGTTTCCAACACACGGAGCGAAACGTCGGAGATCGTGTCGGGAAAAACACGCGGCATAAGCCGTGCTTTCTCGGCACGGCCTGGGTCTCCAAACTCTCCTTCCGAAGGGTGGCGGCGCATTGGGATGTATGCCAATATCCGTCAGTTTGGCATGTGACAGAAAACACAGAACACGAGGAAACCGCAAGTTAATTTTGGTTTCCCAGAATCGACGACGCTGCGCGTGCCCTCAGCACGCTGCTGTAAGTTCGACCTCCCCCTGTCCACCGTCCCTCACCCCACTCGCCCGTCGTGCGATCGTCCCAGCAGCGGCACGAGACGCCGGTACATTCGGATGCATGACAACCTCACCAAAAAGGTAAATGTGCAGCCCTGCGGTGACTTGCTCGTGCCACTGCAGGCAGAAGATGTTTTCACTCGAGGGAGCTCTGTGAAGAGGGTATTGTTTGCCTACTCTTCGATGCTGGCCAGACATCTTGGAAGAGGTGGGAAAACACCCATCACGCTTTTCCACCACCACACACAAAATGAACTTGCACTTGAAGCAGTGCGCTGACCGTAACGCCACGCGGCGGCATCCCTCCCGCACGTCCCGTCGATTCTGTAGACGCATTACAATTACACCGCTGCCTCCGCCGAGCGAGCCGTTTGGACAAACCCCCGAGGCTACTCTTGGGCCAGGGACAGAAGCGGGGAGAGGGAACATCGCTGACCTGGTTCTTGACCTCCGTGACGGCGCCGTGGTCCCGCCAGTCGAACGCCGGCGGAATGGGACCTGGGGGGATCTGGGCTTGACGGAGACCGACTTCCCTGGGCCGCGACAGAACCGGGTTCAAGTGGAGCGCGCGGAACTCCTCCTCTGCACAAAGAGATCCACGCGGGGGAACGTTCACCATAATATAATGTTGATGCGAGAGCCGGGGGCTTATGGGACCCCGGGGTCCCGCCATAAGGTCCATGTGTTGATGTCTGCATACCCAACATTGTGCTCAGTGCAACATCGCAACGTGTATCTTTCGTCACCTGTAAGGTCGCTGAATTTGGTGATTCCGTACACTGCAGAGCCCTGCTCCATTTCCTGCAGCTTTTGAATCCGATGCCAATTTTCCCGGAAGACTTCGTACCGCATCTTCTCAGCTGTTTTGGAAAAAAAGCAAAAAAAAAGCACTTTTTTTTTAAATATACAAATTAAATCTCTTTAAACAAGCCTGTTCTGCTGGTGTTTCCTAAAGAGTGTTTTTAAAAATTCCAACTCCTACTTAGTCCACCGGGTTCATGCCACAGCGCGCTGATCACTGCGCCACCACTCCCCCGCTGCTATAAACATTATTCAAATTTTCTTTGTGTATACAACGACTGCATCCTACTACTTGCTCATTTGAATGCTGGTTTATTAAAATTTAAACCTTGCGAACTATACTTGTGCTCGTTATATATACAAGTTCTGGAATTGGATTTAAAGTGTACACATTAACCACTACAATCTCAAGTCGCGATAAAGTGTATGGGTCATTACTCTTTGGTTTTATCGGTAAAGTCACGTAGGTAAAAAATAAAATGAAAAAACAACTAAATTAAATCACGACGTTTCGGAGGCAACACAAGCTTCCGTCTTCAGGTCGAACCGTCACAGCAAAATTACTGTATCAAGTGATACAGTAATTGTCACTTGAACCGTGATGACATCTATCTTCATATTTACGCGATCTAACCCAAAAAACATATTATGGATGATATTGGTCGCCTCCGTGATAAAATGACAATGCTTAATTGCAAAACCAAATTTACATTTCAACTCACGGGCCCCAATTAGAAAACATCATCAAGTCATTAAACGACTAACAAATGAAGTGCAAAAATACATTACAGTAACTTTTACAGTGTTCATAGTAGAGGTGTTTGGCTTAGATCGGGTAAATATAAATGTTGTCATTAAACTCGCCACCACCCGAAAAAGCCTCTATTATGGATGACTAGCCTTACTACCCGGCTTCGCCCGGGGCTTGGATTCACCACACGAGTTACTCGTTTGAGGCTGAGTCGACCTAGGGGAGGCCCAGGACCGGTTAAAATAATCGTCACCGGTGGCGGCCGTGAGCGGGAATCGAACTCGGGTCGCCGGGTTTGTAGCGCAGCGCGCTGACCACTACACTACAATGCGTTACGCTTCCACACGCGCAGGGTCACATGACAGATTTGACGTCACAGCTCAATTGCTGTGCAAAAAATATAGCATTATTGAGTTCCCCCCCCCCCAAAAAAGTTTATTTTTTACATTTTTGCCTGGTGTACAGTTTGGAAAGTACCCACATGGCAAATTTCAAGTTTGTTGCATATCGGGAAGTACGCAAAACATTTTGAACACGCACATAATCACAACTTTGCCTTTCATGTATATGGAGATTTTGGTCGCGAAAGCCTACGCGTTAAACCTTTACGTGTCGTTTGCCTTCAATTTACCTCCTTCATCTTTGTACGTCTTGTTGTGCTTCCAAATGAATTCCTTGAATGCCGGCAGTAAATCCACATGTTCCTGAAGAGCAGCAATAGGAACACATTTCACGAATGCAAAATACCGTCATGTAGTTTAGACAGAATTCCTCGCAGCCACGATCCTAGAAACCCATTATCCGCTGAGCTATAGGGTTGCGCTCCTATTATTCCAGTTATCCGCAATTACCTGTGGGGTTCCTTTTCTCAGCCTGCATTTAGGAATGCGCCTCCCCACCCCCATCATCCACGAATGTTTGGCGGATAAGTGGAGTTTCATCGTCAAAATGCATCTTATTATCCACGATTGCTTCGTAGATAAGCGGATAATGGGATGATTGTACCACGCATTGCCAACAATGGTTGGTTTACTGTACTTACTGCCCAAGGCTAAACGAGTAAACATGTTTTACGAATTGGCTGGGGGTTAAACAGTTCATAATAAAGGTGTTTGTTGGGTTAGATCGCGTAAGTATAAATGTGTCGTAACCCTCCACCACCCGACAGAGCCAGGAAGGGATTTGTCACGTAAACGCGCCAATTAGCTTACTACTTCAACCCACCGGTGTGTTGGAGAGTAAATCCACAACATTTACAATTTGACCAACACACCGGTGGGTTTAAGTAAACTAATTGGCGCGTTGTTCACGTGGTGGAGGGTTACGACACATTTATACTTACGCAATCTAACCCGAAAAAAAACTTTATCATGATTAATATTGGTCGGTGAAAGCCTGCCACGTGTTTAAACTGGTTATCCAATTTAGATTTGAAGTTTTCGTGACTGTAGGGATCCATACTCTGTGGTTATTTCGGTAAAGTCACGTCGGTATAAAATAAAACAAATTCAATCACGAGGTTATATGACCTCTTGTTACAGCAGCCCTTTGTAACAAGAGGCTTTAGCCAACTTCAGCAAAATAGTTTCTTGCTGTGGTTGTCCGACCTGATGACGGACGCTTGTGTTGCGCCCGAAACGTCGTGATTTAATAGATTTTATTTTATACCTACGTGACTTTACCGAAAGAACCACAGATTATGTATGGTTATACAATTGTCAAACGATACGCTCTCACTTCCGAGACCTAACATTTCCAGACAGGCATTGGCGATTATGAAAAACAAACACGAGGTCCGACTGGTTTCTGAGACTATTGCCACACTGATACACATGGTGGTGCCTGGGATATTTTTTTTTGGGGGGGGGGGGGGGAGTGGTATTTGACTATACTTCACCACCCTGGTCAGTTCGGGTGGGTGTAGGCTGGCAGCATGGGCATGGGAGGGGGGGGGGGCACAGATTTCTGCTGACCACCGTGTGGCCTCGCAGCCTATAGCACCTGTTATGCACTGTGGTCAACACATATCCCCAACGCAATCATTTCCAGGCAACAGGAGGCAGACAATATCATTAAAAAAACATTCCGTAATTACAGATTTAAAATAACACAAATGTAACGATGTTGCAAAATTACGTAGTGAACTACTTATTCTGATTACGACGGCGCGGACAACGGGTGATCGATCACAATGATCATATTGATCACGATATCGATCGACACAAGATAACTCAATCGATGCTGATGACTGTGATATTGCCCATAATAATTCCACAATTTATGATCGCGCTCATGTGATGATGATGATTATTTGAATGCTGTTATTGGTCACATTAATACTCAGACTGTTCGGTGGTGATAATGATGATAATGATATTGCCGTTAGCTGCTGTTGCTGTTGATGATCAGGCTACCGATGATACTGCTGACATTACTGCTGATGAAGATGACGCTGCTCTAATTACTTGAACTTCTTTCGCACCGTACACGACGATGTTGCTACTGCTGATGATGATGCTGCTGCTGATGATGCTGCTGATGATGATACTGCTGCTGCTGATGATGCTGCTGCTGATGACTTCACCTGTGACAGAGGAGAAGATTCCAGAAGGCCAACGTTGCTGGACAACCACAGCAGCAGCAGCGGCAGCAGCAGCGGCGTCAACGACCACGCCATCGCCTCTGTTACCGAATGAGAGAATCGATTCCCTCCCCCCACACGAAACAGCGGAATCGATTCCCGTAATCAAGTACAAAGACAAAGCTCCCCCGTGTAGCCTGCGACAGATTGTAGGGGCAAGTGCTGTCAGCGAGTAGCACCGAATTAAGGTCGGCATGGCACGGGGGTGGGTGGGGGGGCAGCAACCACGCCCGACCGCCTTTGTCTCCCCCAGTGGCGATGTTTACTACACACCGCACCAGGTACTCGTTTGAGGCTGAGTCGACCTAGGGGAGACCCAGAGCTGGTTCTCAGATGTTCGTCACTGGGTGTGTACCCTGAGCGGGGCTCGAACTCGGGGGACGGCGGCGCTAACCGTTGCGCCACCGCTCCCCACAATCTCACCGCCAATCCCCCAAGGGGCCGCCCATAAATGACGTCATGCGATTTTGGACGATTTTTGACCCCCCCCCTCAACTATGACGTCACAAAGCTCTGCCCCCCCCCCCACAAAAATAAAACATGCTTCAAATCGCTTTAAACTATTGTCATTGTAGTGCGTATTTAATGTGGCGCTGCACTCTGATGTTGTATGAGAAGACATTTATTAAAAAGTTTATTTAATTAAGTAGAACGTGTTGTCTATATTTATTTAAAGTTGGGCATTTTTATGTGACGTCATATTTCTCCCCCCCCCCCCTTGTCACACATGTCTGACCCCCCCCTAGGTGCGTGACGTCATTTATGGGCACCCCCAACGATGAATTACCCCGGTGATCGCAAACGCCCGTGTCCTGTATCGGGTAATAGTCACATTTTTGACGACGCGCGTTGTTGTTGTTGTCATTGTTGTTGTTGTCGTCGTTGTTGTTGATGTTGTCATTGTTGTTGTTGTCGTTGTTGTGAGATTAACGTCGCGAATTGTCGCCGTAGAGTCGTGGAATCGAAACAAAAATTTCGTCGCACGGATCGCGAATCGGAATCGACGCGGTGCTGTTGCATAACTTTTAGCGCTTAGTGGAGTTTAAAGGGGAATAGTTTTTTTTAAACATTCGATTACAAAACGTGCAACGTGTGTTGTTCCACAATCGAATGGTTGTCAATCCACGCGGTTGACCCCGTACTCTTGTACAAGAGAAACTTACAGTCATTGGGTTTATTGGAGAGAAAAAAAACCAATGGGTACCAACTCTTTGGTTCTTTCGGTAAAGCCACGTCGAAAGAAATTAAATTAAATAATATAATACGACGTTTCGATTGCAACACAAGCAACCATCATCAGGTACAAATGAAAGAGAAAACAAACCTAGTAAACTTAGAAATCCAATGCAATACAACACAGAGAGTCGGCTAACATAACAGTCAACACCCTACCTGGTTGATTACGTTCTTCCAAAGATTGCTAAATTTGAGAGACAGAACACAGACACGGAGACACGCAGAGAGACACACAAGCAGAGAGAGACACACACAGACACACAGAGAGACACAGAGACACAAAGACAGACACAAGCAGAGACACACGGAGAGAGACACACAGAGACAAACAGAGACACAGAGACACAGAGACACACAGAGAGAGACACACACAGAGACACACAGAGACACACACAGAGACACACAGAGAGAGACACACACAGAGACACACAAGCAGAGAGAGACACAGAGAGACACACAGAGACACACAGAGACACACACAGAGACACACACAGAGACACACAGAGAGAGACACACACAGAGACACACAAGCAGAGAGAGACACAGAGAGACACAGAGAGACACACACAGAGACACACAGAGAGACACACATAGGGGCCGTCCATAAATGACGTCACGCACCTAGTGGGGGTGGGTTTGTGACGATGTGTGACGAGGGGGAGGGGGGTTTGAGAAATGTGACGTCACATCAAAATGCGCAACTTTAAATGAATATAAACACGTTCTACCTAATTAAATAGACTTTTTAATAAATGTTTTCTCCTACAACAGAGTGCAGCGGCACATTAAATACGCACTACAATGACAATAGTTTAAAGCGATTTGAAGCATGTTTTATTTGGGGGGGGGGCGGGGCAGAGCTTTGTGACGTCATATTTGAGGGGGGGTCTGACTTTTTGTGACACCGTGTGACGAGGGGGGGGGTCAAAAATCGTTCAAAATCGCGTGACGTCATTTATGGACGGCTCCATAGGCACACAGAAAGATAACGTTTCTGTGTCGAGGCCTTAGAGAGGGGGGGGGGGGGCAGAGCGGGAGTTGTGTGGAATTCCTCTCTTAAACTATTTTTTATTTTTTTCGATTTAAAGCTTTCGTGACTGCAGGGATTCATCGTCTTGGTTCTTTCGGTAAAGTCACGTAAAAATAAAAATGTATTTTATGTTTTATTTTAATTCTTTTATTACTTCCCTTCTACATGACTTTACCGAAAGAACCAAGAAGATATTTTTATTTTACCAGGTAAGGCCCACCGAGCTGTATAGCTCTTTTTCAGAAGCGACCTGGCTATCACGAATGATAGCTCAACGAAGTGGCTTATCACGTCGACATTTATAGTAGCCAAATACTCTGAAATGCACGTTGATTACAAATGTGGAGGGAAAAACCTGGAGGACCCGGAGATAAACACACGCGACCACGGGGAGAGGAACATGCAAACTACAAATAATAGCAGGCGTCAGGGTCGAATCCACGACCTCCTGTATACCAGGCGAGGTAGTTAACATCTCGTCAACACGCTGTGGCAACTGTGCAGCAGCTGACGAGGTGTGGCAGCATCAACGCCTTAGGCCACGATGACATCTTGATGTTGATCTTGATCTTTGTGGAGTGGTGGAACAGCAGTCATCGAACCCATCGCGTGCGTATGTTGAACTTCTTTCGCACCGTACGTAGCCTCCCGTGCAAATCGGAGGTGCGGGGGAAGGACAAACTAAACACAAAGAGCAGTTCTCAAGAAATCGTGGGTACAATCACCAATCCGTATTGACTAGTGTGAAGTATGGTTCAACAACTCTCAGGACCAATACAGCATGGAGAAACCTTTTTGTATATAGCTGTATGCCACTCGAGATGTTTTATTCTATCCCTGCTGTAAATGCTGAAACCCTTGAAAGGATTAGACAGATGTGTACCAGTATCGTCAAGGCTCTTGTGCGATTGTAAGAAGTTTGCTTTGTGCTGTGAGGCCAATGTGCTAGGAATAGCCTGGCTCCTGTAAAGTGAACACGGATACAAAACGCAACTCACCATTCGTCAATAACACTGCCTCTGAGAGTGAATACACGTATAGGTGATGATTTAGGCAATGGTCCTTCTCGACAGCAGACACCTTTGAAGCGAAATGTGGACATAGGCGCATGAAAGGCCATTGGTTCTGCAAATGGGCAATTGTTTGAAATGTCATACCTATTATAACACATTCCTGCGGAGGGAGCTGGTAGGAACGTTGGGTTGCTCGGTCAATGGCCAGGGTCAACGGCGGCGTGGTGTATCCCGCAAAAATGCCCGACTGAGGGCGGGCACAATCCGGCGTGAGTAGGTTAAACGTTGAGTTTTATAAGGGCACCACGGGGTGACCAGCTCCTCCCCACCCAGCCCCACCCAGCCCCTGCACACCCTCCCCTTCTCCACCCAGCCCCACCCCTCCCCATTTTTGTATGCACGATGGACGGACACAATAATTCCCTGTGGGCTGGTGTAACCAGCAGGTTCCTACCAGTATGTTCTACTGTTTAGGGTGGCATTGATAAAAGTGTCGAGCTTTAGCAACACGTGCTTGTGCACCACTGTCACCGCAGTACAGAATAACTCTTTTATTTTTATCCGCAAGTTTAAAAGGTGACTGCCGCTGTTAGTACATCTAAACATGACCTACACTCAATAAATACGCGTATACTGCGTGCACGTGTCCTGACACAGCTACATTTAATCTGATATCTCCAAGGAGAAAATTGTCACGCGGTGGGTTACCGCCTGATTAGATGGAGATGGACTTCCACCGAAATTCTTGGATGATGTTCCACCAGATCCACTTGCAATGAAAGTATGGATGACAGTAATCACCATCATTGTCTCTCACGGTTACGGGATGCAACACTTTTAGTAATAAATACATCGTAATACATACATGTTTGTACATCGAGATTTTTTTCTCTCAAAACATTTTCAAACACAAAATCTGTGTCCAAATAAAACTTTATTTGAGCGGAGAACTTAAAAATTGACAGATTTGCAAGAGCTTTCAGAAATGATTACCATAAGAATAGTTTTTTTTATTAAAACTGTTTTCAACGATCCCGACCGAGCCTTTAGAGCAAAAAAAAAGTCAACATTTGAGAGGGGAAAAAAATAAATAAAAGCAATGGTTTTCATTAACATTTGGGGGACCGTGTACAATTTACAAATGCACTCGCTATACTCGGGAGCAATTACAAAAAAAGACCCTTTCCAAATGCCTTAACAAAAGCCAAGTATCAAAATTAAAAATACCAACAAAGTAATCACGCGCAAAAAATAACGTTTTTTTTTTACGTTTAACATTTTTCGCAAAAAAATGTGAGCTTAGCGAGTCTCCCGTGCTACAATTACACTTACATTTTAATAACCGGGGGGAAAAATATATATGTATATATTATACTACAAGTGTCTTAAAGTTGTTGCCATACTTACAAAGCTAACAGCTCACAAACTGGAGCTGAAGAGTCCTCATTGAGGAAACGTGAAGTCGAAAATAACTTTATAACAAGAACAGCAACGATACAGAAACGGTAAATTCAAAAGTAAAAACCACCGACGGTTTAAGCAGCTGCCGCGGCAGGCCGCACATTCAACAACCGGTCAATAATCTCACCGTCGCAGCCCACCAGGTTCACTTCCCTGCCCTTGCCTCTTTACCGTGGGCTGTTTTGTAGACAATGCTACAACAATTTGAAAAAAGGGGGTCATCCCCTAACCCAGTGAACCCGACACCAATGTCTTTCCTTCGCCCCCGCCCCCCCCACTTCAGGCGCAAGCAACCAAGACAGACGTCCGCACGTAGAAAGGGATTCGGTGTGGTTGCATGCAACCGAGGTTCGTGCAACAGATCTCAAGGAGGTGTGGACGTCTCCGATGCCGGTCGCGAGAGCAGTTGCGCAGCCGGGTTTTTGCTTGACAACGGAGACACATTCCACTTTCAAGCATCCACCTTGCTCAGCTATTTGTAGCAACGTAATCTTTTTTTGACAAGTGAACATTTGTGAAGTTACTCTTTTAATTATTTATTGGTCGTGACGATTCTGTGCGTGCGTGGGGGAGGCGAGGGGCAGGGGAGCTGATCAGAAAAGAGGGGCGGGGGGGGGATGTATTTTCTAAAGGGCGTGGCTGGTGCGCAAAACTCATTGCCAAGACGTGGACAAAGCAGTTGCAGGAGACTTAACTTGCAAGATTTTGAGGGGGATTCAGCCGTAAAACTCAAGGCTCGGTTTCCGGTGTGAGCTGAGTGTGCCTTTTGGAAAAGGTGGGGGGTGACCCCCGCATACGTGAGCCAATTTAGATAGGATCTTTATAGTCAAAGCACTACTATAGCTGTAGTGAAACACAGTGCACCCCCCGCCCCCATCACCTTCGTGAATATGCCAATAGAATCCGATACGAACTCGCTCGATCGGATGAGGGTGAGGAATGAGTCACGTGTAAACCAACCCCACAATTGCACAGTAAGGAAATATCCGTGCTCAAGGTAATTTCTGAAAAAGCGATTCCAAAATACTGTTGAGCGCTCGGTCTTCATTTGTTGAAGAATTGTTTAATGGCAATGATGAATGAGCCGCCAAGTGCACTGACCTTGTTGGGTGCATGCAAGGGGATGATGGGATGTGGTATCATCATCCCCAACGGCTCACCGTTCTCACATGTTAAGCAGTAAATTCGGTCGCAAAAGACCGATGGTTCAACATAACCGCCCGGCAATTTGTGCAATATTTTCAGAAACGCATCGCTCTCTGGATGCTCAATACCCTGTGAGTCTCAATAATAAGCCACTTATGTGTTCTGTGTCAGAATTCAAATGTTTGTTTGTCTAAATTGGCCAAAACTCAAATTGCACGTTAAAGAAAATAACTGTTCATGACACCAAATGGGATGAATAGATAATTAACGCAAATTGGTATTTCGCTTTTTAAAGGAATTTGCTGGAGCTGTTTGTCAAGAGCATTGGATGAGGCTTCAATGTTGAACGAGATGATAACAGCTTGGAAAATGGACTGCCGCGTGAAGTGTACAGGGATATAATTTTGGGTGGAATCGCTTTGACAATATTTCTTAAAATCTAAAACCGTGTAATTATTTAAACAAAAATTGGTTGTTTAAATTCAGATGGAAGTCATCCCCAATTAATAAACGTTTGCAATGATTACCTTCAACAATTTAAAATCCTTAGACCATCTAAAAGGTGGAACATTATGCCCTAGAAGCAAATTCCCTCGACGCGCACTGCCATTTTCCAATGCTCTCTCTCTCTGTGAATTTAAGCCTCAAGTGATGTTTTTGTGATCGAGGCTCGATTTGTGGAAAGGATTACGGGCCCCCTCGTGATCACCGAGTCTTGTGATCGCAAGACTCGGCGAGAACAACTGTTTAAGGGCGCTTTATACATTTAAATGATTATTATTATTGCTTCAACTCTGCTGAGCGGTGGGGGCCACTTCCGGCCTGGCCGCTGGTTTCTGTGCTGATCACGAAAGTTTCCATGAAGCGTGCCGCGCTTCCCTACGTGTGCGCAATCCCTCGCCCAAGTCCGCCACACGCGACTTTCGTTCGGCATGAAAAGGGAAGGAAACCGCTTTTTTCCTGGGGTGTCCGACGAAAGCCGAACGGTTCCGGGGAACTTCAGCGTACAAAGTGTGGGCTGCTATATAATCTCATAATATACCTCCGTAAAGTGTACTTCACGTTGCTAACGTTAGGTTTAAAAACGTCCGGCGGCAGATTGACAATGAATTCCTATGCGTGTATTTAGAACATCTTTTGTGCCGTACGTAGCCAACAACGCCCATCGAAGGTACAGGATAGCAGTTTGATGGCACTAGTTTGTGCCTGGGGGGGGGGGGGGGGGGGCGGGATTGATCCTTAGACGGGTCGTTCCCCTCTCACCGAGGTGTTAAGCTACCTCTTGTTTTGTGGCTGGAGGGACCACAACGGGAACACAACACCCATACCACGTGGGGGGCTCGTAGCGTCACACAGGTATTGGGGGCTGTCACAGCGGTTACTACACGGGCTCTTGTGAGCTCATGAATTAACACAAGGGCTGCATCTCTGGCAGAAGGAATGCCAAGCCATGTGCTATTCGGGCTTGTGATGGATTCTAAACATCATTATTTGAATGACGACAGTGTGGCTTAAAATTAATGATATACTGACTGAAGAATCAACAGCAAACTTGACCTGTTTAGCCAATGACACTTCAGTTTATGCCACCTTCGCTAAATCAGTGTTACGGTGAAGATTTCTCCATCGGCTTAATTTTGTGCACAAGTGACTGATGTATTGTGCGACCAGAAGCATACAGCCGGAACTATTTGCAAGCGATGTGCTCAGCGTATTCGCAGCGACGTATTTCATCACGCGACACGTTTGTCGACTACGATTGGTCGTTAAAATCCCGAATGCGTAGTTTAATTTCCGTGTTGTGCAACTACTCGCTTAGATACGGGCAAAAGCAGTTGCAGGCAATGATTTGAGTTGCACGACTGGTCACTCGGGTGTGGGACCCACCTTTGAATCGAATTGAGTTGCGTTTTAACTTGTGTCCGATTATGAATTGCACACGTCATATGTTGTCTATTTGAATTATTGTAAGTTACTGCAGTCTGACAGTACAAAAAACCCATCAACTGTGGGTCTCACATATCCAAGCTCAGCAAGCTACGGTTTCTGACATCGATGAATGCCAGTGCTCAGCAATTCAGAATTGGCTTTGTGTTCGCTTAAAAAGGTCGGGCAGCGGAGATCTGTGCGGGGAAAATTGGCACGGGGCACCCGGCAAGAGAGATGTGGAACAAACGCCATAACCCACCGCAACACAACCACACACACACCGGCCACAAACTCAAAATAATGGCAGCCTGTTTCGTGTAAACGAATTCTCCAGCAATATACAGCCGTAAATAGGTGAAAGGAAACAAACTACTATACACGAATTTAATATTCAATTTAAATAGAATGTGTAGCTTAATCACTCATAAATCGACCACTGTACAGGGTGAGAAGGTTACCGTTGCATTGCACACAGCAAAGGAAATCTTGGGGTCAAATTCTTGGGACAGATGCAGAAGGGGGTTAGAGGGAACGCTAGGGACATACACTACTGTGGTTGTTTCTCTGTTCCAGGTTATTATATTAGTTTTAAATTACCATAATGGTTCCTGCCCGTATGAGAGATATTTGGGTCATCTGGGACACAGAATCAATGGCGGAGCCAGGATTTTCAGGTAAGGGGGGGGGGGGCAACCCCTCCAGCAATTAAAAATTATAGGAGTTGTGAGGAAGTACTTTTCCCGTGCTTTTTATTCGACGCGTGTGCGACTATGGCACAGCTATCGATCGAGGGTCGAATTCGAACCGTGTGTGATCGGCATCGCGCTCGCTGAAGGTGTTTGCCTTCAGGGAAGTCGTGGACTGTATACGCAACTGCGCACAATTATGCGAGTCACTTATAACCGCTTTGCCGTTACTTATTGTCAATTATGGACGCAGACTATTGTCCTATCGTCTCATAAATTCCCTGGCACGTAATAATATGCTACACAGCGGCAGTGGGGGTCGCAAAAATGCCGATTTATTACTAAAAAACCTCAATGATCCGATCAAAATTTGGATTTCGATCGGATCATTGGGGGGGCATGTGCCACCCCCCCCCCACTGGCTCCGCCAGTGCACAGAACGAATAAAGGTGTTTTGTTGTAATGTCTACTTCGTCGGCCCTACGCCAGTCGACGTTTTGGATATATTACGATGCTTGTGCCTTCAAAAAGAACGACCAAAAAATATATATTTTGATCGATTTGTGGTCAAAGTCATTTGTGGACAGTCATCTGTCGTCAAAGTCATCTGCAAAACTCCACAGCAACAAAAGTCGCTCGAAAAGTCACGTAAAGTTTCCCAACGGTACACCTGAGTTGTTTATAACTTGCAGAAAGAGGGCACGTTTTATTTAATGCAAGACCGCTCGCTCATTCTTCGAGAAATATCAAATCACTGCCGAGTCCTCACGGGCATCCAAGCAAACAAAACTTAAATTTCTCCAAATCACTCCAGACAAATCCTACATGACAAAGAAGTACACATTTCATTCAGGGTTCTTGTAGCACCATGCGTATAGGAAATACATTTTAAAACCGTACAAACCCAGTGTTGGCTGACAAGAGGCTGTGCCCATTTAGCTCACACGAGGAGTGGTGTCTGGGTTACAATTGAAGTGTGGGTCTCTGTTCAAAGCTGGTGTGGTGCCCATTTAAACTACTGGCAAAGTGGGATGTCTATGGGAGTCGGGCTTGGCAGGTGCTTGTGTTCAAACCTGGCTCTACAAAACGGCTGCTTCTAAATCACGTGGTCAATGCGGCGGTGACCACTATGCACACACAGCACTAACCCCCTAAGATCCTCATCAACAACACAGCTCACTTTCACTCAAAACAACCACCACCAACACCAGAATCAACGTGCTAATATCCAACCCGAAAACCAGAGAAATTAATAACTTTGGTAACGTCAGAGTACAAGTGTTTTGTTTCTGCACCACGGTTGTCAAAATACTATCAATTGAATCTGTCAGAAGTATATACAGTAGGTGGTGGGGGGGGAAGGGGGTGGGGGGAATTCCATCAATATAACATCCCGATTGTACGTTTGGCGCCAAGGCACGAAGCGAAGGAATGTCCTTACGGCAAAACTCGCTGCAGAAGACGGCACACGGCCGCCCCTCTTGCGAAAATTTGGTCGAAAGGACGCCCGGAGAGAACGGGGCACTGATTACAACCACTTCTGGCGTCTCTTCCAGAAAGCGATCTCACCACGGCCACTGAAAACTGCAGGGCACTCGTGTTTCCGGAGCGTGCAAGTCGTTTGCCATTCTTTTGCTCCCATTACAATACGTGTCGCTGCGACGTTTCTTTTTGCTTATTAAATCGCTCGTTTTTTGTTGTTGTTGTAACCCAATCGTTTTTGTCGTGCGGTCATTAGCGACTGGGCCGCCAAAACGGGGTTGAATTACAGGTGCCCGGATTTGAACCCAGGAATCTCAGCGCTGCTGGCTCAGGCCCCCTGACGTTGCCATTATGAACGCGCCGAACCGTATATCCAGGTACCCCCGCGATTGGTCGACACTTATTTTGTTTTGTCAGAAAGCAGGACGGGCGAGTTTGACGGGTGATCCCCGACTTGGGAGAAAGAAGGATCGCAAGGATTTCGCCGGGTACACCAAATTCACACAACACGAGCCGACTACAAAACCTGGGCTCTGTCGGTCACGTACGGGGGTGGGGGGGTTAAGGCAGTAGCAGTATGGAGATTCACACGTGACACCAAGCACCACGTTTCATCACAAGTCATGACCTTCTGGGAATGGGTTGGCCTTGCCCCCTCCTAGGTCACCGATAATTAGAGATGACGACCACCTGGCAAACAGCAGCGGCTTTTGGCTGGCCATTGCATCCTTTCAGATGCGCTTCTGCAGCTGTCTGGAACGCTCTTCCTTCTGATATTAGGAAGCCACTGGAGCTATGCACTTTTAAATCTACATTGAAAACTCATTTCTTTCTAACTACTTTTTTAAATTTAGTTTGTTGTCCTTCCCCCGCACCTCCGATTATCATAGTTGGCTATGTGCAGTGCGAAAGAAGTTCAACAAACACACACACGCATACATGTTGTGTGGTCAGCACCGACACTGGAATGCACAATGCCGTTTCCACCACAACATTAGTTCACTCATTCCACTGTTAATAGGTGCTCGCTAATGACACTGTCAGTATAAACCAGATATATGTAGGGCAGCTTTAAGTTCCTGACAAAACCGTTAAGGGCATGGCATGGCTGTAATTACGGGATAACCTGTCAGGGCACTACACAGTGTATTAAAAAAACAACCAGGAGATGGAATAGAGAGACGAATGTGGCTATTGCTGTACCCCTAACACACACCCACTGCTCACTGAAACACAGCTGCTGTCCCCTAACACACACCCACTGCTGGCTTACACACTGCTTCTGTGCCCTAACACACTGCAGGCTGACAAACAACTTCTGTGCCCTAACACACCCACAGCTTACTAACACACACCCACAACTCACTGACACACACCCACGGCTGGCTGACACACAGCTGCACAACTCAGCCAGTTTCCAAGGATTGGAGGATTTGATTCCCTATCACAGCTGGCTGGTGAGGTCTGCAGGGAATTTACAAAGCCTCAAAGTGGCTCTTGAATGCCCTGTGGTTCTAATCTGGGGCCAAGACCATTTGCTGTTGTTGTCATGATCCACATTCTCCAACATAAAAGTGTACCCGCTTTTTGTTCATTCGCAATCAAAGAACCTGCAGTGGCTGAATAATCCTGATACGGAAGTCACGGTTTGGAACGAGACGGTTTAGACAATTTGTTTGATAATGCCAATGTAATGGAGATGTCAGCTTGGGATGGGGGTGGGAGAAAGTGAGATATTAGATTCTGAATCAAGGCAGATTTTGTTGCGTCTGGAAAACGGGTTGAATCACTCGCAGATCCATGCAAACCGAACGAAAGCTTTTGCCTAAAATGCCACAATTCAGATGCACCATGTCGTGCGGTGGTCACAACTTGCCCTGTGACCTTTCAACAAACGCATGCACAGAGCAGACAAACAGGCGATGGTAAATCCTGTAGTTCATTGACAGCAACTCCCTGCAACTTAACAGACCGCCAGGCGAGTGTAAGATCACCAAGTGGAAAACAACGCCAAACTTCAACAGCGATGGTTAAAATGTGCTCCTCCAGCATCACCTGAATTGACAAGCCCAGGATTTCATCGTGGTGGGCACAATGGGGCAAGACGGTTCCATTTAGAAGAGGGCAATAACCATTGTAAGGTAAAAGTCCTTGCTTCACGCGTGTTGTTCACAAAACGTGTTTTTCTTCCGTTCGAGAAAACTTTTCGCGCAACGCAGAATGCGCACCGTTGTAACGTGGTTTCCAGCGGTCAACAATAACCTACTTTCTTGAGCTGCGCGGCTTACCGGTAACGATAAAAGTACGCGGAGTGATACAGTAATGCGGCTGCGTTACCCTCAGTTCTTTGTCCCGCCATCTCGCTGTATGTGTGTAGTACATCGTATCACACCAAACATTACCCTTACATTCTTTATGGGCAAATTGTTTTCGCTTTAACGCAGCATTTTCCAGGAGTGCATCTACTACCGCGTATTTACTGTACTGTTATTTGCGGGAGTACCAGTTGGTGTTTTAACATTTCAAAAGATCAAGGTGCAACCCTGCAATTGCTTCCTCAATGCCACTGTTGTTCAGAAGGGCCTCCACTAAAGGGAGCTTGAGAATCCATTTATAGAAGTTATGTTTGGTCTACTCTCCCACGCTGGTCAGGCGTCTTGGAAGAGGTTGTAAGTACCCCATCACACGACCTTCCGATGACTAACTGTGGTATACCCAATTATACTGCAAGGTGGGCAGAAGCCGGGAGGGGGGGGAGAGGTGGGGGGGCAGGTAAGATTTACACAACTTGCGCAATTGTTTTTACTGTCACACCTGGAGATCGAACTGGTGACCACTGCGTTTAAAGTCCCGCGAGCCAGCCATTCATTATACCATGGCAGCATTTCTCATCTCACTTAAAAGTTCATATTTTCCATAAAATTGTCAGTGAAGGGCATATGTGAGTGGGTATCTTGACTCCAAGACTTCAGTACAATGGTGTGTGGGTGCAGTTATACATGTTAGGACAGTTATACATGTTATGACATTGGCAGATTACATTGCAGATGTATCTGTACCAACAGAGCCGTCACTTGGCACCGGCTGTATGTATGTATGTTAAACGTCTTTCGCGCTGTACGTAGCCGACCGCGCTAATCGGAGGTGCGGGAAACGGACGGTGCCGTTAATCGCGCGCGCACACTGCTAGAGTGAAACCGTCCCTCGGGTCACGTGTTAAAAACAAAAGACAAATCGCCCAACGTTTAAATAAAACAGGAGGCCGCTCTCGCGCACATTTATATAAAAGGGGAGTCCGGGGAGGGGGCGAAGAAAACAGAAAGCTCACTCGACACCTTCGCGCTCTCGTCGGAGAGAAAAAGAAAAAAAACTACGCCGAGCACAATAAACTAAACGCGTTAAACGCACGGCCTCGCGACGCCATCCTCTCGTCCCGTCGCGGTCACCTGGAAGCGTAGATTTTGTGTCCAGTGTGAATTTACTGGGGCCGGGTTCGCCGTGCGATCTGGGTAAATGGACGGACACGGGGACGGGCGGGGTGATCGGGCGCGTCAGTCGCACATGTCGTCCCCGATCTCGTGCGGGTTCAGGATGCCCGGCACCGACATCTGCACCTTCCTCTTCTCCTCGTTCGCTTGCCGCAGCGACGACTCGCGTTCCTCCAGGTACAGGTCGCTCGTGTCCTCCCCTGCAAACTCCTGGGAGAGGGAGGGCGATGGCGGCGGTGAGAAGACACGGTGTGTCATTCACGATTCAGATTCGTCATCGTCGACCGTGAGCAAGAGTGCACCTCCGATTAGCATAGTCGGTTACATACGGTGCAAAATACATTTTAAGTGCCCCTCGTCTCAAAGCTCTCTCAGCATGGCTCCCCCGTGCTCAGATGAAATTGAGAATGGTTATGAATAGGACAATTCCTTTTGTAGCCAATACCATAATAATGGACCAAAATTCCTGCAAGCTGATACCGACGACGTATACAAATTAACGCCGCAGTTATTTACTTGGGCGCTTTCACCGCGACCGCGTGAGCAGCACCGATTGTGTTTTGTCCAGTGTCATTTTTTGCCCGACGCTGTGCTACCTTGATCTGCACCAGGAAGTCGCGCAGATGCTCTTTGAAGGCCGGGATGTCGTGGTTCAGGCTGAACAGCCCCGTCACAAACAGCTTCACCTGTGCACTGCACAAACACACAGACAACAAAGCTAAAGGTACCCTTGAATACAGCAAAATGCTGCAAGCGATACAATATTAAGGATAGTAGAGTACATGAGGGGATGGTTTGGCTAATACCAGCAGACTGACATGTCCACCAAGTGGCTCCGTGTAGACAGAGTGACTTGTAGATGAGTGGCACGTAGACCGAGTGGCATGCACACTGACCCAGTAAACATGCGATTTTGGGCCAACATTGGCCCAACAATGACCCAACGTCCTGCGTTCGCTGCGGCGTGGCAATGTATAATTTGGACGCTGAGCACAATTCTAAGCATGTCCAGATGCCAAATATCAGGACAGATGCCATATTATAAGATGAACTCCCAACATTTGGCTTTTAAATATATTAAAAGACAGTGCGCCGACTAGCGGCCAGAAGTGGTAATTGCGGGTGTGAGAATAGTATGGGCAGAAAGACAGATACACGGGAGCGACCACACAGGGGAATATCTTGGCCAAGGGTCAGATGGGATCCATCTGGGAGTTCCCAGAACCAGCTTGAGAGTTCGAGAAAGGGGTTGTGGCCAGGGCGGAGCCACAGCCACGCTGGGAGGATATGAGGGAGCAAGGAACGGGTTCTGGGCTGTTGTGGGGGTCGTTGTCCTGGTCGTTGTCGTCTTTGTAATGGCTTCGTCGTCGTCGCCAGCTTTCGAGTCAAGTTGGCGTCGTCGTAGCTAGACTCTCAGCGTTATATTCCATGCCACCGAGTCGTAATCGTGTGAGGAACTAAAGGAGAAGCCTCTACAGTTTACGTCTCAAGAGTCGTTACATTACAATTATATGGGCAGTCCTCGACTTATGAACATAATTCGTTCCTGAGACCCGTTCTTAAGTCATTTTAACACACACACAGACACTCGTGCATGTGCGCACGCACACTCACTCCCAGCGCGAGGCGAGGTTGACTCATTACATCAAGCGGAAGATCACCCCGCTGAACAATATAGTTTACAAGTGCGAGTTTGCATTTTAAGTCAAGTTATATATATATAAAAAAAAAAATTGAAGCAGGTTAAGTGCGGGTGTTCGTAAGTTGGGTTTATTTTATCTATATTATTTTATTATTTACTTATATTATTTATTTTTACCTACGTGACTTTACCGAAAAAACCTATGAGTATGAATCCTTGCAGTCACGAAAGCTTCAAATCTAGAACGTAAGTTGGATGTTCGTAAGTTGGGTTTTCAAAGTGCATCTTATAGTCGAGGACACAAAATTTCACGCGTGCGTGTGGCGAGGAGGAGAGAGGCTGCCTTACTCTTGCAGGTGTGGGAAGGCCGACTTGAGCAGGTTGGCGATGTACTCCTGCACGAAGGGCACGTTATTGGAGGCGGGCATCGCGGGGTTGAGTGGCACCGTGACGCGGCCTTCCTCCGCCAGGTTGAACATGTACGCCAGGATCGTGGCGTGCATCGTCAGGCCTGCGCCGCAGGGACAACCGTGGCACAGGTGACAACCACGGTGGGTGGTTGGGACAATGGTTGGATTGTTGTACGGGTTGGTCGGATGGTTTGAGTCGGTATGGTGGGTGCAGGAGGTGAGTATGGTGGTGAGATACCGATGGGCGAGTAGGCTTTGGGTGTGGGTATAGTGGGTGGGTGGTTATGGTTGTTCAGAGGGTGGCTGGGTATAGTGGGTATGATCCATAGGCGGCGGGTGGTTGGGTTTGGGTGGGTGGACGGGCGGGCGGAAGGGTACCTGCGGTGTGCGAGGTGTCCGTGACCACCGAGAAGATGTGCTGCAGGATGTCACAGAAGTACGTCTGGTAGAAGCTCTGTGCGGCCGCCCCTTCCTGACTCACATTCTGCAGCAGTGCCAACAGGATGGAAAGACCTGCAAGTGCAGACATAGCCACAGGTACCCTACTAAGCATAGACATCGGTGGGTGGTGGTATCGGCATGCAGGAATTGGGGGAGGTGGGGCAGACAACTGGGTGGGGGGCAAGGCAATTCAGACTGGCAGTCAAACAGACGTACAGGCAGTGATACATCCACACAGGTAGCCGCACAGTTTGGATATTAGAGAAACACAGGCCGAGATGCAGTCGCACAGACATTCACACAGTCACAAAGTCACGCAGAAAGTCATATCGGCAGTCAGAGACACAAAGCAACACAAGCAGTCGCACAGACACACGACAGGGTCATCCAAGCACAACTGCAAGAATGCGACAAGTCGTGCGGAAACACGGGCAGTCACTGGTACGGACACACAAAAAGTCACGCAGGCAAGCAGGCGGGCGGGCGGTGGTTTACCCGTGTCGGCAACGTTGCGCATCGTGTGCTTGAAGGCCCAGATGGTGGCGTCGAGGAGCAGCTTGAACTGCGCGGGAGGGATGGCCAGGAATGCCGGGAAGCAGTGTGTGTTGACGGCCTGCAGCAGCAGGAAGAAGTTGGTGCGGTGCTCGGGGTGTTCCTCAAAGTCCTGTGAACACACACAACAACAACAACCGTCATCCATCACTAATTAGCGGTGACGTCACTACGGCGCTTGTGCCAGGCTATATGCACTTTGAGGCCACGTGAAGTGTCGAACGCCCGCTGGCAGGTCACGGGACATACTCAGGTGCAATTGGTTGACTGATTGAGATGACTGGCAGGTGCACCACCTGTGCCCCCTACTGTACCAACGCACACAAAGAAAAAGATCCCCTGTATAGCCTTAATAGACTGTTGGGGCAAGTGCGCACACACACACACGCACATAAGCACAGACATATGCTGGTGTTTACACACCGTGCCAGGCACTAGGTTAGGGGCCCGAGTCGAGCAAGTTCAGATGTTAGCCACTGATATGAGCCGTGGCCGGTAAATAAGCATAGTGCACTAATCAACTACACTAGCGCTCCGCAGATTCAAATACAGGCACGCCGAGGGAGGAGCAAAAAGGTAGACACAGAGAACAAAGTGTGGACAGGCAGGAAGACGGAGGGAAACGTGGACAGAAAGCCACATAAAGAGAATATGATCACATTAAAAGAAAGAGGAAACAGACACACAGAATAAGACAAAGGCGAAGAGGAATAGACAGACAGGAAGCGCGAACAGAACAAAGTAAAATTCACAGCGGGAGCAAACACACAAAGAGGCCGAGGGACAAAAAGGAGGACGGAGATTTAGACACAGAAATAGAACACACAGTAATAGACACGCACAGAACAGATGGACAGAATGAGTACAAGAGACAGCATGGGAGGGACAAAAAAAGTAGAGAGATGGATACAAGCACATAACAAACAGACGGATCGAGAGACAATGATAGGGAGGGACAGACAGGAGGACAACAGGGGGAAGGCCGCGGGCCGCCTGCACCGCCGCCGTGACCGCCGCGTGCCTTGTTGATCATTTCGAGCGTGCACTCGAAGACGGCGTCGAAGATGTGTGGGATCTCGGCGGTGATGTGGCTCTCCAGGCGGTTCACCACCGTCGCCATGGTGGCCAGCACCTCCGGCTCGCGCGCCGCCGCCACGTTGCGCTGGTAGTCCAGCAGCACGGCGTCGAGCAGGGGCGGCACAAAGTTCTCGGCCACCTGCGAGGGATAAAACATAGACAAAGGTTCCCCCCCCCCGGATAGCGTTAAGAGACTTTTGGGGCAAGTGCTGTCAGCGAGCAGCACCTGTAAAAACCGGCACGGCACACGAGGGGGCGGGTGGCCAGCACCACGCCCTTTGTCTCCCCCAGTGGTGATGCTTGCACAACCACGCCAGGTACTAATTGAGGCTGAGTCGACCTAGGGGAATCCCAGGACCGGTGCAGAGATAATTGTCACTGGTGTTGGCCGTGAGTGGGAATCGTCACTGGTGTTGGCCGTGAGCGGGAATCGTCACTGGTGTTGGCCGTGAGCGGGAATCGTGAACTCGGGTCGCCGGGTTTGTAGCGCAGCGCGCTAACAGCTACGCGACTGCTCCCCATACCTGGACGGGATGCACGCGGGGAAACAGCCGTGCCACTAGGGTTGCGCGCATGTCCGCGGGCAGGCTGTGTCGCTACGGTTGTGATGAAGCAACTAGGGCAGTGGGGGGTTCCCAACTTGTGGCCCACGGACCACCGGGGTGATCTAGTGGTCTGCAAAGGCTGAACACCGTTGCAGATCTTACGAGTTAAGAGAAGGTTTAAAAATATATATCCGCTATTGTATATACATATGTTGAATTCTTTCGCACCGTACGTAGTCAACCGTGCTAATTGGAGGTGCGGGGGAAGGACAACAAACTAAACACAAAAAGCAGTTGTAAAGAAATTAGTTTTCAATCTAGATAGAAAAATTAATTGCTCCAGTGGCTTCCTAATTGGTGCATGGTTGTTCATTGAAACCAAAAAGTTTAAAGTTGACCATGTGCCCTTTGAGTCCAGAACGGTTGGTGACCGTTGCACGAGGGCAATTGTAGGGCAATTGTTGCCAGAAATTATTACCGTCCACTAATTTACTGTGTAAGTACGTTGAACTTCTTTCGCATCGTACATAGACGACGGTGCTAATTGCAGGTAGTGTGAGCAACAATGGCTATTCCGAACGATCCTGGATCGATTGTGATGATGAACGCCGTGAAATCAACAACTGCTGCCAGACGAACGACACGGACATGAACACAGTGGGGGTAAAGAGGGGAGAGAGGGGTGGGCGATGGACGCGGGCCGCACCATCTTGGGGTCGGTGGAGCGGCTGACCCAGTCGGAAATGAGCTTCAGCGTCTCCTTCTTGACGGTGCGCATGCTGCGAATCAGTGGTTGTTTCGTCACGATCTCTCCTGCCACCGGGAACGGAGAGGAGGTGACGGAGACAGGCAGAGTTGAGGAGGCAAGCAAGATGCACATTTTCCCCTCTATCCTGACGAAACTTACACAACGCCTCCCACTTGGAAGCCCTGATCACATGAGGTTACTTAATGAGGCTTGAACAGAGTTGACCACATGCTTGTCAGCGTGGGTTAGTGAAGGCGAGGAGCATACATGTGGGGGGCATATAAATACAGCGCAACAACTTATTCTGCTGCAATGCCCTCTGGTACCTACAAAGCAGGCTCGCAGCAAACCTACAAATCCTGTTTAGCAACATGGTCGCCCACGCAAGCATTGTCCAGGCTCAAACCTGCTGAGCTTCCGAGATCCAATGAGATCAGGCGCAGCAGCATTCAGGTTGATTTGGCAAATTCCCCAAATATTGTTCGTAATCCTAAACAACATGTCAAAGAAAACACCTCCCCCGCCCCTCCCCACACCAATGTAGATGAGCTGAGCATCGGTGGAACGCAACAGAGACTCGCCGGGGGCGGGTGGGCGGAGGGGAGGGTGCCGTTACGGTGGCTAGGGGAGATGTTAACTCCCTCACCTGGTATACGGGAGGTCGTTGGTTTGATCCCGACCCAGACGCCTGCTGTATATTTGGAGTTTGCGTGTCTCTCTCTCTCTCTCTGTGGTCGTGTGGATTTTTCTCCGGGTCCTCTGGTTTTTCCCTCCCACATATAGATTCAACGTGCGCTTAGAGTATTTGGCTGCTATAAATGTCCACGTGATGATAAGTCACTTTCTTGAGCTATCATTTGATAACCAGGCATTACCTGGTAAAATAAAAAAAATAGTAGATTCATTTATAGTAGTTACCGTTGGCCTGCACGGCGGTGGAGATGTTCTCGCTCAGGCACTTGTAGACGTTGAGCATGTCCAGGTAGACGCGGCCCAGCTGCACCACGAAGGGGTGGCCCACGGCGCGACACGCGCGCACGTTCGTCTTGAGGATGTTACCCAGCTGCTTCACAGTCTCCGCGTCCTTCAGGATGTCCACGTTCTGGGAGGGAGGGAAGGAGGGAGGTCAGGCGGTGACAGCATGGATGGGACGTCGTAGCGTTCGCACGAGGCCCTCTGGTTATAAACTCGGCCTCGTCTTAAAGCAAGGGCACCGCGTCTCTCCGATGTGATTTCAGGTTGTGCCGCGCGTTTTTTGCATCATGTCTGTGCCGGGAGCTTCTTAAGCACACGCAGAGTCGGACAATACAGCATGATTACTTCATACTGCTATGCCATTTACACCGCAGCAAGGAGCGCCGCCCAGAGGTGGACAATAAATGTTTGTATAACTCAAGTTTCGCCATCTCACATGGTACCAGCAAGTAAAATATTTGATCTGCGCCATGGATTACGTGGTCCACTCCACACGACCTCGATGTGACACCCCTGTTGGCACGGGTGCCGTGGTGGGATCCGGTGTAGTCGATGATCTCACCTTGGTGGCCTGGTGGATGATGCTGTCCCACACTTGGTTGGGAAGCAGCATATACTTCTCAATGAGTCTCTCCTGCAGCACCTGGTCGGTCTGGGCGCCTATCATGTAGCCCACCGCCTCGTAGAAGGTGTGCACCTACACGCACGCACAAGACAAAGATCCCCCGTATAGCCTCAACAGACTTCTGGGTGCAAGTGCTGTTAGCGAGCAACTATGAAGGCCGAAACAGCACACGGCGGGGTCGGTGACCAGCACCACTCCCGGGCCGCCTTTGTCTACCTGGTGGCGATGTTTACACACCACACAAAGTACTCATTTGAGGTTGAGTCGACCTAGGGAGGCCCAAGACCAGGTTCAGATAATCGTAACTGGTGTTGGCTGTGAGCGGGAACTGAACTCGGGGTTGACGGGTTTGAACGCAGTGCGATGACCCGCTACCCTACAAAGGCAAAGTAATTTTCTGCTTAAATTGGCACTGAAGTAGTGCTCTTCTCTTGTTAAGAGCATTCCTATGATGGAGGGTGAGTCTAACCAGAGGGCAACCGCCGCGGACTTCACCACAAAGTGGTACTCTAATTTAAGGGAATTCGGACATACGATGGGCTGAGTCAACCCCCAGCCAGGATTTGAACTTGCGTGCTTGGTGAAAATGAGCAAAGTGGGGTGACAACTCCAGGAGTGTCACTTTCCCCAAACCCACACCCAGCCCCTTCCCCCAAGCCCTGTCAGCACCTGCTGCGGCTGCAGGTCGCAGATGATGGTGTTGATGCCGTTGAGGATCTCGTCGATGAAGGGCATCACCTCCCCGGCTTGCACTTGCACGAAGTGGCGGCGGCACTTCTGCGCGATTTTGATGAACGTGTCGCACGCCATGTCCTGCACGCCGTCGTGCGTCTCTGCAAAGGGCGAGCGAGCGAACGAGTGACTAGGCGGGCGAGCGTATGAGCGAGCGAGCAAGTGAGAGAATGCATGTGCGATTAGCACGATTGACTATGTACGGTGCAAAAGAAGTCCAACATACATACATACAAAACGAACGAATGCACGAGTGCACGAGCAAGCGAACGCGGGAGTAAGCGATTGGATGAGCGAGTAGGTGAACTCACGCGTGAATAAGTGAGGGAGTGAATGAGAACGCTAATGAGGAAACGCCTGAATGAACTAGGGTTTCATAGAAGCACGATTCGTGACAAGCGTAAGAATTATAAAATTGTAATCGAGGGCTCCATGCATCGCTACAAACTGCCTTTTTGTGTTTAGTTTTGTCGTCCTTCCCCCGCACCTCCAATTAGCGCGGTTGGCTACGTACGGTGTGAAAGAAGTTGAACATATGTACGTACGTAGAAGCACTCTGCGCTCACCGTGCATGAACTCAAAGAGCTTGTTGACGACGGTCTTGAGGAACTTCCAGTGGGCGCGCAAGAAGCGGGGGTACTGCCCCACGACGTACATGATGTTGGAGGCCACGATGGCCTTGTTGTCTTTGCCGCGCTTCTGCTCGCAGAGCCCCAGCAGGTCCTAACGAGGTGAGGGGGGGGCAGTCACAAAGGTTAACGAGTAGAGAAAATGAGGGTGGGGGTGGAGGAGAAAGCGAGGCACTCACGTGGCGTGTGATGTCATCGACCTTGGGCGAGAAGGCTTAACTATCTAGCCATGGGTGCTTTTTAGTTTTCATTAAGTTTAGGGGAACCGTTCTTGGGCAAGCCCCGCACAGAAAATTACTTGATGCAGTAAAAACCCGGACTAATGGGGGGGGGAGCATTGGTCTGGCGAGCTAAAAAGTCCGGCTAGTTGCTACGCCAAATAAAGAGCGATGAAATACATTGCTAATAACCATGTACATTATAACCAACATAAAAAAAACACGTCTGAAATTTATTACAATTCATTTTGCATTCATTTATTCCACCGTAATATAAATTGTAAAATAATGATGGTAAAATACTGCAGTGCTGTGCTTATTGCATACTCCGTTGTCGTATAGTTTTATACAGTACTCACCATTGCAGTGTGTCGCCCTCCAAAGCAAAAGCGGAGTTAAAAAAATCAACTAACCAAAAACACAAAAAAACGCTAAAAGGGACAAAATAAAAAAAACAATTAACCTAAAAGCAAAGTGGGAAAAAAAAAACACTAATAAACCCCTCACCGCTAACACGGCACAAAGGAGTACAACAAACGCCAGAAAGTGAGTGAATGAAAGTGCTGCAGAGGAGAGCGGGCGAGAAAGAAAATTGCGGAGCTCGGAATGCAAAGATGAGCACCAACTCAACTACCACGGAATGGTGGGAGGATCTTGAAATTCAACGAGGACACGTAGCAAAACTGTTGCTTACCCCACACTGCCCTTCCCTGACCATGCCATATGACAGAGGAAGAACCACACGCAAACATGGTGTGGGGGGTTGGTTGTGTAGGGGGCCCTTGACTCATGCCACATGCTCCAGGTGGCTGTGGAGGCAGTGGAGAATTATGTTATTCTTTAGCCGGCATCATCTCCCGTGGATGAATTGTGAAATCCGGCGAGCCTGGGGTTTACCGTATGAACATTCTGTTCGCATTGGATCATCTTAAAGAGAGTGATCGTGTTTGCGACAGAGACAGACGGACGGGCAGAAAAAATAAGAATAGGCTTTAACTATTCTGCCAATGAAACAGGTTAAGCTGTTCAAACACCAAATAGATACCTATTGCAAGGCGTCAAGTTGACATTAACCACACATACTTGTGGCAAAACATGCAAACATTCTCTGATAATATATGCATTGTCCTTGAAACTGATTGTCCTACACCAGAGACAGCCTTTATTATTGCCTTGTCTCACCAGTGTTAGCTAGACCAGAGAACACCTTTTTTGCGTTCTCTCACCAATGTTAAGACATCTTAACGCCTGTTTTATTGCCACAAAGGGTATAACGCCTATTCTTCTTCTTTCATCATTGTGATAATGGCAAAAAAGGTCCCGTAGAGGCAGAAACACAGCGCAAACGCATTCACGCGTTCACAACCACAGCTGGAAAGAGAGATGGAGACGTCGAACCCTACTCAACGTTCCAAAGATACTGGATCACCTCTACGAGAGTTTATCTTCAACCCTGTTACAGACAGACAGACGGAGACACAGACGGAGACACAGACGGAGACGCAGACAGAGAGACGCAGACAGAGACACAGACACAGACAGAGACGCAGACAGAGACACAGACACAGACGGAGACACAGACGGAGCGCATCCCATTAGCGCTGTCAGCCTTCGTCCGACAGAGCGCACCTTGATAACGGTGACGAGGAAGCGCTTCTCATCTTCCTCGTGCATGGCGCCGCTGATGGATCCGATGGCCCAGCAAAGCGTGTTGAGGTTCTTCCACGACCACTCGACACCGCTCACCTGGGCCTGCAGCTTCTCCGTCATGATGCGCTCCGTGTCGGTGTAGTCCAGATGCGTCAGGTACACTGCACGCGCAAACAAATAAACACCCCCCGTTTCGCCTTAGACAAACTGTTGGGGAAAGTGCTTAGCGAGCAGCGCCTATGAAGGTCGGCACGGCACACAAAGCGGTGGGTGGCCAGCACCACACCCACCCGACTTTGTCTCCCCGGTGGCGATGTTGACACAACGAACCAGGGTACTCATTTTTAAGGGCGAGTCGGTCCAGTACCATTTCAGATGATCATCACTTGTCTTGGCCCTAAGCGGCAATCGAACTCGGGTCGCCGGATTCGTAGTGCAGGGAGCTAACCATTACTGCCCCACCAATCAATACCAATAACCGCCATTCGCCGCTAAGAGACGGTGACATCACCACAGCGCCTGTGCCAGGCCAGGTGCATTCTGAGGCCACGCAAAGTGTCGAAGGCTCGCTGTCCTTGCACACACAAACACAAAGATCCCCCCCGCCTCGTGCGGCCTTCAAGAATGCTGAGGCAAGAGCTGTTTCGCACAAACCGAAAGAAGGTCGGCATAGCGCATGAGGAGGTGGTGTGACCAGAACTGCGCTTAATATAGCGGCTGTTTAGCAGAGCATTCAAATGACAATCGCGAGGTCGGAGTTCAAATATCGATCAGAGATGAATTCAGACCATAATCTCCCTCAAATCCACAAAACAAGTCCCATGGCGAATAAGAGTGGATTATTTAATAACCTTACTCATTTCACATAATTGACTGCTCTTGGCCACACAAAGCCACTGGCTCCAATAACGTTATGCCACCTTAACTGGTACTGACAAGTGAAATATCTGGCCTTGGCTCATGGTCTTAACTAATGAAATATCCATCGCTGGCTGAGACTCGCCAATAGCGATGAGCACCACCCTCCACGCTCGTTTGAGCACGGAGAGTTCTTTGACTTCAGAATCTTTATTTTTGCCGGAGGAAATACGATAAGCTGTAAAGCTCTTTTTTTCACAGATGTCCAGCATGCATGTTGAACTTCTGTCTTACCGTACGTAGCCAACTGTGCTAATCGAAGGTGTGATTAGTCGATGCGGGTCAAAAATTTACAACAATACAAAAGGAGTGCAAAGTATAGGAAAGGTAGGCGAATCACATTTAAATGCGCAATTTTTTTTATTTTACCAGGTAAAGCCCACTGAGCTAATAGCTTATTTCCCAGAAACGACCTGGGCACCACAAATGAAAGCAACCGGTCCGCGCGGGATCGTCATACCGAGCGTCTCCCTCATGTTCTTGTAGAGGCTGATGGAGTCCGTGTCCTTCATGAATTCCCGCACCACCTCGCCCTGGTCGTTCTCCACCACGAGCACCTCCTCCGGCTTGGCCATTCGGCACACCATGACGAGTCGTACCTGCACAAGCACCGGGATGCACGCGCGCACACCACCACCACCACCAACCACACGGTCCAGAGGGTGAGCAGAGGCAATCGGCAATCCCATACCCAGGATTTGGCAAAGTACGAATGATCCACCCAGCCACTGACCCACCCACACAGGTACTCATTTGAAGCCGAGTCGACCTAGGGGAGACCCGCCTATGATCGGTTCAGAAAATCGTCACTGTGATTTGGTTGAGAGCGGAAATTGAACTCGGGTCATAGCCGGGTTTGTAGCGCAGCCGCGCTAACTGCTGCAATACCGCCCCCCCCCCCACCCACTACCCTCCCAGTACACCCACCGACTCGTTTTTTCTACCTACCAACCCACCAAAGGATCTATGACCATACCTACCAACCCACCTACCAACCAATCTTTCACTTATTAATATATTGAGTTTTTCCAATGTCTTCATGTGGCCAATAGCAGTGAATTACATAACCATCAGTATGACTAAACTTTGGCTGCCTTATGTGGCAAACAATTTCTGCTCTGGCCGATGGGCTACAGGAACCCATCTACCAAACGAGCAAACCAACCGCTACCCACCCAGCACACCCACCTATCCATCCTGCATTACTCTGACCGATCCCACCCAGCCACTGACTCACCCACCCCCACCACTACAGACTCACCAACCAATCCACCTACTCAGAAACCCCACCCTCACCCACCCACCCACCCGCTCGATCGATCGCCCACCCGCCCACCTTGGACAGGACTGGCAGGTATATCTGTCGCCGGGGTGGAACGTCGTGGTGCGGGCTGCCGAGTAACAGCGGCGCGGCCGAGAAGGGGCTCTCGCGGTAGAGCTCCGACGCCAGGTGGCTCCAGTACTCCAGGCAGATCTTGAAGATCTCCGTCTCCTCCACCTCCGAGATCACCACCATGTAGTGCAAGGCCTACGTTGGGGCGAGAACGTCACGGTCGCGGGGCTATCGTCTCGCCTCCATCGCGGCGCCACCACACAGTCGCGGGGGCGAGGGTTCGCCACGGCATGTCGCAGAAGCTCGCCGCGCGAGCCCGGCAGCCGAGCTGGTCAAATACGGCGGGCGTGTTGACGGCCTCGTTTGCAAATAGTTGCGGGTGATTTCATCTAGAGTATCGCAGGTATACCATTTTGTTTAACCAGGTGACAACTCAAGCGACGTAGTCTCTTGTACAGGGAAATTGAGTTCTCAGGTCCATGCGGCGTGCAGCCGTTTCAATACGGGGATTTTTTTTATTTGTCTATTGTTTGTGTTTCTCCTTTGTGATGGACTTTGTAGGACGAACGTTGAGATTTATAAGGGCACGGAGTGACCAATAAGGTCTGAATTGGTCTGTAATAAGGTAGGCACTGATTAGGGGTTCACAGGTGTGGTATACTAACCAGTGACCGTTATTCACAAAGGAGTATGGCCATGTGTGCTGGTGTGCCACTGTTCGATTTTGAAAAATTACCTGCAAATTACTTATTTGAAATAAACCATATTGCAACATCACCGCGTACTGGCAGGTTAGACTTGTCTGTGAAACATGGCACCTTTGTGACAGCCTTGTTCTCTTGGAATGTTACAAATACCAAATATGATGAGAACTCAAAAGAGCAGGATATTTTCACTTGCAATAAAAGCATTAAAATAAAAGTTAAACAACGAAGAAAATATATTATTGTAAAAAAGCCCCTTCGCAGGTTCCATTTTATAGGCGATATATTTAACAGTAACGTATTTACAAGGCGAGAGTACGACTAACACGTTCACAAGGCTGTGACCATCTGCAGCCACGGTGGTTCCCACTAGATTAATCTCGAACAGTCCTTCTTGATGGTTTCCACCATGCAGATCTCGGACAGTTGGCCCGATGGTTTCCACGATGTCGATCTCCAACATTCGGCCCCGATGTCGGGGCAGTCGTCCTTCAGTCCCCGAGCCGGGCCTCGCTCCCCCTGATACGCGTGCTCCGCCACGCCCCGGTAACTTCCAGCACTTTACCCCGGTCGATTCTTCCAACAGACTCCACCTTCCCTTCTCGAACGTTCCCTCGTACAGTACACCCTGCACTTGTTTCCACCCATCTCCACTGACCCCACTCTAAGCCTTGCCATGTACAGCACCCTATATTATTATAGCAAAGGAGGGAGGGGGGAGGGGGAGTAGGGTCCTCACCTCGAGCAGCCCCTCGCGGAGGTCGCCGCGGCGCTCCACCAGCGAGCCGTGCTCCTTGAGGAAGGTGCACAGGAAGAGGCTCAGGTTCTGGATAAAATTCTGCTCCTCGTCCTTGCCCGTCGCGTACGCCAGCCGGATGTTGGTCTGCAGCGGTAGGATCTGTGCCGCGACGAGGATCGACAGTGAACACGGAGAGGGGTGAGAACGTCGCCTTACTTTACCCCTTTTCCACTGGCGCATTCGAGCCGAGACTAAACCGGGACACGCTGGACTCGCGAGACATTCGAAACAAGCAGGGAGGGTCTGAGATAACGATGTGTTCATCGCGTGTGACGTCAAGTAAGCGCAATCCCGAGGACACGGCTCCACCGCGGGGAAACAGTCCCGACTCGTCCATTGGCGCGGCGCGGCTTCTGCAGTGTAAAAAATAATCTGCATCCTGGCACCTCCTCCTGAGCCTTTCAAATGCGCTATTGTTCACCAAAAGATCACTACCGCTCCCCACTTTATGCAAAGATCCCCAAGTATAGCCTTACTAGGCTATTTGGGGGCAAGTGCTGTTAGCAAGCACCTATGAAGGCCGGAATGGCACACGAGAAGGTCGGTGATCAGCACTACGCCTGGTCGCCTTTGTCTCCCTCGTGCCAATGTTTTAACACACCGCACCAGGTACTCATTTGAGGCCGAGTCGACCGAGGGGAGGCCGAGGACCTATTCAGATAATCATCATCGGCGTTGGCCAGCAGCGGGAATGGAACTTGGGTCCCCATGTCCGTAGCGCAGCGTGCTAACTGCTACACCACTGTTCCCCACACCGACTTTATATACACACACACACACACACGTATGGATTGACACAGCTGTGAGTGAATGGGGCTGGCACCTGTTTGAGCTCGGCCATGGTGATGCTGAAGAGGGTGGCGAACTGCTCCTCGTACTGGCTCACCCGCACGCCCGCCACCTCCGTCAGGCACTTGAGCGTCACGTTACGGAACATGGGTACGTTGAGGAACTGCGGGGGAAGGTGCACCTCCGATTAGCACGGTAGCTACGTGCAGTGCGAAAGGGGTTCAACATGCACACACATACATCCAAACGAGCGCCAACGTATATAAAAGGAAAAGCTGCAGCCCTGCAATTTCTTGACCATGCCACTGCTGGCAGGAGGGAGCTCCAGAGAGCCCCTCTAAAGGTTACTTGGGCCACATGTTTTTGAAGAGGTGAAAGTACCCACACTTCATCCCACCACACATGAGTTGCTGAGTAAGTCCAGTGCGCTAATCGTTACACAACGGCAGCATCCCATGCCAACACAATTCATATGAAAAAGCTGCTGCAAGTGCATACAACCTCATACCTGTCAAGCCCTTATCAGTGCATACCTCATTATAGACCGATTCAGATATTGTTGGTCACCCCATGCCCTTATAAATCTCAACGTTCATCCTACAAAGTCCCATCATAACGGAGAATCAAAAAAAGGCAATGTGTTTTTTTAATTAAATTTCCCTGCACAAGAATACAGGTAAACCGTATGGATTGACAGGCATGCAACCTGTGCAAATGCATTCACTCAGAAACAAAAGGTTTAAGCGCCTCCCCCTGTTCAAACGAGCATCAGGTGATGTTCACCTCCATTGGTGGTTTTGACCTCTTAATCAGTGGTGGATATTCAACAATTCTACAGTTAGGGTCTAGTTTCTCCATAGGCCAACAAATACCGGCTTACCACAAAGCAGTACTTATTTTATCGACCCAGGTATGTTCGTGTTTTTAGTCGGCCACCAACTAGGACTTGAACCGTCATTTCCTTGCGATTGTGAGAGCTGGGGCATCTACCAGTGCCACCCAGCTGGATTAGCATAGGCTCTGGGTGTCAATCCTAAAATGCCAAACCACCTGGTGGCCATAAAACCCCTCCCCGCCCCCCCCTCTTTATATCGTCTCACCTTGTAAACGAGGACGCTGATGAGTTTCGTCTCAAAGATGTACCCGAGAGGAATCCAATTCAGGAAGCGCAAAAGTGTCTCTAAGGTGGCGGCAACAAGTGGTGCATTCTGGGAGTTTTCCTGCAAGGGAATACAAAAAGCGAGCATGAGGGTTTCAATGTTTGTTCTCGTGGGGCAAACAGCACTTGCAACAGTGGGCACATCCGTGAGCACACGGAAAACGTTCGATCGCCCCGCAAGTGTATCATCCGAGTTAGGTGCTCGTTAGCAGCTGTTAGCAACGCACTGGTTAAATTATTAGATACTCCTCACTCATCAAGGGTCAGTGACCACAAACCGATTACTTTAACAAACAATAAAAACAGATAACACGCTTGACGTTGTCAGTTGCATTCTATGTCAACAATACGGTCACTTGCAAATGAGACTACGTCGCTTGAGTTGTCACCTGGTTAAACAAAATCGATAAGAAACGATTTTAGAGCTTAATTGACAGGTTTCCCATTGCCCGTGTTTTTGTTTAATCCAGCCCTTCGTTCCCACCCTGGCAGCAGAGCTAAACGAGCATTGACCTACATTAATTTTGAAGGAGCTCCACTGTTATTTCACAAGTGCAATTAAAATACGTTTAGTTTTGTTTTATTAAAGAGTCAACTTTCACACGTCAATTCAGAGTGCAATAGCAGAACAACATTGACACCGACTCACCATGACAAACTGGCAGAGCTGGAACACTTGTGAGAACTCGTTGCACATGCTGGGGACACATCACCCGCACACGATCAGCATCTCGTCGCTCGTACAGGAAATATATATTTGCATATGGTTTTGTCAAAAAGCATAATATGTCACAAAAGTTTCAGGCGAAGGAGATGTATTTTTAAATCCTTTATATTAAGTTCGCTTGCTTGCTTACGACCGTGCAAATCTTTCGGTCATTTTTTAACCCACTTCCTGTGATCCAATCGAGCTGACATTTTCCACACAGACTCGTGCGTGACAATTAATGTTCGTGAATTTTTTTTTCCAAAATTTTACACTTTTTAGCACAAAAATATTATATTTAATTACCAATTGCTTAATGGTGCAATGCAATCATCTGACCCATAGGTGGCAGCCATCTCAAGCCAAAGGACGAGAGGACTCTAGCCGCCACGCATATAAAGGATTTATAATGAAAAACTTTGTTTTTACGGGTTATACTTGTTACACGCTTTTATTTAACTCACTCTGTCTGTTGTTGTTGTCGTATCCTCAAATCTTGTAACTCAATTTTAACCCACTTCCCAATGTGGTATCGACTGCAAAACTTGGTATACTTATGTCATACTGATGACAATACTATATTCTATCATTAAAAATAAACAAAAATATTATTAAACCATCTTTTTTATATGTTATGTTTCGGCTTGGGTCTAATTGTCCACACTCAACTGACGTTGGCTGTAAATCACCACGGTCCCTTACGTTATGGCAAGCTTCGGGCCACTTCCTGGAGTTGTGGAGTTTTGCCATTACTCGTACAGTACATTTCATTAAAGCGTGTTTAAAAAAAAACATTTTAAAATATTACTTATTTATAATTAAATATCGTTTACACTAATAATGGAGAGGAAGATGTGTGGCTTAGAAGGCACTTGTACTACCATGTCAGAAGAGCCACAAATGGAATACATTTCTCCAGGCCTCGAACAAAAGAGGGCACAACCACATTGGGCAGTGTTTCTTAACCTATACTGCAGCCTTGCACCAACAGTTGGTTCTCAATCGTTTAAAAATGTACAATGTTAATGAATACATAGGTTTGATGAAACAAAGTAGTTGTACTTACGTGCCCATACTTAATTTGTGTTTTCGATTATTTACCTTCTAGAAAATCTGGCCATGTCTGGCACCCCAGAAAGGGCATCTCACACCCCCAGGGGCTGTGTGCACCCCAGGTTAAGAACGACTGACATTAGGCCTGTGTTTTGTTGCAAATAAAATAGGGGGTCCCACGTGGCTATTCTGGTCTGGGCCTCCAGCACCAGTCTTGATTGGAGAGAAATCATACCCAAAGAGGTTGAGAACCACTGGTGAAGAAACAACCACTCGTCAATTGGCTGAAAACATCTTAATATTTAGAGGACCGCAGAGCTTGAGCAATTGTTGGCGCCGGCCTCACCGCCTGGGCCGCTGCCTTCCTGCTCGTCTGTGGTTCCTCATGCCTCCGAGTCGTTGTCTCTCGTCAAGAGCGGGCGACTACTGTGCTGCGGCGGGACGTTAACTACCTCGCCTGGTATACAGGAGGTGGTGAGTTCAAACCTGACCCCGACGCCTGCCGTATATTTGGCATTAGCGTGTCTCTCTCTCCCCTCTCTCACCGTGGTCGTGTGGATTTTTCTCCGGGTCCTCCGGTGTTTCCCCCCCCCCCCCGCCCCCCCACATTTATAAACGTGTGTTTAAAGTATTTGGCTGCTATAAATGTCCACGTGATAAGCCACTTCGGTGAGCTATCATTTGTGGCCAGGTCGCCTCTGAAAAAGAGCTATACAGCTCAGTGGGCTTTACCTCGTAAAATAAAAGAAATAGTTTAGCTTTAAATTTTGATTTAAAGCTTTCGTGACTGCAGGGATTCATATTCTTGGTTCTTTCGGTAAAGTCACGTGGAAGGGAAACAATGAAATTATAAAAATATAAAACAATAAAATTATCACGACGTTTCGATTGCAACAAAAGCAATCATCATCAGGTGTGGTTTTCACACCTGATGATGATTGCTTGTGTTGCAATCGAAACGAATTTTATTGTTTTATATTTTTATTATTTTATTGTTACCCTTCTACGTGACTTTACCGAAAGAACCAAGAATATAGTTTAGTTTTAGTTTACAAAGTTGAATGCTTTGGCAGTTTCTAACCGCCAACGGGCTTTTGCCTGTTGAGAACCCATCACGGCATCGGCAAGGGCACAGGCACCACGGAGCTGCGTGTTTTTTTATTTTATCTCGCGAGGTCTCTCACCTGTCCTTGAGGTGCTTGGCCTTGAACTGAGTGAGCTGCCCACTCGAGAAGTCAAACACCTCCTCGCTCAGCAGCTTCAGGATGGCCATGTTGTTCTGGCACAGCGACTCGGACGTGCGGCTGGCACCCACGATGTCGCTGATGAACGTCGGCCAGTTCTTCGGCCACTCCTGCTTCAGGATCTGTTGGGAAGGCACAAAGAACGGTCCATTTGTTTGTCCCATACCACTTCCCCCCCTCCATGGCAAAAAGGACAGGCTAAACTACGGAAATATTAGAAAAACAGACAAGCCGACAAGGTCTCATATTATTCTGTACTTTTATATAACAGTATTTTTTATACAACCCATTGGTCCAACGGCCTTCGGGAGTACATAATTCCAGCAGCAAACTCTAAACCAGGGTTTAGAGCTCTTTAAAGACTGCTTCGTGGCGTTATTTTTTTAAGGACCGTCTGTCTCGTATTCTGATGCATTGCAGCTCCTGAAATATTTTTTTCTACCAAATTCGAAAAAAATGTCTCTTCTTGTTTACCAACCACCGCTCTTCATCAGTGTCTCATCAGCAGAGCCAACATTGCTCGTGAACTGCCTGATATCAGACATTAACAACCTGATATCAGATATTAGCGTGGACTGACCAAAGGCTATATATATTTGTATTGTAAACGTAAGAGTTTAAGAATAATGTGAGGGTGTTTTAACTTGTTTATACATGTATCTTATAACTTGCGTAAGATTATTTGACAAATTTATATATAAAAAGACAAAAAAGGAGTGTTGCACAAGGAAGATCTTACCTGAACCAGTATCATGTTCAACTTTCCAATGTAAACTTTCTCTTTCTGTAACACAAAGCACAGACAACCACACAATTTCACAGCAACTGTAGCAATCACATTTCGGATATCACCTCCAAAGTGCTCCACTCATTGGCATCTAGTCCGAAAAGCAGCACCAATGCATGGATGCAAGGTACTGTATAGGACACGTGCCTTTGAGAATTCAGCAAGTTGGGAAAAATTACATATTACACGTGGATTACATCGTCTGTTCCAACATGAGTTTGTCTTGAATTGGCAGTATGGAAGCTGATGGGTAGCTGTCAGGGCAAAACGCGTTTGCAGAATTGTACATGACTATGGCATTATCAGACATACTTTAATGAGTAAAAAACGCTTTTAACCTTATTAACCCGAGTTACAACGCTTTCATAAAAACCGATTCCAAAGCAATGCACACCATCTATCACACTGCTAGCACGTGCCCGCTATACATATCATATGCACCGTTAATTGGTGGCCATCTGTCTGGCTTGTGATGATTAATCTACGGCAACATCTGGGGACTGCTAAATAGCGGGCATCTGTTAATTGGGGCGACTGGGAAAAACATGCAGCAGATGGAGTTTCATTTACACAGGGCGACACAGGCTGCTACATATGGGGCCATGAATGAGCCAGTTAAGTGGCTAATTGTAAATTCGATGATTGGCACATTGGTTAACATTTAAAACAAAAAATCCCTGCAAGGTGATGGACATCACATTGTACTGTATTGGGTTTATACTGGTAGGAACCCACTGATTAGTCGTGCATTATTGTGTCCGTCCGTCGTGCATCAAAAAATGGGAGGGGTGGGGCTGGGTGGAGAGGGGAGGGGCTGGGTGGGGACGGTGGGGCTGGGTGGGGGGTGGGAGGGGTGGGGCTGGGTGGGGAGGGGCTGGTCACCCCGTGGTGCCCTTATAAAACTCAACGTTTAACCTACTCACGCCAGCTTGTGCCCACCCTCAATCGGGCATATTTGCGGAATACACCACGCCGCCGTTGACCCTGGCCATTGACCGAGCAACCCAACGTTCCTACCAGCTCCCTCCGCAGGAATGTGTTTTGCGAGTCTGTATGTGAGCCTAATTGTAACAAGCATCAATCGTTGTCCTATCACAGGCTTCTGCAGGAGACACCGTTGCCACTAAATGGCTTTTTCCCAACGTCACATACAGCAATAAACTCAATGTGATGATTTTTAAATGTGATTAAAAGTTATAAACCAACACTACAAAGTGTAACAGCGTACAAATTGTAGACCCATTGTATACACCGGTGAAAGCAACAAATAAATATATTAACTACAAGCAAACTTTTGCTAACCATACACCTACTCATTCGAGCTTTAGTAGTTGCAACCGCAGTGCTTTCAACTCTTATCTGAAAGATGACCGACCTCAAGATTGATTGGGTCTTGAGACGTTTTAATCACCAGGCCCACAACATACTTCTTTATTCCTGCAACACAGCAACAGACAACAACGTTAGTCTCCGTTTTAACCACATTTTCATTTGTTTTGTTCTGGAAACTGTTTTGTTCACTGCGAGACATTCCTATCCGTGCCGTTCACTGGTGACCGGGCATGCGACGAGTAACGACTTTAACAACCCCAGTACAGGACACTCTCGATTATCCGCGTGCGGTTTATCCAATTTGCTGATTTTTTTTTACATAAATTAATCATTCATGGATATTTTTCTTACGCCCCAAATTAATAATCTAAAAACGGTAATATATTGTTATTCTTGGAAATGCTTACTACAAGTCACGTGCTTAAATCGGACAAATATATTGCTCGGGTTGATCCGATATCCACGCGTGATCGCCCCTACAGTACAGTAGTTGCATATCTTTACAATGGTGTGCGGAGTTTGATTGATGTTGATTGGCGTGGCTCTGCTGTCCACTTAGTGGGCCGAGTCTTCTGTGTGGGTAGAAATAAGTGTTATCTTCGAGCACGCGCATCGATCGTGCGTATTCGTTCTTAATTTCTACTTATATTCGTATTTTTTGGCATGGATATCCACGGATTATTAATAGTTTGGGATTATCCGCGGCCGTCCTCCCGTCATTAGCGCGGATAATCGAGTCTAGTGTAGTAACGATACTGGTGCCGAAGACTCGTGTTGGGTGGGCCAGTGTACAGCCTAACACCACCAGGGGGCACTTGTGCATCACAAATTAAGGCAGGTTCAGCTGTGGGCATGCACTTCAGGAATAAGCACGTGGGAACAAGCCAGACCGTGCAACATGGAAAAACATACACTGTAACACACGTGGCGCGCTTTCACTTCCATGAGCGAGTTGTTAAAGATATATTCCTGATATAAATATCGCATTAAATGCGAAATTCATTGCAAAGGTCTTATTTGCTCATTTCTCCGAACGCATGAAACACGAGATTGAGGACTCTGGGAATATCAAATTGAACTTTTTTTTTTTACATAAAAATGTTGAATCCTGAAAATGTTAATTTAGGAAACGTTTGCCTAATAACTTCAACAACATTTGCCCGGAAGGCATGTCAATCAAACGCTGCCTGATTTACCAGATATTATTGATTGGCAAGAGCTCTCAGTCTAAACAACGGAGGACCTCTTTCAAGGCTAATTTAATCATTGCGTGTAGGCAGCTTTCTCATGGCACTTAGAGTGGAACCAACCTGTGCTTTTTAAACAGTGTTGTTTTGTTTGTCAGTGATCGTCCCCGTCAAACACTGCCACAAATTTTACACCGTTTGCACTCCAAGTTGGTTGGACATTAGCAGCCCTTGAGCAAGATATGCTCTTGCTTTGGAGCCGTGGTAAGGTGGGTCCCCCCCATTTCATTAGTAACCTGGAGAGAGAACAAAGTTTTGCCTGCAGGGCAGAAACCCTGGAAGGTAGTAATATTAGCTTTGAAGTGTTTTTTTTTACAAGGGGCATGCCACACATTCATAGGGGGTTGAGTCATACAAGACGCAGGCAAGCATTCGAGCAAACGCACGTAAAAACGCACCAGCATTGAAAGCCAATGGAAAATAATCACGTTGACAATGTCTATTGAAAGACCAACTTGTTTTCGCTTCCAATAAATAAACTTTCATTTCGTCCTCTAACATATTTGTTTTTGTTGTTGAAGCTCATGTGTGTTTGGCAGCGACGCAAAATCAATTGTACTCCGTCAACCCACCTCAACCCACCCCCCCACCGCCTCAGTACGTTCAGCAACCGGCAATGGCCAAAGTGGTGAAGTATGGTGAAATATCCTTCACGGCCAGCACGGCATGGAAGGCCTTGGACCCAGCAGTAGATTAACAAATGGGCAAAACGTGTACATCAAAGGCCTTGGTCAATCCACTGCTGGATGAAGGCCTCCCTAAGATGCTGTGATGTAACAATCCGTCTAGCACCTTGCATGTGAACCGAGATTGTATCGCTCCATCTCCCCAGCGTTCGTGCCAGCATTGTTATTTTTGACCATCAGCCATCATTCCCCCTCGTAGCGACAACGCATCCTGCCCAAGCCCACTTTACGTTTGTTATCAGCCTGGTGATGTCACAACTATTACCCTCAACTGTTATTTGTCTCATGGTGTCCCATGGAATTTGGACTCGCTATTACTCAAAACATGTGGGTTGCCACACAGTGGCAACTGTGTAATCATCTTTGGCTTACTTATGACTGCTACTCGCGTGAAGCCTGAGGATAGTGTTTACAAATGGAACAACAAAGGTCTGCCGGCCAAACGGCTATTTTAACTCTTTAGCCAACTCGTACTTTCTGATGTGTACATCTACGGATGCATGATCCACTGCTGGATGCGATGTGTACTGATTATAATCCAAGTGGAAATACAGGACACATACGCACACAAATATTCCCCTTAAAAGCCTTAATGGACTTTGTCTCTCTAGCGGCGACGTTTACACAGCGCATCAGGTACTCATTTGAGGCTGAGTTGACCGAGGGGAGGCCCAGGACCTGTTCAGATAACCGTCACTGGTTTTTTGGCCGTGAGCGGTAATCGAACTCAACAGGCATGCACACGTGCTCCGACACAAACAAACAAAAAACTACAAACAAGAAATCAACATGAACACCGGATGCTCCCGTGCGATAACATCAACAGACCCTCCCCTGAAGAGCGCGCAACTACGAAAGGGCAGGTATTAAGAAGCGAGCGCCACTTGGTAAAAAAAAAAACTGCTTCGGAGTGCGTTCCAAAGAGCTCTCGTCACCCCCACAAGTCGCTCGGCCTGGCAGCTGAGCCAGGGGGCCCATCATCATTCTCGTGCCGTGCCCAGACACGCACTCTCCAACGTCCCGATCTGCCGGAGCGAGGCGGGTGGTGCCAAACCCGATTACACCGAGCAGGCCCCACGCACGATAATTATCTAAGAGCAGTGATCCTCAAGTTTTTGTTTGGCCACTGTGTGTGCCTCCCCCCCCTCCCCTTGCCTGACCCAACATGGTTCTGAGAAATAAATGTATGAATTAACACTAATATTTGAACCAATTGTCCATTTTGTGCGGTATCCTAACTAGCAAGTAACCGCGAGCCGAATACAAAAATATATTCAACATACGCTCTGCATGTGTGACGTAATTTATAATTACGCAATCCAACCTAAAAAAACCCTCTTATGGATATTGATCGCGAAAGCCTACATGTTATAAAGATGTAATTGTTCGCGCGCGGTTTACCCTTGTAAACCACATTGTTAATATATAATATGAAATAATGACTATCACGGATTACAATTTCACACATTTATAAATCACCCTCCTGTACCCCCCCCCCCCCCCCAGGACATTGTCACGTACCCCTTGGGGGGTTCGCGTACCCCCGGTTGAGAACCATTCCCAGAACTACCAAGTGTCCAGATTTAGCCGGGGGGTATGGGGGGTGCAGAGCTGAGATATTTACTTTTTAACGCCCCAAAATGTCAAGCGGCCAGCAACCAACAAAAAGCGTTTTAGTAAAATGTTAATAGATTACAAGAGCCCATGCAGTTCTTGGATTGAGCAAGCATCTTTTAAGAGTTTGGAAAAGGAGACGATAGGGAGGGAATTCCCAAATGGAGCAGCGTGTGTGTGTGTAGCTACGTGCAGCTGCATGTAGTCCCGTCTCTCTCCACAGCTCCGTCTCTCTCGCTTTCTCGCCCTGTTTGTCTCTCTCTTATACTCCGTTTTTGTCTCTTTTGCTTCCTCTCACTCCATTTTTGTATTGTTTTTTTATTCTTGGACAGCATCAACCCACCTCAATGATGAAAATACAATGCGACACAACACTACATACACACTGCACCGAGTCGTTGTTGTATTTGTAATTCTTCTCTTGGTATATGGCTAGATTTTGTGTCAAAAGATAAACTTGAATATCGAGGTTTAGGAGCCAAAGAACGGTTTCACTTGTGGTTTTGTTGAATAGGCTAGAGGTTTTTTTTGCAAAATACACAGCCGAGTTTATGTGACAACGGTTTTCTTTTGGCATACCAATTTTCTCACCGCGGTGAGAGGTTCCGCGTATCCGCGGTTTAGCACGACGATCGGCGCTTGTGATTTCAAATCACCCCACAACCTGTGCCCCCCCCCCCACCCCGTGCGTTGTCTCATCTCCCAGCTCACGCCACGGATCTTTTCCCATCGCCAGGTGGAGGTAAAGCCCCCTCTTCCAACAGCCACCTCCCCGCATTAACCTCATTCCCACGTCATCGTCATCACCATGGACTTTAACCCTAGGTAAAGGTAAATAACATCATTTTATTGCTTTAAATTATGTTTTTAAACTTTTTTTTATCATGTTATTGTGTATTTTATTTGTGCTTAACGTAGGAAGGGGCAACTCAGTTAGGCTTTGACGAGTGTGGCCATGGCCGCGGTTTCCCTAACCCCCGATTTCCCATAAGGAGCCATAAATGACGTCACGCACCTGGGGGGGGGTCAGATATTTGTGACGATGTGTGACGAGGGGGGGTTTGAAAAATGTGACGTCACATCACAATGCGCAACTTTAAATAAATATAGACAACACGTTCTACTTAATTAAACAGACTTTTTTATAAATATTTTCTCTTACAACATTAGAGTGCAGCGCCACATTAAATACGCACTACGATGACAATAGTTTAAAGCGATTTGAAGCATGTTTTTTTTTTGAGGGGGGTCTGACTTTTTGTGACGCCGTGTGACGAGGGGGTCCAAAATCGCGTGACGTCATTTATGGACAGCCCTTAAGGCCTTGCACACCACGGCGGTTTTTCCAACGACGGGCGGTTTTCAGGAACCCAACCCCCGCGGTTGGCGAGGGATTGTTGTATCACGTTCTTGCATTCGTACGCAGGTCAGGCAAGGGACTGTGGGTGAGAGAAGCTTACCATCGCACTGGTTCCGCGGCAGGATTTTCCAGCGTGTCTTTATGACGTTCTCCAATATTTGCAGGGCGTAGTACTGTGACGAACATGTTGAAAAGGGGGAGAAATGCCAACGGTTAACCTTTCGCTGCTCCAACACCTGCCGATCATTCTCGCAATCTGCTCAAACGCGTCTCTCTTTCCCCTCCACGGTTGGTGCCAGGCATACATACGGGCAGACGTATAGGATGAATATTTTCCAAGCAATAGCTTCCAGGGTGCGCAACGCTTGAACTGCGGTACTCTGTTAGGTCTGTGAGGAATGGATGTGATAAATGTGGCTAAATCAGACAAAAATGTTGTACAACGATTTACGTTATTCAAAAAAAGTCCGTAGAAATTTCCTGCTCAAGTGAGCGTCAATGCAGTGCCCCATTTCCTGTTTATAGCCCCGAGCGGGTGACAGAAATTCCACTGTCCTATGGTAGGGGCTGAGTCTTTCCATAGGAAAACCACCGCTGAGTCCTCTGAAAAAATGGTAACTCACTTTACCAACCCCGGAGGGATGCGAAGCCGAGTCAACCGCCAAGCATTCATTTGCGCTTCGAAACCTTCCGATTGCATCTAGATTTGAAGCTTTCGTGACTGCAAGGATTCATATTCTTAGGGTTTTTCGGTAAAGTCACGTAGGTGAAATATTAAAATTTATAAAAGTAAAATAAAAAATAAAAATCACGTTTCGGAGATAACACAAGCTTCCGTCTTCAGGTGGAACCGTCACAGCACGATTGCTGTATCAACAGAAATTTATTTTACTTGATACAGCAATTGTGCTGTGACGGTTCCACCTGAAGACGGAAGCTTGTGTTGCCTCCGAAACGTCGTGATTTTAATTTTTTATTTTATTAATATTATTTTTTTACCTACGTGGCTTTACCGGAAAAAACCTAAGAATATACTTCCGATTGCGCTCGCTGGACCGGCCGGCTTTCACTCTCAATGGCCAGTTTCGCTTCATGATGACAACGATGTTTGTCACCGCCTCAAAGAGAAAGCATTCTCATTTATTCGGGTCAGCCATTGGTCCGAACGCGGAAACGATTATGCTTATTGAGGCCCCGCGGGGAAGTTGCACTGCAAAGGGTGGCATCACTCGGAGCTTGCGCGTTGTAAACCTGGCACCAATATACCAACGGCCCCCATTTGATGGCTGCTCCCTCAAGTCGGAGAACGTGACTGAGTACCAAAAAGATGGGTGTGCGATTTGATTGTTTTGGGTTTCTCACGGAGTGCAGGCTACGGCCCGGGGTTCAGACAAGCTGCTGGAACCAGTTTAAATATTGGTGTATTAAAAGAGCGCCTGCACCTGGTATAGGTAGAGGATTCATGATACATCTATGCATAATACTGTATATCGCAAGCATATATATGTTACTATGTACATTATACATTTTGCAGACATTTAAATACGTGCATGTGTGTTTCTATCTAGTCAATACAGCACACGTTACAAGCTGTACAAAATGCATACACATGTACAGACTAACATAAATAAGACTTAACACATTTGTTAGCCTATTGAAATGTACAATTACATTTTCTATTTACACAGCTACGTGAAAATATGTAATACAATGTTGGGGAAAATTATATTACATGTTGTTGTATATTTAATAGTTTTATAGTTAATAGTTTCATCATTTAGATGCCACGTAAATTTAGCATGCACTCTCTATAGATGTTTTATTTGACAGATTAAAATAGAGTAATTACTCAATTCGCAATGCGCATGCACGTTTTCAACAATTAAATAGAGCATAAAATACATAACTGTGTGCGGAATATCTTAATAGATGGGAGACCTGAGATTAAACTCTTGTCTCTAAAGCGCCACGTGAAAAATTGAGGGCAACATTGATAATATAATCAAATGCGGAATCAAGCGGACGGAATAGTGACTAGTCATAATTGATTTCTGGGTCGAATACCCTCCTCCACCTGACACGGCCAATTAACGTGTTCACGCAAACGGATGTGCCCATTACCTCTCTCGCACACTGGTATGTTGGGAGAGCAATCCACACACGTTTAACAATTTAGCACGGCGTTTCGCTCGGCAGCCACAACCATCATCAGCAGTGGCCAGAATTGTGAAAATGTCCTCCGGGCTCTGGGGACTTAAACGCGTGGTGTCGATGTCATGAATGTGTGCCCACGTGTAAAAGAGTAATGTTTAAAGTAAGCAATGGCAGATTGAAATATACCATATATATTTTCAACAACTTTTTTTTTACTTAAGCATTCAACAGACAGTGGAAAAGGTTTTCGTGGTGATTATCCAAGAGTTATCTCCTTTGTTTTTAGACAGCGAGGGAGAGAAAAGAATGCCTCATCAGAACGCGCCAACTTTAGCCTCTTTTAAAATTGCAGGGGAGGGAAAGATTGCGGTTGTTGTTTTAAAGGTTTAGTTAAGTAAAATTTAATAAAACTTCCAATTATAGTTAACCGGAAAGTTACACCGAATGCGCGGAACCATGATTAATGAAACTGCATGCAATATTATATTCGGCGGCGAAGTCGTTCAGCGGCAGAGAGAGCGGCTCAAAATCATAAGGTTGCGATTTGGAATCCTGGTTGGGGGTTGACTCAGCCCATCATTCCTTCCCGGGTCGATAAAATAAGCACCACCCAGTGAGGGGAGTTAACAGTGGGTTTCCTGTGGATAAACTTGCACCTCCCAAAGAACAGTGGAATTTTCAACAGTGATTCAGGGCTGTAAACAGGAGACGAGAGCACTGCCTCAATGCGCACTGGATCAGGAAATCACTTTTCACTTTGACTCTATGCCGCTTGCATGAGTGAGCTTATGTCTCAGCCCGTTGAGAAGTCACTTCGCAATATGAAAGAGGCTAATGAACAGTGGATCGCTGGCCTCAAGACTGAAAACAGCGCATGGAAGTTCGGGAGGAGTTAGGCCATTCTGCACGGATTGAACCAAGGGGGTTGTTGAACACAGGGATTCTGAAAATAATGAGAAAACCCATCAACCCAGAAGAATGGGTGCAGGCTGGAAATAAATACAGCAGGCAAAGGTGTGGTGTTGCTGCTTGCCAACAGCAGGAAGGCACGAATCCAATCCATATGCCTTGCATACACGTCACGTGACCATCACATTGCATGTACAAAGCGGTCAGCCTTGTCTAGACCACCAGCTCAAAAGGCAGCCCAATGTGCGGCCGGATCATCGTTTGGAAAAACCAACTCAAAAAGAGTTGAAAAACGAGGGGTGCCTTCAGGACAGACAGGGGTACTCAGCCAATTGCGTGAAATTGTTTGTGGCTCAGCCAATCACAAGCATTCCCTATTTGGCCAACTGAAAGAACCAATCGCATGTGAGCACTCGTTGCTGAACTGTGAGCGCAGAGCATTGATCGATAATTATTGAGCGTTATTGCGAGCGATTAGCTGAGCCGATCTTCTCCCTCCTGTGTTCGTTTATATAGCCGCATGGTTAATTCGTGACAGGAACAGATTGTAGTGTTTTGTACGATACAGACGAACGCTCGTGTTGTTAATATTTTTTTTAAACCTCATGATGCTAATCAAGAATGGCTTACCGTGTGGATGGTAAACGCCACAGCTATATCATGATAACCAGTTGGAGACAAGTGTCAATTTTTGATACCCAAATGGCAAGCCAATTAATAGAGACTGCTAGGGCTGTATAGGTCTCCGGATGCGTTTTCAGTTACTGAAAAATCTCCCGGCACGTGGAGCGAAATGTTGAGGACACCACACAAGACGCAGCACAGGGTAGAGATCATGCGTGCCAGTGTCATGGTCCAAATAAAAATTTGTTTTACTCACTAATCACTTCATTTGAATGACCAATTACAACATTCGCCACCCTGCTGGTAGAACAATGCCCAACTGGCAGGCTGGTGGCTGTGTGCACCTTGTGCCGTATGGGAGGACAAGCTGCCATTAGGGTGTCCCCGAGGGGAAAACCATGAAAAAAAATTGCTCCCGAGACAATTTGTTACGTTACGGATGCAATACCAATGCAAGCTGCTTTTACGTTAATACAACTCAAAAATACATCAGAGAGTTAAAGAGACTATCTGACCTGTACACGTGTGGTGCATCTGCCTGGTGACGTGCAGTTGCACATGCCTAAGTAAGGTGATCCTTAATTTTCTCCAGATAACAAAATAGTGCTTTTATTGTCATTTTCCATTTTCCTGCAGCTATTCAAATGTAAAACAACCATCGCTAGCTACAAGAACACTGAACAAAATGTTGAGTCCACAAATTCAATATCTCTACCTGCTGTGAAGACGAACAATTCGTTGGGCTTTTCTAATCAATCGCAGCCTCCCCTCCCCCTTCTCCATTAAGCGGGACTTGCACCAATTTTAGGAAGTGTAAAAATAACAAGTTGGTTACACATTGTTGCCAATGGGAACGTAAAATGTTCAGCTAATGGCAATGTGCAGTCACCAGTGCAGCCTTGTTCACGGTATTCCCATGCCAATGGTTTTATGACTAACTTGCATTTCACTCCAGACGCATGAGAAGATGGGTCAATACGGTAATAACGGTGGTTCGATTTATCACTTAATAATAATGATATCTGCATTGGCAGCGGTGCATGAGCACAAAAAACAAACTCAATACAATCATCAATGAAACTGCCCCTAAAGGGATTTTTTTAATATACATCTATAAATAATAGGTCTAAACCTCCGAGCCCTTGATCCCTCTTATTATGAAGACGAAGGACCACTGCCAATAACCTTGCTTATTTTATATATTTGTCCACTTTAAGGCAGTCGTCACTGACGAAAGTGTTAAGTTGTTATCAATGAAGAATCATTCTTAAAAAGCTCGCCATGCATGCAGTGAATGGTGCATGTAAGAATCAATGTTTTTATAAATTAGTATATATTGCTGCATGTAATGGGTTCGTGTAACCCCTACCAATGTCAAAAGACCGCGACATTCACCACCGTGCAGTGTTAAGAAAATAATGTCCGGCTGATAAATTTTGTGATGAGAATTGTCCTTCAACTTACCCGCGGTGAGCTGAAACAACAATCATTGGCACGTTAACCGCCTGTACACGTGACAATTTAATTTGTTTGGCCATGTCTGGTGGTGGAGGGTTACACAACAAGAAAAATGTGGCCACATAATATTACGTGGCCTGACCTCAGAAATCAATAATGAATAAATATGTAATCAATCATTTCATTCACCGAATCGTGATCCTAAATTGAGACAATGTAATTTCCAGGACAGGGGAGGTGTATATATATATATAGATGCATCCAAAATCATCAGGGTACGCCAATTGAGCCATGCCTGTTTTGGCTAAGGGCTGTAGGTATTACTGATGCTGATAACCGTGTAAAGAATCCTAGAAAGGTGGTGTTTGAGATTCACTTAATTTCAGGTGGGAACATAAGAATGAAAGAGGTTAATTCAACAGTGCCGGCTCAGCGCTCAAAAACATGTGCAGAATATACCTCGGGGCACCTAGGGTATGTGTATGGTGAACTTCTTTCACAACGTACGTAGCCAACCATGCCCAACGGAGGTGAAGGATAACAATTTAAACACAAAAAACTATTCTAAAGAAATTAGTTTTCAATCTAGACTATTTAAAAGTGCATAGCTCCAGTGGCTCTCTAACATCGGAAGAGCGTTCCAGACGGCTGCAGAAGCGCATCTGAAAGCTCTCGATGCAGTGACCGTCTTTGTTCGATGGTTAGCCAAATGCCACTGCAAGGATGACCAGAGTTTGCGTGATGGTTTATGCTCTCTTTGACGAGATCAGCAAGATATTGTGGTTAATATAATGGTTGCTTCTACCTTAACCCTCATCCCCAAAGACACGTGTCTCTATGAACCAATCTCATGACCTTTGTTCTAATATGACTCTGAGCCCTGGTGTCTATGGTATTCTATGTAGCATGGGAAATCATGTTGCTGCTCCACATGCCGAGAGCTTCATTCAGAGTTCCTGAATAAGCCGCCAGCAAGTGGAGAGAAACATCGGACGTCATGCCATAAAATAATGTGGTACAACCCAGAAGACCACACGGTCCAGAGCTTGTTGCAAAGCTGCAAAAAACTATCACTGTGGCGATTTGCACCATTGCTGGGGGTTGGGATGTTGGGTCACATTTAAACCATAAATCTGGAAAACAGGAGCATCTGCCTATATTTGAATCTGCCCGTTTTTGTCTTGTGGTTGAAAGTGGGTGGTGACACTTTTGAGCAGAGTGCCGCAGTGTCCTCATAATGGCCATGTCAGATCAATGAGCTGGCACTGCTGAGGATTCTGCATTTGAAAGCAGATGAGAGCCTCACATTTAAACCAGGTTCCCGTGTGTAGCAAGTTGATATACGGCTCAACCTGCTCAAAAATATAAATCGCACAAATGAGGACTTAAAATTGCTTGGAATATATCAGAAGGATGCCATTCAACGTGCATTATTTACAGAGTGTGAAAGACTGCTTTCAAGTTTGTGGGGTGATATTGGCCTACTGCAGTGACATCAGATGGAGGATCTGTTGCATGATCTTCAAAAGTTATTTCCTAACATTGGGGTGAGACTATTCTATCCATGCTACATTGAAGTAGAAGTTATTTTTCCAGAACATGACTCCAAAAGAACTGGGGTATATTCTTATGAATGTCTTAGATTATTGTATGGGGCGGTAGTCGAGAGAGGAGGAGGCATGGAAAGAACAGGGAACCAGGTCAAGAGAAAAAAAAATTGGAAATGTTTAAAAATCCACTGAAAGCGATGTCAAGCCACATTTGTATTACAATTAAAAGTGTGATCCATGATTGACTATGTTTTGCGTAGAATTCACAAGAGTTTAACAACAGTAACAAAATGCATTAATGTAGCATTCGACTAAATGTGGAAAGCATCTGCAAAAACAAATTAAATCATTACAACTATCAGCATACTTGACACAATTGAAATGAAGTGATTACAATAAATAACGCCTCCTTGCCAAATTTGTCTCTCCACACAAAATTGAAAGCATTTTTTTCATATCCCATCGACCACACGGCCCTCTGAGAGTACGCTTTCAGACGGCCGTGCAACCAATTGGTGGTTTAAAAAACAAATACTAACATTTTTAAGTCAAAGTCTAAAGTCAGTTTTAACACGTAGGCTTTCGCGACCAGAATTATTCATAATAACGGATTTTGGGTTAGAGCGCATTATTCATGTCGCAAAACTCCACCACCCGACACGGCCAATCAGTAAAAAATGTGTTACGTTGACAAAAGACAAATAGTTCACCACTTTAGCCCACCGGCGTGTTGAAGAGTAGATTTTCCAGAATATTCTTGCAAATCGCACGAAGATGCTGGATGTAATCTCAAGCGAAACGTCTTACTCAAATTGTAAATGTTGTACATCCACTCTTCAACACACCAGTGAGCTAATGTAGTGAACTATTTGTCTTTTGTCAACGTAACACATTTTTTACTGCTTGGCAGTGTCGGGTGGTGGAGGGTTGAGACACATTTATAAATGACGCGATCTAACCCAAAAACCTTGATCATGAAAGTCGAACGTGATTTCCTGCTCAAATGACCAATAGGATGTTTATCATCCCTCATTTAAAGCCGTGAGCCAGTGATGGGAATCCCACATTCCTGTGGTAGGGGTGAGTCCAACCGTACAACACAGCCACTGCCAACTTTCCCACAAAGTGGTACTTATTTTTAACCGACCCTGGAGGGATGATGGGGGCTGAGTCAACTCGAGCAGGATTTTTGAGCTCGCAGCCTTCGCTCTGCGAGCCGCTCGCTCTATTGCTAGAGCTGTGGGGGGAGGGGGGGAGGCAGTGGATACAAAAATGGAAAGGAGGCGATACTCATCTCGTCGTTAACATTATTCACAACGACGCGTAATGATTAATTTGTGTCGTGTGCTATGGCTCTGTTTGTTCGGTACAGGGCGGCCGGGCTCGCGAGGGTGGATCGGACATGAAGAGGGTAAATGAAAAAGCTTCGACCTGCTGGAAGCCCCCTGCGGTGTTAGCCTAACGGGGTCAGCCGTGCAGGAAGACCGGCCGTCTTTCTGACACACGCAACCGACATAACGGCAACACATCGTTAATGGCGCAAATGGCGCAACGGAAGTCACAGTCCGTCAAACCTGGAAGCACACAAGACCATCACAAATCAGCGCGCGCCGACATGACAACGGACAGCAACACTTTCAACGAGGCACAGCTGAGATTGGTCGGTGGTGGTGGTGGCCGTTTCATGTGCTTGTGTGCGTGTACGTGAGCATGCGCGCGTGTGTCTGCATGTGTGTGTTTGTGTTGTGCGCCAGTCAGCTTAAGTCAGAGTCGGTTAACTCTCAACAGCTGAGTCTGTCCCGGACCTCCTTACCAGCGGGCCTTGGACACTTTATGAAACAGCCTCAAAGTGCACCTAGCCTGACACAGGTGCTGTTGCGATGTCACTGTCGCTCTGTGATGATTGGCGGCTGTTGATGTGTGTATGGGGAGCGGTAGCTTGGTGGTTATTGCACTGCGCTACGATCCTGGAAAACTGAGTTCGATCCCCGACCGTGGCTAACGTCAGTGGCAATTTACCCGAACCGATCACGGGCCTCTTCCCTGCCCCCCCCCGCCCCCCACAAAATAGGTCAACTCAGCCTAAAACGAGTATCTAATGCGGTGTGTAAAGACCGGCACTGGGCAGACAAGAGAGGTGGCCAAGCGCGTGGTGCTTGCCCAAGTAAGCTACACGGGGGATCTTTCGTCTGTCGCAGCCTGTGCGTGTTAGAGCGTTTGGGCATCCTGCGATCGATGTGGCACAACACGGCGCTGTGATGCACAGTGTTGTCTGGGGACGTTGCCAGGTCACGTCCTTCTACTTGAGAGCGTGCAATGGGCACTTTCCAAGTCGCTGTGGTTTGTTTAACAAAGTGAGAGCTCCCTGTGGTTCGTTATCTCCTTTGCAAGAGAACCCCAATTTATTCAGATATTATTATTGCCAATGACAAGAAAAAAAAGAGGTAAATGATGTACTAAAATAATTACACATCAATTCAGAGTTAAGCTCTAGAAGACATACTGATGAAATGACACCGTTGTGTTTGTTGTTGTCGTTGTTATTATTATCATGTCAGCATTTCAGTGGGGCACTCGGACCACGGTTTTCAATTTCACGGACCAAGAAACAGGTGGCACTGAAATACATGGGGCTGGCCGAGCTGTCAACACAACGTCTGTTTGCTTTGCAAGCATCTCGATGACTGTGGAACGAGATGATGGGTGCAAACTCTGCCCGGGCAATGGAGAATTTCCTGCTCCAACATCGCTGCTCCGATGGTAAAGATTGCATCCAACGGCACACGACAATATAAGATGATCTCTTAATGAAGTGTCCACATGTGAACATCTATTCGGAAAAAGATTCATATTTAAAGATTTTTAATGTTTGGAGTTTTGTGAGATTTGAGATTTTCATATCATTAATACTGCATGCTGATGTCATTGTATCCGAATGTTGTGTGTAAATGTCTTATGTCATAATGGCATCTAAACAAAGATTTAAAGTACTACCACAATACGTCACTCGACAGTATCGACTCTGTGGTAATATTTGCGAAAGTAGGCCACTACGTGTAGGATGTGTATAAAAATCGCCCAAATTTACCTTGCTTTCACAAAACTTCAGTAATAACAATGACTGCCTTGCAAAGGAGAATTCGTTAACACATCAACAGGCTCTCACTGGGCAATAAATTAAATGTGGAGTTGTAGTAACAGGCAACGAGAAAAGACCAAAGCAACACAGCTGGTCTTACCGCGACTTCCGATTTCAAGGTCATTTGCAGGTTGTCAATTCACAATCCGTGACCACTTTTACACTGGGCACATCAGAGCCGTTCCACGTCCGTCCTGAGCCAGGCCAGCCTCCTGAGCCGGGCCTGGCTCACGAGGCGCCAAGTTGTTTATCCACGGTGGAACACGAGCCATGCCACCATCGGTCATGCTCATGACGAAAATGATTCACCCCATCTCTGACCCAGCACGGCCCATAGCCAGATTCAGAGATGACTTTGTGAAGCCAGAGTTTCACGCTTTGGGATTGGCTCAGCTTGGCAAACAGCCAGTGGAAACCCACCTGCAAATGAGAGAGACCCGTGCTAGCGCGGCTCGGATATGCCAGTGGAGAAGTGTTGCCAAATTAGTAAGTCAGCACAAGCTAAATATCCAGGTCCTATAATTTGTGACACATGGCAATGTTCGTGTTCCTAAGTGCGTGTATGTTTTATTGTTGTTGTTATCTGGAACTGCTGAAAGCAATGAAGGGTTACTTTTAATATTTTAACTGCACAGCCAATTTGAACAATGGGAGAATAGGTGGGAAAGTGAATACAGAATGTGAGTTCACAATGTGCTTTAACATAAAGATAACCCATCAATGAATGACATGCATAAGGTGGAAAACACACCAAACAAAACAACCCTGCCAACAGCATAAGAGATGGTAAGTCCCTCATAACTTTGCATGGCACCAACTCAGAAGGGTACCATCTCCTCGGCTCTCAGAGGGGTGGCATTGCATGTACTGGTGTTTGCAAGTGGTCAACAATTTTCTTTTGGCATGTGGCAGCAACCACCATTTATGATCCAGCCCAAAGCAAATTCGCTGAATCAGACAATTCAGTGGGAATCAGAGAGCCTATTCCCTTGAAAGCGTGGCTGCTTCTGCATTCGACAAACTCGCTTGTAAGGCCAACAGAACGATGGGTCCCGAATCCAGTTAACATGTTATTACATGGAGGTTTGTGCTTTCCGATAAAACACGAAGCCACTTTGTGATTAGAACTTTCAATTCCAGGAGACTAGGTTTTTGGCTATGGTATAGGTGTATTACTTCAGAGATGAATAAAATCTATACTGTCTTGTAGGAAATCAGCCGTCGTTGCCTTTGAGAAAGATGGCCCTCTGCCAAAGGGGTGTGATCTTTCCAACATTGGCTCAAAGAGCCACCAATGGACATGAGCACTGCCCTATGCCCAATTGAGAAGGGAGACAGTGACTTTTATGGGTGCACTAAGGGAGACTTGTTGTGGCTCCATCCCAGACTATCAGAAACATACCATTTAATACATCAGTGAATCATGGCAAGTGCAGTAATGTGTCTCAAGTTCACCGCGATGGGAGCCAAACAGAATCCGAGTTCTTCAGTGTAATAAAGCTTGAATGACGTTAACCGTCTACACTGCACGTTGGGAAAGGGGATGGGATGAAGGCTTTTCTACATTGTGTTAAGTCATGGTGGTTGTTTGATCATACTTCACCACACTAGTTAGTGCTGGTTGGTGCAGGAGCGTAACCGGGACCAATTCAGAGACCGCTTGACACTGATCTTAACCCTGATGCGGAATCTGATCCGGTGCACTTGGATGGATCGTTATATTTCGGATACCCTTTTGAAAAACATTTTATCAAAATTTCTGGGTCATCAACTGCTGAAGCACAAAAGTCTTCCACAGACATTAATATTATAAATAAAGGAAACCCATGTTCATTCGCAAAAGTGACCCAAAACCCCAGTCTCCTGTTACAAAAGTATGAGCCAATATTCCTGGAAAGCGTGGCTTCGAATTTCCAGGGCTTCGCTTCTATAAATAATAAGGCCATATATCTGAAGTGATCTGGGCTAACAAGTGAGGCTTGTGCTCTCTGCTGCGAGTATGTTGTAACTGCAGGAACATTTCCATATCTGGCAATGGCCACTGACTGAGGATTTACAGAATCCATTGTGTATATCGAAAGTCTCACAGCATTTTACCCAACACCAAATCAAAACAAATATTCACGGTCGGAGGACTGAAATCTGATCAATGATTTTGCCAGGGCTGGAATATTTTTTTTTTTTAAATCATGACCCAACAGCATAGGCCACCAAAACCACATGAACAAAATAATGGGCAGTTCAGTGAAGTCTGTCCACGTCTTGTGAACAAGGTCAATGGGTTGCATTATGGCCACGTTCATTGCTTTTCAGCGATATGCGCGTATTGTGCTGTGTAGAGAGGATGCATTGTGGGGCCAAAACTATTCTTTGGAATACTTCGGAAACTTGTTGGTACAAACAGAGGACCATCGAATAATAGACACAAATTTGATATACATTTCGGCTGTAGGACATCGTGGGAAGATCCACGATAACTTGAAACCCGATTGGCACATACATGCACGACAGCCGGGTTTTCATTTGCTCTCTTACCACAAGAGTTAGAGAAATGTTCCACGATTTTCTATTTTTTTTTTAAGCCAAGATTCTAAAAAACCCGGTGTATTACATGCATAAACACCAACGCAGAGGGCCAGCAATGGATTTGCAGCTCTTCCCTCGAGTCCTTGCAAGCCAAACCTTAATCTTCATGTATATTATTCGACCTGGCACAAAGCACATCTATTTATCTGTGCGTTGGGGGCATTTTCATTGTTGACTAAGACTGCTGGATCTGTCCAGAGCGCTACTATGTGTTTGGATGTATCAGGGTATGGGGGGTGGGGGAGTTTAGCCGGAATGGCGGTGGTGTGGTAGGTGACCGCGTTTGAGCGACTCACTTTGGTGTTCATGTTTTGCGAGAACTCCAGAATTGTGTCCACGCGGGTCCAGGCGTCAGGGTGCTCCTTCAGATGGGTGAGCACCTCCTGCGCCATCCTTTGCTGCAAGGTGAGGAGGAGGAGAAGAGTTACACTGGGACTTTTTTTGTCAGGAGGGTCCTGCACTGGGATATTTGGACAATTCTATTAATGATCGTTTGTATGTACGTAGGCATGTTGAACTTCTTTCACGCTGTACGTAGCCAACCATGCTAATTGGCATGTGACAATAAACTACACAACCCAGAGAGAATCCACACATACGAGGGAGTGACACAAGACATTGCCCTCTCCTGGCTACCATATGGTAATATGCCTACACCACCATGATGCAGTACATCTCGCGGCACGAGTGGCATGGATTTGAATCTCACAAAGCAGTGCAATCCTTCGCATTAGAGAATGGCCCACAGAAGCAGATATCACGGAACTATTTCTAAATTTAACTCAAGTAATGTTTATTGCATGAGTTAAATCTATATTTTGAATTTTCAGTGATTGATGTTATGGGTTTATTTAATATTGGTGACCAGACTGAGATCATCATCTCGCTCCACTTGGAAACCTTGAATTCATCGCAGGACGTTGCCTGAATTCAAACCCAAGCAGTGCTGGCCAAGCGCTTTGAACCTCACCTGGCCACCTCCCTCTCACAGCACGTTACACGCTTCAAGGTCACGTTTGGTTTTTGAGACGCAGGGGAAACTTTCTACCAGACGCAAATGCAACCTAATGCTCGGAAGGTGTCACTGTGTTTAGACAACGCTGCTGCTGCTGCGCTCTCTGCCGCTGCATCCTCCTGCACGACGCCGCGGTGCTGGCGACTCACCTGCGGGCCCTCGCCCTGGTACAGCCAGCTCACCACGCTGTCCAGGAGGTTGATGTCGAGCCGCTGGCTGAAGTCGAGCAGCTGACGTGCTGTGTGGTCTCCCAACATGGTCATTATGGCCGGCATGAAGCTCGTCTACTGCATTGACAGAGAGCGCACAGAGAATCAGTACGTAAATTCAAAATATTTTTCATTCGAAACTATTTTTTTTTTATCTTACCAGGTAAGGCCCACTGAGCTTCATAGCTCTTTTTCAGAAGCAACCTGGCCATAAATGATAGCTGAACTAAGTGGCTTATCACGTGGAAATGTATTGCAGCCAAATACTCTAAACGCATGTCGATTCTAAATGTGGAGGGAAAAACCGGAGGACCCAGAGAAAAATCCACGCGACCACGGGGAGACCCTGCTAACTCCACATATACAGGAAGACCTGTATGTTGAATTTCTTTTGAACTGGACGTAGCCAACCATGCTAATCGGAGGTGCAACAGCCTAGGAAAGGCCAAGGCCCTGTTAAGATATTCGTCACTGATGTTGACCATGACAGAGAATGAAACTTGGGTCGTCGAGATGGTATTGCTGCACTGATAACCAATATACAAATGCCACCGCACAGCAAATGCACTTGTGTATAAAGACAAAGATCCCCGATACAGCCTTTAACAGACTGTTAGGGCAAGTGCTGTGAGCGAGCACTTGTGAAGGCCGGCACAGAACACAATGGGTTTAGTGGTCAGCACCACACCCGGACGCCTTTGTCTCCCCAGTGGTGATGGTTACACACCACACCAGGTACTCATTTAAGGCTGAGTCGACCTCGGGGAGGCTCAGGAACAGTTCGAACAATCGTCAGCAGTGTTGGCCATGAGCGGGAATCAAACTTGGGTTCCCGGGTTCGTAGCGCAGCGCGCTAACCGCTACACTACCGCTCCCCACATGCACTTGTGTACACGCACACACACGGGGGTGGGGGGTCATGGGTGGAGCAGTGAGGAGCGCTATTTTTGGCACCATGTTTATTGTTGCCAAGCCCATCAGGCTCCGTTGTAGACAGGAGGTACCATTTCCACCAACGTGCTTGTTGTGTGCACACAATGCGCCAACGTCCCAACCATCCGGAAGAATGACAATACAAACTGGTCAGGCCAAACCACAAGGGTGAGCCTCCCCTGGTAAATGGGGCAATTTAGTACAAATGTAACTCATCTTCTTGGTTCTTTCGGTAAAGTCACGTAGAAGGGAAATAATAACAGAATAAAAATAAAACATAATAAAATACAATTCTCACGACGTTTCGGCCACAATGCAAGCAGCCGTCCTCAGGTGAAGAACAGGTCTGTCGGAAAGACAGCGTCTATGTGACTTTACCGAAAGAACCAAGAAGATGAATCCCTGCAGCCACGAAAGCTTTAAATCGAAATATAAATGTAACGTTTCGAATTCGATGGGCATCCCCAAAACTCCCTCGTTCACCGATGGCGGCACAAAGGCAGTATTTTTGGTGAAAAAACATTTAAAAAATGAGATAATAAAGCGACTTTCCTCTTCTTGCCTCTCTTCACTGGAACAAACTTCCGCTTCCTATTAAGCAGTCACCTTCACTCACTAGTTTCCGCTCCTCACTAAAAACTCAACTTATTTTCCCTAGCTCACCCCACGACCACTTAATCTCCCCCTCATAACCGCTACCGTTACTTTTCCCTCTTCATATGCTCATTATAAGGCTATCATTTATTCCCCATTCATTCAATCCGTTCATCATCATTTACTATCAATTTCGCTTTCACCGAATTCACGCGTCACAGATGTGCCCCCATTGCTTCCCTCTCATCTAATTCAATCACCTCATCTCCCCCATTACATTCACACACGCTGTTGTTGTTGTTGTACCGTTGTTAATTCTTCGTAAAGTGCATTAATCAAATTACGTTAAGATAAGATAATATAAAAAATAAACCTTTTTAGAAACGAGTTCTGCATTACCGGAGAGCATTGTTTAATGCAAAGTAAACGCTGCTGGTATTATAAACAAGCAAAGCACATCCACGGTGCTGATATCAAAAAAAGTGAAAGTTCATTAAGACATTAGCAATAACTGTAATTAGCTGCTGTTAAGATTACTTTAATGTTGATATATTTTGCTCAAGACCGCCTCTTCCCTGAATGCCAGCAGCACCACTGGATGGTCACCTGCTGGCATTAACAACACTGAAACACTCAGGTAAAAAGTGCATACAACCTTGACAAAAAAAAACCGCTGGCTTAAAATCAACATGAGTAAAAAAAAAAGAGATCTCACTTCTGAGCTATGCAAAGGATTGAGCCAAAACTTGCACACGTGAAATAACAAAACACGTGCACGTGATTTTTGTGTGCGTGGTCATTGGTGACTGGGCTACGAGGCCCTTTGAGCTCAAAACTGCAGACAAGAACCTGTTATTGTTCTGGGTAGGAGCCTGGCATTTGATGCCAGAATCTCAGTAATGTTGGTGTGGTGCCCTCAACATGAGAATTAGGCACCCGGCGACCATGTCAGGACCTCTTTCCGTGCTCTATTTATGATTGCCCTCGTGACATACGGAACGGTGCCAGTGACATGATTATGATAAAATAAAAAATCTTTTTTTTTGGTCAATAGAAATCAACAGCGAACACTGTTTGTCAAAACATGGAAAACAAATATCGTATTTATTTCCCTTGAGCCAATATGAAACGTTTGTCGGTACTAAAGCAAAGCTAAAATTGTACTGAAATTTGACTCTCAACTCTTGAATTAAACTTTTTTTCATCTGTACACTGTACTGATTTTTCAAGTTAAATTCCCTCTCTGGGGTTAAATCAGCTCATAGTCAATCCAATCCACAACCAGTAAAAAAACGAGTACCCGAAACACACACAACGTGAAACAAATGTCTTGCTAACCCTGCATTCGCTAGAGGCGTGGACATGTGATCTCTCAGTGCACTGCGGCCCTTAGTAAGCTTAGTTGTGTTTTTTTGTGGTGGGGGGGGGGGGGACCAAGGGGTCCTTATTGAGGGGCTGCCATACCAAAGTTGACAACCACTGCTTTGTGCTCACAGCGAGCAGCTTGTACTTTTCCATACCAAGCCCACCCCTCCTCCCTCGGGAGTGGTTCTCCCTTCTGTCACTATTAATTATAATGAAGTCCTGGGCTGCCCGAGGGTGCGGGGAGGGAGAGCAGTGCGGTGAGAGAAGGGAGGGGGGGTACCGTATGAGGACTGATCCTGAAAGTAAAGTTCCTTTACCAGGGGCGCACACGTCAGTGCTTCAAAACGTGCAGCACATTAAGATGAGAGCGACAGGGCACCTCTCAAGGCTGAAACCATTTCTAGTAACACCCAACCCCTCTGCCGTTGAGTTATGGAGACCATATGACACATCAGACTCAATTACATTGTGGTAATGAGACACAGAACCAGCATGTGCGACACTGTTACACAAAATTGCATTCGTGAGTTTAATGTTTGCCATCGCTCCCAAATCAATTCACTGCTAGATGAAGTTGACGTTCTGCTTAGTTGCAACCCAGCTCGCTGCGTGAAATCCCATTCTGTCACCTCCGTGTTACAACCTGCTTCGTTGCCTCTCATGAGACATTTCTATGATAAGTTTGTCCATCGGGGTGTCACTACATTCAACACAGTTAGTACAATGCCTATCTGCTCTTTTTATTACCAGCTGATGGCTCAAACAAATCACATCGTGAACAGCTACTCGGTGGATTATTATCACATCGCAGTAACTGGAGGTGGTGGTGGCTTGGCCAGGTTTTAATCCAGCAGTGGATTGACCATGGCTGATGATGGTGGTTCAAATACTTAGAACTTTGTTCCTTCACCACGGGTGTGACTTGGATGCCTAAGTGTGGGTACTTCCACGAATTGCAAAACTATATAAAACTGAAACTCGCATTACATTCCAAAGGGTGCTTTTATGACTTTGAAACAAACTTTTTAAATTGCTCGTTATTTTGCATTTCCCTTTTGGGTTACCAACAAACCCACATTTACAGCATGGCGAATTATGGGCAACCCCCCATTATGATTAACACAGCGTGGGGAAGAAGCCTTCATCTCGCAATGGATTGTTAAGAGGACTTTACATTATTTTGTTCCTATCAATAGTGTGTACAAGAATAATACTCTTGGCCCAGAGTTCAAAAGGAGAGCCCTATAAGGTACTACACGTGAAATTTCATTGCTGGCGACAATTTTTAATGTTGTTGACAAGTTACGTTGCGTAACTATTGACTGAGGGTGGAATTTTGTTTTTAATATAAAGCAACAGCTGGTTTTACCTGGTTATGCGGGGCTATACGAGGTCACTCACGTCAACTGAAAAGCAGGAAAAAGCAACAACCTGAGTGGCAATGGCATTTGCGACTCAGGCTAATGTGTTTTATCGCTATTGTTTTTAAATAACGATGTCACGAAGAGCATTTTTTGGCAGTACATCACTGTAAACAAGCAGTTCTAAAAGAGAGCCCACGTTACTGTTTTGATTTGCCAAGTAAATGCTTCGGAGAATAACATATTAATAAAACATATTTCTTAAGAACCGCGTGAGGGAAAGCATCAACAAAAACGGCAGAGGTCACATTGAGGGGAAAATTAAATGAACAGGACAGCAGCAGCCAGTCACAGCACACCGGTGTACGAAATGTTTGGCAGGGCAGACATCAGTTAACTTGGCACTGAGCCGGTCAACTTGGAAGTCACAGTTCAATCCCCATGCCAGTTTATGGATAGTTGCGACGAAAGTGTACCACATTCCAATGCTGAGAAGTGAACATTTAGACCCTGTGACATCATTCTAAAGTGTGGGTTCATTGAGTGTTCCTTGCCAGAATTGCAAAATGTCTCCGAGTTCCTGTAAGTATTGCAAGCACTCTATAGGACACTAATTTCAATGTATGATCACCTGGGTAAAGGATAGTGTTTAAAAAAACCACAAACACTTGTGATCAATTCGATTTCCATATAAATGTAAGGCTTTTTTAGGATACATTATAGGGCTTCATATAAGTTATCTGTGCCAAAGATCCATGGTATAAAGCTCACTCAAAGTTCCCTTCTACCCACCCGCCACCATATCCACCCACCCCCGTAATACATCACCCCATACTGTGGTTCTCGAGTTCTAAATAAGCAGGCAAAGGAAAAATAGCTGCGTTGGTTCCTCTTACTTTTCCTCGACAGTGCAACTGCATTTTTACCAGATGCACATTAACATCATAACAAGAACAGGGGCTTAAGTTAATTGCTATATTTGACAAATTCACCAAATAAATGCAGTTTGACATTTTACCAATCCACAATTAGGATAAATCTAGTTTCAAGGAACACAAGAAGCACAGAACTTGCTCTTATTTAAAAGCACAAATCTGAGGATAGGGTCATCATACTGCATTCTGGCCACAATTCTTCTGGTTCAATAAAATAAACTTTCTAATACCCCCATGTCACGGTTGGCTACGTATGGTGCGAAAGAAATTCGACATATCTACATATGTACATACAAACGTCTTAGAGCCACACAGCATTACGTACGAAACATCAGGAGAGATCGTGAGAGACCGAGCGAGAGGGAAGGAAAGAAGGGAAGCAATGAAAGGGGTTCCCGAAGGCAAGGGTTTTGAAGAGGAATATGTTGAGACTTGAAAGCAACGAAACATGCTTCATATGAGCAATGGCAATGCACAATAAGTGACAGCCTGCAGGAAGGTGAGCCGAGTTAAAAGCCAAGTAGCCAATTATTGCCAGGGGGTTGTCCTCTGTATTTTAATAGCTCTAACGGGAGTCATATAGGGCAAGCGTCTCTGCAATGCCGTGGACAATGGAGCTAAAGAATGCGTTCGACAGATGTTACGCTGTTATTTTTGCACTAAAAACGAGCCTTTGTCCGGGGCACAAATAAAAAAAACGCGCAGACAAATTTTCGTTCGCGGCCGCACAACACACAAAGGGTGCAAAGTGCCACAAAGGCAAATTGCTGACGGGCCGTGGCAAAATGACCGGAGAAAAACTTTCCCCTCCCCTCTGGCCGTTGGCACTCTGGCACATGTTGGAGGGGGAGGGGGGGGGGGAGAAGTCTAGGTGAGCGAGGTAAACTCTCACGGGGCGACGACTATTTTGGTTGGCGCCTAACAATAGCCACGTCCATGCGGCAAGAGTGTACAGTCGCAGTGCGTCGCGACCTGTAAGCCGAAGGGTTATTTTAAAATGGTCCAAACGGTCCTGCCAACCACTGGCCGGCGACTAGCCGTGACCACAACTATAGCGGTCAAATGAATGCCTGCCTCTCGCGAGGAATCCTGGCCCAATGTTTGCGCAAGCCACGCTTGGCCATCACGAATGTAACGTTCATTCGATTAAAATCGCTACCAAGGCCTACTTGCTTCACAATCAGCCACAACCAATGCACTGCTGGATGAAGGCCTCCACAATTTACCTCTTGGTCTGTGACGCAACAATCCAGCTGGCAGCCCTTAACGAGCGGATTCATCGCTCCATCCCGTGATCTTGGGTGGGTTCTCTGGCAAAGTTAGTCTCGACCATTGTTGGCTGGCCCTCATCACTTATAGTGATGTGCGTTGCCCAAGTCAATTTAAATTCCTGAAGTCAACTTTCATCTCTAACTTGTTTATTCTCTAATACATTCCTGCCTCTCGGTGTAATTCCCAGCATGCACTTCCCCACGCTTCTTTGTGCACTTTACAGTTATTGTAAAATTTTCTTTGTCAATGACCACGTTTGCGATCCAGGTCACAACAGCAAATCAACAATGATTCAAATATATATACACAATTATTTCCAATTAATTACCTCGCCTGGTATACAGGAGGTCGTGGGCTCGATCCTGACCCTGATGCCTGCTGTATATTCGGAGTTTGTGTCTTTATCTCTCTGTGGTCGCTTGGATTTTTTTGCAGGTCCTTTGGTTTTTCCCTCCACATTTAGAATCAACATCACGCGTTATTTGGCTTCCTGAAGCCACTTCGTTTCGTGATCATTTGTGGTCCAAGTTCCATTCTCTGTATATGGTCAACATCTTTGACGAATATCTAAACAGGTCCTTGGCCTTTCCTAGGCCATCGCACCTCCGATTAGCAGTTTGCTACATACAGTGCAAAATAAGTTCAACATACAGGTCATCCTGTATATTTGGAGTTAGCAGGGTCTCCCCGTGGCCGCATGGATTTCTCTCTTGGGTCCTCCAGTTTTTCCCTCCACATTTACCATCAACATGCGTTTAGAGTATTTGGCTGCTGTACATTCCCACGTGATGATAAGCCACTTCGTCGAGTTGTCATCTGTGGCCAGGTCGCATCTGAAGAATAGCTACATAGCTCAATGGGCCTGACCTGGTAAAAGACAAATTTAAAGAATATATTTTTGATGCCATTGTAAATCTCACTTGCACCACAATGGTAAATAAATAGATTGAGAAATAGAATCGTAACCCAGAAGCAACAATTCACACAATCGCAGAAGGGGGTGAATCACTACTGTCAGCTATTTTTGTCCACAGGGAATTAACATCCAAGAGTTTATACCACAGCTGGGAATTACTCAAGAAATCAAAACGTAAGAACAACATCAATCACGGTTGACATCTACGATCAGGCCGAGCATTAATAGGCTGAGCCAGAATCATTACCAAGTGTTAAAATAGAGCCATAAAAATTGAACAAATCTCGACGATGGTAAGCCACACCGAGTGAATTTATAGTTTTCCGCAGTAGGACGTGCAGAAAATAGTCGGCATAAATGCTCAGGATTATTTACTTTGGCCCACTTTGGCACGTTTATAAATAGTGTGGGTGCAAGAACCCTGAACTATATCTAAACAAAACAATCTCAAAATATAGCCATGTGTTTCGACTGTTTGTGACAAACAGCCAGTAGCAAAGACAACGCGGCTAAGTGTGTGCTATTGAATGGATTCAACTGTGGATCGAATAGCCGAGTAGTCAATATACTCAACCAATTAAGGTGACACACCACTGCAAGGGTCCGATGGATTGATTCAAGCCCATGCCTGACAAAGTTCTGGATCATCACCAAGTGCATGCCGCATCCTGCACAGAGCCTGCCTGGGTAATTGATCAGTTACAAATTTAAATCCTGGTCAGGATTGAGCAGAACGCTTTATGAGAAGTCAGTGGTGGTAGTCATACACAGACAACTGGCTCCTGCCATAGAAAAGTGCAATCTACGACTATTACTATTTTTCTTTTACCAGGTAAAGCCCACTGAGCTATGCAGCTCTTTTTCAGAAGTGATAGCTCAACACAGTGGCTTATCACGTGAAAATTGATTGCAGCCAAATACTCTAAACACGTGAAGTTATTCTAAATTTGGAAGGAAAAACTGGAGGACCCGGAGAAAAATCCATGCAACCACGGGGAGAGAGAGAGACACACAATCTCCAAATATACAGCAGGTGTCAAGAGGGGTCGGGATCAAACCCACGACGTCCTGTATACCTGGCGAGGTAGTTAACATCTCGCTACCGTGGTGCCCACCATCTCCACCCCTGGCCCAGGGGTTCCCATTGAGAAGAGTGCTGCAAGAGATTCAAAGACCATATTTTCTATTTCACTTTCATGAGCTTCACTCCAGAAAGCAAATTACCCAAAGTAGTTAAATGAATGCTCGCTTTAAGGATGTGACAAGTCCAAGTCTGACATGTGTACGAGTGGTGGGTAATTTACACTATCCCGAGTCCACGATGCAGGTGAGATTACTGGAATCGCATGCAAATCATAATGAGATCAGGGGGGTCTGTTTAATTAAGAATTCACAATTTTTTTCTCTGGGGAATGTCCAGAGTGTGCCTTCTAGTAACAATCAATGGGAATCAACACTAGAATCCCATTCTTTTGAATGGAGATCCGGTAAGCACTATTGAAATTAATTATATATATCATTCCTAGGCTATAGAAAATCACCTTTTATACTCTTTGGTTCATTTGGTAAAGTCACATAGCAATCGTGATGATGATTGCTTGTGTTGCGATCGAAACGTCATGATCTATTATTTCTCTACCTACGTGCCTTTACCGAAAGAACCAAAGAATATGGATTCCTGCAGTCACAAACGCTTCAAATCAAAATCACCTTTCACTTCAATTGGGATTCTTTGACAGCCAAATAATTTGTCTCCATTAAATGAATAGCATTCTCTTGAACAATACTTGATGGTGATGCTGCGTTGCCAGTGATGCACCAGCAAAAATAAAACTTAACACATTCATCAATATAACTGCCTTAAATGGGAAAATATATTAAGAGTCAACGTTTAAGGCAATGGCCCTTATTCATTGCAAACAAAAACATTAACAATACTTAGGCTGTTATATAAACCCATTTGTTGGAATGGAGATACATAAAGGTTATTGAAATGAAATGCGATTCTTCTGACAGCCAAGGAACCATCCAGAGCATCTCCGCCCACTTCAGCGTTGATTCCTGAGTCTCCATTCTAATGGCGTTCAAGTGGCGAATTCAACAATTGCCACTAGATGGCACGTGAATCCAGTTATAGAACCAATTCATTGAAGACAATTTCTAGAGAAATTAACATCGATGAAATTGTGGGATTCAAATGTTTATTAAAGTAACCGCTCTGTACTAATGTTCATCTAAATCAGCTCAAGCCTCCCGGTGAATCACATGACATTTGTGTGCCCAAAGGTCACGTGATTGCCTCTGCCCTCTCTCCACCCTCTGTGAAAGCAGCCACTGCTGCTTTGGGTTCCATTTCTGCAGTTCGTTTTCTATCCGTTTCCTATTCTCGCTCTTCCCATTCCCCTTTTCTTTTCCCACAAATTACATATATATTTTTACTCTGCGCTGCTTCCCGTGGTGTGCCACGGGTTAAAAGAGTTGCTCGTAAGGATCAAATCAACACTTTGCGAAACTTCGGAAATTCAAAGCAATGTGAGGCCCTCGCTTAAAGCTGTCACGCAGCATTCAAATTTGGATATAGATACAGTTTATCATTGATTATCCGGCTTCAAACATTGCCCGGCAGTCCCGGGTCGATCCGGCGAAACCGCTCCAAAGGCTGTAACCAGTCCAGCAATCGGCACCATGTGCGTGACAACAAAAGTAGCGATGCTTGATTTCAAGCAGAGTACAGTGTACACTACATACAACTGAAACAATGAAAATGCTGCAAGTATATACATCACGCCGTGCAGAGTCTTCGAGATTGGAGTGATAAGTACAGTAAATAGTCACCTTTTACAGTAGGATATTTAATTGTCTATTTGTATGTTTATTTATGCAAATTCCAAAGAGTAAACAAAAAAATAAAAACATGTCCTACAAGAATGTGCAAAAATAAGATATTTTAAATAATGATGTGATCATCTGGCGCCCCTTCCCCTCCCGAAGCCGCAGGATAATCGATGATCTCCTTTAGATATATTTAAGGTGATACTTACTGCACCATACACAAAAAAGAATCATCATCCTTATCTCACGTTTGTACATCCTGCAAGACCGGCGAGCATCAACTTGGGATGCAAAAAGCATGAAACAAAACACTTCCACGGCCTACAATACATAAGCACCGTGTGGAATCATTACGCCATTGCGGCAATATGACAAAGCAGGCCTATTAAGGGTTAATTATGTGAGATCATGCGTACAAGGGTGCAACAAGGACAACATTGATGATGATGACAAAATGTATTCATACTGGAGGAATCTGATGAGCTATAAAGCTCTTTTCACAGACGGCCAGTCTCGCAGACGTCCAGTCTCGCAGATGTCCAGTCACCACTTATCCTCGTAAAATCCGTGGGGGAATTAAAGTGAAGCTAACTCAGCCACTGACATGCAAAAAACCCCAGAGCCAATGCGCGATTCATCCTTTTGATACATCATGTGAAATGTGAGCTTAATGAGTAAGACGTGTATTGGCGTGGTCACGTTTACTCCTCCATAAATAAAAGATATTGGAAAATGTGCTATCAGTGGAACCAGAATTACGATAAAAAGGTTACATGTCAATGAAATGGTTTTGTTGTTCTTTCTTAACCTGTACTGTACAACATATGTACTGTCGCAGGATGCCCATGAAATACAATCTACCAGCTTATTAGGCCCTTCTTATTGAAATAAATCAAATTTGAAATCTAAGAATGCATGGAATTAACCAAAGTACCTTTATCGTAATTTTACATCAGCATTGCTGATGTTATTTTTTCTCTGACCAAGTCGCCATTCATTTACTGTGTCCAATCTCGTCGGATCTAGACCAATTAAGGAAGGCCGCGCCTGGTTAGTGTCTGGATGGGTGACCACAACTACCGGTTCATGCCAGGTCTTGTAGGCATTTGGCATAGAGAGGGCTGTGAGATCAGGTGATGGCAGGAGAGCCATATAGGTTTGCTCCAGAGATAGATTTGGTCCATTCACTGGGTTGTATCCGTCTGTGGATTAGAACCTATCTGGGAACTTATCCTTGCAGAGTTTTAAGTGTTAACTTCGCACGCAAATGCTCATTCAAAATGTGGTCAAACAAAGCAGGATGGCTCTGCTGAATGAGTCCTGAGACTCAATGTGGCTTTCCTGGGCAAACTAATAAAAAAATACATCAAGCAATAATGGGGGTTGCTCCCTTTCCTTCAGACTGGCTGGAACAAATTATTGCTCACCTATAGGGCATCATCACATTGAATTTAATGAGTACCACTTTGTTAATATTAAACCATAAAGCCCCCTTGTGAGGTAAAAACTGTTCCCTACAGTGCTCCTAAAAACACTCCGTGCAAAGTCAAGAGTGGTCGTCATTTGGCAAGACTGCCCCCACTATGAGAATATGGAATTTCTGCTACTGCCTCAATATCCCACTGTGCATAATAACGTTTTAATGGGTTGGATGGCATAAATGTGTCGTTAACCCACCACCACCCGACACAGCCAATTAGTAAGGTTTGTCATGTAAACAAAATGTGCCAATTAGTAACTAATTCAGCCCACTAGTGTGTTGGAGCGTAAACCCGCAACATTGACAATTTGAGTATGACGTTTCGCTGGTAATTACATCCAGAATCATTGTGCGATTTTGCCCAAAGTTGCTCGATGAGAGCTTCCTGCTTCCGGTCTTAAATAGAGAAAGATTACGTCATCACTGTGAGCCTTTCAGGTGTTGTGGGCAGTGGGGGAGTTATTGTAATCTTATAACAATTGATTATGCTAATCTGGAACAGATGGGTTAATCACAGTGAATCAGTATAGGATGCCTTGACAAGGAATACAATTGGAAGAATGTCTGTGTGTCTCGCGCGTGACGTCACACCACATCGAACAGCCCCCTACATGAATAATCATGAACAGGCGACGTCTTCCAAATGGACACCCACCCCCCACATGGGGGGGGGGGGGGGGCGAGGCACCTCCTCCGCACTCCTCAGCGTAAACTTACGACCCTAACTACAAAGGCAGAACCCTCACGTGACGCCATCTCCGTAACGCTATTGAGACATAGAAGTAAAAAGGACGTCATGATGAACAAGGGATGTCACCGCGGCCTGACAAATTGCACGCGAATTGATGCAATGAATATCATGTCGCGGTCTGCTTTCCGCTTGCAAGTTTCAGATTTACTGAAATACACCCGTCGTTGGACCGGCAAAATGTTAGTTCCTTAATAATACGCTACCAAGCAGCACTAATTATTACTAGCCAAGACTAATTAATCTATTGAAATTGAGAGAAATAAAAAATAAATTTAACCGGCATTACAGCTACAGGCTTAGTGCTGATTGGAAGTGTATTATTAAGTAATTCACAATTCAAAACAAGCTGATGAAATAATCAACATTGGTTATCGCTGATCATGCTCCAGATGCAGGTCAAAGGGATCTCTTTTCCAAAAAAACACCAATCGCACTACACATCTTGATGGACAATAACACATTGCGGCAGACACCAACACTATCGTGACCTCAGGTAACCCTGTGAGAGATACCAGGCATGTCTCAATGGGGCTCACACGGGGGTGTAAAGATGAAGTGAAAACATTTAAATAAAAAAATAAGGCGTCAGTCTAACTTAATTCAAATTATCTCTTTAATGGGGTTTTTGTTATAGTCTTACGAGGAAACTAGGTGGATTCCCACAGCTATACCATATTTTATACTGGTTTTCTTAGTTACATTTTACCATACGAATCCTACAGGTACCTTCGTCTGTGTAAAAGCATTGAATGCTAAAAAGGTGATTAGGCCTGGCGCTTTGTGCAATATCAAACCATTTGTAAAATGTCAATCCAATATCAACCATGGGGGTTATCTGCCCATATCTCACCATGCTGGTGAAGAGGATCAGTTCAGATATCATTCACCACTCATAATCCATGGCTAGGAATCACAACACCGATTCCTCCCCCCTCAATTAAGGTGTAATACATATGCGCAGTTACTGCTAATGTCCTTAAACATATTAACAAGTAGAATCTATGTACGAAACAACAACGCTAATAAAACCGTAACAATATCTGCCAGATCGTGTGGCATCAGCAAGCTGTAGCTCACGATGTACACATCGTGTCTCTTGACTTTCTGTTGACAGATGTGATGCCACCATATAATTCGGGAAACTTCCAGGAGGAAAAATTGGACCGTGGAAAAGGATTTACGGATTTAGGTTAACGTATCACATTACCTTAAATGCGACTGAGTGAAACGCCTCTAATCCACAGCTCTATTATCCACAACTGCGATTAATCAGAGCCCTTGAATATATCCACACAACTTATCTCATCCACGTTCTTCCCATTATCTGTATTTTATAGTTAAGATGGGGGGGGGGGGGTATCCCCAGACGTGGCCGATTGACTGCGCTGACACCGCTGAAAATCTGGGTTAAAACTCAGGTTTCAATGCGGAAATGTGGCACAGTGGTTAAAGCATCGGGCTATGAAACTGGCAACCTGAGTTTGATTCCTGGCCATGTCTTACACCAAACCAGGTTCTCAAGGGGAGTGAATAAGATGGCCTAATTCTAGTCACCAAAAATTGCAAACACAAAACTCCCCATCGCATATAATTTTGGGGCTTTTGCTTAACGTTGCTAAATTCCAACTATGAGCATTAAAACGTTAAATATGGTTCGACTGCTAAATACCTCTCTTTCACAGAGCCTATGAGAAAGTGTGCCACTGAATGTGGATTAGTGGTCACTTGAAGAGCTTTCACAAGTTGTTATCGCCATCTCCTTCCGTGTGCCATTCTCTAACGCGGTGACGGTGAATCGTTACTGCTAGTTGTCTAAGAGAGAACAAAAACATTCTTAGTTTGGGTTTAAAGTTATGCTCAAAGATCCAGCTTGAAGATTTAAGAACGAATGAGGAACGGTGAAACTGGAGCTAGCAGCGCATTGGTCCAACCGCCCCACCCCCCCATGTCCCCTCCCTCTGTGCACGTGACACAGAAATGAATTCAAATACTGTAACACGTGCAAATTACAGCACGTTTTACACGTACAAAGTTCCCGCGTTTAGCCTTAACAGACTGTTGGGGCAAGTGCTGTTAGCGAGTAGCAGCTATTAAGGCAGGCACGGCACACGAGGGGGTGGGTGCCCAGCACCACGCCTGGCCGCCTTTGTCTCCCCAGTGGTGATATTTACACGTACAGTATACACACACAGAAAGCATGTAAATACACAGGTGCACAAAGACATCACACACATTTACTAATTTCTAACACATTCCACTTCCCACTCACATCACACATACCACAATCAAATCAAGCACAACACACAAACATTACACACGTACCACATGACGAACTACTGTACACACACTCCAGACACATTCCATACACGGATATAAACACATCATACACACATAGCCCACATTATAAACATACAACACATAAAAATAATTGAATATACTCATACATACAAACACAACACAAGCACCACACGCTTAACACCAACTAAAGAACTATAAAACACTCACATACCATTCAACACAACGCACCCACAACACATCCACAAACTTTCCATACACGCACAAATCACATACCACATACACACGCACGCAAAACACATAGCACGCAACATGAAACACCACGTTACACACCACGCATTCTAAACATGCAACGTACATAATCGCACGCACTCTTACATACAAACAAATCAAGCACAACACATACATCACACGCATGCAAGCATAAATTACACGCACTCGGGATACATCACAAACCTATATTGTATAAATCGCACATCACAACACCAGACTGTGCATCACTCAAGAACACGTTTGCGGGTTAGAACAAAAAAAAACCTCAACTGATTACACGTGTACACACGTCTTACCTGTGCACTCAACTACAGCACACAACTATTATGCATTGAACTGCTGCACAATCGATGATTGTGAACACGCGATGCTTGCAGTGTACTGTACTGCACACGTGCTCCACACGTGTCACTGTCATTGAACAAATCAAATGAGCATGGCCCAGTTGTGGTTTCATGCGTCGTCATGTGCAACATTTGATGTGTACGATGTAATAGTGTAATCATTGTGCCTTGTACGATTCGATGTGTCCTGTGATCGTTTAGGATGTGTGGTGTAGAACTTGTTTTTGGAGTGTGAGATGCTTAATGTTTTCACTTACAGTTTAGCGTCAGGATTATTAGTGGAACTCACATTACGTAAAAGTTACCGTGACGAAATTGCAATGTGAAAAATGTGGTTTTGCATTAAACTCTCCGAACATCCATACATTAAAGCCACTATCCAAGCTGCATTGTCATATCACGTGTAGGTTTTACGCGTGATATTAATGCAAATATATTACACAAGGCATATTATTTTGCGTGTACATCTATGCAGTGTATGAGATTTCAATCGTGGTAAATATTTCTGTTGGATGCGTAAGTTTGTGAAAAAAGTTCTTCCGTGCAATACACGACTCGTATAGTGTGGTTGTTGTTGAAGTAGTATAAGACGTTCATGATGCTCAACACATGTATTACATTAATGATTGGGAATGAAAGCCTCAGTGGTTCGCAAACTTTAACTAAATTCATATAAGTCCAAGTTCGATTCCCTGCCACGGTGAGTGATATCAGTCAGTCCTCCACCACCCAGCATGGTGAATTAAGGTTTAAAAAGATAAATCCACTACACTGCCTCGTGTATTATAGTAAGTGCATAGCCCTATTATCGATCCACTGCTGGATGACGTGACCATGCTTCCCCCACCTTCACCAACCGCATGTACCAGCGCGGTGAAGTATGGTCAAACAACCCCCACACAAGGCGTGCAGCCTATTGCGTAGAACATGACGTTTATAAAGATGTGCTTAGTATGACGACGATGCACAGCACTTGCACCAAAGCTCAACAAACCATTGCCAAAACAGCGACTGAAAGAATCCACTGTACTCACCACGTGAAAACTAAGAGCAAATTCAACACAAAAATCGCAGCTCAACAAACAAAACCAACCACGGACTTCGCGCCAAAAAAAAACACCCCACTTAACGACGAAATACAAAAGAGCGTTAACAACTCCGATGAGAGTGCGATAGAGTGTGAGAAGAGCGAGAGAATAAAACAAAAAATGTGCAGGTTACACGCGTGGGGAGTGCATCCAAACAGCACCTGCCCGGGTCTCTCTGACCCCCGTGTCTCTTGGTGCTTTTTGTTAACCCCTGGGTTGTTGTTGTTGTCGACCCCGTGAGCGGTGGTGAGCTCTGCTCTGCTGGTGAGGAGAGAGCCTCCTCCTCGTCTTCCCTCGTGTAAGCCAGCGTCTGTCTGTCTGTCTCTCTCTCCCCTCACGCAAGGAGGAGGAGGCGGCAACACGCGCGGCGCCACTTCTCCAACGCGGCTCGGCCCCCAGTGTGGAGGAACCGGCTCCAACCAGTTCGGACTGGGCTCGCCGCGTCGCCACGGCAACGGCGGCTGCTGCTGCTGCGGTGGTGGAGGAGGAGGGGGCGGAGTCTGGAAGGCGCGACGGCCATCTTGGTCAGGGATGTGTGTGGTGTGTGAGTGGTGGTGTGGTGTGTGGTGGGTGAGTGAGGGAGTGGTGCGTGTGGTGGGTGAGTGGTGTGTGTGGTGGGTGAGGGAGGGAGTGGTGTGTGGTGTGTGAGTGGTGTGTGTAGTGGGTGAGTGAGGGAGTGCGGCGTGTGGTGTGTGAGTGGTGGTGTGGTGTGTGGTGGGTGAGTGAGGGAGTGGTGCGTGTAGTGGGGGAGTGGTGTGTGAGTGGTGGTGGTGGTGTGTGGTTTTGTGGGGGAGTGGTGTGTGTGGTGGGTGCGTGGTGGTGTGGTGGGGGAGTGGTGTGTGTGGTGGGTGAGTGAGGGAGTGGTGTGTGTGGTGGGTGAGTGAGGGAGTGGTGCGTGTGGTGGGGGAGTGGTGTGTGTGGTATGTGTGGTGGTGTGGTGTGTGGTGGGGGAGCGGGGTGTTTGGTGGGGGAGTGGTATGTGTGGTGGGTGAGTGGTGGCGGAGCGGTGTGTTTGGTGGGGGAGTGGTGTGTGTGGTGGGTTAGTGGTGTGTGGTGGGGGAGCGGTGTGTGTGTCACTTTGTCACTGTGGGGAGCGGTAGCGCAGCGATTAGCGCTACGCTGCGCTATGAACCCGACCATCCGAGTTCGATTCCCGCTCACGGCCAACACCAGAGACGATTATCTTAATCGCTCCTGGGACTCCCTTAGGTCGACTCAGCCTCAAATAAGTTCCCGGTGCGGTGTGTGAACAGCGCCACCGGGGGAGACAAAGGCAATCGGGCGTGGTGCCTTCCACCCACCACCTTTATGCACCATTCGGACCATCACAGGTGCTACTCGCTCACAGCACTTGCCCCTACAGTCTGTTAAGGCTATACGGGTGAAACTTTGTCTTTGTATGGGGGGGGGGGGGTTCAAAACAAAGACGCCCCCACCCACCCACCCGTGGTTAAGGAGTTTTAGAGCGGACGGGGGACGTTGGGTGAACGTCGCGTGGACGTCGCGCGCGGAAGTTTAACGTTGAATGGGACGGGCGGGAAAGGCGCGGGAGGTTTTGTTGGTCAACGCAAGATGGCGGAGAGGTGGCGGCCTCTCGCGCGTTGTCGAACGGCGGTCGCTGATTGGCTCCCTCCGCTCGACGCGCGTAAACCAATCAAACACCGCCCCCCCCCCCCGCGGACGCATTGGTTGAACCCGCGCCGTGACGTCATTGCGTTGGCAAGGCGGGGGCGGGGCTGGATTAGTCCAATAGCGAACCTGAGCGGGGGGTGTGTAATATGCGATGAATTCGAGAGGTTGTGGCTTCGATTCGTTGGCGGAACGGCGGTCGCTGATTGGCTCCCTCCGCTCGCCGCGCGTAAACCAATCAAACACCACCCCCCTCCGCGGACGCATTGGTTGAACCCGTGCCGTGACGTCATTGTGTTGGCAAGGCGGGGGCGGGGCTGGGTTAGTCCAATAGCGAACCCGAGCAGGGGGGTGTTTAATGTGCGATGAATTCTATTAAAGGCAGCCACGGGACATATCTCTCACACGAAAACATTGGAAGCTTCAGGACTAAACTTTGTTGTTTTTGTTCGCTGAGATAAAGGCCACCGCTGCTTAGTTGCAGCTCTTTTTCAGAAGCGACCTCGCTGTCGCAAATGTGACCCGCTCAGCGTGGTGGCTTTTTCATCGCGTGGGGACATTCATAGCGGTCAGATCGATCCTCTCTAAACGCAGTGATTGTTGATTATAAATGCGAAGAGGAAAAGATCCACGCGACCACGGAGAGAGAGACATGTATGCCAGGCGAGGTAGTTAACATCTCACCTACCTCATGGAATTCAACTCACAAACGGCAGATGACTGATTTTTTTTATCTTCCACGAAGCTCATGGTCCACCACCTAATCCGCATCTACTGCACACACACGACAGCTGCGGGTGATGCACAAATTGTGAATGAAAAACTCTCCAGGAGTAAGTAGCGTTGCGACTGAGGGTCATCCAGCAGCGATATTAACTCTCCGCTAGACCAGCTGCACGCAACATTGTAGCTGTTGATCTGCATCAGCAGCCGTACCCAAGAAGACTGGGTTTTATGAACGCTATGAGAGACCCGACCTATCTCACAACATTGAAGCCCGCCAATACGCGTTATGAATTTCAAATCCCGATCAACATTGCTCGGCCGGAAATTGCCGGACTTTACCGAGTGTTATTTTTTTTTAAGTTTATAGTTTAAAGTTAGATAACGCGCTTATTTATTTACTCTATACGGCAGTCGTTAGAAAAAAATATACGACTTGTATTAATTGTGGGTTTAAACAAATAAAATATTCCGCTTATGTCGATTACGTCACCCACCCCACCCCCCGGAGCGAACCACGTGGTTCAGTCTGGGCACGTGTCAAACACGTGGACGTGGTCATGCCACCGCCGTGCCAGGCTAGGTGCACCCCTGAGGTTGTGTGGAGTGGTGAAACGTGCACACAGTGAGTCCGATGCAGGGTTGCAGAGGTGACCCAGTGGTTCGCGCATTCCTCTATGAAACCGGCCACATGAGTTCGATTCCTGGCCACGGCTAACAGTTTCGAGTGATATATGAACCGGGCGCTTGTCATCCATTTCACTAACCCGGACTGTTGATCAGCTAGGTGAAGTATTCTCAGACAACCCCTAATGATCCCTAGTCTGCAGATGATTAATCGTGACAAAGGATTACGTTATTATAATGTACCAAGTAAATCGAACTAAAATAATATGATTTATGTCAGGACAATAGGTACATGAAAGTGCTTTTATCTTTGAAGTTGATAAATACATTGAAACATGACACCCTGTTCTGTTGAGTTTGTCTTGAACCAATTCTGCCAAAATTATGCACTCACATGGTCGTGACGGTTTATGAGATGTGTAGATGAACAGTTATATGAACTTGTATTGTCTAATTTTAATGATCTCTGCAGCGCCGCTGTATGTTATGATGCACAGTAAGGGATTCTGAGTGCTGGTTAGTGCGCCATCTGTTGGCAATCATGGGACTCGTTTGAATTTATAATTTCAATAGTGCGGATGAAGAGGAAATTTAGAACGACCACTAGTGTCAACTGAAGTGTTGAACAGATTCCGATCACATTTGGGCGGGTCTGCTGTCACTTGGTTGATTATTACGAGCTGTTAATTCTTCAATACATGACCATTTTTGACCATAACTTTACTGATTTAGAATTTTCCAACAAAGGTCTTATTGTAGTGAGTGCCGCATGTTGCTCTCTCACACATCGGCAGATATCTCATTTAGTCTCGGAGATTGCCAGGCAGGTGTTTTTAGTGCTGCCTATCCAAATGTGAAAAGACCCAACGCAGAAGATGCCTGGGTTTGATCTTCCATGAAGCTCATGGTCTACCCTAAACTGCATCAGCTGCACAAACCAAGACAGGTATAGATACCTGATGCACAAATGGAAAATTTAAAACTCTTCCGAGTGTGCGACTGTGGTCATCCAGAACAGACCGTACAACATATAACGACGCAATGCCCAGTCCACAAATATGAAGGTGACATCACAGCGAAATACTCTGCTGCTCTGGATGCGGTTATCTGGCTTGACCACCTGAATGTGAAATTGTAGACGTTGCTCTGCATCAGCCGTATGAATAAAAACACCCAAAAGGCATAAAGAGGTGTGGTCAGCACTGTGTACAACTCATTTGGTGATATTTTATGGAATGTTGACTTTTAAAAAGGCCTGAACAGGTGTAGATACCATTTCCGTCACTCATGTTGCATAATTGGCAACCCTACCGATGTATTCGGTAGGCTGCCCAATTGTTATACTCTTTCTCGAATGTCTGGGATTGTAGCGTAGTGAAAAAACCACTGCAATATAGCCAGCTCCTCTCCGCACATATACAACTACTGTATGTCCATTTCACCAACGAAGGTGGGCAAGGCTGGAAAAAAAAATCAAGCAGTATAGAACTAGTTGGGTAAATTCACTTTGAGGCAGGAATTTTCTGGTTCTAAAGTGCCCAGAGGTAAATCTCGAGATAATAACACTTACGCAGAACACAACATCCAGATGTTTTTTTATTTGTATTACTTTGTACAATGTTATCTCAGTACACGTGTGTGTACTCGACTTGAGCAGGTGGCACTCCTTAAACATGTATACATTCACGTGCACACGGTTATACAACAATATTGCATGATACAGAATTCAAGCACACGAATAAGGTGAGAACACCTTTGATCCTGGCATAGACTAAATGTATCCGTTTATAAATAAAGCATACTCATGTGCCTCATTGTTGTCACGTGTATTTAAAAAATTAGTCAATATTAGCATTGTGTGGGGGTACAGCGGTGTCGCAGTGGTAAGCACACTACATTATGAATGAGACAACCTGACTTCTATTACCCGTCACGGCTAACGTCAGTGGCAAAGTGATATCTGAACCAGTCCTGTCCCCTCTCTAAACCATCGCCCGCCACCCCCCCCCCGACCTTCACCAACTTGCACTGAATATGGTCTAACTACCCCCAGGATTGACATAGTTGCTGGGAGGGTTTCATCCAGCAGTGGATTGTAAAGAGCTGTGAAGTATAAAATAGGTACCACTCAGCCATTATTCTGGGACATTTGAAACTCAAATTTCATTGGATTACATGAGGATTGATATTCCTTATTCTTTTAAAGGCATGAAGAGCATTGATGAATCACGAAGAGACCACACTTTCCATGAAACTGTTCAAAAGATAATCTCAATAATCTGAAAAGAGACAGCTTGACCGCAAGCTGCGAGCCATATGAATAAATATACGTGTAACTTGATTTAAGTAATGTCATTCTATTATTCACACACAATTACATATGTTTCCAATAACCCCATTGCCAAGTCGGTACTTTTTTAACAATTAAAATGACAACGGTTTTGAGATAAATCCTGGTATTGTGTGACATTATCCGACAGCTCTGTTCTTCACCTGAGGACGGCTGCTTGTGTTGTGGCCGAGACGTCGTGAGAATTTTATTATGTTTTATTTTTATTATTTTATTATTTCCCTTCTGCGTGACTTTACCGAAAGATCCCAGAATATGAATCCCTGCAGTCACGAAAGCTTTAAATCGAAAATTATTCCTTCCTGAACCAAGTTTTTTTTTTTTCTCTCCCGGTGTTGCCCTTTCATTAAAAAAAATGGAACCATGCTCAAAATCAGAACGAGCAATGTTTATGCACATGTATCTGCTGCAGCAACCTTCTCGTGAGTCACGCACGTCAGGTGGGGTGAGATAAGTAACTTAAGGCTGTAAAACAGCCGAGGTGGCTGGTGTCAGAAGTACAGAATACACCATGTTAGACCACGTTCTCACATGTAGCCACATTCCTGGGGAATAATAATACAACTAACGCAGCACTTGTCATTAGATTACTAAAAAATAAAGATAGGTGGCTGGTGTCAAAATACAGCATACACCAGGTTAGACCACGTTCTCACATGTAACCACAGTCCTGGGGAATACTAATACAGTGAAACCTTGGATTGCGAGCATAATTCGTTCCGGAAACGTGTTTGTAATCCAAAGCACTCGTATATCAGTTGTGGTCACGTGACGCTCGGCAGACAAAGCGTATACACGTACTACTCGTATTGCAAGACCTCACTCGTTTATCAAATAAATATTTATTTTAAAAAAATACTCGTCTTGCAAAACACTCCCAGACCACGTTACTCGCAATCCAAGGCTTTACTGTACAACTAACGCATTACTCTTATATTACAAAAAAAAGATGGTACCTGTAATCCAATTTCAGTCGGCAAATGAAAGTATTGCCAAACAGATTGCCATAACTTGTATTCGATGATTACGTTCATGTTGGAAAAAATATCTAATTTGGCGTCACTTCACAAGGCCGAGAATCATTTCGAGTCTCTTGCAGCGCGGTGCAAACCTTCATCTTGGAGAACGTCCGATGGAAGTGGATATCACAGAGTTACCTCTGAGATTCCTTCAAGTGACCTCTGGTCCACACAGAATAGAGGGCAGCATTATCCCGCTCTGCATATGAGAGTGAGGTTCGTCGCATGCCGGTCAAACTAACATTTGTATTCTCAGAGGCTGAAATTTTGCCAAATTAAGTGCAGAACCAAATTTTACATAATGTTTTTTTTCACGTAGCCTTCGGTAACCAGACTGAGGCCATCGACTCACTGCACTTAATGACCCAGTTTAATCAGAATATTTATTGAGTGGAGGAATCCGGTGAGCTGTGAAGCTCTTTTTCATAGACGTCCAGATCTCCGAGGTGCTAATGCAGCACTCTTGACTTCTTAGCTAATCGACCACCTCAATTACTTTGATAAAAAAAATATATATTCAAAATATTCAAATACAACTATACATAAGACATTGCTGGGCCAGAAGCCTGAGTTAATGTGAGGACAACTGCAACAGATGCATATAGGTTACAGCCTACAATCATTACACCGCCGTGATTCTTGAACTTAGTTTAATCGTAACATAGTAATTTTAAGACAGTATTAATAAAGGTAATCAAGAAATCAGATTGCATTACTTTGCAAATACAGGATTGCATGACATGCATTATTATACCTTGAGTTATTGGTTATCGGCACATTTCATTCAACACCTAGTGCCAATACTGAACCAGCAACAGACAATCATTCATCATTTAATTGAAATACTTACACCGATGATATACGTATAAACATTGCACGTGTAAGAATCTGTTATCTAACATGTATGCAAAACAAATGCAAATGTTACGCACTAATCACAGTTTCGCTAACGAAGCATACCGTTTGCAAATAATTTGTATAAATCTAAACATGTTGATTCTTACACGTGTGATTTGAGCCTTACAAATCGGCATGAGGTGATGAATCTATTTTAGCAGGCCAGGCGCCACTGAGCTAAATATCTCTTTTTCAGAAGTAACCAAGTCACAAATGATAGCTAAACGAAGTGGCTTATCACGTGGAAATGTATAGCAGCAACCAAATATTCTAACCGAGTGTTTATAAATGTAGAGGGAAAAATCAGAGGACTCGGATAAAAATCCACGCAACCGTGCAAACTCCAAATCGAACCCACGACCCCCTGTACACCAGGCGAGGTAGGTAACATCTCACCACCGTGATGCCTTCCGATGCATCTTTACACCCCTCACCGAAGGTAAGTACAAGCATATCACAAAAAAAATCTGGTGCCAATACCAAACCAACAAATGGCAGACCAGTCGACAAGGTAGTCCAGATGTCTTCTGACCCTTAATTCTCGAAAACCTAATATATATATTTTTTAAGTAAGGTTGATGTAAAACACAAATTAATATGCAAAGTAAAAACAAATGTTAGGGGTTAATGAATTGGGAGGCACAAGATATCTGGACCGCCCTGTACAGCATGAACAGGGCGGGGGGAGCATTGAAATAATAAAGTACATAGACCTCTGTTCATAAACAAACAGAACAAGCCTGATGAGTCGCTGAAAGTCGAGCGTTTGTTTAAACAAATGTTGCTGTCCAACAAATTGCTCTGCAAAGCGTGGAGCTAGCTTGTTGATGTGTTGAGACGTCTACTGTTAGTCCTCGTGCATTCGTTGAGTGGTGTTGGAGTGCCATCTTGTGGATATTCTTAGAACTACGTGCAGTGAAACCTCGACAAGCAATTCCCTATGATCGATGCAATAATTATTCATTACATATTTACTCTAGGCAAGCCACACTAAGTCGAAAGACTCTTTTTGTTTGCAGGCGCGTCCTACATTGGCAATTACATCGTGTTTTGCCAGTAACCACTTTATATGTAAAGTTACATTGGTGAACGTGCCTCTGGCTTTTAAAGGTCTAGGCATGCTCATTCCATTGTCGGTGATTCCGTTGTCGATGATATTAAAGACTTTCACTTCCTGAGTGTAAAGTGCACGGGATGGGCCTTCGTCACATCGTCCGGCATCACTGACGCTCATCCGCATCGTCCTCACCTTCGCTCGCATCCTCTTTGTCACCCTCTTCCCGATGATCTTCGAAGTCACCCTCATCGCTCTCTTGGCTCTCTTTCACATCTTCACTCTTGTCGTCTCTGAGATGCGGAGGTGCACGCACACACATACAAGTACATACACATGCACATGTACACACACACACAAACGACGATATTATACTCTTTGGTTCTTTCGGTAAAGTCACGTAGGTAGAAAATAAAATAAATCACGCCGTTTCGGGCGCAACACAAGCGTCCGTCATCAGGTGGGAAAGCTTAATTTAATGATTCCATGCTTTCCCACCTGATGACGGACGCTTGTGTTGTGCCCGAAACGTCGCGATTTATTTTATTTTACACCTACGTGACTTTACCGAAAGAACCAAAGAGTATGGATTCCTGCAGTCACGAAAGCTTCAAATCGAAAATAATATAATTTAAACTTGTAGACCACAGGGAAAGTGCTGTGAGGGAACACCTATGAAAGTATGACGCATGAGGGGCCGGAACCATACTCGACTGCCCACATCTCAAAATTGCTGATTATTACACCCTGCTGGAAGCTCATTATTTAAGGCCGAATTGTCCCAGGGCAAATCCAGAACATGCTCACATACCACGTGACATCGATGTGCAAGGCTGGAAAATTTAATGCAGCTTGCCAGGACCATAGCGTTGTGGACGACATCGCCTTATTGTGGGGCTTAAAATGTAACGCCACCAATGTCAATTACATACAGCACCTTCAGGCGGCAAACGCATGTTAAAAAGCGTATGGATGGTTCTTCTTCCCGTGTTTACTGAAGCCCCCGTGTGGCCCCCACTGTGAGCGAGCGGCACCTGCTGTTCTGCAGAGGGCGCGAGGCCTGGGAGTCTCCTTGGCCGCCAGAGTCCGGAACGCCGCCCGTCATCCCCGTGTCGCTCGCACCATCGACACCATCGTCATCATCGTCGTCGTTACCGTCTTCATCAGCGGGCCCGGCCGTCTCCCCGCCGGCCGCCCCGCTTCCAAGCTCGCGCACAAACTCCTCATCCATCCCGGTTTCCCGCAGCGCCTCCCGATAGCGCCGCTCCGCCTGCCTCTTGGCGTTCCTCTGTGAAGGCGCAGTTCCACATCGGGGCCGAGTGTCTCCCTTGGGCATTCGTAAGTGGATGACAGTCAAGCTTCGTAAACCGGATAGGTTTGATGGTAATTCATAAGTAAATTAGCATCAAGCCCTATCTGGTTTACTCACCTTAACAACAAACGCCTTTTCATTTACGGCATGTCCCTAAATTGTACGAAAAAAATGGGTAATTTTGTCCACCCAGCAGTATAAATGGGAATACCGCAGCTTGTCGACCCACTGGTGGCGTGTGGGGGGTTAAAGTGTGGGTACTCACACATTTTTCCAAGCTGTCTGCCCAGTGGAGGTAGGTGACAATTTGTGTAGTATTCTTGGTTCTTTCAGCATCCCTAGGATGCTGTATTTCCGACAGCTCTGTTCTTCACCTGATGATGATTGCTTGTGTTGCAATCGAAACGTCGTGAGAATTGAATGTTTTATTTTTATTATTTTATTATTTCCCTTCTACGTGACTTTACCGAAAGAACCAAGAATGTGAATCCCTGCAGTTACAAAAGCTTTAAATCGAAATTTGTGTAGTGTTTAAAAAATTTAAATACACCCAATGATAAAATCAGTCGAGGGATGAGTCAACTTGCTTTGGTAAAAAAAAAAATGGATATCTTAGTGGAATAGTTGGCGCATTGCTCAGAGTTTATGCAAAGCTTGATGTAAAACTAACATTTCCATGTTTACATTCTATCCATATTAGCCACAGAGAAAACAATGTGTTGTTTACATTTTATCCCAATTAGCTACAAAGGAAAATATGTGTTGTTTAGCTCACTGACTCATTTAAAAATAACCATAAATTGTATTAATTTACATGTGCATAGTTCTTAACAGCTGGTGTATTTGATTTCATTCATTAACGCCAAATATAATCTCTCTTGACAATTGCTCATTTTCATAAAATCTATCATAAAAAATCCGGCGGATCCCCATTGCCACCAATGAAGCTTTTGTCCACGTCTTTACAAAACATAATCTGATGAAAATGAGCAATCATTTGGATGATAAATGACACCCATTTATAAGCTCTTTGGTAACACATTTCCCTTGTTATTTAAAGACAGGAACAACCCAAAGATAGTTTAAGGAAGGAACAACCCAAAACACAATTGAAGTCACAATGCCCCCCCCCCCCTACTCCTCAAATGAGCAATAGGGCAGTGCCCGTCTTATGTTGGAGGCCATGAGTCAGTTTTATGTAAAACGTCACAAACCCATGGTGGGAGTCGGTCTGTGAAAGTGGGGAATTCCGACAACGCGGCACTGGTGTCGTTGACCTTGTCAGGCTGAGCAAACTCCGAGCAGGATATGAACTCGGAACTTTTAACAGCGTCATAACCTTGAGTGACCGGTTTACATGATGATGCATTACATGACAAACAGATGCAGACGAGGGACGTCTGAGCGGAAATATGGCAAACCACGCTTCCCGTGACACATTTGCATTCACAAGCTGTCTTGTTGTCATTGCACTGCATAGCTACACAATACAGGACACCATCAATCACGATGAGAATCCAGAGACTCAATATCTTATCTTACCTTAAAGAAATGTATAAAGCGCCTTAACCAAGGCGCTTCAAAAGTAATTAACAATGGTACATGTGAATGTAACGGTAGAGATGAGGTCAATAAAAATTGATGAGAGGAAGCGATGGGGGCAAATCTGTGATGCGTGAATTCGGTGAAAGCGAAATTGATAGTAAATGATGATGAATGGACAGAATGAGTGAGGACTGAGTGACAGCCATATAATGAGAATATGATGAGGGATAAGTAACGGTGGCGGTTACGAGGGGGGGGGGATTAAGTGGTCGTGGGGCGAGCTAGGGAAAATAGGCGAGTTTTTAATGAGGGGCAGAAACTAGTGAGCGAAGGTGACTGCTTAATGTGGAGGGGAAGTTTGAATCCAGTGAAGGGGGGCGAGACGAGAAAACGAGCGAAAGCGTGGATTGAGCACAAGGAGGAGGAACGGCAGAGATTGAGAACGCAGACGGCAAGGTGACCTAGGATATATCCTCGCACCCTCACTCCATGCATTCCCTGTCGCAGGGTAAAAGCCCCTTGATCCCCGGCTACATCGTGGCGTAGTTTTTGGAGCGCTCTTTTAGAGATGTGCGGTGAAATTTATCATAGACACCTTCCAATTCATTCCCTCTTGGTATTATCCCTACCCAGAATTGGTCCGCAGAAGATACGTATTGTCGATGCATCGATTCTTCTGTAATTCGCCCTCAGTCTCTTATCCCCGCACCTCCAATTAGCATGGTTGGCTACGTACGGTGCGAAAGATATTCAACATACATACACAATTCATAATACTGTAAACGTTTTTGGGTTAGATGGCGTTATTTATAAATGTGTCAGTAACCCTCCACTATCCCGACACGGCCAATCAGTAAAAAAGTGTCACGTTGAAAAAAGACAAATAGTTCACTACTTTAGCCCACCGGTGTGTTGAAGAGTGAAACCACAACATTTACAATTTTTGAGTACGACGTTTCGCTGCCAATTACATCCAGCATCATCGGGCAATTTGCCAGGGTTACGACACATTTATAAATAACGCAATCTAACCCAAAAACGTTTATTATGAATAATATTGGTCGCGAAAGCCTACGTGTTAAACATACATACACAAATTAACAGATAAGTGGAGTAAACTGGAAGTGGTTGTTCAGATAAATGTGGCAATAGCACCACCCCCCCCTAGATAAGAGGAGTTTCAGCTGATTTCATCCTAAAAGTAAACAGTACATTTCTATCAAAATTGATTGATCAAAAGTGTTCAATATTTCACAGAAAAATTATACGCAAATGTGTCTTTGGGTTGCTCGTTTGTTTTTTTAACAGATCATAGAGAAATTCAGTGATAAAAAAAATCCTCCTCCAAAATGCCATGAGCCAGCAGACTCTCCTGCATAGGCTTAGGGACATTATTGCGCTAATGACCTTGAATGGCGCATTTATGCATCGGCAAAGGTTACGCTGGCAAACGTCATTTGTGCAACGTCCCTGTCATTTCAAAACAAAAACAATGCGGTGCGCAGCTGTGATTTCTTGTGATGCGCTCTCATTATAAACACAACCACAGGATGACAGAAATTATTTCTTATGAGCTGTGCATCCCAGCAAAACAACAATTACCCTCCAAGATTTTCTTTCTGGTGGTCTATGGAGCTCATGCTCAGCAGGCCTTTTCTCGTAAAACTACACTTGGAAATGTGCAAAAACTCTGATTTACCGTATTTTCTTCATTATAACACGCTCACAAAAGCGAGACGCACCCCAAGCTTGTACCTGGTGCAAATAAATCTATCTACATCTCGTCTCTCTGTCACACATACAAAACCCAAGCATTTTATACAATGCACCACCAACTTAGGAAAAAAGTGTGTCCTATAATCAAGAGAATACGATAATAAGCTGGGCCTAAACACAGGCCATCAAGGGCATGTTCAGTTTCCCTATGAAGCGTGACGTGCTGTAAAGGCTTGTACAAAATAAGGATGTAAAATTCCTTCATGACTTCAGCTCTCTGATATGTTCTTACCCATTGCGTGCAGTTTGATGTGCTTCATTAAGATCACAGTGCGTTATTGTTTTTGTTTGTAAATTGTTTATTGTTTATCGTTCTTGTGCGAGATTAATTTTGGTATCAGCAGGTTTATGATGCAAGAAGCTGTGCCCATTTGTTTACACGTTTACTGATCTTACTGTGGCACCAGGCCTCTCTTGAAAAATACACTTTTGGTTTGCCAATATGCTCTCGGCAACTTGAAACAAACCATGTATGTATGTGTAAGGTGATGATGACGAGACCTGGGTGACTTGCTCCAGCAGGAGAGGTCTTCTGGCCACACGATCCTTCATGGCCTGCAGCTCTGTGCTGTACTCGTGAGTGCGTTTCTTGTCCTGTTCCCTGCGGGAGGGGGGGGGGGGCGATGCACAGGGAGGGGTAGGTGGAGACGCACGATGCACTTTTATCACCGTATCTTGCCCTCTTCAACTCAACGCGCGCTTTACCTGCTGGAGCTACGTTGTTTTGTTGTTGGACAGCTTATGCCGAGACGAAAATGTTGCTTCTAGACTTGAAGTTTTCGTGACTGCAAGGATTCATACTCTTTGTTTTTTTCGGTCAAGTCACGTAGGTACAAAATTAAAATAAATTAGATCACGACGTTTCGGGCGCAACACAAGCGTCCTTCTTCAGGTGGGGACAACTTAGCGAAAGCACACCGCTTAAGTGTGTCTCAGAGGTAGCTGTGACGAGTAATTCTATAATTTATTTAAATTTTTTACCAACGTGACTTTACCGAAAAAACCAAAGAGTATGAAAATGTTGCTCTCTGCTTTTGCTGCTGCTGCTGCTGGTGATGATGATGATGATGACGATGTCTCATGACCTAATTCTCTGGTGGGATGTCGAGACGTTGATCGGCAATGTTTAAATGTTCACGTCGATGTTAATGGGCCAGTGAATAACTTCAGGAGAGCCTGGTGAATATCTTAAATTGTTCATCATCAGCGTAGGAGATAAGTGCATCTGCTGTGTGACGTTCTGATGCGATTCAATAGGCACCATTGAGTTTAGGTTCTTCTGTGAGTGATTAAGTGCTTGTGAGGGATGTTGGAATTGTCCCAATTTCCTTTTCGCTGAGTTTCAGGATGGAATGAGGATGATAATGATGATTAGAAACTCTATTGATCTGTGTGGAACTCACTTGACCTGCGTGGAACTCACTTAATCTGTCTCAGCTTTCCGGGGTGGCTCTCGGCGAGGCTGCGATGAGGGTCGTTGGCGCGCGCCCGTCGCAAGAGGTCGGCACGCATCGCTTTCTCCCTCTCCCTCCTCGTCTTCGCCCTCTCCTCCTCATCCCTCTCCTTCCGCTCTCTGCCCTCCAACGCCCTACTGCTGCCAGGGAAAAAAATAAACAAATAAAAATCACACACGCGGAAACATCCCCCGGGTTGCGGAAGACCCGACTTATGGAAATATGACCTTCTGAGAATGCTCCCATCAATCACGTGAAAAAAATGTCAATATGCGGAAATGTTTGCGTTAGTTATGTAAGCGTAAGTAGTACAGCGCGGTGAGGCTGCGGATGTCACCTTAACTGAACCAGAGTTTCACTAGCATTAAGGTAAATATAATTTTTTGTAGCGTTACGTAATTGTTTTTCTATCTTAGAACAATTTTTTTCCCAACGTTTCAATTGCTGGTTTTCTTCATTTTAAGTTTATTTCACGAGTTATTTACTGTGAGTAATTTATGTAACACAATTACACTTCGACCGCTTATGGTCTCAGCCAACAACGATTGGAGATGTCTACGCCTAGACTAATGCACGGTAAACGAACATTCGGAAGTGAACGCGTTCTGTTAACAATTAATATAAAAATGTTTTGTGATATTCATAAACAATTGGATACAGTATATGTTCCACTAGTTTCATTATGGGTAGTGTTAGCGTAGATATTCGATCAAATGAAAGAATCACAGGAAGTGCAGAGCCTATGTACAGCGATACGTTACAGGTCACGATAGAAAACGGACGACAGCAAGATACAATACCGAGAGAAAACGACCCTAGTAATCGGGTAGGGGAAGCACAACTATTTCCGGCTATGGGATTCTATCGTTGATTTTGGGGGGAAATTGTTCAGTTTCCGAAATACGGGAAATTCGGATGACGGGTCGTTCTCGGGAACCGAACCCTTCCGTAGCCCGGGGACTGCCTGTATGTCGTTGTCAAACAGAAAAGGCCTGCTGATGGGCAGCAGAGGGCAGTGCAGTAAATTGCACTGCACTTTTATGTTCCCACGTTTGTGCTCCAAAGCCTTCACCGCCCCACCCTTGACCATTGTGGTGAAGCATGGTCAAGTAATCTCCATGACCGGCATGGCAGGGTGAGGCCCTCATTCGGCAGTGGATTGAGTGGCAAAAATACAAAATACATCCTCTCGCTAGCCTAAAAGAGCGTACATGAGTGTAGGTGGTTGCTCCTTAGCTCTCTGATGCGTTTCTCGGTTTCTACCGCATGCTGTACATACAGAAAGCATTGCAGAGCTGCCACGTGTTCTCCAGAATACAAGATGTACTTTATCCTGTATTTTAGACCACAGGTTTTGGTGTCTTATAATCCAGTCGGTGTGTGTATATGTATATCCAGATTTATATAACTTTATTGACACTTGCGTACAAATTTCGATTTAAAGCTTTCGTGACTGCAGGGATTCATCTTCTTGGTTCTTTCGGTAAAGTCACGTAGAAGGGAGATAATAAAATAATAAAAATAAAACATAATAACTAGCGTACAAGTTTGGGGCAAAGTCTTAATTTCCGGAGCGTCTTAGAAACTATTGAAAACTTTGGCTCTTTTTCAGAAGCGACCTGGCCACAAATGATAGCGCAACGAAGTGGCTTATTGTGTGGAAATTTCTAGCAGCCAAATACTCCAAATGCATGTTTCTAAATGTGGAGGCAAAAACCTACAATTTATGTATGTATGTTGAACTTCTTTTGCACCGCACGTAGCCAACTGTGCTAATTGGAGGTACGGGGAAAGGACAACAAAACACAAAAAGTAGTTCAATCTAGATAATTTAAAGGTCCATAGCTCCAGCGGCCTCCTAATATTGGAAGGAAAAGCATTCCAGATGGCCACGGAAGCGCATCTGAATGCGCGCGGTGTGGTAACCACCGTCTTTATTCGATGGTTTAGCCAAAAGCTGCCGCTGCTGCTGCTGCGATTGCCGGAGTTGGCGTGACGATGGTTGATGCTCCTTGACGCGATCAGCGAGGTAAATAATGGGAAGAATGCGGTACATCACAACCGTTAAAACCTACGCAGCAGCAATTCCTCTTGCTCGACACGTTCCAACCTTGGCGCGACCTCACCGTATGGATTCGTGCCGCCGCCTCGCCGCGTCGTTGCTGCGAGTTGGGATCCAGTCGGCCGCCGCGGGGCATGGGCTCGAGCGGAAGGCCCTTGGCCGCTCGTCCCTCCCGGCGGAGGCCGTGGCTGCGGCGGCCCTCTTCTCCCCGCGTTCCGTCGTGCGCAGCGCGAAGGGAGCACAGGCGGCGGGCGGCGGCGGGGCCGAGCGGGACAGCGAGCTGCGCTGGAAGTCGCGCAGCAGGCGCTGGAAGTCGGGCACGCTGTGGTGCACGCGCGGGCGAAACGACGGCTCCGAGCAGCGGGTTGCCATGGGTGCCGTGCGTGACCTGCCTGTCGCACGCAGCGGAGGGTGCAACTTCGCGCGTTAGAATGCAAGCGGCGTCCTGTACAATCCGTGTTACGCTTGTACGTAGCACTCTTTAGTGCAGAGCATCCCAGGGTGCCTTATAACAAAAATCTCCGACAGTGATATAAACCAGTCGGCCAATCGATCCCACTCGAGGACAAGCTAGTGTAAAACAAACACGTGTTGCCTTCATTCTAATTACTCAAGTCTGCTCACCGTAATCACCCCAAGCCTGCCCACCATTCCACTGCTCACCCCAAGCCTGTGCCACTCAATCACTGCTCACCCCGGGCCTGCTCTGCGATGTGGGCGTGGAGTCCGGGTGGAATGGCCGCTTTCTCCAGGAGCTCCTGGGCACGCATGCCGGCCCGCACTCGCCGCAGAAGCTCTTCAGCCGCCAGCCGCTCGCTCACGCTGGGGTCTAGCACGGCTCGCAGGGCCGGTCGCTCTGCCGAGCCCGCGCGCCGGGACTACACACGTACACAAAGATCCCCGGTGGAGCGTTTAACAGACTGTTGGTGCAAGCGCCGTTAGCGAGGAGCGCCTGTGAAGGTCGGCACGGCACGCGATGGGGTGGGTGGTCTGAGGGTCAGTTGACCCAGGGGGAGGCACGGGACCTGGTTCAGCTATTCACCGATGTCGTCTGCGAGCGGGAAATTAACTCAATGGCCGTGTCGGTAGCGCTAATCGCTGCACTGATGCTGCCTACACACACAGCGTACACAAAGACAAAGATCCCCCCCCCCGTATAGCCTATAACAGACTTTTGGGGCAAAAGCTGTGAGCGAGAAGCACCTATGAAAGTCGGCATTGCACGCAAAGTAGTCGGTGGCCAGCACCACTTCCGGTCGCCTTGGTCCGCCAGTGCTGATATTTTACATGCCGCACCGGCTACTCATTTTGAGGCTGAGTCGACCTAGGGGAGGCCCAGGACCGGTTTAGATATTCGTCACTGATGATGGCCATGAGCGGTAATCGAAATCGTGTCGCCGGATTCGTAGGGCAGTGCACCAACCCCTGCGCTGCCGCTCCCCACATGTACACAAGCACACGTTACACAGGCACACAAGCAGTGACATTTGCGACACTTTAGGTTTCATTGATAGCAGCAGTATTGGCGAAATATGTAATATTGGGTAAATATATTATATTGGTGGACACGGATGGAAGTGGGGAGGGTGTGGATGGAGAGTGGGGGAAGATGGGGGGAGGAGAGGGGGGTCTCTCTGACTTTCGTATGGCATTTGAAGAGCAACTGATTGCGTGTGTTGAGTCTGGTAATCCATTCGGTGGCATCAGGAGTTGCCGTCGATGTGTGGAATCCGTACCGCCTGTGTAAGCGCATAATGGGAAGTGGTCGGTTACGTGACCGACAGATCGCATTGCGCCACATTCACGCACGTGGGCCCCTGTAATTTTCCATTTGAAAAAGAAACAGCCGCACCTTTCGCGTGTTGTTCAAACACGATTAGGCAGAGGTGGGTGTTAAGCAGTTTATAATGAGCAAGTAAGCCTTGTTATGGGTTTTATTTTGCCTTCCATTTGTGTCACCGGTGGCACAGCTAAACACTACCGGCCACTGGATCGCGGCGCAGTATTAAATATCCACAACAAGTTCAATTGACAATTTTACCACATTCGCCTAAGCCCAAGCTAGTGACTCCATTCTCAAGTTTGCTCTGCTGGCAGCCCTGATGATTGTTGTATATTTGGAGTTTGCGTGTCTCTCACTCTCTCTCTCCCCGTGGTCGCATAGATTTTTTTTCTCCGGTTCCTCCGGTTTTTCCCTCCACATTTTCTCAACATGTGTCGCTATTGTTTAGATTATATTTGCTGCTATACATTTCCACATGATGGGCTGCTTCGTTGAGCAATCGTTTGTGGTCAGGTCGCTTCTAAGACAGAAAGAGATTAGCTTTATTTGTATATATTGTTTAAACAGATTTGTTTACCTTTCCTATACTCTGCACTCCTATCGTGTTTTTGTAGTTTGTTGTGGTAACGTTCTGACCTGCCCCTACTGGACATCTGTGAAAAAGAGCTTTATAGCTCATCGGATTCCTCCAGTATAAATGCTGATTCTGATTTGGAGAAATCTGTGGTTCGTGTGGAAGCCAGTAAATTAAATGTCATTTCTTTCAGCAATAGAATAACAAAAAACTTAGCCTATATTCTCATCCATGTGCTACGAAGGGCCAAAAGGTTGCCTTTTTAGGCAGTGTTGATGACTATTAATAAAAATTCAAATTTATAATGCGCATTCCATCCTAAGATACCAATGCGCAATGCATGAAGAGCAGGAAACCAAAAGCAGAACCAGGAGGCAACCGACCAAACTGATGAGGGAAGGCCCCTTTAAAGAGATGGGGTTTCAAAGCAGACTTGAATATATCCCGACTCCGAACGTGTTTTCGTTTTTTAATTATTAGTGCTTGTGAGGTACATCCTGGAAGTGTTCGGTTAGCTGCGTCACCTTAGATGGAACCTCCTTTTCCAAGTTGTGCCGTGGACGCACTCTCTCCTCCTCTCTCTTGTTCTCCTCCCTCTCCGCAAACTCAAACGGCTTCAGCGATGCCCGCAGTTCTTCCTGTTGGTCACCGCCAGCACCACAACAATACATGCACCGGTCTTCAGCGTCGAGTGTAACCGGCAAACAAGCGTGGTGCTGCAACATTAGCACAATTGCTCCGAACGGCGCAAAAAAACGTTCAACATCCATCTTTGTTCGACCTGATTGCACTTTGGATTTAAGTGAGGGAGAGTTGCGCAGCCTTGACCTCACTCTCTCGTCCAAACTCATCTGTATCCAGTGGTAAAACTGTGTCTAGACCGCTGCAGATGATGCTGGATCAGTGGATGGTCTTAGGAGACCTTCTGATGGCATTTCCTCCACCAAGGGTTCCACAGATCCAACTCAGATATTGAGTTTGCCGGGTTAGTTAACTGCCGCCCGGGGTTCGGCGTTGGCAGCTGCTGGCAGTACCGACTCACCAGGTGCAAGATGGAAAGCACCTGGGGGTGTGCGCCTACGGTAGCAGCGAGGGTGTTCCCAGCAAAGACTGACTCAACACCCAGCTGGCCAGACCGCATACATTCACACAAACGCTCGTTAAAAGTATTGACCAAACATCCCAATGCAGGACCCTCCTGATAAAGAGTCCTGGGACTCAGTGTAACTCTTCTCCTCCTCACCTTGCAGCAAAGGATGGTGCAGGTGCTCACCCATCTGAAGGAGCACCCTGACGCCTGGATCGGCGTGGACACACACACACACAACGGCGCTGCATGGCCGACGAAGAAGGCCAGAACGAGCGTCAGCACAACGGCGCCTTACTTTGCGCGCAGAGCGGTTGTCGAGGCTGCGCCGCTGCGCCCGCTCGCGCAGCTCGTGGTAGAGGGGCAGCAGGCTGCGCGCCGGCACGGGGGCCGCGCGCACCCTCACGGCGCACTCCGCCTCCTCGCGCTGCCTCCGCTCCAGCGCCAGCTGCGCCAGCTCCTCCGCCAGGCGGCGGCGCCGCGTCCCCCGCGCCGCCTCCCGCTCCACCTCGCGCTGCACCAGCTGCACGCTCGGAGGTGGCGGGCGGCGGGGATCGCGGTTTGACAAGCTGACAAGCTGGCGCTGGGGGGGGGGGGGGGGGGGGGAGCTATGCACGACGGTCGTCCGCAACTCTGCAGGTAAAAAGGTTGATGGATCACTCACTGGATATCTATGAAAAAGAGCTTCATAGCTCATCGGATTTCTCCAGTATAAATAAATATCCTGATTCTGACTTCGTGAAACCCCCTGCCTACCCATTGGTGTCGAGGTCACCGTCTCCTGGCTTGCCAGGGTATAGCAGTACAGCAAGTTTAACTGAATTCCATAACGTCTTAAACATAAAAATAACAATAAACTTCAATAAATCTGCGTGGGGATTAAGTGTTATCCTCCCTACGCTTGCATGGCTTTTCTCCGGGTCCTACCATTTCCTCCCGCGTGTATACACATTCATTGATGAGTTGGTCAAGCATCCCAATGTAGGACCACAGAACTTGGGCAATAGTTGGCTGGCTGACTTCCTGCTTGGCTGTGGTTTGCCACGCCTCCGTGCGAAAACTGCGCGCGCGAGACAAATCCTACAGCATCATGAGATGCAATTTGCGTGAACGACGCTACGTAAAGCTCAACATCATTATTATTAGAACAAATCGCAATCAGAAATGCTCCCATCTTCTGCACGGCCCTCGGGCCAAAAGGCTCTTGGAGTGGCCCGGCCACCTACGACTCGACTCGCCCGAGACATGAATAGATACAAATTATGCGTGAGACGAAAAAAATAAACAAGGGCTAAAGATGAGATGGCAACAGACACGAGAGTAATGAATCCTGTCTCCTTCCCATTCACGTGTAAGCCGCTGCCTTCTAGCAGGCGGGCAAGGGATCTTTAATTGGCTAGGCAAGTTCAGGGGGGGGAGTGGGCGGGCTAGAAGCAGTCGTCCCACACGCTGGCTGCTGATGAAATGGCCAACAATCACACGAAGAAAAACAAAGGGACCCCCCCCCCCGTGGCCTCGCTTCCCACACGATTCTCAACAAACTCCTGCTGGTGGTTTCTTGGTAATCCTGGCCGTGGTTTCTTGGCAATTCGCAGAATCAAAATAAGTTACTTGGCGGAAGGGGAAGCGTTTGTAAAAACAACGTGCACAAAACACACAATCTGGCTCACTCCTTTTGAAATTCGTGTCTATTATTTTCCCCTGGTGGAGCGGGATTGCTATCTTTATTACTTACGGAATAGGAGTTGGGTGTGGAGTGGGTGTGAGGGGGTGTTTTTAAAGGTTTTTTTTTATGAAGGAAGAGAGGGGGCGAGGGTGACAGTAAAACAATGCAGTTTTGTTCTCTAATCTGTGCGTTCCTCTTCCTGTCTCTCAAAATAATTCCAAGTATGCATCTTTCCATGTCAATTTTCACACTTTTCAATGTGCCTCAACAAGAAAGGTTTATTTATTTTTACCAGTTTGTACTTCCTGCTACGAGACACATGGTTAAAAGAATTATGATCGTTAACAAAAATAAAATCGAAGAAAAAACTGAAAAGCATGCTGATGGAAATTGTTATGCAATCTTTAAAATTTTTCTACATATTTTTCTTAAATGACCACATTTCCAAAGCGTACGTCAAGAGCAGGTAGTACGCGGCGCATGACATCACTGCATTGCAATACGTATTGGGGGTCACGTGTGGCAGCTGGCTCGCATATCACCAGCCGGTGAAGCCGCACGCAAACCCACCGAGAAGGGCTTGGGGATGGTGACTTTGGGCGAGCGAGCGCACGAGGCGCTCCGAGGCTTAGGCCTTGGCTCCGGGCGCCTGTGAAACGCCGCGTAGTCATCCAGACGGAAGCCTTGCCACAGCTGAAGCACTCGCCTCACGGCCGGCGGGGTGTCCACCCCCGAGTCGTCCCACGACCCGAGATCGAGCAGCGAGCGCCAGGGCTTAGAGTGGGAGCTGACGCGCATGCCGCTGCTGCTGGTCCCAGTGTGAAACCTTCCCGCTGAGCTGTGCGGAGACAAACGGCAGCAGGGACAGTGTTAACGTGTAACGCCCTGAAAGGGTTCTTAACACTCGCAATGTATTAACCCTTTCCTGTTCCGATGACGTAAAGTTTTTCTTCCGATTTCATTCTGAAACTGTAACGAAAATTTAAGTAAAATAACTTCATCGGTACCGAGGCTGCCACAAAGCCATGCGGGAGGGTGTTGAAGCACAGTTTGCCTCCAGGTATCATAGAGTGCGGTCGTGACGCTAAAGTTCTCTGTGGTGAGTACAATGTCTTTAAAAACAACGCAGCTATGCCTCTCTAAATAAAATTTACGTTGAACCGCTTGCGCGTTCCGAGATTCAGAGGTGAACGGGACACCCACCCTGCAGCTCGAAACGTGCGTTTCGAGCATTTGGCGGTTATACATTTCCCCATGATAAGCCACTTTGGTGAGCTATCATTCTTGGCCACGTCGCTTTTGAAAAACAGCTATATAGCTCAATGGAGCCTTAGCTGGTAAAATGTTAAAAATGTTTTAACAGTTTTAATAGCTCATATTGAACGGATATTTTTTTTTCTCCGTCTAAAACGGCAAACCTGCGCAACGGTGGCTTGGACGCGGCATCACGGCGGTTGTCGACGCCCCATGTGTGCTCGCTCCACCGCGCCGGCGTTGCCTTCGCGGACGGCTCCGGCGAGCTCCCCTCGTCCTTCCTGGGGGTCTCAGGGGAAGGAGACCGTTGCTCCTGGGCCCTCTTGACGGCTTCCCGGTACAGGACTTCCAGCTGCTCTCCGCCCGTCCCCTCGCCCACTCGCTCGTCTGCCTGCTCGGCGAACCCCCGCAGCCGGGCTGGGTCAGACACAGGGGCGGCCGTGGTGGTAGGGACGGGGCAGACCCGCGTGGAGGGGAGTGACGCCGGCCGGCGTGGCGGGGCATCTTCTAACCCGCTGTCGGAGCCGCTCTCCCGCTGTGTGCACACGTGAGAATCTTTACTTAGACGGCAGGAGGAGGGATACGGTGAGCTATGAAGCTCTTTTACACACAGATGTCCAGTATGGACAGGTGAGCAAATACGCACAGACTCTAGATTTGAAGCTTTCGTGACTGCAAGGATTCATATTCTTAGGTTTTTTTGGTAAAGTCAAACTTGACAGACTCATTAAGGACTTCGGACACCGCTGTTTCCTTCGTTTAGTTGCCTCCTTCACATACACGATGCCTCCTTCACATACTTGGCTATTCGTGTAAAAAATGTTCAAGTGATTTTAACACATCCCATCAGCACCACGGCCTTCTGGGAGTTCATCATTTCAGCAGCAATGGTTCAACACAAGTAAACTCTGGCATGTTTTTCGCTTATTTATATTGGAACATTCTCCCCAAAGATGCTAATAATTATTTAATGAACTTGGCTGGGTTTCTCAGGGAATATCAATGCTACGTCTGCTTTGGAAGGAGAGAATAGGAGAGGATAAATAGGTAATATACACGTAAATAAACATACATTAGGTCCGGGATGTGTGCTGTGATGTAATGATGAGAACACTGGACTTACAATACGGAGGTCGCCGATTCGATCTCCCTGTGTGACAGTTTAAACAACGGTGCAAGTTTCGTAAATTCCTCCGTCTGCCTCTGTTCACCCAGCATCATAAACGGGTTCACCGCAGCAAGTTGATCGGCAGGCCACGTGCGGTGGCTGCTCCAACCTCTTCCAGTATGACAAGCCAACGTGGAAGAGGACACAAATACCCCTTAGAGGTGCAGTCTAGGGCTTCCTCGAGTGAAGGCCCTCACGCCAGCAGTGATATGAACAAGTCATTGCAGAGTCGCACCTTAATGGCTGCTATAAATTCCCTGGTGTTAAGCCACTCGTTGAGCTATCATTTATGGCCAAGTCGCTTCTGAAAGGGAGCTAAATAGCTCAGTGGGCTTTACCTGGTCAAATAAAAATAGTTTAGTTTATATTTGTATTTTAAAAAAGTCTACATTCACTGCAATTAAGAGGCCATCCAGAGCAGGACACAGGACTGTAACTTTCCTAAGTTCTTTCCTGCAAGAGTAAATGTGTCTAGTCCTGCTTTGGCTTGTTTAAATAAAAGGCACCGCCTTTACAGTTTTACAATTGGTTTAGAGCTTTAACACAATTTTCTTTATGACGCTTGATCACAGTCACTGTATCTTCAGTTTAACATGAGCGGAATGTACAGTATTGGCAAATAGCAATCTGATTAGGGCTGGTAATCCCGCAGTGGTGTAGCTGTGCTGGGAAGGCATTAGAGGCATTAGTGGAAAGAACATATGTGATGACAAGTATGAGGGCTTGGAGCAAAGACAGATGTGCTTCTCAACGTGTGTTCACACATAAGGCCATGTATGCAAGTGGAATCGAATTAAACTGGATTCCCATAAATGTGAAAAGGGTCAAAGATAAAGGTGCAGCCCTGCAAAATCCTGCTTATGCCACTGCTGGTACAAAGGCCTGCAATGCAGGAAGCTCCAGAGAATCCCACTAGTGGGTTGTGTTGGCATCTTTTACAATTATCAGGAATCTTTGAAGAGGTGGGGGTGCCCACGCTTTACCCCACCACACATTGCTTCAACTGCCATGCCAGAAGATTGAACCAGCGAACTCTGGATTGCAAGTCCTGTGTATTAACCATACATAGCGGCAGCATTATCTTTCAGTACGTAATAATATACATAATAAAGTACGGAAACAAAACTAATGGAAGTTATTAGCCCACAGTGCCAACGGTGGAGTGTCTAGAAAACATAATTTAATGCAATGGTTCAAACCGATGTCAGCTGTAGCTCTGCATTAATTGCACACTGTGATTTAACTCCAAACTTAGCAATACAACAATTCTGCTGCTATGGAAACAGATACAATTGCTGCTTGTTGCGACGTGACGTAATGTAAGCCAGACCACACCTCAACTGCAAATAACCGCACTCCCAGTAAAATTGCCAAGTGTGACGTTGAAATCGTTTAAATCGCAGCATTTAATTGAAAGCAGTAGTGCGAGCAGCAGGCGATCGGAAGGAAGGTTACAAGTTCAAATGCTGGTTGGGGGTTGACTCATCATACCTCTAGGGTCAATAAAATGAGTACTGCTTCAACATGGACACGAAGATACAGGCTGGTCTAGTGGTCAGCGTTAAAGCTTCAGTACATTTCTGCCAGGAAGAGTCATAAGTACATTCTGTTGTAAAATGGATGTTGAAGTCGTCATTGTCATGTTAATTAAAATGTCTCGATTATGTCACTGCAGACTGGCGTCATCGTCAAAATTCCCAAGTTTCACAATTTCCATCAGCCACGTGACCACGTCTCACTTGCCAAACAGAATGTGGAAAATTCCATGGGCTCTGCCAGATTGCGAGATAAGAGATTCAAGTGGCTGCATTGCATGCGGAGCAGGCAAAAAAAACACTCTAATTGCATGAAAGTGCTTACATTCTTACTCTTAGGTTTTTCGGTAAAGTCACGTAGGTAAAAAATAATAATACAAATATAATTGAAACTATCTTATTTGGACCATCTTATTTGACAGGTACTATTCTACTTTACCGAGTGTTGCCATCCCCAGCGTTGAACAGCACTCTCCTCTCCTTTGTTGTATTTGGATTGCCAACCAACATCGTGTAAAACATCAACAAGATGCTATTTTAGGTGTTTTCGGTAAAGTCACGTAGGTAAAACATCAAAATTAATAAAAATAATATGCAGCTGATCTGGCTGTGACTGTCCCACCTGATGACGGAGACTTGTGTTGCCTCCGAAACGTCGTGATCTTTATTTTATTTTATTAATTTTGATGTTTTACCTACGTGACTTTACCGAAAACACCTAGGAATATGATTCCTTGCAGTCACGAAAGCTTCAAGTCTAGAATCAACAAGATGCACCAACTGTTCTCTTTTAGCCCCGCCCCCCCTAACACGTTCCACTCATTGGCTTCCACATTAAGATAAGCCCCTCCCCCTTCCCTCCCCCCTTAAACTTGTATTTAAGAGCTTGACTCTTGGAATTCTGCCTCACTTGAGACAGTAAATCTAGCTGTGACTGTCCCACCTGAAGACGGAGACTTGTGTTGCCTCCGAAACGTCGTGATTTATTATTTTATTTCTATTATTTCAATTATATTTTTATTATTCACTTTTGACTTTACCGAAAAACCTAAGAGTATGAATTCTTGCAGTCACGAAAGCTTCAAATCTAGAATTGCTTACATTCTTGACAAGGCCTACCTACACAAAATGCCGCGTAACATCCAAGGACGACCATGAGGTTCAGAAATCGTTTTACAATTTTAGGCTGGAGCAGATGTTGTCAGTGATGTCTGAACATCCTTGAGTTTGGTGCATTGTCTCAAATAAACTTCGGGTATCTCTGAGCTCAACTCTCACTAATGCCTCATTCTGCATCGCTGTGCAACTCTGTGGTCATGAAATAAAACACATTCCTGCGGAGGGAGCTGGTAGGAACGTTGGGTTGCTCGGTCAATGGCCAGGGTCAACGGTGGCGTGGTGTATTCCGCAAATATGCCCGACTGTGAGGGCGGGCTCAAGCCGGCGTGAGTAGGTTAAACGTTGAGTTTTATAAGGGCACCACGGGGTGACCAGCCCCTCCCACCCAGCCTCACCCCTCCCACCCCCCACCCAGCCCCACCTTCCCCACCCAGCCCCTCCCCTCCCCACCCAGCCCCTCCCCACCCAGCCCCACCCCTCCCATTTTTGGATGCACGATGGACGGACACAATAATCCCCTGTGGGCTGGTGTAACCAGGAGGTTCCTACCAGTATGAATAAACCTCCATTCTCTGTCGGCACATACAAAAATGTTTTAGTCTATTGATCTTCTAGACGTGTGTTCATCGTGAATATGTGTTGAGACAAGCAGACGCAGGACCAATTGATATACAGGATGCCTTGAAGACCGGCAAACTAAATGCTTTATGTTTCCGTGATATTTGTATGTGGTTGTATTTACATATGATTCAGTAACAGCACGTGCATTTTAATCCAGCATTGTTTCGTTGTGTTGAACAAGTGCTCTGACTGGCTAACATCTGGCTAACCAACAGCAGCTGTTTAACAAGTTTGACTCAGCTGATGATGATGTGTGGCTGATGGCGATGATGGTGCCAATGGCTTGGCAACTTATGATGCTGCTTCTAGTGGTGATGATGCTGATGTATGTGATGGTTATGCTGCCCTTACTTATAATGCTGATACCAATGACCAATATTGCGGCTATTTCTGCTGATGATGATGTTGTTGCGAGGAAGGTTACTGTCATAAGGGGCCATCAATGGCAATATTGTGACTGTTATAAACGTCAGTGTTAGGAGATGCAGCAGTGATAACTGTAAATCAGTTGATAGCAAGATAAATGTTTATAAGACGTTGCTCCTGATGATGTTTTTTTGTGTGCTGGTGATACTGCGACTACAGATGGTGATAACGCTGGCAAATTACGCTTCTGCGGCTGATAATGCTGCTGCTGCTTTTGATGATGACACAGTGATGATTCTGATCATTTTAAAATCTGCTGCTTCTGCTGTTACTGATGATTATTGTATTAATGGTGCAACCGTTGATGATGAAACTTCTGCTGCTGACACTTCTGATACTTCTGCAGCTGATGCTGCTGCTGATAGTGTTTCTCATGCTTCCAATGCTTCCAATGCTGTTCACGATACTGACAACACCGATGATGATTTTTCCAATGCTGAAGGTACTGATGGTACTTATGCTGCAACTGCTGATAAGGCTTCTGATGCTGATGCTAACGATACTGTCGTATATGCCAATGCAACATTTACAACTGAAGGTCCGATGCCTGAGGGCCTTTTCCTACGCCTTGTGGGTCGTGGGGTCACATGCCCATACTTCACCACAATGGTCAAAGCGGGTTAGGGACCGTCCATAAATGACGTCACGCGATTTTGGACGATTTTTGACCCCCCTCTCCCCCCTCGTCACAGCACGATAGCTTTGATACAGCTGTCGTGCTGTGACGGTTCCACCTGAAGACGGAAGCTTGTGTTGCCTCCGAAACGTCGTGATTTTTAATTTATATTTTACTTTTATAAATGTATTTTTTTTACCTACGTGACTTTACCGAAAAAATCAATAAGACAGTTGTTGTTGTTTACCCGCAGTGAAACGTCTGCACGCCGCATTGACCCGAACACTCAACCCCCCCACCACCCCCCGCGGCTGTACACGAACACGTGCTAACCCGTATGGCTTGACGGCTATGCAGCAGCAGCATCATCAATGATCGCCGTCGTCGCTATGAGCAAGCGATCATCACGACCATCAGCGTTACCTCCACGTCCGCTGCTGCTGCCGCTGCTGCTGCCGGGACGACTCGGGGCCTTGTGCGGGCGCCGGCGAGCAGCGCGGACAAGGCGTGTGGAGACGACATCTAGCAGCGGCAGCCCCCCCCAACAACACTGGGGTGGCGGCGGTGGTGGTGGTGGGTGATGGTGATGGCGGTGGTGGTGGTGGCGGTGGTGGCGGCTTCCGTACGCGTGGGGGGTCAACTTCTTGAGCCACCGTCACGTGAGGCGGCCGTGCCGATCGGAGGCGCTTTGTGGGTAGGCAGTCCCGGCATACACCAGCAGCACCACCAGCAGTACAGCCAGCAGCAGTTACAACCACATGCAGCAGCAGTTACAACCACATGCAGCAGCAGCTACAACCACATGCAGCAGCAGCAGTTCCAGCAGCAGTACAACCACAAAAAGCAGCAGCTACAACCACAATCACCAGCAGCTAAAACCACATGCAGCAGCAGAACCAGCAGCAGTTACAACCACATGCAGCAGCAGCAGTACAAGCAGCAGCAGTACAACCAGCAGCAGTACAACCACCAGCAGTACAACCACAAGCAGCAGCAGCTACAACCACCAGCAGTACAACCAACCAGCAGCAGTACAACCACAAGCAGCCGCTGCCGCAACACGCGTTGCCCTGGCAACGGCGGCGAGCGCGCGGTGCCGCTTGGGTAGGGGCGGGGCCTCGGTGCGAGGGGGCGTGGTTAGGTTTAGGGGGCGGGGCGTAGGTGTCGAGGGGGAGCGGTGGCGCGGCGGTTAGGGCGCTTGCGCTGCGAAGGAGATGCTGATTCAGCATTCACAAATTTAGCATTCACAAATGAGATAAAAATATTTTTAAAAAATGAACAAATAAATAGATAATTATTCCCCCATTTTATTACATTTTCTATCTACGTGACTTTGCCGAAAGAACCAAGAATATTAATTCCGAAAGTTTGAGGTCAAAATTCACAAATTAAATCACGTAATCTCTGGAGGCCCTCCTTAATCTCTGGAGGGGCCCCTGGGCTGCAGCCCCTAGGGCCCCTTGCCATGATCCGGCCCTGCCTGGAGGAGTTCGATTCCCGCTCACGGCCAACACGGGCGACAAATATCTGAATTGGTCCTGGGGCCTCCTCTCAGAATTGCAATAATTTATGCTGGAATACGATGAGCTAAAAAGCTGGATTTTTTACAGATGCCCCAGTAGAACGTTACAACAAACAATATGAAACACGACAGGGGTGTAAAGTTTATGAGAGGTAAACAAATCACAAATACAACTAAACTTTTTTTTTAATCTTACCAGGTAAGGCCGACTGAGCTATAAACTTACTTTTCAGAAAGCGACCTGGCCACAACTGTTAAGCTCGACAAAAGTGTCTTTTTTGGTTCTATATTCTTTCTCTTTTTATACCTACGTGACTTTACCGAAAAAACCAAAGAGTATACAAGTGGCTAGTCGTGTGGAAATTTACAGCGGCAAATTTACGAGCGCAGCCTCGCGTCTGCGTTTGCGCCATCCACGCGGACGCTTCTTGACCCCCTGGGTTCTGTGGCACGCAGCTTGCCTCGAACTTGGCAACGCCACTGCTTTGCCCAAATGCGCCTACGCGCGACCGAGGGAGTTGAGATAGGGCCGGTGGTGGTGGCTGACGGTCGTCTGCCGCACTGAGAGCATGCTCGACCAATAGGAGAGAGGGGAGGGCGGTAGGCGGCGGGGGGGGGGGGGCTGTACTGCGCATGGGCAACCAATAGGAGAGAGGCGAGGGCGATAGGTGGGGGCTGTACTGTGCATGCGCGACCAATAGGAGAGAGGGGAGGGCAGTAGGCGGCGGGGGGGGGGGGGGTACTGTGCATGGGCAACCAATGGGAGAGAGGCGAGGGCGATAGGTGGGGGCTGTACTGCGGTGCGCGACCAATGGGAGAAAGGCGAGGGCGATAGGTGGGGGCTGTACTGTGGTGCGCGACCAATGGGAGAGAGGCGAGGGCGATAGGTGGGGGCTGTACTGTGCATGCGCGACCAATCGGAGAAGCGGAGGATGGTAGGCGGGGGGGGGGTTGTGTACTGCGCATGGGCAACCAATGGGAGAGAGGGGCGGGCGGTAGGTGGGGGGGTGTACTGCGCGTGCGCGACCAATGGGAGAAGGGGAGGGCGGTAGGTGGCGGGGGGGTACTGCGCATGGGCAACCAATGGGAGAGAAGACAGGGTGGTAGGTGGGGGCTGTACTGCGCATGCGTGACCAATCCGAGAAACGGAGGATGGTCAGCGGGGGAGGGGGGGGTGTACTGCGCGTGGGCAACCAATGGGAGAGAGGAGAGGGCGGTAGGTGGAGGCTGTACTGCGCGTGCGTGACCAATCAGAGAAACGGAGGATGGTAGGCGGAGGGGGGGGGGGGGTGTACTGCGCGTGGGCAACCAATGGGAGAGAGGAGAGGGCGGTAAAGTGGGGGCTGTACTGCGCATGCACGACCAATGGAAGAGAGGGGAGAGCGGTAGGTGGGGGGGGGGGGCTGGATCGGCCACTGAACGGCATGGAGGAGGAGAGTTCGACTGCCCCAGCTTGAGGACAGTGAGGTTATTTCCTTTCTCATAATTCGGAAAATACCGCGACACAACGGGGGCCACAGCAGCACGCCAGTTGCTGAGCACCAATTAACCAAACCCTAAGATCTTTACCCTGGAATATTTCCCCATAGGCCCAGGTCAGGGATCGGCAAACCAAAATAACAAGAATAGATCTTTCTTACGAATTGTGTAAAAAAAAATAACAACCCCTCAATGTTTCGGTCTCCGCAATGCGTGTGAATACGACACGGTGGTCCTCACTAGCGAACGTTAGGAAGCAGTCCTTACAGAGCCGCATGCAGCTAAGGAGCCGCAGGTTGCCGAGCCCTGTGGCCTAGGTCTATCAAAATTATGCAGGAAACTAATGAAGTTGAACACAATGCCACCAAATGTCAGTGCATATCAATTACTGCCACCTGAACACAGATGCCAATTCATGGGCCGTCTGGGTCAAAGCCACACAGGTGATAACCCAATGTACACTACGGGTGTGTGCATGTGTCCATGCGTGTGTGCATGTAAGGGGAGCGATATTGTAATGGCTAGAGCACTGCGCTACGGATCCTACATCCCGAGTTCGATTCCCGCTCCCAACCAACATCGGTGACGAATATCTGAACTGGTCCCGATTCCCCCCTCGGTCGGCTGGGCCTTTAAATGAAGTACCTTGTGCCTATGCTTGGGTCTTTCGGTAAAATCACGTAGATAGGTGCAAAGAAAATAACAAAAATAACAACCTATCTATGTGATTTTACCGAAATACCCAAGAATACGAATTCCTGCAGTCACGAAAGCTTTAAGTCAAGAATGACCCTGTGCATGTGTGTAACAACATTGGTCAGACAGGCAGCCGGGCATGGGACTGACCGCCTACCTCATCGTGTGATGTGCCGGTCTGAATTTGTGCCCTCTAAAAGCGCGTGTCCCCCTACATTGTGTTAAGACGCCTCTACGGGATATTTTTGTCTCCAGATCTAAATTGACCATGATGATGATGGTGGTGTCGTCTAAAACTTTCCACCCTACGGAGCCGCTGACCCAGATGGCAATTGCCTCACTCATTAAAACCTCAACCCACGTCATCAGAATTCATATTGAGCCCTCAATCCACGCCGTCATTACACGGGAATTAAGCAAAACACCGCGTGCTCAGACACCGCCAACAAGTGATGTCTCAACTTCCTCTTGTTACAACGTATGCCCTCACGTAATGTCAACGATTACGGTAACCCACGAACACATTGTGGTGATGCTGGCCCAATAGGTTAAAGCATTTGTTATCACGTGGTTCGCCCGCCTGCCCCAATTTCAATCTATGAACGTGTCATCTGGCAGGTGAGATGTGGTGGTAGATCAGAGGTCGCAAACGGGTTTTGATTCCTTATCCGTACCCGTACCCGGCCGCACCAGGGTCGCAAACGGGTACCCGTACCCGGCCGGGTACCCGTACCTGTACCCGGCCGGGTACGGGTAGGGTACGGGTATCTTATTGCGACTTCTGGGATGAAGCCATGTTGCAGGCGCGGGTGGGTTGATTCTAGGAACTTGAATTGTGAGAAGAGGCAAGACTTTGGGAAATGAGTTACAAACAGTTACTCCTAGATTTGAAGCTTTCGTGACTGCAATGATTCATATTCTTAGGTTTTTTTTCGGTAAAGTCACGTAGGTAAAACATCAAAATTAATAAAAAATAAAATAAAATAAAGATCACGACGTTTCGGAGGCAACACAAGTCTCCGTCATCAGGTGGGACCGTCACAGCCAGATTAGCTGCATCAAGTGAGGCAATGATTCAAGATGTAATCCCTTAAAAGCGAGTTGAGGGGGGAGGAGAGGGGGGGGGGAGCTCATCAGAATGTGGTAGCCAATGAATGGAACGTATCGGGAGGGAGGGGGGGGCTGGGCCAAAAGTTACTCACCAGTGACTCACGGTCTACCCGTACCCGTACCCGGCCGCACCAGGGTCGCAAACGGGTACTCGTACCCGGCCGGGTATGGGAAATCCGGGTATCGGGTAGGGTACGGGTATCGGGTACCCGGTTGCGACCTCTGTGGTAGATCCTAGTCCGGCAAACTGAACAGCCTAGGCTAGGTACGATGTCAATGGAAACCTATGTTTTAAAAAAATACACGCAATACATAGCGGACATCTGTGAAAAAGAGCTTCATAGCGCATCGGATTCCCCCGATAGAAATACATATTCTGAGTGTGTTACACATACACATGTACTCTACAGTGCCGTACATATGTCACAGATGAGTGCGTGTGGGTATGTGTGGTGTATGCGTGTGCTGGGTCATGTAGCCTGCATGCCCAGTCACCGTATGCCTAAACAACTTTTGTTCGGCCGGATAGAGGGGGATAAACGGGCGCGACACGGGCTAGAGAAGAGATGGAGTGATGTGGTACAGGAGGACGTGGAGCTGAGTGGACTTGCCGATGACTGGTACCAGCGGTGTCAAGATCGGCCTCTGTGGAGGAGGCTCGTGAAGGACGCTGCTACTGGGCAGTTGGAGGCAGTCGCCCTCCAACAACAACAGAGGGCGGAGGAGCGACGCTCACAACAACGAGCGGAGCGCCGGGTGGCTAAAGCACAGCAAGTTGGCACAGTAGGGGGCACAGGTGGTGCATCAGCCAGTGGTCTCGGTCATCTCAGTCAGTCGACCCGTGGCACTTGGGTCTGCCCCGTGACCTCCTGCCAGCGGGCGTTCCACACTTCACGTGGCCTCAAGGTGCACATGGCCTGGCACAAGCGTCGTGGTGACGTCACCGCCACTTCGTGGCAAATGGCGTTTGTTTTATGCGTGTGTCAGTGTAGACCAAAAGGGTTTATGTGAGCTGTGTACTGTCGTGTGTTGAGGAGGCCCAAATGGATCAAAGCCTTCACGTCGCGTCCCCCATCAGTACCCAGCTGCCGCTTACCCTCCCCCACGGAAGGGGAGTAATACTATCGCACGAATTGCACACAAAGTGCTTGCCACAAATGAACCACAATACCTTGCTGATCTCGTCAAGGAGGATGAACCATCACGCGAACTCTGGCCATCCTCACAGATGGTCACACTGCATCGCGCGGCGCTTTCAGACGAGCTTCTGCGGCCGTCTGGAATGTTCTTCCTTCCGGTGTTAGGACGCCACTGGGAGCTGTGCACTTTTAAATCATCATCTAGATTGAAAACTCGTTTCTTTCGGATTGATTTTTGTGTTTGGTTTCTTGTCCTGCCTCGCAACTCCGATTAGCAACAGTTGGCTATGTACGGCGCCAAAGAAGTTCAACATACATAATGATCCAACCAGCGGTAACTGAACGGCCATTGAAAATATAGATGATCGATTATCCGGGCGCGCAATTATCCGGCTTCCAACATTATCCGGCCTATCCGGCGAAACTGGCATGTAATCCGACGATCACCGGAAATCCGCTCCAAAGACTGTACCAGTCTGACGATCAGCACCACGTGTGTAACAACAATAAGTTGCTATGCTTGGTTTTAGCGTCAAATATTAAAACCAAGCGTTTTAAAGCTTTAGGACTGCGTAATACATTCGCAACAATATTTCCATGGGTCCCAAGCAGACAACAGTTTGTGTGACATTAAAAAATAGCATTCTTTATTAAAGTAACAGTGCACACCGAGGGATTTAGAGAACAGCAGTTAGGATTTGTCACGCATATTTGCCACAAAGTGTGAGCGAAATTCTACCTGAAATAAAACAATCTTACCTCATATATACTTTTTTTTCTTTTTGCATGTTGTAAACAAAAAATAATTTACACGTTTTGGAAAGAACAAATAATTCCTTTGTGGAAATATATGTACGGGTACATATATGCAGACTGGCATGACAATATACTGGAAGTTAAGTCTTAACTAAAGAGACATCACAACACTTTGTGTCTAATGTATGTAAAATATACACATTTTCATAACGTATTCCAATCGTGCTATTAAAATCATACCACGTGACAAAGGATCGTTTATCAAAAGTGTCAGAGCTGTGTATCACCCTGTGTGTCAAAGAATGGCTGTGAAGATTGTTTTAAAGCACTTCTAAAAAATCCTTCAAGTGGCTTTCTTTACCCTGTACACACAAAGGAATACACTCTCCCACAAAATCCCACAAACTCCGACAAACTTCCACAAACTCCCACAAACTCCTACAGCCTCCCACGAACTCCTACAAACTCTGCCATGCGATTATATGTCACGTGACAGTCAGACCAATATTTTTAAAATTCTCAGAGCTGGAATTTATCCACGTTATGTGCAGAACCAAGTAAGGCATTGTTTTTGCTCGTTGTCCAGTCATTGGTGACCAGACAGAAACCATGAAACTCGACACACTTGAGAACCCAATTTAAGCATAACCAGCGACCTGGAGTCAAACCCAGAACCTCAGTGGTACTGGCTCAGCATTCTGCCCTCTGAGCCACCCGGCCACATCTTGTTTGTAAAACGTCTGATGATGAATAGAAATGATTATGAACTCAAATACCAGTAACATGAAGCAACTTAAAGCATCCACACAGCGATTTGTACATTGATAAACTGCTGAATTACACAATCTTATATATATAAAAAAAACATAGGCAGTCATACAAAGTTTCTGGGAGAAAGGGCACAAGTAAGAAAATAACTTTAGGTTTAAAAAATAAAATAAGCTATGTGGTTTTCTCCCCACCAATGAATCTCAGAAATGATGTACAGAGAGCACAGGATACATCTCCTCCAGATCCTCCTGTAAACAGCAGAGCCACTACATACGTCATGGAGCCATCTGGAAGTGACGTCACAAACCTTCACCCACGTCCACCGGTATCCCCCAAGCGCCTGTCCTACCACAACATCTCGACTGTCAGAGCCAAGTCGAACGTGTGTGCGTGTCCAAAATGAACACGGGGCCATTGCTCATTGTTTTACATCAGCGGCCCCTGTGCCAGTGAACATTCCACATTACTATGGCAGGAGATGTGCTTCTCAAAACACACAACTGCCAAGGATTTCTCTTGAATTAAGTATTCAATTTATCACTCCCAAAGGGATGATTGGCTGAGTCATCCTTATTTTGAATACATAACCATCCGATTGGTCAATCGGACACCCTCTACGACAGTGCCACGTGGCCTATCGCGGAGATCGGTAGAGTTTTGTTTCAAATAGGTCCTCAATAAAGTTAAGTGCAACAAACAAAAGTGGTTTTTGTGTGTGAGAGGTCATTGGTGAATAAACTAAACTTGGGCTATCATCACACCCTATTTCGCAGTGGTTGAAGGAGTCACCCATTGCGCGTGACTCCAGGAATTGTCGCGATTCAGCGTCGCGACTCGAGAATGGATCCTCTTTGTTACTTTGTGGTGACAAGTGGCTGCAGCGGTCACGTAAACCTACGACGTATGACAGGAATAACAATAAAAAATGGCGATTCTTACACGCGCAATATAATGCATGCACTGTGAGCTGAGAGGCAGAGAAATGAATGCATGAATCAGAGCCCAAAATTATAGACATCATATTGACTTAAAACATTTAAGTTGGCTTGGGGAGGACACATAACAATGATGGCCAACGGAATTAGACCGGTAATGGAATGACAGCTTTCGAGAGAGAACGTGCCTGAAATGATGATCATCATGAGGATTGAGCAATGAATTTAGCTCATGCGTATGAGCGACGTGGATTATTGCATCGCGATACCGTAAGAGTTGGCGACGTGGGGATGCCTTTATCCAGCAGTGGACAGAACACGACGGATGATTGTGAGCATGAGAACCGATATTCCGATATTATTCAAGACACCACCCTTACCTAGTTTTTATATCAGTTGGCTGTTTGGATTATAACCCAGAATTTCTTGAGGATGGACTGACGCAGACTTACACTTCCTCAGCCAGCTCATTGCTAGCAGTGGACGTTCAAGGCCACAATCCTAAGTGATGTATCATGCTGATGATGTGTGTAATACGTTGGCTGCAGTCAAAATACGTATTCAAATATGTGTTTGTGTCGAGCCGTCATTGTGTTAATATTCATTTTGCAGCGGAAATCAATTCCGACTCTGCTCAGAATTCAGACTTTTAACACCTGGTATTTTTTTATAGGTTCATAAATCCGCACAGCTCGTTGGCGCGGTCAAATTGTTTTTATGAATTCAAAACGTTAATACAACACTGTATATAGTACATTTGAAAACACTGCACCATATATACATCCATAATACAGTTTTTTTTTATTAGATCGCGTAAATATATAAATGTGTCGTTAAACTCGCCACCACCCGACACAGCCAATTAATACGGTTTATCACGTAAACAGAACGTGCCAGTTCGTTACTAGTAGAGCAACATCGGTGTGTTGGAGAGCGGAGCCACATCTACGCCTCTATTCAAGGAACGAAACAGGTGGACTTCACCACAAATCTGGCTGTCGCCTGATGATGCCGGTTGTAATTGCTGGCGAAACGTCGTACTCAGATTGTACATGTTGTGGCTCGGCTCTCCAACACGCCAGTGTTGCTGTACAAGTAACGAATTGTATTATGGATATTGGTCGCGAAAGTCTACGTGTTACACTGACTGCATATACAATTACACTTTGCAACAAAAGCTTGGAGTCTTACGGCGTCCAAATTGCGACCCCTTTTCGAATACGCTGTACGGAACGAGAGGGGGGGGGCAGTGTTTGTTCGTTTTACAGTCGACCATCGCCAGAGGAATTAAGAAGGGCCCTTGGCCTACAACCAGTTGCGGGGAGCCAACAGCACAGAGGGCTAAGGGACGAGCCGTTTCCACTGAGTAAAGGAGACCACGTCTTGAATGTTATTCGACGCAGCATTTAAACGGGCACCGTAAACTGCACCTTTCGAACTTCCGCGCGAACGAATCAAACGTTGAGCGGGAGAAGAGGCATTTGCTCTAAAGCTTCTGTGCAGACTTTAGGGGTGGGTGGTCGGAGCTGCTTGCCCCAGGTTGTAAAGCTGTGAGGGGCGCCGATGATTTATGAGCACAGGATACTGTATGTGTTTGCCCGGCTTAACGGATGCTTCACAAAGAAGCGTGCCGTGCAATCTGTAAACGTGCCACATGACAGATACCAAATGGGAGGGTTACTAAGAGAGAATTACTTTCAAGGGACACTAAATTCCTTGTTCCTCCCAAAGGCGCCATTTTACGCGAAGGGCGAGTCTGCGGAATAGTAAATATTTAAAGATGCTGAATGACCAAATCCTGCTGGCATATCAGGGTCGGTGTTTTCAATGGGGGACTGTTCAAATTGTCACCACGAATGATTTCCGTTCTGAGACCCCCAACTCGAAAATTCATTGTGAATGATAATATTGGCTGCGACAACCTTAGGCGTGCAGTTGAATAAGTTGCAGTTATTTGTGAGTCCACTGCGGGACAAAGGCCTCCCCACGCTGTATACCGGTTATGCAGTCTGTTTGGTTGTGCACTACTTCATCACGTGTTGGTGAAAGGGGATGTTCAGATATCACTTGCCACTGATGTGAGCCGTGGAACCACAATCAAATTCTGGTAGCCAGAAACCCACCACTCAATCTTAGTGTGGGGTCATTCTCTCCCCTTAATGCCCGTGGGCAGCGGTGTAGCTATCGAGTGTGCAGGCGGTGTAACTGCACTGTGGCCCACAGACTGAAAGGGCCCAGGCACCGGGCTGACCCACACCGACTCTTTATGACCTCGTGGCCCTACTGGCACATCTGTGAAAAAAGAACTTCATAGGTCATCGGATTTCTCCGCTTGCAGTCTAAATAAAGATTCTGGTTTTGATCCAATTGCAAGGCTGATGGTCGCTTTGACCCAGTCACCATGAGCCAGTAGCCAGGTTCATTGTGCAGTGCGCAAACCTCCATGCAAACCGCTCGCCGTGGTGGCGAGATGTTAACTACCTCACCTGGTATACCGGAGGTTGTGGGTTCGATCCCGACCCTGACGCCTGCTACTGTATATTTGGAGTTTGCATGTGTCTCTGTCCGTGGTCGCGTGGATTTTTCTCTTCGGGTTCTCCAGTTTTCCCCTCCACATTTAGAATGAACACGCGTTTAGAGTATTTGGCTGCTACAAAATTTCCACGTGATAAGCCACTTCATTGAGATATCATTTGTGGCCAGGTCGTTACTTAAAATAAGCTGTATAGCTCAGTGGGCTTTATCTGGTAAAATAAATTATTTTTAATAAGACACTATTATGTATCTGAACACCACGTGCTCTATACGAGACATATGCACTTTTATTGCTTTCCATATCTGGTTATAGTGCAACAGGTTTGAGTAAATTAGAAAATATCGTGTAAATGTAGCTCGACTGAAAGCGACATTTAAAATATAAACAACAACAACGGGACAAAAGTCACAACCGCCAAACAACGACGGCGAAAACTGAAATGAAATCACGTTGAACGCTTAAAACCACGACGATCGATGCCTGGATTGGCATTGAGAAGCAGAAAGTAGTTAAAAGAGACTTGCCATTCTGAAACAAAAGCGACTTTGAAAACAATACGACAACACAAGTGCATTTCAAACCGCAGCCTCATCGCGTTTTGTAACCGACGTTGCCCATGAAGCGTACGATGTGTGACACGCAGAGAAATCCAAAACTCTCTTCGATGCTAATATAGTCCGTGAGCCCAAAGCAGATATTTCACTTGTCTGCATCTCACAATCGCAGAGTAGGAACCACAAACATGTGCCGGAAGGCTGCCAGGCAGTGAGCCGGCGCCAAAAACTGCTCTGCAGTTCTCTATATATTAAGATGCTTTCAGCCAATCGGTGAGTGTTTATTATGCACGCGGGAGGAAACCGGAGCACCCGGAGACAACCCACGCATGCGAGGGGGCAACACTCTATCCCCGCACGGCAGGGACAGATGATATCCGTCCACACTTTGCTGCACTGCATTCCGCCGGCAGAGCCAGGGTTTGGCACCTCGTCGCCGATGCCCACGGGGAAGGAAGCCTCGCGACTTGTCGTCGTTTGTGCGGTGATCCACCAACCTTGGCTGCCACCACAGCGCTGGATGACAGGCCACGGGCGAAGCCACCACCACCAACCGGTAACCTATTTATTTGTGGCCCCGAGCATTGAATAACGTGACAGCAATTTGAAATGAGTGTTGGTTATCAAACAATTTACGCTTATTATGGGTTAGAAATAATCCCGTTCCACTAAAGTTTTGCTACCGTAGCTTGGTACTCATTTCTGCTCCGACCCATGGACCCCACATTAAAAAAACAAAACGCTGCCTTGGACAATTAACGAGCACAGCAATTTTTTGCGGTAATCAGTAGCCAAAACGAACATTTCTCTAAGCGGTAAAATAAAACACTGAAGTACGTCGCAATCAACATATTATTACCATCACAATTATAACATTGTAATATTTTTTTGCATTGTTTGCGGCGTCAGGGAATCGCCCACAAGTAACTGGCGAACGCTTTCCGTCACGTGGTCAGCATCAAGTAATGTCAAGGATGAGAGGCGAGTTGGGAACAAAATTACTGCACTCTGACGGTGGAACGTGTACAGAGTCCCTTTGGTCGATCCACTGCTGGATGAGAGCATCTCTATGCCGTTGCGGGTAGCGGGGGGGGGGGGGGCGTTGAGGGGGGCTTTGCCGATTATTTCACCACGCTGGTCCAGTGTTTGTTTGGCGAAGGCTTTGGGCACGCACAAGTGGAGTACAACGATGGATGTTGCGCCGAAGGAATGACCACGACGAGGAAAGCAGGTGTTCTCTTCAAGCGGCGGAGTTTGGACATTTTCCGCGAAATGTAAATTAAATCTTTAATTGTGATTTAATTGATTTATTTTCATTTATTATTATTAATTTTATAATTTTTTACCTACGTGACTTTACCGAAAAAACCTAAGAGTGTAAATTCAATCTTGATTTGAAGCTTTCGTGACTGCAGGAATTCATACTCTTTGGTTCTTTCGGTAAAGTCACGTGGGTATAAAATAAAATAAATCACGACGTTTCGATCGCAACACAAGCGGTCGTCCTCAGGCGGAAAAACAAAAACAAATTAATCCATCAGTGGAACTGCTGACAATTAACGAGCAGATCCACTGCTGGATTTTTCTTTCTGCCTGAGGACGACTGCTTGTATTGCAATCGAAACGTCGTGATTCATTTTATTTTATACCCACGTGACTTTACCGAAAGAACCAAAGAGTATGAAATGTAAATTGTTAGCGGGCGCGCAACTCGTGCTGAAGAGACGTTTCGGAACTGCCTTATGGAGGACATTCACCTCGGGAGAAGGATAATTGATGATCAGCTCATGTGCCGGATAAGTACGGGCAAAAATGCGACCCCCTTCCCACCTCTGTGTCTCCAAATTAAAAAAAAAGTATTTTTTACATATTTCATCAGCCACACAGCCTTCTCGGTGTGCTTAACTTCAGCAGCCTCCATTCAACAAAGCAAACTCTGCGTTGGTTTTGACTTTCAGTGTCTCATCAGCAGCAGTCAGCCTTGCTTGAACCATTGCTGGTGAACTCCCGGATGTTTAGAGGTAACGATCCTCTCCGCTCGACATGGGTCCAAGTACAGCATCTCGACGCAATGTTGCATCGCAAAGCCACGCGAGATAGCGACGCGTTGTGACAGGCCATCATCCAGCAGTGGATAGGTCACGGCTGACGATAATCAGGCTTAATTGGAAGATGGTATATGGCGCTTCCCGTCTAGCCAATCACAACCTCGCTGATCTCTTTACGAGGGTGACCGACAATGACTTGAATATCCTCGGTGGTTCACTGACAACATTTTCGCAGGCGATGTTACTCTGCTGTCAGCAGTTTACAGCGATGCAATGAACTTTAGTCGGCAACGGATACGCGCAGTATTTATATTATTTATGGCTATAAAAGATAAAGGCGCGGCCCTGTAATTCCTGGCTCACGCCACCCCCGGAATAATGCTGCTGAGAAGGCCGCTCGTAACAGGGTACTTGGCCTACTCGTCCACGCCGGCCAGACGTCTTCGCAGATGTGAGAGTTGCCACACTTTACCCCACCACCGCCGCACGCAACTTGCAGATGGACTAACCGTGGTCCACCCATTAATAACGCTGGGTGGGACAGAGGCGGGTGGCTTCAGGAAACGTGCCCCCCACTGTTGGCGTTTGCCGGTCCGTGATGTCGTTTGCGTCGTGGCCAAACCACCGCGGCTTTATTATTTTTTGCTGCTGCCAGTACGAAGGGCACATGCTTGGGAGCTTTCCTTGTTATTTGTGCAGTGCACCACGAAGGGCGTCCGCACGCAACATCCACCAAAAAACGCCGCGGGTCAAGCGCTTGCACGCAGACGATCACAGCCAAACGCGGAGGCCACCCGGCGCAGCTGAGCCACAGGCCCAGCCAGCCCAAGCAGGGCTGCCCAGAGGTTCCCGGAGGCCCGAGGCTGGAGGCCCCTGGCGGATCTCGCCTTTCGGAGCCTCCTAATCCATCGGCGACAAAAAACTCACTCGTCGTCGGTGGCCCTTCTTTCGTGCGAGGGGCAGACTGCCCCTTTTCCGCCCGCGCCTCCCCCCCTCCGACTCCCCCATCCCCTCCCCGCCGAACTCCAGCCGCCCTGACCGCAGAGCACAAGCGGGAGGTGGTGAGTTCGTGCCTAAAGCGCGAGCAGCGTGGGAGAGCTGAGCGACTCGGAGGACGACTGCTCGCCGCCGCTGCTGCTGCGGCGGTGGGCGGTGGCGCACGTGGCGCCCTCTCCCGACGCGCAGCCCCCGTCCGCCGAGGCCCCCGCGGAGTACGGGCGCGTGGCCGGGAACCCCCCCGGGGCGCCCGCGCCCGCGGCCGGGTAGGTGAACACGCTGGCCGGCGGCCCGGTGCCGACGCCCGCCAGGAGCGACGGCGTGGTGCTCACGAGGGGCGTGTTCAGCGGCTCCTCCAACTCGACCGCGTCTCCCGCCGAGATGGCGATCATGGGGACCGGCCGCGGGCGGCCGCGTGCGGCCTTCGGTCCCGCGTGAGCTCGTAAGCTGCTGCTGCTGCTGCCGGTGCTGCCGGTGCCGTACCCGCCCGCTTGAGTCCGCAAGCCCGGCGCGGGCCGAACGAGCGCTCTCGGCGGAGCGCGCGAACACTGCGCCACTTCGCCTGCCGCTTTACTTTTGCCGTCGAAGCTGTCGACTCCGATGCCGAGCTGGTGGTGGTGGTGGTGGATGTCAGCGACGGAGATTCCGGCAACGCGTTCCCTGCCGCCGTCGCCGTCGTCGCTGCCGTCGCCGCGGTCGCTCCTGAGGTTGATGTGGCCAGGCCCCCGTCCGGCGTCGTGGGGTTTCGCCTGGGACGGCGGTCGCTCGGGGGACACCTTGCACGTGTGCTCGTGAGCGTCGAGCACGAACTGCAGTCGCTCCTTCTCCTTCCTCAGCTCCGCGATCTTTATCTGCAGCTCCGACCTCTCGTCCTCCAGTTTGTCCGTCTCCTGCAAATGTATAGACTTTTTGGGTTTTCAGAACGATACGCCCGGTGTCTCCCGGCGTCTCATCACACGTCGGCTGCCCTCCCTGCTAAGCCGTTGGTGGAAATGCCGCAATCACGTTCGTGTGTGCGTCCGTGCATGCACGTGGCGTCATTGGCGTGTCATCCCCGGTTTTTTTCAGCAATTAGATCTTTCCCGTGACCTGCCTTGACCGCTCACCCCGACCCCACTGCCTCTCCATGCCAAATCAAAGCCGTTGCTGCGCGTGCGTGTGCGCGCACACGGGCGATTGAGAGCGGGGGTTATTAGCAAAATCCCGAGTTCGATTCACGCTCACACAGGCCAACCTCAGCGGGGAATATCTGAACCCCTTCGTGGGCCATCCCCTGCGTCGAATCGGCGCGCAAACGTCGGCGCTGGGGGAGCCGAAGGCGGGAAGGTCACGAGCCGTGCCGGGCACTCCGTAGGCGTTCGCGAACAGCGCTTGCACTAAGGGGCTAGCAATAAATGACGTCACGCTGATTTTGGACGATTTTTGACCCCCCCCCCCCCGTCGTCACACGACGTCACGAAAAGACAGACCCCCCCCCCTCAATTATGACGTCACTAAACTCTGCCCCCCCCCAAAAAAATGCTTCAAATCGCTTTAAACTATTGTCATTGTAGTGCGTATTTAATGTGGCGCATGCACTCTGGTGTTGTAGAAGAAAACATTCATTAAAAAGTCTATTTAATTAAGTAGAACGTGTTGTCTATATTTATTTAAAGTTGGGCATTTTGATGTGACGTCACATTTCTCAAACCCTCCCCCCCCCCCATCGTCACACATTGTCACAATTGTCTAACCACCCCCCCCATAGGTGCGTGACGTCATTTATGGACGGCCCCTAACGGCGCGTGCAGGCTACGTGGGCTTACCGCCTGTAGCCTGTCGGTGAGTTCGCGCCGTCGGTTCCGGCATCGCGCGGCCGCCACCTTGTTGCGCTCCCTCCTCTGCCGCCGTCTGTCCATCTCCTCCGGGCTCAGCTGCCACAAACACCGACACACACACACGGAGGGGGGGGGGGGGGAGGGGGGTGGTGAGCGAATGAATGAATCGATCGACGCTCACTCGCACCCCTTCGCTCAACGATGGTGACGATTTGTTTTCGATAGAGACGCCCCGCGCCTCACCGGGGCGTCTCTCCAAGCGCATTCAATCGCATCTCATCTGAAGAAATGTTTGAAAGGGCACTACCCTGCCCACCCCCACCCCCATCGAGTGGCACACGCGGTAACTCGGCATCTGGCCTGCAAGAAGGCATTTTAAGTCTGCCGAGGAGAGCGGTTCGCGAATCGCAAAGGCAGCGAGTTCAAATCCCGGTGGGCGGTTGCCTCAGCCCATCATCCCTCCGTGGTCGATAAAATGATTACCACGTTGCGGGAGGAGTCAACAGAGGTCGTCCTACAGGTGGACTTGCCTCCGCCAGAGGAAAGTGTACACATAGAAATCTGCGACACGCCAAATTACCTATGGGACGTAACACAGCGCCCGCAGTATTGCGGCCCGAACTATTGTAACGCGCAACTCCATATATTTTTGGGAACCTCTCAAAATCCGAGGTCCCGAGAGCCCCTTCGTTAAATCCGGCCCTGGTTGCAGTTGCGCAGCCTGCGTACTCGAAAGCGACGTCGAAGGAGGGGGGGAGAAAGCGACTTCAGGTTTCCCGTGCAAATCGCCAGTGTTATTGTCGTGTCAGCAGCGTAGGTGTGGATAGCTGAGGTCGGCATAAAGGCGCTGCCCTCTGAGTCACAGACACCTCTATTGTGTTACATGCGGTAAGATGGCACGTGCCCAGACAAAATATCCAACGCATTTACTGCACTGTACACTCCGTGCATTACTCTTGGCGAATTTCCACAGTTTTATAGGAGGATGCATCCCAAAGTTTGGAGTCATTTGGAGAAAATAAAATAACCAAACGTGTTTTTTTGGGTACTCTGGAGAATAACGTGTGGCTTTGGCGAGACATTTTGCAGGAGATATTGAATCATGCACACGGTTTTAAAATTGGGAGAGATGATTTCTCGTGGAAGATTATCTATGCACCGCTGGTTGTGTTCTGTCTGCTAGGTCGGAAAGTGGAAATGTATTGCTATGGAGAAGCATTTCACGGAGGATTGCACTGAAGAACAACCAGACTCCATAATGAAGCCTTTATTATGAATGATACTAGTCGCGAAATCCTACAGTGGTAAACTAACAAGACTCCAACCCGCGTGTTCTTTAGGTGATAAACACACATCGTCAACTTTAGTTTAAACATCTAGGTAAACATGTAATCCAGAGCATAAGGAAACAGTGATAATTACAGTAATTTACTCACTCAGATGATGGCACATTGAGACGCTAACATGAAAATTGGGTATTTACTTAAGAGTAATTTTTATACATTATATATTAGAAGTTTGAAATGTTGGTTATGGCTCGATCCAAACGCACCATGTCAAATTCCTGCAAATGCTGTCACATGTTCTTAAATGTCATCTTTACAGCTCGTGGTGTAATTTCCTGGGCGTATTGCGAACTGCGTGTTGCGAGATGCGTCATGTACACACGGGAAGTCTTTTTTTTGGGTTAGAATCGCGTAAATTTACGCGACCTAACCCAGAGAACCTGTATTATGGATGATTCTGATCGTGAAAGCGCACGTGCTAAACAGGAAGTTTGTTTCATTTCGATTTAAAGCTTTCGTGACTGCAGGGATTTATATTCGTGGTTCTTTCGGTAAAGTCACGTAGAAGGGAAATAATAAAATAATGCAAATAAAACAATAAAATTCTCACGACGTTTCGATTGCAACACAAGCAATCACCATCAGGTGTGAAAACCACAGCAATAAAATTTGAAAAAAGTTATTGCTGTGGTTATCACACCTGATGACGCTGTGGTATTTCACACCTGATGATGATTGCTTGTGTTGCAATCGAAACGTCGTGAGAATTGTATTGTTTCATTTGCATTATTTTATTAGTTCTTTTCTACAGGAGAAAAATCCACGCGACCATGGGAAGAGAGACACGCAAACTCCAAATATACAGCAGGCATCGACAGGGTCAGGATCAGGATCGAACCCACAACCTCCTGCACACCAGGCGAGAGATTTAACATCTCGCCACTGCGGTGCTATATATCAGGGGGCTGTTTATCAGTGAGATATCTATCAGTGGGCTGATTGAACCGCTTCTGAGGTCTACACAAGTGAGAGTCCCTCTCTCCACAACACTCAGGGGGCAACTTTGCCAGCAGCCCCAGCTAGCTACAGAGAAAGTGCTGATTCTAAATGTTCAACGTGTGGAGAGTCACACCAATATTTGTATATTTTTCATAGAATGAACAGAACTGGAATTTTCGCCACCAATAAGTGGAAAAACCCAAACTCAATTTGTAATAACAGTCATCGGTGACCAGGCTAAGGCCCTCAATCTGCTACGCTTGTGTTTAACTTGGTTAAGCGATTGGGAGCCGGCAATATTCGAACACAGAATTTCAGTGGCACTTGCTCAACACTGACATCGAAGCCACCCTGCTGCCATAAATATATCTCATTTACACGTAAAAACCAAAATAAAAAACTCGCCGCATTTGTCACATTCGTCATTAGTACTGCTTTATAACAGAAACATACACTATAATGATATTAATGTTGTGCATCGGCCCTCATTTGTCATTAACACTGCCTTCCGTTATCCGGCAGTGTTAATTGTAAATGTCGCAAGTATTTTTTTTAATTTGCACTCGTCCACCACCGCTAAACGTAGCCATTGTGATGATTATTTTCTTTTCGTCCCGGTTACCCTTTGCAATTATCTGTGAAAAGTGCCTGCAAACGAGCAAATATTACGGCTTGCACGACAGTCATATTAGAAGCGCAATGGGCACACCATGCTCGGCTTCCCCTTTGTCTTCCGAGCGCTATGCTGACGGACAGACACGTGGGAGTAATGATTTCATCCCGAGTTGAACCTGGTGGAGGCCCAGAACAGATGTCGATACCAATTCATGGGCCGTGCCACAGATGTCCAGCATAGCCACCGTCGCTTGCCGGCACGAACGCCCCGGTGGCTATGCAAGTGGCTGCCCGTAATCCAGCACTGCGGAGGCAGCGAGGGTTGCTGGATCACCGCGCGAACTGTTGTGAAGCTCCCCCTTTGCCCGTCGACTTTCTGGGAAGTCGCCATACCCCCACGTCTCGCCAGGAGAAGGCGGAATGGCACGGTGTACCGATCGCCATCTCTTTACAACGGCGTAGGGGAGGGGGGGATAGAGCGTTGCCTCCCTCTGGTTTTTCTCGGCAGTGCTCCGGGTTTTTTCTCCCACACGTATAATAAAACAGTTTGACTTAAAACTTTGGTGACCGCAGGAATTCATGTTCTTGGTTATTTCGGTAAAGTCCCGTAGAAATTTTTGTTAAAGTAAAAATTTAAATAATATATAATAATTTAAATTGTGATTAATAATTTCAATAATATAATAAAACACTCACTAATTGGCCGAAAACGTCTTCAAATAAAAACCCCAATGCAGGCAGGACCCTACTGAAACAAAAAAACTAAAGAGTCCACTGTGGCTTTCCTGGATTAGTAAGTAAATTATTACGATTACAAAAGAGAGCGGTGAGACTTTTATTTTCACGTCAATACAAAATAGAAATCAATGAACGTGGACCGACAGGGAAGTGGTCATGCTATCTTGTAAGTTGATCTTCAGGGGAGGAGAGTGGACGGTGGAGGGGGGGGGGGCAGAGGTTTAGTTACGCTTCAAAGGTGCTCAGTAACCAAAACCTGCACACACACACGCGCATGTGCTTAGCCGGTCGCCGGGCTAGATAGTCTGAGGCTTGAGAGGAAGCGGTAAATCAACACGGAGGTGAGTCACAGAGACGGCTCGCCGAGAGAGGGCTTGCTCACGGGGCAGTTGGGGGGAGCCATTGAGAAGCGTGCAAAGCGGTTCAACCGCACCAGGATCCAGAGGATGGGTCGGTGGAGGAGGAGGGGAGGGCAGCTGGACTGGGCAGGCTAACAGAGAGGGCGTGGCGGAAATTGAATCAGACTCTGAATTCTAGATTTGAAGCTTTCGTGACTGCAAGGATTCATATTCTTAGGTTTTTTCGGTAAAGTCACGTAGGTAAAAAAATTAAATTAAAATTCATAAAAGTAAAATAAGACTCTGAATACTCTTTGGTTCTGTCGGTAAAGTCACGTAGGTAGAAAAATAATTAGATCACGACGTTTTGATCGCAACACAAGCAATCATCATCATGTGGGACAACCACGGCAAGAGAAAAACTGCTGCAGACGATCGCTTGTGTTGCGACCGAAACGTCGTGATCTATTATTTTTCTACCCACGTGACTTTACCGAAAGAAACAAAGAGTATGGATATCTGCAGTCACGAAAGCTTCAAATCAAGACAAAATCTGAATCTTTATTTAAGTCCGGAGGAATCCGATGAGCTATGAAGCTCTTCTGGAGCGCCGAGATGGCGAGATGTTAACTGTCTCGTCTGGTGCGAAAGAAGTTCATAATGCACACGTGCATTCATGGAGGAGGTCGTGGCTTGGATCCCTACCCTGACCCCTGTGGATTTTTCACTGGGTCCTCTGGACCATCAACGGTTGCCAAATCTAGCCCCCCTCAATAAAACCGGTCAACACCCCCCCCCCCCCCAGGGAAGCCTTGGCCTACCTCATCAACTCCCACCCCTTCGCCCCCAGCGTGGCTTGCTGCTCTTCCAGAAATTCCTTAAATTGGGCGAGGCTTTTTTGTCCACACCCATTCATTTAGATTTCTTATTATTATTGCTACTACTACAATTTATTGCCTCTTGTTTAACCGCCTGCTGCGTGGTTCTTCTCGGAAAGATGCTTCAGTAACTAAAAACACCTGCGGTTATTAAGGATTCCTGTGACAGTACTAAGACGAGAATCCAGTACTTTCATAAAAATCCTGGCGAGTGGCATTGTGGTCAGAACGCGGATGCCCACAGTATGAGCGTTGCGAGTTCAAATCCTCGCAAGGCGATGACTCAGCCCATCAGGAATCTGTGGTTAATAAATTGAGTACCTCGTGTGCGAAAATGTAATAGAGCAGTTGCCCTGTGGAAATCTGGCCCCTGTCATGGACAGTGCTCACGAATTAATAATGTGTGTCTTGTTCAACCAGATAACTGACCCGTTAGGATAACCAATTTTAATCGAAGAAGAGTTATACGCCTAATAAGAATGTTAATGCCGCTTCAAGGGATTCAGTATTATTTTTTAGATTTAAAAAAATCTATCTTTTTACACGCCGCATTGGCCACGACGCGGTTTTCGAGGAGTGAACTTTTCAGCAGCGTTGGCTTCATACACAATCGAACTCTGGACCAGTTTCGACACTCATCAGCAGAGCCAGCCTCCCTTAAACTGATACCGGTGAACTGCCAGGTGTTTATTGGCAAGGGCCCTCTCTGTTAGATATGGGTCCAACATGTATTTATTATTTTTTTTAACTGAAATACAGCAATCAAACATAGAACAATTGCTAAGTAAAAAAAATCGCTCAAAATCGCAGCCTTTGCGATTTGCTAATAGCATTGTTTCAAATTGCGATTTCGATTTGAAATCGATTAATCGTTCAGCCCTAGTTCAGACCACACGTCAGATATTAAGGAGGAAAAACGCAGCTGCTCTGGTGTGGAGGAGCTGTAGCCGAGTGGATAGGACACCGGTCGTCTTTGTTTAACACGTCAAAGCTGTACGTATGTATGTGGAACTTCTTTTGCGCCGTAGTATGGAACCGTGCCAATTGGAGGTGCGGGGGGGGGAATGGATAACAAACTAAACATAAAGTGTGTGTGTGTTGAACTTCTTTCACACCGTATGTTGCCAAACGTGCTAGTCGGAGGTTGCGGGGGAAGGACAACAAATGAAACACAAAAAGCAGATTTAAAGAAGTTCAGTACATTCTTAACATAGTATATATACATATTCAGTGGTGGTTACATTGGGGGAGGGGGGGGGAGGATACTCCCCCCCTCTCTCCCAATATGCCCCCCACGACACCACCGTGTGTGTTACTGACAAGACACACGCACGCACGTGCACGCGCACACCCACCCACTCACCATTTCGTCCTTGACTCTTCGCCCCACCATGCGTATGACCCCGGCTCTCGACTGAGCGACGGACGACATCCCAGCGGGCAGCGCGTAGGAGGGGGGCGCGAGGTGGCAGGGCGCGGGCGCAGAGGGGCAGCGTGGCCGGTGGGCAGGACATGATGGGGGCATCGCGTGCAGGCCGTGGTAGCCCCCACGAGGCAGGTAATCGAGTCGGGCCTCCTGGTGAGGCCACGGGAGGCGGTCGCGAGGGCAGCCGCCGACGGCGAGCATCTCCGACACGAAGTCCTGCACGGCGAGAGAGAGAGAGACAAAGAGGGAGAAGTGGAGGGGTCGGCGTTACGCCTCGCCGGAGAAACCGGTTGCGCAAGCGGGTCGCAACTTGGAAACATCGATTCTAGATTTGAAGCTTTCGTGACTGCAAGGATTCATATTCTTTTTCGGTAAAGTCACGTACGTAAAAAATTAAAATGAATAAAAGTAAAATAAAAATAAAATAATAATCACGACGTTTCGGAGGCAACACAAGCTTCCGTCTTCAGGTGGAACCGTCACAGCACGATAGCTGTATCAAGTAAGAGAAATTCCAAGAAAACAGTCCTTGTATATAGATACTGGTTGAAGGTGGGAGGAGCCAAGGCTCAGTGGTGGATCATAGCAAAGGCAGGAGTCAATGCGTTCTCGATGCGTTGGGTGGTCCCGAACAAGCGGAGAAAATTCCACATTCCGATGGCCTGGGCCGTTTCGCACCGTACGTAGCCAACCGTGCTCATCTCGGCGTTACGCCACGCCTGAGCAACCGGTTGCGCAAGCGGGTTGCGTGCAACTGAATTCGCAAACCGGAACCGTTGCGCGGTTTCTATCCGCGACTGATGTGGCTCAGTCGTGGGCCGTTGCGAAAGCAGGAGTCAATGCGTTCTCGGCGTGTTTGGGTGGTCCCGAACAGGCGGTGGAAATTCCACATTCCTATGGCCAGAACCTTCCTTTACAGCACTCAAGACTTGTCAGAAAGAGGTATTAATTTTAGCAGTGCCACCTTCAAGACAGAAGTTGGGAAGTCAGTGTCATGCCAGTGTCGTCCCGACTTCCTGTCCTGATTTGTATGTTCTGAAGATGTTTGGCGCAGTTTGCAGCAAAATGCCGCAGCTCACTGCTACATTTGGTGGCAAGAATTATTCTTCAACCTGTTGTTGAGCTGAAATAAGAATAGCACTGGTCAACAACAAAAAAAATTTTCTGGCCTGGACTTTTGCAGCTGTTTTAGACTAATTTCAGGGTGCTGATTCCAAATCTGATCTCAGATTTGCTCTATCACATCTCATTTTTATGCTATCGGCATACCCCATTTTCATTGATTTTATCCGAAATTAACTCTGTCACTTATGATTGCAAGTTGTTGCGAGTCAGTGACTGTTTTAGTGTTAAAATATGGTGCTGTATTTTAAGATAGTGTGTTTAAAATATCATTTTATGTAGATATCCACATTTATTTAATATTTTCTTCTGCAATTTTATTGAAAATGCAATATTTGATATCTCAAAAACCTGATGTGATAGACAAAAACTGATGCCAGATTTGGAATCAGCACCCCAACATTACTTTAAAACCGTTGGAATACCTTATGCCAGAAAAAGTGTGTTGGCCAGTGTAATCGTTGCGTTAAAACGCTTGTCTATTGATCATTCCCATATTTCACGCACAATTTGGATCAAAAGTAGTTCACGAAGCTGCCCCAAAGTGTTTGGAACCACCCTAGCTTCGTCTCTTGGCATCTCCATTCTGCCATCTCTGTTCTCATGTAAACAGACTCTCTTAGAATAATCATTCAAATGTATAATGCGCATTCCATCATAGGATCCCAAAATTAAAGCCACTTTAAAGAGATGGGTTTCAAAGCAGACTTGAATCTATCTACCGACTCTGGCTGATTTCAAGTTGTAAGGCGTTACATATTTGGGTGTCACGCTAAATCATGTAATTTTACAACATAATTGCTCTCGACTTAAAGCTTTCGTGACTGCAGGAATTCATATTATTTGGGTCTTTCTGTTTATAAACTGTTTATAAACAGTTTGCCTTGAGAGGCAAACCCCCACTTAATTTGGAGCTTTCGTGACTGCAGGAATTAAATACTAGCATACGACGTTTCGATTGCAACACAAGCAATCATCATCAGGTATAAATGAAATAGAAACACAAATCTAGTATACTTAGAAATGTAATGTAATCCAACAGAGAGTCGGATAACATAGCAGTCAACACCCTACCTGGTTGATTACGTTCTTCCTGAGAATGCTAAATTTGAGAGAGAGATAAAACACAGAACCAGAGACATATAAACAGACATATAAGCAGAGACAGATATCACAGAGATACATAGAGATAGAGACGTACATGATGACGACTGCTTGTGTTGCAATCGAAACGTCGTAGCTTTTTGTACAGTGTTTTGTAACCTATCTACGTGACTTTATCGAAAGACCAACAGAATATAATTGCTCTCATTAAGTTTGTCTGTTTAAAAAATTAAAATCTGTAACTGCGGAATACTTTGACGTTGCCTGCCTGCCGAGAGACGCCACTGAGAAATTAGCTTCTCGGCTTAGCGGGCTTTGCTGGGGGGGGGGGGGGGCGGAAACAAAAATAGTCTGATTCTGATTCTGTACAAGTGTAGGGGTGTTACGGGTGGGCAAACAAACACACAAGGGGTGGTTGCGCCCGCACGCGTAAGGGTGCCTACATCCACGTCCGCAACGGTTAGCCTTGGGGGGCTGTGGTGGCGCTGTGATCCCCCACAGCCCCACCCCTCGGGGGGGAGTTGCTATATAAGGCGGGGAGCCGGGGGGCTCGGGGTCGAGTGTCGGAGCTTAACCAGCGAAGATCGAAGGCCAGCAGAATAGGCCCTGGGACTCCCCTGGCTCGCTGTCCTTCTAAGGACCGACCAGGGCAAGCCAGTGGCGTGGCCCTGAGAGCCCAGAGCCTATGCTCTTGTAAGAGCCGGTCTGATTGGCTAAGGGTGCCGAGATCCGAGCTTGACCAGAGCAGCTAGCCTCCCCTAACTCTCTAGTGGAGGACCCGGGAGCAGACTAGCCGGGCTAGCGCTAAGGTTGTCTCCCTGTTAGACGGGTGAAGGGGCCGCTACCCCTTCAAGAGCTGTGTTATTCCCCCAGTGTGTAAATAAATAAGTGTGTCTCTGACTACGTCGTCTACGTCTCCTTGAACTCACTACACAAGTAACAATTAAACTTTGTTTGGCTGCGCCCGGGTGCTGTGACATAACTTTGGCCGCATCCCACCGTGGCCTAACCGACAAAGTAAATTAACGAATCAATGCCCACACTGTCAATCACACGGAATTCTCATTAAGTCAAAGAGGGTTTTGCTCCTAAAAAATATTACATCATGTAATCACCGCACTGTCTTGTCAATTGTACCAAAACGCCATTTGGCAAACACTGAGTAAACATTTGATATTCATTTACTCGTAACTTATACAGTACTGCAAATACTGAGGTTGTTACTTCATAAACGTGTTGTCAGGAAATACAACTTTGAAGAGAATACGACCGTGAAGACGTTTAGAAAAACGTGAAAAAACGATTATCGCGTGAGTTTTACGTTGCAATCGGCTCAGTGGTAGAGCAAGAGGCTCGCGATCAGAAAGGTCGTGAGTTCAACGCCTGTTTGGGGTCGACTCAACCCATTAAAAACGAAAATCTTTTTATTCTTGGGTCTTTCGGTAAAGTCACGTAGATAGGTTCTTTGAACCTAAAGTAGATATGTTTTTTGAACCTTTCTACGTGACTTTACCGAAAGACCCATAAATATGAATTCCTGCAGTCACGAACGCTTTAAGTCAAGATTAAAACTTTTACTGGTAGGAACCTCCTAGTTACACCAGCCCACAGGGGATTATTGTGTCCGTCCGTCATGCAGGGAGGGGCTGGTGGGGAGGGAGAGGCTGGGTGGGGAGGGGAGGGTGGGGAGGGGCTGGGTGGGGAGGGTGGGGCTGGGTGGAGAGGGTGGGGAGGGGCTGGGTGGGGAGGGTGGGGAGGGGCTGGGTGGGGAGGGTGGGGCTGGGTGGGGGGTGGGAGGGGTGGGGCTGGGTGGGGAGGGGCTGGTCACCCCGTGGTGTCCTTATAAAACTCAACGTTTAACCTACTCACGCCGGCTTGTGCCCGCCCTCACAGTCGGGCATATTTGCGGAATACACCACGCCGCCGTTGACCCTGGCCATTGACCGAGCAACCCAACGTTCCTACCAGCTCCCTCCGCAGGAATGTGTTTTTTATCTCATCATGGTAAGGTACACTGAGGTGTCTCACTCTTTTTCAGAAGCGACCTGGCCACACGAAATGATAGCTCAACAAATTCGCTTATCATGGCGTGGAAATTTCAGGCAGCACATAATATTCTAAAGGCGCGACGCGACGTTCATTCTAAATGTGGAGGTAAAAACCGCTGGGCCCTGGAAAAAAATCCACGCAGTCACGGGGAGGGAGACACGCAAACTCCAAATATACAACAGGTGTCAGGGTTGGGATCGAACCCAATAACCTCGAACCCACGACCACCTGTATACTCGGTGAGGTCATTAACATCGCACCACAGTGGCGCCCATCATCCTTCCTGGGTCGATAAAACCAGTACCACATTGTGGGGAAGTCAACAGTGGTTGTTCTATGGACAGACTCACCCCCTGCCATCGGACTTAGGAATTTCTACCACTGGCTCAGGGCTGTTAACAGGAGATGAGCATCAATCCCTCAATGTTCACACGAAGCAAGACGTCACGTATAGATGCAGGTTAAGGTGAATTCTTCAGTAAAAAAACTAGCAATGCCATTTCTTATCAGCTTTTCCATTCATTCAACGAATCAATACGCTTCGCAGCATCGCTCTGCATCACGGCGAAGCGAGTTGGTCGAAAGTCACGTGACAAGCCTTGCCCGATGCTTGCTTGCGAAGGAATAACATCGGTTAATATTGGCTGTCAGGCCATGTCAGCGAGGCTTGTCCAGGCAGGCGCCCTGGTCAATGTCAGGCGCCCCGTGGGTACAAAGCCCTCAGTTTGTCTGGTGTAGTGAGCTTGGCAGCGCGTCGGTACGACAGGATGCAACTTCCTCACAGCCGATGACCAAACCGCAGGGAATGCACCCGATTCTCGCCGGATCTCTGAGCGCTCGCTCCGAGCTGAGTCTCGACTATGCCTGGATGCTATGAGACATCTCCTTTACCAGTGGCAAAATAGAGTAATGTGTTGTTACCCTTTCAACTGGTACAAAACTGACACCTTTATATGCATGTTTGCAATAACCACAACACAAGCAGTCAAAATGCAAACAAATAGAAACAACTCTGATAATTTTCGATTTAAAGCTTTCGTGACTGCAGGGATTCATCTTCTTGGTTCTTTCGGTAAAGTCACGTAGAAGGGAAATAATCAAATAATAAAAATAAAACATAATAAAATAATTCTCACGACGTTTCGGCCACAACGCAAGCAGCCGTCCTCAGGTGAAGAACAGGTCTGTCGGAAAGACAGCGTCTGAATGAACACCACCAGGCTTGGCAGTGTATATTTAAGCTGGGTTGGAGGGGGAAGAGCGCCTTGACAAAGGAATTTGCATATGAAGAGGAATTTAACTCTGATAATGATATGCACTGTCCTTGAAGTTGATTGGTCCACACCCGAGACAGCTTTTCTTAGAGCCTAGTCTCCATTGGTGTTGGACCACATGAAGGGTAAAAACCTAATTACTGTGCCTGGATGGGCAGACGCTTACGCGCGTGGACAAGCGGTCACGGGCAGCCGCGAGACGGAAGGTAACGCAGGCAAAATTTATCGTTGTGCTGTGTCGTAACTTCTACGCTGCTACATTTGTACCCCACGGAGACCCGCACGGCATTCCGTGTACGATTGGCACATTTTCCACAGACCATACCTATCGGGATACAGAAGCTTCATTTAGACCGGAGGAATCCGATGAGCTCTGAAGCTCTTTTCGTTTTAGTTTTTTACAGATGTCCAGAATATTCAACTTGTAATCAAGAGCATTGGTAGTTGATGGTGCAAGTTTATTAAATCTCTCCCCCCCTTCGCCCTCCCACCTGTCCACACAGCATAGGTTCCCGCACCTCAAATTAGCGCGGTTGGCTACGTACGGCGCGTAAGAAGTTCAACATTTCGATTTAAAGCTTTCGTGACTGCAGGGATTCAGCTTCTTGGTTCTTTCGGTAAAGTCACGTAGAATGGAAATAATAAAATAATAAAAATGAAACATCATAAAATAATTCTCACGACGTTTCGGCCACTACACAAGCAGCCGTCCTCAGGTGAAGAACAGGACTTTACCGAAAGAACCAAGAAGAAGTGCAACATTGTACAGTTGATCGGGCGCATCATACGTACGGATGGTGGGGCACGAAGCGAGGGTATGACCACCGCTTCCAGCGTGGAGGAGTAGACCAAATTACTCTCGAGAGGGGTTTCTCTGCAGGAGGGACTTCCGCTAGCAGTAGCGCTGAGCAGGAAATTGCAGGGCTGCACCTCTGCCCTTTGAAATCATAATCTTAGGCCACCTCCATCTCTAATCACGTGTGCACTGATTGATGGAGGTTGGAGAGTATATAGATAGTGGTTCAAAAACATATGTTAACGCTTCTGAGATTTTGCAACAACAACACCTGGAGAAGATTCCAGGCGTACGTACGTTGACAATGACGGCGAACAAGTGGGAGACTCTTTGACTTATTGAAGCTATTAACAATACATTTGTTATCACGTTAGGGGAGTTATTATCCGTTCTTTTCCCATTTAAGAACGATAGTCCCATATAAGCGTTAACATCTTTTGATGCACCCTGTTAAATTTTGAACGCAATGGGTTCACGTGAGCCCTCCCAGCCACCGCAGGCCACAACAACGTTCACATATTTTACTCTTTCTGATCGCGGATATACCTTCACTCTTATTTCGGCGCTTGCGTGTTTGCGTACACGGAGTGCACGACATTGTTGCGTGTTTGTGAATACGCCGCTGTTGCAGCTCACGCCACTGTAGAGCACACACAACTTTAGCTTCAACCCACAACACACAACACGCGACATTGCCTGTCGACTAACCCAGAGGAACCCATTCTGCGCTGCCGTGTGGGGTAGAGGCAGTGGGTTAAGAAACCTGCGTCGTCGTTTAAATTGCCGCGCCACGAGACGGAATCGAACCGGCGACCTCTGCATTGCCAAGTGCTGTGCACCGACCACTACACCACAGTGGCATCGCCACGTAATGATGGCGATAACAATGATAACAATGACGATGATACTGATAAGGAAAACAATAATGATAACAATGAAAATAATAATGATAATACTGATGATAATAATGAAAATGAAAAGAACATTTATAGTAATAATACGAATTAGAATAATGATAATAATGATACTTATAATGATACTAATTATGACAATACTAATAATGATAATACTGATAATGATATTAATGCTCTGTTTCTGCCCTAATGCGTGCTGGCCACCTGACAGGTGTAGGAGGATGACAATTCTCGGCGAATCCGCCGCAAGAACACGAACTGCTTCGTGCCCGAAGTTCAATAGCAGAGTACAACAACAACAACGACGACGAAAACAAAAATCACCGAATAACTTTTTAACATCCCAATGTTTTGGCAAAGCAGTTATTGTGTTCCACAAAGGGGCCAGCTCGCGTGGTGGTTGGGGGGGGGTCACAGCCCTGTGCATCTCGTGTGTGTCCGCAAGTCACCGACGCGTAGAAGATGTGGCTGACAGATGCCGACCGTGTGTCTCGGTGTGCCGGAAAGACGTGATATACGAGGAGGAATTTCACCTATCTGTTAGAGTTTTTAACAGACAACGAGACAAGAAGTCACAGCTTCTCGATACGCTGGCCTTCCTCAAGAGATGCCACCTGAAGACGGAAGCTTGTGTTGCCTCCGAAACGTCGTGATTTATTATTTTATTTCTATTATTTCTTCTATTATTATTTATTGTTTATTTATATTATTTATTTTTTACCTACGTGACTTTACCGAAAAAACCTAAGAGTATGAATCCTTGCGGTCACGAAAGCTTCAAATCTAGAACAAGAAGGAGATCACGGTGAAATTTCGATTTAAAGCTTTCGTGACTGCAGGGATTAATCTTCTTGGTTTTTTCGGTAAAGTCACGTGACTTTACCGAAAGAACCAAGAAGATGAAATCACGGTGCTTTGGAGTCTTCTTCCACAACCAGCTGATGAAGCTGATGAAGCTGGTTGTGGATTCGCTCTCCAACAACAACAACCGCTGTGCTGAAGCAGGAACTAATCGGCAAGTTTTGATCACGTGACAACACACACCGATTGCCTGTGTCGGGCGGTGGTGTCAGGTTGACGGCACTTTTATACTTTACGCGATCTAACCCAACCCCCCCCCCCCCCTCCTTGATTTCGTATAATATTGGTCGCGAAAGCCCTTACTGCGTGTTCAAACTGAACTCGGTAATGCCGATTGCGCTGATGACGAAACCTTTCAATGAGCAGCGGTGAACACGCGCAGCAGTGAACACCCGGCGGTGAAAACGCAGCAGTCAACGCACGCAGCTGGTAGCTGGGTCGATTGAATACAATGAATATAATATGATTCGTGAAAATAAATATAAGTAATGCATTTAATTTAATTATAATATAATGTATATTAGTGTAATGTAATTAATTATATTATATTAAAATAATATCATGTAATTATATTACAATTTAAAAATAGTATTATATTAATATAATTAATATAATTATCATGAATATAAGATATTAATCTTGATTTAAAGCTTTCGTGACTGCAGGAATTCATACTCTTTGGTTCTTTCGGTAAAGTCACGTAGGTATAAAATAAAATATAAAATAAATCACGACGTTTCAGGCGCAACACAAACGTCGTGATTTATTTTTGTTTAATTTTATACCTACGTGACTTTACCGAAAGAACCGAAGAGTAAAATATAATTAATATAATTATAGTGCAGATCTGGCCAAGTGGCACAGCTGGTAGAGCGAGCGGATTGCGTATGGAAGGCTTGCGGAGTCCAGATCCTGGTTTGGGGTAAAGTCGAACTATCATCATCAACCTATCATCACCATTGCAACCTCATTTGCCAGTAAAAATATGATAATTGGTTTTTTACCCTTCTATCTGGCAACAAACTGACACCTTTTTTTTACAAGGAGTCATCATCAACCTATCGTTCATCATCATAAAACTATCATCATCAACCTATCATCATCAACTTATCAATCATCATCCTCATCAATAATCATCCTCATCAACTTATCAATCATCATCCTCATCAACCTATCATCATCAATTTATAATTCATCATCAGCAACCTATCATCATCAACTTATCATTCATCTTCTTAGGTTTTGTCGGTAAAGTCACGTAGGTAAAAAATTAAAATTTATAAAAGTAAAATAAAATAAAAATCACGACGTTTCGGAGGCAACACAAGCTTCCGTCTTCAGGTGGAACCGTCACAGCCACGACAGCTGTATCAAGTAAATGAGAGATTACAAGAGCTACCACTCCGTATATATAATGGTTGAAGAGGGGAAGGGCCAAGTACGGCACACTTTTTATTAATATGGTAAGGTGAGGCTTAAGACTAAGAATAGACTGCATAACAAAAGACTGAGCCTTTGTTATGGAGAGGTACGGTTTGTGACTACGCCTAGCCTACATAACAAAAGTGTGAAAAAAGAAAAAACTAAACCTGGTAAAACAAGACTGGCTGTCTATCAATAACCTGTAATAGTTGTCTGTCAAATAAGATGGTCCAAATAAGTGTAGTTAAATCTTTTGTGCATGGTTAATCAAATTTTTCCAATGATTACTCAGTTTGTAACCATCATCACGGTTGAAATTATGTCTGTGTTTGTATATTTGTATGGCTTCGTGTACAAACCTTTGATGGTAGCCAGGAGGTTTGCAGAGCACCTTGGTCTCGGAAAAGACAATTTCATGAGAGCCCACAAAGTTGTAGCAATGATCGGCAACGGCCGAAGAATCAGTTCTGGCGTGTTTCAGATCTGACTTGTGCTCGCGGACACGATCAGAAACATGACGTTTCGTTTCTCCAATGTAGCAATCACCACAACTGCAACTCAATTTGTAGACTCCAGGATACTGTAAGTCAGGAACGACATCCTTCACAGATGGAATCAGATCACGGATTTTATGCACCGTACTGAATCGGACTTGGATCTTATGTTTGTTTAGAATTTTGGAGATCTTTTTGGTCACGCCTGCTATGTATGGTAACCATCTTATTTGACAGACAACTATTACAGGTTATTGATAGACAGCCAGTTTTGTTTACCAGGTTTAGTTTTTTATTTTTTCACACTTTTGTTATGTATGCTAGGCGTAGTCACAAACCGTACCTCTCCATAACAAAGGCTCAGTCTTTTGTTATGCAGTCTATTGTTAGTCTTAAGCCTCACCTTACCATATTAATAAAAAGTGTGCCGTACTTGGCCCTTCCCCTCTTCAACCATTATATATACGGAGTGGTAGCTCTTGTAATCTCTCATCTACTTGATACAGCTGTCGTGGCTGTGACGGTTCCACCTGAAGACGGAAGCTTGTGTTGCCTCCGAAACGTCGTGATTTTTATTTTATTTTACTTTTATTAATTTTAATTTTTTACCTACGTGACTTTACCGACAAAACCTAAGAATATGAATCCTTGCAGTCACGAAAGCTTCAAATCTAGAATTATCATTCATCATCATCATCATCATCAACCTATCATCATCCCGCTGGGGTTGGTTAAAAACGAGCACTACTTTGTGCGGCAGTCAGCCGCGTTTGCCCTGTGGATAGGTTCAACCCCCGTCGTGGGAATGTGGAATTTCCAGCACTTGCCTCAGGGCTGTAAACAGTGCGCGGGCACCGCCTCAACGCTCACTTGAGCAGGACATCACCTTCGACTTGACCGCTCGTTCATTTGAACGAAGCGCTCAAGTGAAATCGGGTTCGTCAGTGCAATGCGAAGCTTGGCAAACGGCAATTAACGAACAGCTATTACGCTATATAACACGATTGTTGTACCTGGGTACTAAGTGTTATTTTATAATTGCGTATGCCTCAAAAGTATAGCAAATGGCTATTATTCCCCACAAACTTGTGCTTTCGTGACCAGGACTTAATGTGAATGAAAGAGACAATGAGCACGTGTTCTCATTGAAAATATTGTAGGTACATTTCAAAATATCACTGTCCTGGTCACAAAGGCAAAGTTTGTTGGGAATCATACTCCTTGGTTCTGTCGGTAAAGTCACGTAGGTGTAAAATAAAATAAATTAAATCACGACGTTTCGGGCGCAACACAAGCGTCCGTCATCAGGTGGGACAACCACAGCAAGAAACAATTTCTGAAGTGGGCAAAAAAAAAGTCGTGATTTAATGTATTTTATTTTATACCTACGTGACTTTACCGAAAGAACCAAAGAATATGGATCCCTGCAGTCACGAAAACTTCAAATTTAGATTTGTTGGGAATAATAGCAATTTTCTGTACTTTTGAGGCATACGCAATTAGAAAATAACACTCATCCAGCAACAAAAAATGTTTTGGTTACACAGTGTTATATTTCACACAGATAGAGACAAAGATCACCCGAGGTAGCCTTCAACGGACTGCCGGGGCAAGTGCTGTTGGTTAGCGAGTAGCGCCTAGCACAGCCACGTCGATACACAGAGACACGCACAGACACAGACTCACACACAGATAGAGACAAAGATCACCGAGGTAGCCTTCAACGGACTGCCGGGCAAGTGCTGTTCTTAGCGAGTAGCGCCTAGCACAGACACATCGATACACAGAGACAGAGACACTCATAGACACAGACTCACACACAGATAGAGACAAAGATCACCGAGGTAGCCTTCAACGGACTGCCGGGCAAGTGCTGTTCTTAGCGAGTAGCGCCTAGCACAGACACATCGATACACAGAGACAGAGACACTCATAGACCCAGACTCACACACAGATAGAGACAAAGATCACCGAGGTAGCCTTCAACGGACTGCCGGGGCAAGTGCTGTTGTTAGCGAGTAGCGCCTAGCACAAACACATCGATACACAGAGACAGAGACACTCATAGACCCAGACTCACACACAGATAGAGACAAAGATCACCGAGGTAGCCTTCAACGGACCGCCGGGGCAAGTGCTGTTGTCAGCGAGTAGCGCCTAGCACAGACACATCGATACACAGAGACACAGACTCGCACACAGATAAAGATCCCCTGGACATCTGTGCATGCTGAATAGCCCGTGGCGTGGTATTCGCACGGTGCAGCTGCACCACGAGCTTGACCCGCCCACACTGGACATCTGTGAGCATCGAGAGCTTCACGGCTCATCGGATTCCTCCTGCAGCTGACATAAATGTCCTCATTCTGATTCGACGACAAATGATGACTCAACGCGCATCCGTTATCAAAGCAGACACTGTCGGAAACCAAATCGCCCGGAGGCTGTCGCCTTACCGTCGCCTGATGAAGCTGCTTGTAATTACTGGCGAAACGTCGTGCTCAGTTTGTAAATGTTGTGGCTTGGCGCTCCAACACACAACCGGTGTTGCTGTACTAGTGACGAATTGGCCACGTTCTGTTTACGTGACTACCCTTACTGGTTGGCTGTGTCGGGTGGTGGCGGGTTTAACGACGCATCTATTCGGGAGGACTCCCACCTTGGCGTGGCTGCAATGCTCCCCGCATACGACTCCCAGTGAAGTCAAAGCCAGAGGCACGAACGTCGCTGTGAACGCATCGCTCCAGCAGAGCTCATCAGTCGCTCGATGTCTCGAATGCGCGCGTGGGACCGTGGTCGCTAAACGGATGCCTCACCCGCTTACGTATTTATTGTAATCTCTGTCGAGTGTCCCCCACGCTCGATGCTGATGCAGTACGTGAGTATGAATAACCTCATATACGCTGCCAGGGAGTGTGCTATGTATGTATGCATGTTGGACGTCTTTCGCAACATACGTAGCCAAACCGTGGTAATCGGAAGTGCGGAGGGGTGGACAACAAACTAAACACGAAAAGCAGTTCTACATGAATGAGTTTTCAATTTGGATTTGAAAGTGTGTAGCTCCCGGTGTCTTCGTAATATCGGAAGGAAGAGCGTTCCAGACGACCGCAGAAGCACTTGTGAAAGCGATGCGGTGACCGTCTTTGCTCGACGGCCGAGTGAAACGCCGCTTGCGAATAAGCTCGTAGCAAGCGCATGTGAACGAGAATGTTGTCTCGGCACGGTGTCCGACGTTTCGCACCACGTGCTGGGAGCTACTTCAGAAACTGAAGCGAGCATCTCGCGGTTTCCCGCCGATCACGGCAGAGTGAGCCGCCTCCATTCGGTTGCTGGAGAAGACTAAACTCTTAAAAGTAAACTATTTATATTTTTGGTTCTTTCGGTAAAGTCACGTAGAAGGGATATAATAAAAAATAAAAATAAAAATCTCACGACGTTTCGACTGCAACACAAGCAATCATAATCAGGTGTGAAATCCACAGCAAGAAATTTTGAAAAAAGTGGCGGTTTTTTCTGACGTTAGCAAAAACCGCCACTTTTTTCTAATTTTCTTGCTGTGGATTTCACACCTGATGATGATTGCTTGTGTTGCAGTCGAAACGTCGTGAGAATTTAATTGTTTGATATTTTGATTATTTTATGATTTCCCTTCTACGTGACTTTACCGAAAGAACCAAGAATATGAATCCCTGCAGTCACGAAAGATTTAAATCAAAATGTATATATATTTTATTTATTTCACCAGGTAATGCCCACTGAGCGACATAGCTATTTTTCTCGAAGCGACGTAGCCACAAGTGACCGCCCAACGAAGTGGCTTATCATCATCATCATCACGTGGACATTTATAGCAGCCAAATACTCTAGACGCGTGATGCTGATTCTAAATGTGAAGGGAAAACCCGGAGAAGAATCCACGCGGCCATGGGGGAGGGAGACACGCAAACTCCGAATACAGCAGGCGTCAGGGTCGCGATCGAACCCACGACCCTCCTGTATACCAGGCGAGGTAATTAACATCTCACAGCCACCGTGGCGCACGGAACGAAACGTCGGACAACGACGCGCGGCACGACCCGAGCACGCGTTGGAGATAGCCCCCTATGCAGACGTATGAAGTTTTTTTTTATCTCTCTACGCTTGCATTCAACGTGACCTTACACAGACGCCTTGGGTTGCCTCCCTTTTACGCAACGTACAAGGGAGACGCGAGCACGGGGCCAAGACGAAGTCTACGTTGCTATTCCCTGGGAAGGGAGCCAAGTCAATTCGTTATGGCCCCCTAAAACAGTTGCCGTCTCTGTGTGGGGAGCGGTGGCGCAGTGGTTAGCGCGCTTGCGCTACGAACCCGACCACCCGAATTGGATTCTCACTCACGGCCAACGCCAGTGACGATTATCTGAACCGGTCCTGGGCCTCCCCAAGGTCGACTTGTAAACATCGCCACTGGGGAGACGAAGGCGGTCGGGCGTGGTGCTGGCCACCCACCACCTCGTGTGCCGTTCCGACCTTCGTAGGTGCTCGCTAACAACACTTGCCCCAACAGTCTGTTAAGGCTATACGGGGATCGTTTGTTTTTGTGTGACAGTGGAGAGTGGTGGCGCAGTGGTTAGGGCGCAGTGGTTAGCGCGCTGCGCTACGCACCCGGCGACCCGAATTGGATTCCCGCTCACGGCCAACGCCAGTGACAATTATCTGAACCTGTCCTGGGCCGCCCCCGCGGTAGACTCAGCCTCAAATGATCCCGACCCTGACGCCTGCTGTAAATTTGGAGTTTGCATATCTCTCTCCCCGTGGTCACGTGTATTCTTCTCCGGGTCCTCCGATTTTTTTTCTCTCCACATTTAAAAGCATGCGTTTATCACGATCGTTCTCCTGACCTAGGTTTACTCTTGCAAATAAGACTCTATCCTGGTCTGTTTAGTTCTCACTTGATTCAACAAAGCAATCGACTTGACAAATGATTTTCATCATCACCAGCAGCAACTAAATCCACTACTGGATGAAGACCTCCCCAAGCCATTACGATGCCATACAATTCCACGATGCCACAACCTAATCCTGCTCCCACGCACGAGCTAATTTCATCACTCCATCTCCGCATGGCGATGGGCCCCCCCTTGGAGGAACGTTCCTGTCCTCTGGCTGCCAATCTGCCACCAGTTTTCAGCCATTGTCTACGATCCTTTCGTAGCAGCGATGGGTCCTGCCCAAGCAAACTCTTCCCCCGTCTCTAGGTTATCTATTTTATGCCCCACGTAAGGGGGAAGCAATTAAACCCCTTGTCCAACGTCGGTGTATCGAACGCGCGTTTCGGCTAAGCACGGTTCACATTACGAGCAGTGCCGGATCAAGCTAGTGCGAGGCCTGTAGTAATGTTATCATATAAAGGGGCCCTAAATAAAAAAAAACACGTAAATATTAAAACACAAATTTTTACTTGCATAGTAAAGTTATTGTATTTTTTCATTTGCTATACAGCCAGATAATACGACAAATCGCGAACCTTTAGCACCCAGTCGTTTATAAAAGTTATGGGCGGTATAGTACTATAGTAATAGAGCAAGTGCAGAATCACTGAACCTGAATTGATCGATTGAAAGCATTTAGCGCGGGGCCCTTGAAAGTGCGGGGCCCGTAGCTCCTACACATATAGCTACTACATATGTAGTAGCTAGATGTGTAGGAGCTACTACACTACTACACATGTAACTACTACACAATGTAGCTACTACACGTATAGCTACTACACATATAGCTACTACACATGAAGCTACTACACAAGCAGCTACTACACGTGTAGCTACTACACGTGCAGCTACTACACACGTAGCTACTACACGTGCAGCTACTACACGTGCAGCTACTACACATGCAGCTACTACACGTGCAGCTACTACACGTGCAGCTACTACACGTGCAGCTACTACACATATAGCTACTACACATGTAGCTACTTTTGCTGCGAGGATAGTCCGGCACTTATTACGAGGTCTGTTGTCTGGAACACGAGGGGGTGGCAGCGGTGTTTCGGGCGCACGCGGATGGGACGCTGCTTCAGACGCTCACCTCGGCGTCGAAGAGTGGTGCCGTGTACGGTGCCGAGCACATCGACGGCGCTAACGATTTACAGTCTTCACCAGGTGTGCTTTTGTGTGTGCGTATGGTTTTGTGTGCGCGTATGGTTTTGTGTGTATGTTCCAGAGGTGGGACAAAGTCATTGTTATGCAAGTCCAAGTCGAGTCTGAAGTCATCAAATTCATGACTCGAGTCTGACTCGAGTCCAAGTCACATGACTCGAGTCCACACCTCAGGTATGTTCTGTGTGTATGTTTTCTGTGTGCATATGTTTTTGCGTGTGTATGTTTGTATGTTTGTGTGTGTGTATTTTGTGTGTGTATGTTTGTGTGTGTATGTTTTTAAGTGTGCATGTTTATGTTTGTGCGAGTATGTTTTTGCGTGTGTATGTTTTTGCGTACGTTTTTTTGTATGTGTATGTATTTGCGTGCGTATGTTTGTGTGTGGGAAGGTGGGGGAGCGGTGGTGTTGCGGTCAGCGCTGTAGGGGCAAGCGCTGTTAGCGAGCACCTATGAAGGCCGGAACGGTACACGAGGGGGTGGGTGGCCAGCACCACGCCAGACCGCCTTTGTCTCCCCAGTGGCGATGTTTACACACCGCACCAGGTACTCATTTGAGGCTAAGTCGACCTAGGGGAGGCGCAGGACCTGTTCATATAATCATCACTGGTGTTGGCCGTCAGTGGGAATCGAATCCGGGTCGCCAGGTTCATAGCGCAGCGCGCTAACCGCTACACTACCGCTAACACACGATGCATACAGCACACGCACACAGACACACACGCACACACGTACACACACACGCACACACACATACACATAAGACATGGAGAGCCACTCAGCATCCAATAGTACAATAACAAGGACGCAAATCTTGTAAAATTAGTTTAACAAGAAGGAGGAGGAGTCGGGGTGGGGGGTGTGTGATTATTTCGGAACCAGGAACGTAAACCGATATATACCTCGTAGATATATTATCTGTCGAACGCGGTTTTGCCCAACGCGGCATTTTACATGAACGTAACCTCGCGTTGGGCGAGGTCTGCCAGTATTATTCCCCTTCCTGGCTCTCGGAAGCGTCGTTCCTCTCCATTGGGAACACTTTTCCTTTTAATTGTATTAATCAGCGAGCAGACGGGGGGATTGACCACGGCTTCCGACGATGATTGTTACAATTGTTCTGGGCATAGCATCGGGCGATGGTTGAACAAAAGATGACTTCTCTTACTGATGAGACCCAACCGAGTTTGAAAGTTGGCCAAATGTATTCTCTCATGCTTAGGCACCCTGATCGTGGACAAACTGACTTTGATCCGTGTCGCCCGGTAAGTCGGCGAGAAGCTTCGTCCACGAAGATTAAGCACACAAGTTATGAAACCTACACACTTGTACGCCTTGCCATCCATTGACCTTTTTCTTTCATACCACGTTAGGGTCCACAGAGAATCACTGTCTTTTTCAAGAAGACACCCAGACGATGTGAGTACTGTATACAGGATAAACACAGTTTCTCTCTCTCTCGCTCTCTGCATGCTGCAATTCACTTTGGCAGCTTACATTTAAATTGTTGAGATCATCATATGGGTACTGATGCTGGCACACAAGACAGCTGCACTCGTCAATGATGTCACGGAGTTTTAAATATCCGCTTCGCATAATTTGGTAATTATGGATAAACATTATTGGGCAGTCGTGGAAATTAATCCATTAATTGTAGGTTAACTCGTTCAGATGGTGATGCTGTCTTCGAAATGAGTGCATCCATTGACGACAAGTACTCGAAAGTCATATCATGGGAGCTTTTTAACAGTATCAAAGTATGAAAATTAAGGATAGGTTTTACCCTTTCTGGCAATGAAACAGCAGGTGTTGAGATGTTTAAATACGAAATAGAAACCTTCTTAAAGGAATCGAGTCTGCATTAACCACACGTACATGTGGTGGGCATGCAAACAAGCATGCTCTGATAATATTTGATGCATTGTCTTTGAAACTGACTGGCCTACACCAGAGACACAGCCTTCTATAGGGCCTCGTCTCACCAGTGTCAGACCAGAGAACGCCACGAGGCGAACAGCACAACGACAATGCCACTATCAGAGCATCTCTAGCTCGGCGTGAGCAGCTACATCATGGGAACCTTTTGTGCAAGTTTCAAAGTATAATTCCACAGTCAGCCCATCATCCCACCGCGATCTATAAAATGCATAACCACTCTGTGGGGAAGTCAAACAATGGCTGTACTATGGACCAACTCACCCTCACCATAGGAATGTGGATTTTCTACTCTTGTATCATTTGAGCATGTATTTACTTTTGACTCGATAGTCAAATGAAGTGTCACTACGCACAAATGAGCCGGGGGTTGTGGGTGCATCCGTTTGTGGCTCTAAGCCAACAGTGGAAATTCCACATCAGTTCGCACTTTTACATCTAGACTGAAAGCTCATTTATTTAGAACTGCTTCTTGTTTCGATTTAAAGCTTTCGTGACTGCAGGGATTCATCTTCTTGGTTCCTTCGGTAAAGTCACGTAGAAGGAAAATAATAAAATAATACAAATAAACATAATAAAATAATTCTCACGATGTTTCGGCCACAACGCAAGCAGCCGTTTTCAGGTGGAGAACAGGTCTGTCGAGAAGGCAGAGTCTGTCGAGAAGACAGAGTCTGAATGTTCAGACTCTGCCTTCTCGACAGACCTGTTCTCCACCTGAAGACGGCTGCTTGCGCTGTGGCCGAAACGTCGTGAGAATTATTTTATGTTTTATTTTATTACTTTATTATTTTCCTTCTACGTGACTTTACAGAAAGAACCAAGAAGCTGCTTTTTGTTTTTTGTTGTGTTTTAGTTTATTGTCCTTCCGCCGCACTTCCGATTAGCGCGGTACGGTGCAAAAGAAGTTCAACTTACGGACATAAAAAAAATATCCCTGACCTCTTTCGAATACCGTAGCCAAGTTGCGTGCCGGACGGATCACGGTCATAATTTGATGACCTTGGAAGAACCCCCCCCCCTTAACCTGTATATAGTATCGTGTCTCTTAGAGTTCTCTGATACAGTAATTTTGCTGTGACGGTGTCACCTGAAGACGGAAGCTTGTGTTGCCTCCGAAATGTCGTGATTTAATTTATTTTAAATTTATTTTTTACCTACGTGACTTCACCGAAAAAACCAAAGAGTATGGACCCTTGCAGTCACGAAAACTTCAAATCTAGAAGAAAAAAAGCAGTCACCTGCAACTTACTCAACTGGGATGAAACACACAGCAGAAGAATCACCCCCCCCCGACTCTCACCTCTGAAACGACTGCGCCTGTGAAACGAGGCACCTTCCTGATAGCCTCACGCTATAAAAAATAGCGTGACTATAAATTGTCCTAAATTATTATTCTAATTGTTATCCACCCAGAGTGGACGCCAGTGTCTCCTTCGTTCGACAACCTTCTCTGCTGATTTTTTTCTCTCTCTCCACAGACTATGATGATGACTGTAAAGCGTTCTGACACTTTAATTGCGATTACGCATGAGACACTGTCTTTGAAATGCCGTGCGCGTGTTACAACATGGCTCGCCTCTCAATGAGCCAAGGATGTGGAATAACAAAATAAATAATCACTTATCCCCTTTATTTGCGTCTCCACTGAAAACTAAATATATTTTTTACACCACTCATCAGCCGCACGGACCTCATAGGAGTACATCTCATCAACAGCGTTGGTTCTAGACAATACGAATGTGGGTTTATAGCGCGTGTTGTGAGCAATTCATCTCTTGAGCGCCATATAAGAACGCTCGGGACTGGTTTCAAACATTTAGTGTCGAGTCAGCAGTCAAGTTTGGCCAATGCTGGTGTGAACTGCCTAATGTTTATTAGGCAAGGACCCTTTCGGTAACAAATGGGTCACACATCGATATTGTACAGCTGACAACATAATCACGAAGCTCCTTTGGGGAGAATGTTAAGAACAAAGTACTGCGTATGATCGTTTCTATTCTGTAGTTTATTTTGAATTACCCTGTGAGCCAATAAGCTCTTAAAGCGGGTTTCATCAACAACAAAAAACAACAATACTGCTTCCCCGACATACGTAACAAGTCACGGTGAAATGAGCTCACAATAAACAATTACAGATAAGGGAAACGAGAAATAGCAAAATCATAATCGCAATATAACAAGTGGCTTCTTCGTCGATGTGAAACGTGTGACCGTTCGATTCTGGGAAGCTTTGATCGGATAGGATAATGACTGTAAAGATTGTTTGTACATTTACATTGTGATGTTGGAAAAATGCCAAATCGAAACATTCAAAGAGCGTTGAGCGACGGCCCATTCGCTCCCGAAATTAAATTCCCAACGGCGAATTCAAAATCTGAGTTACTAACACCAAGTTCAACAGCATCATCATCATGCGAGGTAGGTAAAATCATCAACACGCAGGGAGGCTGCATCGATGGGTGCTAGCTAACAGCACTTGCCCCAACAGTCTGTCAAGGCTACGCGAGGCATCTTTGTCTTTGTGCGAGAGGAGCAGAGAGCGATCGCTCCACGCTGCGTGACTCATCACGGGCCCTCCTCCCGGATGAACCCGGGTAAACTGGCGTTCTCACTCGTACAGCTCCAGTTGCAATATTTTTCTGTCTTTTCTTGGATTTTCTGTTTGCACATAGTCACTTTAAGATGTTTTCTTGTTCATGTTTTTTTGTTTGTTGCGGTTGCACCCGATTCAAGAGCCGAATGGCTCACAGGGCTATATCTAATAAATAAACTTTGAGCTTTGAAATGAACTTTGAGTTATCCGGGCCATGAACACTGCATAACTGGATTTCAGCAGCAGCAGCAGCAGCCGGTTAACTGGAAGAGAGATCCGTAATCCGTCGACCCGCGGATAACGAGACCACGGTCAAACCGGAGTGGACTATATTCAAGGCGCATTACCAGACGCCGCGTGAATACATTACAACGCAGATCACGATATCGCATGTTTCTGCTTTCGTTCAATTTTGTGTGTGTGTGTGAACCCCGCCGCTGCTGAACCGGATGTCACAGCGGGGGTGTTTTAGTAATCGCGGATTTAAAACGTTCTTACCGAGGCACACTGGAACTAGTGCGTTGATGCATGGGAGGGGGGGGGGGGGATACGCAAAGATAGAATGACACGGGATTTCACACGACTGCAATTTCACATCTAGGTGGTCTAGCCCAGCCAGATGACCGCGTCAGCTGGAGTAAGCAGAGTCGTGGCTGCGATGTCCCCTTCGTATTTGTGGATCGGGGCATTGCGTCGTTGTTTGTTGCGTGCTCTGTTCTGAGCGACCCACGGTCGCACACTCGTGGTGGGCAAACCGTGTCAACCCAGACGGGTTACCACCGTATTCTTGTACGGGGAAACTTACAGTCAATCGGTTTGTTTGAAAAACCGTAATTGGCACCATCAAGTTCACGTGACCCTTGAGTTCATTTCATTCATATTGCTTCAGTCAATCATTGCTGTTTGCAAGAATATTGTTTTTAAAACTGGACTGTATTAAGTTTTTATTCCACTAAATACAATAAACTCCCTTTGACCAAATCACCCCTTAATCTGTCTTCACTCAACCCCAGGGCCCGTTTGAGATCTTGGAAGGCGAATGAGGCTTGAGCTGGGAGAATACTCACAGATGTCAACCCACACGAGTTACCCCGTATTCTTGTTATACAGCAGGGAAATTGAGTTTTCACGTCCGTACGGCGTACAGCCGTTTCAATACGGGCAACAAAATGTGTGTTTGTCTATTTGTTTGTGTTTCTCCCCTTGTGATGGGTCTTTGTAGGATGAACGTTGAGATGTATAAGGAGCACTGAGTGACCAATACGGTGTGAATTGGGTCTGTAATAAGGTAGGGCACTGATAAGGAGTTGACAGCTATGGGTGAGGTTTTTAATTTACCATTTGTGCATCAGGCTCGGGGTTAAAGACATTAGTTTACACTATTAACGAGAGACAAACTGGGATTGGGCAGGACGCTTCCTGGGCCAGAGGGGACGGTGGTTGCTGGTTCAAGAATAATAACCGAGTGGCAGCCAAGCAACGGAACGCAGAGAGTAGGTGGATTCATCTTCTTGGTTCTTACGGTAAAGTCACGTAGAATGGAAAAAAAACATAATAAAATAATTCTCACGACGTTTTTTCACCTTGAGGACGGCTGCTTGCGTTGTGGCCGAAACGTCGTGAGAATTATTTTATGATGTTTTATTTTTATTATTTTATTATTTCCATTCTACGTGACTTTACCGAAAGAACCAAGAAGATGAATCCCTGCAGTCACAAAAGCTTTAAATCGAAAGTAGGTGGATTGTTACATTCACGTCAGGCAGAGGAACATGTTGGCGGATTGGGGAGGCCTTCATCCAGCAGTGGATTGACCATGGCTGATGATGATGATAATGACGATGCTGATATTACAGCAGTGATAACTATCCCTATATCAGCGATTGGTACAAGGTATTGCTCAGGTGATATGCACGACAGCTTTTAAACTCTTACAAAAATATCAAAAAAATTATCAAAAACGTAATTTTTCTTCTTGGTTCTTTCGGTAAAGTCACGTAGAAGGGAAATAATAAAATAATAAAAATTAAACATAATAAAATAATTCTCACGACGTTTCGGCCACAACACAAGCAGCCGTCCTCAGGTGAAGAACAGGTCTGTCGGAAAGACAGCGTCTGATGCAGTCACGAAAGCTTTAAATCGAAAAAAAAACGTAATTTGTATAATTGAATTCAAGATCCTTTCAAAACTACAAATATCAAATTGTTGCACATCTAGGTTCAAAAAGGCAAAAGTTGAAAACATTTTGTCCTGAATTATCGGTCATTCATTATAATTTGCAGCGCTTTTGTCACTTTCACGCCTTGGTGAAGGCCTCCACACACCACGTGGGTCAAGGGGGTGTTGTGACCATACCTCACTATTCTGGTCAATGCGGGCTTGTGAAATATGAGGGTCAGGACTGCTTCAAACAATAGCGCTCGTCACTGATGTCAGTTGTGGCTGGGAATTTAACTCGGGTCTCTGGGTTCATGGCGCAGTGTGCTAATCACCGCTGCGAATGCGTAAAAAAAATGGTTTCAGGTTTTTTGTGTGTGTAAACTCACAGACTCACCTATGGTCTTCAACGTGTTAGCTTCCCGCTCCTTCTACAATGAGAATTATAGCACCAGCCACTCACTCAGGCCACGGCCGTCTCTATATATATTATTTTCCTATGGCTTCTCGGGTCTGTAAAAGTATATAGAACGCATTGAGGCAATCTGTTCGCACGTGGTACAAAATAAGGATGTCAAAGTTGTTGAATCGTGCAAATATCGACGAATGAGCGTTCGACACCCGGCATCAGCGTCAAAAGTTCAGCCCTAAAAGCGGGTACAGCAAGTAGATTGTGGTCAACTTGTATAGATTGTGTTGTATATATATAAGCGTTAACTTTTCAACAGAAACATCGTGAGGTTTCCCCAGGCAGTGCGGTGAAATCGTATACCCAAGAATACTCGCTCAGAAATTATCCAACAAAAAAATCCTCTTCTGAATAAGTCTTATGAGTCAGAAAGGGGCTTTTTTTTCTCAACATGTAAATGAAAGACAACTACTGTTAAACGATCGCAAACTGAAATTAGTTTCATTTATAAGAAACGCACTCCAGGTAAAAGACAAAGACTCCCCCATATATACATTATCATGCTGTTGGGGCAAGTGCTGTTAGCGAGCGCCTAAGAAGGCTGGCACGGTGCACGAGAAGGTGATGTGGCCAGCACCACACCCGTCCGTCTTTGTCTCCCTTGTTCTGATATTTACACGCCACGCCAGGGTATACTCATTTGAGGCCGAGTCGACCCAGGGGGAGGCCAAGGACCGGTTCAGCGCTAATTGTCATCGATGTCTGCCATGCGGGTGGCCGTGTCGGGAACGCTCAACGCAGCTCTGAGGCTGCCCCCCACAACACGCACAGCGCACACAACGACAAAGACAAAGATCCCCCGTATAGCCTCCAACAGACTGTAGGGGCAAGTGCTGTCAGCGAGTAGCACGTACGAAGGCCGGCACGCCACATGAGGGGGTTGGGTGGCCGGCACCACGCCCGACCGCCTTTGTCTCCCCCCGGTGGCGATGTTTACACACCGCATCCGGGCGCTCATTTGAGGCCGAGGCGACCTAGGAGAGGACCGGTTCAGACGATTGTCGTCACCGGTGTTTGCCGCAAGCGGGGCCCGGTTTGGTAGCGCGGCGTAGCGCGCTGACCGGCTGCCCCCCCCCCACGGCTCCCCGCACAAAGACAAAGACCCCCCGTATAGCCTTAATAGACTGTAGGGGCAAGTGCTGTTAGCGAGCACCTGTAAAGGCCGGCACGGCACACGAGGGGGTGGGTGGCCAACACCTTACCCGGCCTCCTTTGTCTCCCTAGCGGCGATGTTTACACATCACACCAGGTACTCATCTGAGGCTGAGTCGACCTATGAGAGGCCCAGGACCGGTTCAGATAATCGTCATTGGTGTTTTGCCGTGAGCGGGAATCGAACCCGGGTCGCCAGGTTCATAGCGCAGTGCGCTAACCGCTACACCACCGCTCCCCGCACAACGCACACACACACGTACAGACACACGCACGCGCGGAGAGTAGGAGCAGTGGTAAGAACGGTACCTGGGCATGTGGAGCTGATCCCTCGAGAGCAGGGAACTGTTCAGCCGACGAGAAGCGAGACTCGGCGGAGGACGTGCTGCATTGGGACTTCGTCTCCACGTCAAAATCCCGAAGCATTTCTCGTGCCGCTGATCCTGGCGAACGATGGTAGCTTGGTGTTCACGAAATCGACCGATCGGTGGGTTTCTCGTTTCGGTATATTTGTGTGTGTGTGTGTCTCTCTCTCCTCCGACCCCGGCTAACTTTCGAGTGAAATTCAAAAGGTCCACGGAACGCACTCCCCACCCCCCGCTCTCCGCCCGCCACTTTTGATTACTCACCGCTAATTGAGCCGAGCCGAGACGAGACTGACCCAAAGAAAACCTACAAGAAGAATGCGAAGGACTCTAACCGGCGACCACCACAGTAACGCGGATGAGTCACTTACTGACAGTGCCCGGCACAACTGAACTGATACACAAAGACAAAGATCCCCCGTGTAGCCTGTAACAGACCTCTGGGGCAAGTGCTGTTCGCGAGTAGCGCCTATGACGGCGCGCACGGAAGCAACTACGCCCAACCGCCTTTGTCTCCCCAGCGGCGGTGTCTACCACACACCGCACCAGATTACTCATTCGGAGGCCGCGTTAATCTCAGCGAGAGGCCCAAGACCGGTTGCTGTTGGCCGCGAGTGGCACCACGCACAGCACACACGCGCCACTACCCCCCCACCACTCCCCCAGCCAGCCACCCACCCACCCTCTCTACCTTTTTCCCTTTCTGGCAGGTTCAAAATAAATGAATGAACTCCCGGAGCGCGATGGGTGTCTCAATGAATGAGCAGCGAGACTTGTTAGCGAGCTTACAGCACGCCCCGCCTCAACTCCCTCCTCCTATGCTGTCACACACACACACGCACACGCCTTTTCTGCTGTCACACACACACATCTCTGAGTCACCCTCTCCGGAGTCAGTGGGGCGTTCCTCCTTTATTGGCCAACACGGGGACGGGGGGGAGTAGGTGCAATGATCTTTTCATCCTCTTTTTGAGTGGGGCGGGCGAGTTCGCCTAGTTCGTCCTACACTTTACGGCGGGGCATTATCACGGGGCTGGTTGTTATCTTTTTGTTTGCTTGTTTGTTGTTGTTGCTAAGAAACATTCAGATTCGGAGTTCAAAGTCAGAGGTGTCACGGTGATTTTTCATTGCCCGCTCGAACAATCACCGCTTACAGACCTGGGATAAATTCCGCACGTGTCTATGATGGGGGGGCGGGGGGGATACTCATGCCATTGACCCCAGAGGGATGATGGGCTGAGTCAACCCCCTCCCCTCTGCCGCCAACCAGGATTTGAACCGTTTAACAAGTGGGAGGCTTTCGCGAACAATATCATCCATAATAGAGGCTTTCTTGGGGGGGTTGGATTTTCGTATCACGAGCCGCTCGCTTTACCGCTGAGCCAGCCGGCTGGTCCACGGTTGGAGGGATACCCTGAATGTTTGTTCGATCTAAATTGAATAAGCAGCTGTTTAGAACTTGTGTTTGTTGTCTTTCTCCCCCGCACCTCCGATTGTCGTGATTGGCTACGTACGGTGCGAAAGAAGTTCGGAGGTTGTGGGTATTGGGCCAACATCCCAATGCACGAAACATGACCTGCATATTACTCAATTGGGAAACACAGGGGACATCAACTTCCTCCTTCGGGAAAAAATAAACTTGGCAGGACCCTCCTGACAGAGACTCCTGAGACTCAGCGAGGCTTTCCTGGGTTAAACGAGCCTCGTAGTAAATGATAATCAACAACAACCAAAACATAATATGGGTCGCGAAAAGCCGACGTGTTTAAATTACACAAAAACATGATTTGCGACAATATCTGAAGGGAGGGATTAAAACCGGGAAAATGTCAAAACTGGGTGGTTTTTAACTTTTGCCGACAAAACTGGATCCCAAATGTCAAAACTGGGTGGTCTTGGAAAACGACAGGCAAAACAGGGTGGTGCTTTTTGATATGACAAAACTGGGTGATGTTCAATGTGGACAAATGTCAAAACTGGGTGAAGAAGGTGTACGATTTAATGTATCATTTTGTACACGTTTAGGTCCTTGCGTTATTCATCCATATGTCGCCACAGATTTAGAGCGTTCCAAATGATGTTTCTCGTGGGTCATGTTCCATACCTTGCACCACAAACTTCCCGTTTGCATACTGGCACAGTGTGCCAGCTCGCTTACTTGCCGTTTGTATACTGGCACAGTGTGCCAGCTTGCAACTACAGTAACACTTTCAGCTCGCGAACATACACGAACTTGCCATTTGTATACTGGTACAGTGTGCCAGCTTGCATGCTACACCTACTACAGTAGAACGGTAGATAGTGTTTGCGTCGAGAAGTATGGTGCTGCACACTTAGAACAAAACATGTTTGTTACATATATATAACTACTTCGACGGGCAAGAGCGCTTGTTGTGGCCCTTGGCGTGACAGAAGGAGCACCGCGTGAGGCCCAATGGGCCACCTTCGCCACGGTTGCGAATCCGACGCTTCTTCGGGCGGCCAGCCTTCTTCTGGCGAGGAGGTGGCATCATGGTGTTGTCGCGTTGCAGCTCCTCGGCAATGGGCAGCTCGATACCGGCAACCGAGGTCCATGTCGTGTTGATGGCAGAGACTTGGTAACACACCGCACATGCGTCGTAGAGCTCGGGCATCCGCCCAAACGCCATGAGGGCACGAATGTAGTGCCGACACGGCAAGCCCATCTGCTTCATGTACCCGCACGTGCACGACCGAGAGCTGAGATCGACTCGGCGCTTGGCAGAGGCGTAGGCGTCTGGATCCTTGACGTATGCACGCGTCGAGGTACTCTCGTAGACCTTGTACCTCGGGGCCAACGCCTGCTGAGCGTCGATGAGTCCTTGAGCGTACGGCGTAATGACACGCCCTTGAGCGGCCCACTTCTCGGCGTCGCTGCGGTGGGCAAAGGCCGTCGTCATCATGTCTTCCATGTGGTGCATGAGGAAGTGGAAGGGGTCCATCTCGCGAGCCGGCAGGGCCTCGCTGTTCGTGGACTCCACAAAGTTCGTCGTGCGCCAGCCGTACAATGGCGTCGTGTGCAGGTGCGGGTAGAGCGCCCACGTGTGGGGGTCGATCTTGTTGTAGTACGTGGCCGCCGCAGGCAGAGCTACGCCCAAGCAGCCCAAGGAGCTGCGGAACGCGGCCTCGGAGGCGCACCCTTGGGCATCGTAGATGATGCCTTGGAGGTCGGGCGTGAACGCGGAGCCGATGTTGTCCACGCCGTTGCAGATCAAATGCCGCGTGCAGTGGATGAGCATGAGGTCCTTCCAGTCGGAGGCTAGGATGCCCGTGCCACGATCGCAGAAGACCGGCGTGCCGTCGAGCTCGATGTCGCTGGTCGTGCAGCAGTTGAGAAACCAGTCGTAGGCCGCTGCCGTCTCGGACGGCACCAGCGCCACGGCGAGAAGGACGTTGCGGTTGTTGCCGTCGCGCCCAACGAGGACGAGCATGGTTCCATTGTAGGCGCGCGCCTTCATGTGCGACCCGTCGATGCCGACGACGCGTTGAAGACTTGGCTGCAACGAGCGTGCGATCGGGTTGCAGATGAACGCACCCCAGAAGATGCCCGCGTCTTCTCGCACACTGCAGATCGTCGCATTGAGCTTGCCGAACGTCTCCACCAGCGAGTTGATGAACTCGAAGCCTGCATGGGCCGCACTCTCGTTCGCCGCGATGCACGTGTCCTTGGCGCGGTACATCATCCGGGTCGGGACAATGACGCGAGCAACGTCGGCGACCTGGGCAATGACAGTCGGTGCGGAGGTACGGGGGTTGGCGCGAAAGGCCGAACGGGCTGTCGTGTTCGCCTCCACTTGGCGCTGCGTGATCTTGGTAGTGCCCGTGCAGCCATGGTGATCCGTGCACAGCGCCGAGACGCGGAAGCCGCGTCGTTCCCCCGTGAGCTTCGTCAGCTTCACCTTGAAGGAACAAGGTGTTGAACTAGAGCAGACGATGGCAACGTGCCGTCCGCCGCTTCGCTTGAGGTCAAGGACCGCGCGCTTGTCTTGTTGCAAAGCAAAGTCTTGGATGCCGTGGATGGCCTCGCGGCGCGTGGTAAAAGTCTTCTTGGGGTGGAGGGTTGCCATTCGAATGTGAGCCGCTCCTCCACCTGTTTCGTGAAAAATGCTTGTGAAAAATCACGTTTCTACGTCTACTTTCAATTTTTCACGAGACAATATGTCTATTTTCATTGCCAGCAATTAGATTTTCCACACAATATTTCCGCCAATCACCAACGGTGGGCCAAAGGATTGACCAATCAACGAGATGCGTATTCGTTGGTTTGTTCCGCACCATTGGGACCATGGTCAGGAGCGTCAAGCAGGCTGGTCCATCTCCCAAGGACGTCGCCTTTGTCTCTGTGCTTGGTCGTTTGGCGGGCTATGGTCGAATGCATGGCAAATTTAAGGGTGTACAGTAGCGCGTAGCATCAACCAACAATCCAAAAGTTTGGTATTGACGCGAGTCACTAGTCTAGGTCATCACGCAAGGTGGCAGTGCGCCCGCCTGGTCGCAAGCCCGCCCCGAGCTCACTTCCGAGTCCGAGCCGTAGCTTGAAATGTTGGTCGTTGGGGTGCTGGCACACTGTGCCAGCGTACAAATATCAAGTGTGTGTAGTTATATGGTGCTGGCACACTGTGCCAGCATACTAATACCAAGTGTTTAGATGAATGGGGTGCTGGCACACTGTGCTAGTATACAATTATCAAGTGTATTTGACAAATGTCAAAACTGGGTGCACCCTGAGTGTCCAAAACTCAAGTTTTTGGCCACCCAGGGTGCACCCAGTTTTGACATTTGGGATCCAGTTTTGTCGGCAAAAGTTAAAAACCACCCAGTTTTGACATTTTCCCGATTAAAACCACGCGTAGTCCGGTGCTTGTATCAGTCATCAAACATTTCACGGAATAAAAAAAATGTTACGTACCATTTTTTTACGTCCTCCTCTATTCAACCTCGAGGCTCAAATGTTTAAATATAACCAATGAACCTACAGTCTGCGAATCACACTTTACAGAATAAACAGACAGCTGTCTGTCTGGCAACTTAAAACTAAATTGAGGTAACCGCTCTCGGTTTAAGGCCTCGCAAAGAGTGTACGAAGGTCGTTAAGTGCTTTTGTGGTGGAGTGTGGGACAGGATATGTTTTGTTATTACAGAGGTAAGAATCTGTGTCACGACATGAAAACAAAATGACATTTCAGTCCTTTGGAGTTTGGCCTTTTGAACCAATGTTTCCCATCAGTATTCATTTCAAATGCCCAACACTATGGGCTGGTTTCATCAGCACAGCCAGGCCTGTTATAGCAGATGACGCTGGGTTTGCCTGGTATTATAGGCAAAGGCACTCCACACAAATCCACAAATAGGCCCCACGATGAGCACGAAGCTGCGTGCTCATGCGCACATCAGCACGTGTGCTGATGAGACCCTGAAAGTGGACTACAAATTGCCTTGTTCACCCTTTGCCGTTCCAAGACGTCTGCAAGTTGTAGGGTAGGGGTGTCACATTCACCGCTGAATCTCGGAACGCACAAGCGGTTAGCGTTAATTTTATTAAGAGAGGCGTAGCGTCGTTGTGTTTTTAAGACGTTGTTCTCACCGCAGAGAACCGTAGCGACACGACCGCCGCAACTACGATAGCTGGCGCCCAACTGAAAGGCAAAAGGGGCAGCATCTGCAATTACTTTCTCGTCTCTCTGCTGGCGGAAGGTCCTCAACTTGAGACAGCTGTAGAGAGGGCCACACCTAATAAACAAACAAGAAAATCTGATCGTTTTTAATTAAATTTAATCAAATACCAAGTTTTGGGAAGATTGTCTCCTTCCATAAAACATTTGAATATTCATCGCTGGCTCAGTGAAATTAACGGATAAGAGCATTGCCCTATGCTGTTATGATCAAAGGGACAAGTTGATATATATACTTTTACTGATTTACTGAAGTATTGTTCTTGAGTTGATTGTAATTATTTCAGCGGCAACATGTATACATATAAATATACAGGTTTTATATATTTGTTTGGCTGAAAGCTGTAGGAGTGGAGGGGATAACAGCTCATTGCACTATGAACCTGGTGTCACCTGAGTTCGATTCCCGGCCACGGCTAACACGAGTGGCGAAACATATCTCAAGGGTTCCTGTTTCCCAACAACCCCAACACTACTTCACCGACTCGCATTGACCAGCCTGGTGAAGTATGGTCAAACAACTCCCGTGGTCAGCACGGCACGGGGGTGGACTTCATCCACCAGTTGATTTACAATAATAACAATAGTACGAGTAACTCATTAGACAGCTGTACTGGGGCACATTTCTCTAACAGCGATGGTCCATGCCCATGCCATCTGGCAGTTCACCAGCATTGTTTCAAGATAACCCGACTCTGCATATAAGGCGATGAATGTCAAAACCGGTGCGGTGTTTTTTAGCCATGCCTTGAACCAACGCCTGCTGACATTACATACTCCTCAGCACGTCGTGTGGATGATGGGCGTGTAAAAGAATAACACGCACACATTCGCTTATTTGTTTTACGTGGAGGGGACAGATATGGGAAGGAAATGTAATTACTGTGTGCCTATTTAATTGCTTTGCTTCGTGACACACGTTCCACACGATCCCCGCCTGCCACGTGATCCGACAGTGACAACATCGCGCGGTGTTTTCCGTGAGACGCGCCACCTTGTGGCTTAACGTTGAACATCGTCTCGTGAACGCGGCTTCGAAAACTGGGAACAGTTTCACATAATTATTATTTAAAAAATAAAAAAACACGCTTTAATGAAATGTACCGTCCTAGTAATGGAAGAACTCCACGACTCCAGGAAGTGGCCCCGAAGCTTGCCATAACGTCAGGGACCGTGGCCAATTACAGCCAACGTCAGTTGACCGTAGACAATTAGACCCGAGCCGAAACATAACATATAAAAACATTTTTTAAAAATATTTTTCTTTAATTTTTTATGATAGAATATAGTATTGTCATCAGTACGACATAAGTATACCAAGTTTGCAGTCGATAACACATTGGGAAGTGTGTTACAATTGAGTTACAAGATTTGATGATACAACAACAACGATAACAACAACAGACAGTGAGTTAATAGAAAGCGTGTAATGATTAAAAGTTAATTGCGGTCCAGCGGGATCGATGCGTGATGCGGATGGGCAATTGAACAATGCAGCCGTCACCCAGCGATGTAACGAATTCTGCACGGCCTGGGAATCGAGATTCGATTACAGGACTCACACATCCTCGGTTTCAGTCACCGCAGGTGCTCAAGTGCAGCGAGTTGATGGCCTCATGTCTGGCCATCAAGCTCGGACGAGGATCAAACTCGCTCGCAATATAAAAAAAACAACGAGAAGCCTACTTTCATCTTGGTTGACAGCCAGGGATTTGCACCCAGGGCGATCAGTGGTGTTGACTCAACGTTTCCATCATAAGCTAGACTGACAGAAAGACAATTTGAGGATTAACGCGTCGTACGAGCGCAGTGGGCGGTGCTGCTGCTGCTGCCGTGTAATGGTTCGCGTAGTGGATCGATCCTCCTGGCTGCGTTTGAAACAATGGAGCAAAGTTTCTTGATTTCCCCCTCTCGCCACAGCCCTCGTCCACCCAGCAGCGTCAAATGGGAACGTCGCAGATGAATGGATGGGCAGGTCACGTGTGCGGTGGGGTAAAAACGTGGGGATGTTTTCCACCGCTTGCCAAGATGAAATAGTCCATAGTAGAGTTTTTACTCGGGTTAGATCGCGTAAATATATAAATGCGTCGTGAAAACCCGCCACCACCCGACACGACTAACTAGTAAGGGTTGTCACGTAAACAGAATGTCGTGCCAATTCGTCACTAGTACAGCACTAACCGGTGTGTTGGAGAGCCAAGCCACAAAATTAACAATCTGAGTACGACGTTTCGCCAGTAATTACAACTCGCTTCATCAGCCAGATTTGTGGAGAAGTCTAACCGTTTCGTTCCTTATGATGAAATAGGTCACATTTTTATTTATTTATTTAGCCAGGGTAAGGCCCGCTGAGATGTGCAGCTCTTTCTCAGAAGCGATCTGGCTATCTATCACAAACGAGAGCTCAACGAAGTGGCTTATCACGTGAATAAGTAATATTTAAAAATACTTTTTAAAAAACACGCTTTAATGAAATGTACCGTACGAGTAATGGCAAAACTCCACAACTCCAGGAAGTGGCCCCGAAGCTTGCCATAACGTAAGGGACCGTGGTGATTTACAGCCAACGTCAGTTGACCGTGGACAATTAGACCCAAGCCGAAACATAACATAGAAAAAAAGATAGTTTAAAAATATTTTATTTATTTTAATGATAGAATATAGTATTGTCATCAGTATGACATAAGTATACCAAGTTTGCAGTCGATAGCACATTGGGAAGTGGGTTAAAATTGAGTTACAAGATTTGAGGATACGACAACAACAACAGAGTGAGCTAATAGAAAGCGTGTAAAAAGATTGTTTAAATTTTGATTTTTAACGATAGAATATAGTATTGTCATCAGTATGACTTAAGTATACCAAGTTCGCAATCGATAGCACATTGGGAAGTGGGTTAAAATGAGTTACAAGATTTGTGGATACGACAACAACAACAACAGACAGAGTGAGTTAAATAAAAGCGTGTAAAATAAAATGTTCTAGCAGCCAAATACTCTAAACGCACGTTCATTCTAATTGTGGGAGGAAAAACCCGGAGGACCCGGAGGAAAAATCCACGCGACCACGGGGAGAACATGCAAACCTCCACAGTCGGAATCGAACCCACGACCTCCTGTATACCAGGCGAGGTAGTTAACATCTCGCTGCTGCGGCGCCCTCTCGAGAGGGGCTTTCCAGAGTCCCCTCTAGTGGAAAAAAACATCTCCCCATAAAGAGATATATAATCAATAAATGTTTAAGCAAGAATAATTGTTTTAATTTTCGATTTAAAGCTTTCGTGACTGCAGGGATTCATCTTTTTGGTTATTTCGGTAAAGTCACGTAGAAGGGAAGTAATAAAATAATAAAAATTAAACATAATAAAATTATTCTCACGACGTTTCGGCCACAACGCAAGCAGCCGTCCTCAGGTGAAGAACAGGTCTGTCAGAAAGACAGCGTTTGAATGAACACCACCAGGCTTGGCAGTGTATATTTAAGCTGGGTTGGAGGGGGAAGAGCGCCTTGACAAATAAATTTGCATATCAAGAGGAATTTAGCATATTTATGGGAAATGCAGGTATGTGATTAGTACGACTTATGCCCGTGCATTATGCAGGATTAGCAGCATCAAAGGGAGGGGATATGGGAAATGCAGGTATGTGATTAGTACTACTTATGCCCGTGTATTATTATTTCCATTCTACTGTGACTTTACCGAAAGAACCAAGAAGATTTACGCATTTTTTTATTTTAATTTTTTTCTTTATTTTTTTATTATTTTTTATCAAAATTTCATAACCCGACATATACAACAGCACTTCAGCCAGCAGTGGAGCGAGCGAGCAATTTCAGGGCCGCACCTTTACCTTTTCACGCATACCGTATCACAACTACGTTACAATATAAAAAAAAAACTATTATAGAAAAAATAATCACTGATGTTTTCCCATTCAAATTGCATATTCGCAAATGTATTTTCAGTTTTTAATTTCAGCAGTTAAGTACTGGACAACTTGGGGGTTCTTGAATTATTGTAGTAAAACTCCTGGGCGGGTCATCGTGGAGCCTATTTGTAGATTGTTTTTGGTGGAGTGCTTTTGCCTATAATGATGGGCCGAACCAAGCAAGCATCGTTAGTTTTAACAGGCCTGACTGTGCTGATGAAACTCTGGAAGTCGAAACCAGCCCACACCGTTGGGGAATTTGAAATGAGTAGTGATGGAAAACATTGCTTCAAAATCCCTGACTCCGACGGACTGAAATGTAACTTATACATTTTGTATGTGGCGACACAGATTATTGCCTCTGTGAAGTGTGGAGATGATAGCTTCATCCGGCAGTGGATTCACAAAGGGCTTCAAATTATTATTATAAGCTATATATAGTTACTCTTGAGTTCTTTCGGTAAAGTCACGTAGGTGAAAATAAAATTTAAAATAACTAAATCACGACGTTTCGGAGGCAACACAAGCTTCTGTCATTAGGTGGGACAACCCCAGCAAAATTGTTTTACTGTACTACTACAGTAAAACAAGAGCTTTGTGGCGTCATATTTGAGGGGAGGGGGGGGTCTGACTTTTTGTGACGCCGTGTGACGAGGTGGGGGGGGGGGGGGGGTCAAAAATTGTCCAAAATCGCGTGACCTCATTTATGGACGGCCCCATACGCGGAGACACGGAACGGAGGCCCGTTTATATAGACGTCTGTGTGCACGTGTGCCGGCCACGAAGACAAGCTGCGTGGTGTGCCCTTCTGGAGGGGAATTGTCTCACTCGACCAGAGGTCACGGTGACTGAGGAAGTACCACCGGGGTTTGCGACACAGCAATCGTGAACGAAAATTCATTACGCAAGTCACAGCTGCCTGTTGAAAGCGAGACTTGACGATGACTAAAGAGAAGCCGATGAGACAGCGTGTCCTGCCGACTAAGCCACGTGCGTTCAGAAAACACGGCCACAGCAATAAGCAACAACAACAACAACAAAAACGAGAACAGAAATTGAAAATGTTTGATTTAAAGCTTTCGTGACTGCAGGGATTCATCTTCTTGGTTCTTTCGGTAAAGTCACGTAGAATGGAAACAAAAATAATAATAAAATAAAACATTATAAAATGATTCTCACGACGCTGTCTCCCCGACAGACCAGGTCTTCACCTGAAGACGGCTGTTTGCGTTGTGGCCGAAACGTCGTGAGAATTATTTTATTATGTTTTATTTTATTATTGTTATTGTTTCCATTCTACGTGACTTTACCGAAAGAACCAAGAAAATTGAAAAGTGTCAAGCAAAGAAGCAGGTCCATTCGTTCGTCACGCGCGCTCAGCGACGACGGACGCCTTGCGCCCCGAACGCGTCATTGGGTGACCTTCTTGGGACAGCGTTCGCATCCAGCTGCTCTTGGGTTGCCACTCAGCACTTGTCTCGAGTGATTTGTTTGATCCGCGGATCGTGGAGTGGCAGGAAGTGGGTGACCACGGAGGTGGCCCCATTCTTTAGAGCGGTGGTTCTTCTTCTTTCTTGATTTGAAGCTCTCGTGACTGCAGGAATCCATACTCTTTGGATCTTTCGGTAAAGTCACGTGGGGTATGAAATAATATAAATCACAAGCGGTCGTCTCTCAGGTGGAAAAAACATCACCCAGCAGTGGAACCCGGGGTGCACGCTGTACCCCCTGGGATGTGCGAGATGCCCTTTCTGGGGCGGGGGGGGGGGGTGCGCGACATGGCCTGATTATTTAAATTAAGATAAATAATCGAAAGCACAAATTCATCAAGGGCACGTAAGTTACAACTACTTTGTTTCATGGTACTCTATGTATTTAGTAACATTATAATTTTTTAAAACGATTTAGAACCAAGCGGGTGCAAGGCTGCAGTGAAAGTTAAGGCCCACTGCCGTAGAGTGTAGTGACTACACTTGTATTTTATTACTGCACGAGCTAAGGCTCACTGAGCCACGTAGGCCCTTTGTCGTAAGCCACATTGATCGTCGTGGTTTCAGCGTTCCACGTTACTTCGTTTCAGCTTTTCACCTTCGCTGCTCGGCGGTTGTGACTTTTGTTTCCAGAAGTGGCTGCAGTAAAGTTAAGCACCGCTTCGTTCGCGGGTCGCAGTCCTCGCTTTGCAACGTCGACCGGCCGCCAACCGAAGTGGGACATTTGCTGCAGGAGTCTGCCCATCAAGACGGGGCTAGGCGGTACACGAAGTTGACAGCCGTCTGCCTCGAACCGAGCGCCCGAAGCTACGTCGACGCTTTCTGGCGAAGGTCGAACCACCGTCGGAAGCCGCCGGAGAGATGTCTGCTTGGAGATTCAAACGGAGAAGCGAGAAAAGGCGTCGCGCACGGAAGGGAGAAGACGCGTCGGGTTAATGGCATCATCCGAACTGTGAAGAAAAGTGAAGCGGGGAGCTTGGGCAGGGCGCGTCACGGGCACAAGGGACCCAGGATGACCTACGGGTCAAGAGTGGTAACGGAGTGGCAGCCAAAGTTTGAAACGCGTCCCGAGAGCACGTGCACAGGGGAGACGGAGCGATGGAAACACCTCCACGTGAGGTTCTTCGGTGGATGATTACATCGCCGTGTGAATGAGGGATGGTGGCGTCTTGGGGAGGCCTTCATTACAGCAGTGGCTGATGATGACGACGATGCAAATGCTTCGATTAATTCAGCGCCCACACCATGACCTATTCAAACCCACAAACGTTATTTTATCGCCCTTCGTAGGCCACGCTGACGGAAATAGGAAGCGGGGTGGTTTCGTGATTGTTTCGGAGTACTCCGTGCAAGGGCGGAGTTGATTTCTCATCCCAAAGTTCAATTTCCGGGAATCCAGTTGCGACACCTCTCCCCTTCGACCCACGCGTTGACCGCTTCGAAAGGGAAACGCGTTCGGCAAATGAACGATTTATATCATCATGAGCGTCATCATCAGCCTCTCGGCCAATCCACCGCTGGACGAAGGCCACTCCACTCCGTGGCCATCTCTCGCAGGCCGGCGATGTTGAATCATTCACCTGGCGCCTGTGTAGAGGTGTAATTGTGTATGGGCACGGATGGCTAACAAACACAAGGGGCGTGGTTAGGGCTGCACACAGAGGAGGTGCTCACACCGACGTCCGCACCTGCATCCCCCACGGGCCCCTCCCGGGGGCCGAGTGCTATAAAAGGTGGTGAGCCGGAGGGCTCGAGGTCGAGTGTTAGCTTTAACCAGCGAAGAGTGAAGACCAGCTAGAATAGGCCCCGGAGCTCCCCTGGCTCGCTGTCCTTGTCAGGGCCGACCAGGGCAAGCCGGTGGCGTGGCCCCGAGAGCCCAGACTGACGTTCTTATAAGAGCCGGTCTGGAGACTCAGGGTGCCGGGATCCCAGCTTGACCAGGGCTGGGATAGGTAGCCTCCCCTAGCTCCGTAGTGGAAGACTCAGGCGTAGGTTAGCGGGGTTAGATGTTGTGTCTCCCTGTTAGACGAGTGAAGGGGACGATACCACTTTAAGTGCTGTGTGTACCCGTTACTGTGCACAAGTTGGTGTTAATAAATAAGTGTGCCTCCGACCCCGTCGTCAAAGCCTCCTGAATACTTACTACACCTGCACACGTGCTCATATAATCACTGCATCTCTCCCCAACTCTCCAATGCGCTGTATCAGTTGGTGTATCAGTTGGCTGTCACCACGAGGGAGATTCAGGGTTAACACGTACTGGTGGTAGTAGGCTTTCGCGACCAAATATTATCCGTAACAGAGGTTTTTTGGGTTAGATCGCGTAAATATAAATGTGTCGTTGAACCCGCCACCACCCGACAGCCAATTAGTAAGGTGTGTCACGCAAACAATTCGAATGTTTTGGAATGTTCAGCTTACGTGACATACCTTAACAAATTGGCTGTGTCGGGTGGTAGTGGGTTTAACGACACATTTGTATTTACGTGATCTAACCCAGATACCTCTATTATGGATGTTATCGTTCTGAAACATAGTTGAATTCCCTCTTCTTTACATCGAATCGGGAATTGGCCCTGCTACAGACACTTTGCATGAACTACCTAGGGGCACACCTCAGCAGATGTGCTCCAAAACTGCTGCCCCTATCACTGATCCACTCAGTGTCACTGCCCTCCAGCCTGGCCCAGTAGCTGGGACTGCTGCCCCGATCACTGATCCACTCAGTGTCACTGCCCTCCAGCCTGGCCCAGTAGCTGGGACTGCTGCTCCTATCACTGATCCACTCAGTGTCACTGCCCTCCAGCCTGGCCCAGTAGCTGGGACTGCTGCCCCGATCACTGATCCACTCAGTGTCACTGCCCTCCAGCCTGGCCCAGTAGCTGGGACTGCTGCCCCGATCACTGATCCACTCAGTGTCACTGCCCTCTAGCCTGGCCCAGTAGCTGGGACTGCTGCCCCTATCACTGATCCAATCAGTGTCACTGCTCTCTAGCCTGGCGCAGTAGCTGGGACTGCTGCCCCGATCACTGATCCACTCAGTGTCACTGCCCTCCAGCCTGGCCCAGTAGCTGGGACTGCTGCCCCTATCACTGATCCACTCAGTGTCACTGCCATCCAGCCTGGCCCAGTAGCTGGGACTGCTGCCCCGATCACTGATCCACTCAGTGTCACTGCCATCCAGCCTGGTCCAGTAGCTGGGACTGCTGCCCCTATCACTGTTCCACTCAGTGTCACTGCCATCCAGCCTGGTCCAGTAGCTGGGACTGCTGCCCCGATCACTGATCCACTCAGTGTCACTGCCCTCCAGCCTGGCCCAGTAGATGGGACTGCTGCCCCTATCACTGATCCACTCAGTGTCACTGCCATCCAGCCTGGCCCAGTAGCTGGGACTGCTGCCCCTATCACTGATCCACTCAGTGTCACTGCCCTCTAGCCTGGTCCAGTAGCTGGGAGTGCTGCCCCGATCACTGATCCACTCAGTGTCACTGCCCTCCAGCCTGGCCCAGTAGCTGGGACTGCTGCCCCTATCACTGATCCACTCAGTGTCTCTGCCATCCAGCCTGGTCCAGTAGCTGGGACTGCTGCCCCTATCACTGATCCACTCAGTGTCACTGCCATCCAGCCTGGTCCAGTAGCTGGGACTGCTGCCCCTATCACTGATCCACTCAGTGTCACTGCCCTCTAGCCTGGTCCAGTAGCTGGGACTGCTGCCCCTATCACTGATCCACTCAGTGTCACTGCCATCCAGCCTGGTCCAGTAGCTGGGAGTGCTGCCCCGATCACTGATCCACTCAGTGTCACTGCCCTCCAGCCTGGCCCAGTAGCTGGGACTGCTGCCCCGATCACTGATCCACTCAGTGTCACTGCCCTCCAGCCTGGCCCAGTAGCTGGGACTGCTGCCCCTATCATTGATTCACTCAGTGTCACTGCCCTCCAGCCTGGCCCAGTAGCTGGGACTGCTGCCCCTATCACTGATCCACTCACAACGTTTACTATTCGTGTACGAGGTGTCGCCGGTAATGTTAACCAGCCTCACGAGGCGACAGCGAGAATTCTGTTAAATCACCGGGGCACCAGTTCCCTGGCTCCCCCATTCTGCCGAACATTCTGCCACTGAATATATCCGCAGAGACATCCCAAAATGCAAAGGGAGTTTTACACGTATTTATTTATTGCCAACGACACCAAACCGAGGGCGAGATGGCAGGATGCGTTGGAAACAAGATAAGGAGGCAGTCAGTGTAAGTCTGGGGATCTCTATGCGAGTCTATTACGGGTCTGTATATCAGTGCATGTGTTGTAGTAGTGAGGCATGTTGTTGTTGTCTTTGAACGTGACCCACGAGCCCGTTTCGTCTCCGCAACGTCGCGCTGACGTTCCCCACGCGGACATTTGAAATTTCTCCCGCACGGTATTCGTGCCGCGGCCAAAGGAAATCTTTCGCGGGGTGAGAAACAGTGCCGGATTATCCTAAGTTGCACAAGTAGCTACATATGTAGTAGCTACAGGGCGCCGCACTTTCAAGGGCCCCGCGCTAAATGCTTTCAAGCTATTAATTCCTATTCAGTGATTCTGCACTTGCTCTATTACTATAGTACTATACCGCCTTCAACGTTGATGAACGACTGGGTGTTTGAGGTTATCGATTTGTCGTGTCATCTGGCTGTACAGCAGATGAAAAAATAAAATTACTTTACAATGCAAGTAAATTTTTCATGTGTTTTAATATTTAAGTTTGTTTTTATTTAGGGCCCCTTTTTACCGGATTATTCTAAGTAGCACAAGTAGCTACATATGTATACCATATGCTACATGCCCCGCACTGTGTGAGAACCGCTGTCGTAAGCAAGAAAAAAAAAACGCCCCCTCCAACCCATCCCTTCAAAAATAAGCCTTCAAAATAATAAACCTGAGCTAAGAAAAAATTACGAATTGAGAAACGCTATCAATAAATCAGTGCAATTCCACAGGAAATCACGCGGCTGCGGCCTTTGTGAATGCTGCTGATAGCGCGTGTTGGCCGGAGTGTGCGCGCCTCTGCCACGGAGGGTGGAACAGACGCCCCGAGCTTGGAGCGAGCCATGCTCCGTGCTATTTATAGCCGCTGGCATTTTGGAGAAGTGGGGAGCTCCGGCCGGCTTGGGCACAGTGACGCAAGTGGAATCACGCTGGGCTGGCATCCACCGCCGCGGATGCACATTACGTGCGTGCGTGTGGGTGGGTGGGTGCCCGCATGGAATTCGAGGTGTTGTTATTGGTGGGGTGTGGTGGCAGAGACACAACGCGCGCGCACTGCGCTACGATTCGCAGTTGGACGCTAATCATTTAAATAATGAGACTCGGGGCTTAATTTGGGTCGGTGACCCGGATAATGTTTCCGCGCTCGGCATGCCACATCCAGTTTACCTCTTGTAGCCACAGCCATAAATGAGAAGAATACTGGACGTATTTATTTTACGAGTCAATGGTAAAACTGGAGTAGAAGGCATGGCATTAGTAGCCACAGCCATAGTGAGTCACCTCCAGTCTCCCAGCGTAGTTGATTGATCACGGGTGACGCTGACGATGATGAATCCATACATACGTTTGACCCATAACTCGGGCCAATAACTAGGACCCACAACTAACAGAGGGTCCTTGCCTATAAACTTGCTGATGTTTACCAGCACTGGTTCAAGAAAAGCGTGCCTGCTGATGAGCCACTGGAGGTCGAAACCGGTCCAGATTTGTATTGCTTCGAACCAAATGTCGCTGAAATCGTGCGCTCCCAGAAGGCTATTACTATAGTAATATAGTACTATAGTAATATAGTACTATAGTAATATAATACTATAGAAGGCTGATGGACGGGATTATTCTCTTTTTGTACGTGTAGACGAACAGCTATGCGAAGGAGGCGTGCATTGTCTGCCAATTTACTTGAAGGTGCATTCATCGCTGTAGGAGCATATTTGTGCGAGTGGGTGCTTGTCTTGCTCAGCTTGTGTCCGCACGTGTGTTTGTGTCACCCGCATCACACGCGCTTGCGCGCAGCAATGCCATCGCTATGCGTACTAAGAAGCTTTGCCAAAAAAATTCAAACCAGGTAAGAATCCTCAGAGTTCTGTGATCTTTGGAAACAAGAACCCCCCCCCCTCCCATGCGCACGAGTATATATATATATTTTAAAAATTCACAATTCTGTTTACAAATAAATTGGGGATGATCTTACGTGGGGGATGAACCGTTTGAAAATTGCACGCAAAAAAATGTGCAGAGGAAGAACTGCATTGTGGTGCCTCTAGTCAGTCGCCGTCGAATAAAAAGTCATCAAGTGTGACCGACTTTTGTTCAAGTTTATTTTATGTTCATTACAGACACGAGGAGTCCACAATGCAGTTCTTCAGGAACTGTTGATGGTTCATGCAAAATTCACTCGGCCGAGTGATTTCTGTCCATGTGTTTTTTTTATTAGCGCTGCTTGAAACTTGTGGCTTTGCTACCCGCGTTGTTGTTATGATGATGATGATGGGTTTTCTTGCCATTTAGAGATCATTGATGATAACTGTGATACTGCCCCTGAGTGGATCAGTGATAGGGGCAGCAGTCCCAGCTGCTGGACCAGGCTGGAGGGCAGTGACACTGCCACTGATAATTCACTACAGTATGTAACACGATTTTTGTTCCTGGGTAGTAAGTGTTCTTTTCTAATTGCGTATGCCTCAAGAGTATAGAAAATGTCTATTAATCCCCACAAAACTTTGCTTTTGTGACCAGGACGTTGATATTTTGAAATGTATCTATTTTCAATTAGAAAACGTGTGCATTTGTGTCATTCCTTCACATAAATTCCTGGTCACAAAAGCAAAGTTTGTGGGGAATAATAGCCATTTGCTATACTTTTGAGGCATAAGCAATTAGAAAAGAACACTTACTAACCAGAGCAGTGGCAAGAGCAAGCGATTGCGGGCCTGAATCTTTGTTTGTTGCGACTGTAATACGGTCGGCCGGGCGTGGTGCTGGCCACCCAGCACCTCGTGTGCCGTGCCTACCATCACAGGTGCTACTCGCTAACAGCACTTGCCCCAACAGTCTGTTACAGGCTACACGGGGGGTCTTTATCGTTGTACGCGATGCCGGTCGACATTGTGATGTGATGAGTTAATGAAGAGAAGGAGGGTCACCACCACCAACCACCACCAACCACCATCACCACCACCAACCACGGCACGGTGACCAACATGGCATGCCTGTGAAATGTGTCACGCATCCCTTGCACCCACACTCCCCTGCGTCTCCCTCCCCCCTCTGTCCCCCAGCGAAGGCAACGATTTTCTCTTCCGGCGAATGACTCAGCCGTGGGCGATGCAGCCCCCCACCCCCAGGTTGACTCACGCCGCACGCCGTGCGAGCCACAGAGAAGTTCGACCGATCGGGGTGGTATTTGGAGTGGCACCAAAGCCGCTCCAGAACAAAAATAAATATTTAATCCGACTTCCCTCCACGGGGAGAAGTCGTGGCGGCGAAAGGGAAAACGCGCGTTTTGTGCCACCACGCTTACCCAACAACAACAACCGCCATTCGCCACGGCTTTTGTGCCAGGCTAGGTGCACGCTTAACCGGTCACACACACACACAGACCTCCAACACACACACACAGTTCCATATTCCTAGCGCCAGGGCACCTTTCCTGCCATTGTTAGCAAGAGCATTGGAAATGTCACGGGACATTGTTGTTGTTGCCAGGATCAAAGTCTGAAGAATAAGAGTAGGTTTTTACCCTTTCTGATGTTCAAACACCAAATCGATCCATACTCTTGGGTTCTTTCGGTAAAGTCACGTAGGTAGAAACAAACACTAGATCACGACGTTTCGATCATAACACAAGCGACCTATTTCAGGTGAGAGAATCAGACTGCTGTGGACAAGGCATTGTGTTGACCACGAGAGGGGGGGGGGGGGGCAAGAGGGTGGTTTAGAATAAAGCAGAATAAAGTACTTTTGTTATAAGGGGCCGTCCATAAATGACGTCATGCACCTGGGGGGGGGGGGGGGGGTCAGACATTTGTGACGATGTGTGACGAGGGGGGGGAGGGGGGTTTGAGAAATGTGACGTCACATCAAAATGCGCAACTTTAAATAAATATAGACAACACGTTCTACTTAATTAAATAGACGTGTTGATAAATGTTTTCTCCTAAAACATCAGAATGCAGCGGCACATTAAATACGCACTGCAATGACAATAGTTTAAAGCGATTTGAAGCATGTTTTATTTTTGGGGGGGGGGTGGGGTAGAGCTTTGTGACGTCATATTTGAGAGGGGGGGGGTCTGACTTTTTGTGACGCCGTGTGACGAGGAGGGGGGGGGGGTCAAAAATCGTCCAAAATCGCGTGACGTCATTTATGGACTGCCCCTAAAGTGCTTTTGCCGGCACGTGCGGAGTGAGGGTTGGCGCACATTCTCACTCGTTCATCCCGCCACGCGGCGTCGCCTTCCTTGCGGGCGTAACCCGGGTTCTACGATCAATCACACGTTTGGGATTCCTCAAATCACTGAAGCAAGGGTTAGTATTGCAGGCTTCGCGACCGGGGCTGCGTCATCTTCTTGGTTCTTTCGGTAAAGTCACGTAGAAGGGAAATAATAAAATAATAAAAAAAAACATAATAAAATAATTCTCACGACGTTTCGGCCACAACGCAAGCAGCCGTCCTCAGGTGAAGACCAGGTCTGTCGGGGAGACAGCGTCTGAATGAAACACCACCACGCTTGGAGCGTATATTTAAGCTGGGTTGGAAGGGGGGAAGGGCGCCTTGACAAAATAATTTGCATATCAAGAAGAATTTAGCATATTTATGGGAAATGCAGATATGTGATTAGTACTATTTTAATATTTCCCTTCTACGTGACTTTACCGAAAGAACCTAAGAAGATGAATCCCTGCAGTCACGAGAGCTTTAAACGGGGCTGCGTCGTTTAGACGACGTTGCCAGATGCCACGCACCGTTACTCTTCTGCGAGATTGGATTTGCATCACGAGCGGTGGTGGATGCGAGGCGCCGTGCAGTCACCAACAGATCACTCTCATTTCATTTCACGCCACCCACTGTTATCGAGCACGTCCAGTGCCGAATTATCGTAGTAGCACAAGTAGCTACATATATAGTAGCCCTCCCTCCCCACCCAGCCCCTCCCTGCACGACGGACACAATAATCCCCTGTGGGCTGGTGTAACCAGGATGTTCCTACCAGTATTAATACAGCTGTCATATAGCTAATGGATTCGCACAAACACACACACACGCGCGTGCAATGAACCTATTGATAGTTGGGGATTTAGTTGTTGTTGTTGTTGCCACGTGTATGTCGTTGTGACTTATATGTATGGCCTCTATCAAGCTTAATTTGGAGCTGTCTCCACTCGTTTTGTCGTTCTGCTCTCTCTGTGTGTCTCGGCTGTTGTCCCTCTCCCTCTCTGCTTTTGTCTGTTCTTCGTGTTTGCGTCTTGTCTCTCTTTAAAATTTCACACTTAACTTCTAACTTAGCAATCTTTGGAAAAACGTAATCAACCAGTCTATGCGTTAATTGTGTGTTGACCGACTCTCTGTGTTGCATTACATTTCGAAATTTTGCTAGGTTATTTAATTCAGTGTGTCTCTCTCCCTGTCTCCTCATTTTTTCCAAGCTTCTGCAGCGTGCCACTCATTGACATGCTAATTTCTCTAACCCCTCCCTCTCTCTCCGCCCCCGCCCCCTCTCTCTATTTAAGGCCTCGACACAGAGGCGTGGTTTCTCTGTGTGCCTATGTACGTGTCTCTCTCTCTCTGTGTATCTCTGTGATATCCTGTCTCTACTTATATGTCTGTCTATATGTCTCTGATTCTGTGTTTTATCTCTCTCTCAAATTTATCATTCTCAGGAAGAACGTAATCAACCAGGTAGCGTGTTTGACTGTTATGTGATCCGCCTCTATCAAGATCCAGATACATTAGTACACACGTGCGGCAGACTTATTAATACTTCCTTGTGGGAGAAAACGAAATAAAGACAAATACTTCCTTGATTATTACACAGAACGCGCTTTTGCCGCACGAGATATCATAGTCGTTGTGTGACTTTTAGTTCAGCCGCCGACCTCAAACCACCACGGGTTTGGAATGGGATGGAATGCGCTTAAATATGAATCACGATTTTTTAAAATTAATCTGCATCGTTCCGTTTCTCACAAAACCAACAACCTCGTCACATGTTGCCACCAACGTTGATATCACAAACGACGACGACGACGACGACATTGTGGCGGTTGATTTTCTCAAGAAAACTGAACATTTTCAGTGTTACCTTTTTTTTCGGTAAAGTCACGTAGGTAAAAAATGAAATAAATTGAAATGAAAACAACTAAGTGTGATTTAATTTAGTTGTTTTCATTTTAATTTATTTCGTTTTTCACCAACGTGCCTTTACCGAAAACCCCAAAAACACCATTACATTGGTGTAATGACTCCGACGACAAGGATATAAGAAGAGCCACTTTTTATTATTTTATTACTTCCCTTCTACGTGACTTTACCGAAAGAACCAAGAAGATGAATCCCTGCAGTCACGAAAGCTTTAAATCGAAATCCACTTTAATTAGTTTACACCACAAGGAACTCTGCTATGGATTACACAATCAGGGACCCTTGGCTTGGTGACTGTGTGCCGTTCCTGGCCCTTCCCCCCTCAACCATTATATATACGGGGTGGTATTTCTTGTGATCTCTCATTTACTTGATACAGCTGTCGTGGCTGTGACGGTTCCACCTGAAGACGGAGGCTTGTGTTGCTTCCGAAACGTCGTGAATTTTTGATATTGTTTTATTTTACTTTTATTAATTTAAAATTTTTACCTACGTGACTTTACCGAAAAAACCTAAGAATATGAATCCTTGCAGTCACGAAAGCTTCAAATCTAGAATTGGTGAGTGTCTTCCAGCTTGTTTCCGAACCTCTCCACTCCCCCGTTATATCTCCCTCAGCCCCCCTTTCTCGAACCTTCTCATCCTTGTTTTGATCTCTAGCCAATCCCCGCCCTTTCCCTTTGGGGCCGTCCATAAATGACGTCACGCGTTTTTGGACGATTTTTGACCCCCCCCCCTCTCCTCGTCACATGGCGTTACAAAAAGTCAGACCCCCCTCAAATATGACGTCACAAAGATCTGCCCACCCCCCCCCAAAAAAAAAACATGCTTCAAATCGCTTTAAACTATTGTCATTGTAGTGCGTATTTAATGTGGCGCTGCACTCTGATGTTGTAGGAGAAAACATTTATTAAAAAGTCTATTTAATTAAGTAGAACGTGTTGTCTGTATTTATTTAAAGTTGCGCATTCTGATGTGACGTCACATTTCTCAAACCCCCACCCCCTCGTCACACATCGTCACAAATGTCTGACACCTCCCCTAGGTGTGTGACGTCATTTATGGACGGCCCCTTTAACGGATCCTTTTTGTTTTCCCGTTCAACCCCTTGATTCTCCAATCCCCTTTAAAAGTCTGCCCTCCCGACCAATCAGCGTGGAGGCCTGTATCCTCCAATCGGAGGCCGTTGTTTAATTTTAAATAGCCGTTTGGGGTGCACGTGGCTTGGGGTCATTTTCGGTCAATGCACTCGTAGAGGCGAATCCCGACTTACGCGAACCCGCGCTTACGTGGGGGTACACGGAACCATACCCCCGAGGAACTCTGAGACCTTGCTGAACTTGAAAATAACCACTGCGCAAAGGACGTGGGTGTGCGAACCTCGGTTGCTAGGGCTTTTGGCCAAATGCTCTGATCGCCAGGCTGTGTCAAACACAAACACGAGTACAGTTGGTCAACAATGTCCCCTTGGCCCTACGACCCACCCTTGAAGTTCCGCAGACATTATCACAGCCGCACAGAGCACAAGAGAAAAGGCATTTGCCCAACACATACCAGTGCAACCGCGCATACACACACACACGCAGACGCACCCGGACGAACACACGGACACGCATGGCCAAACGCATCTTCAAAACGAAAGTCGTACCTCCACATAAATGGGTCCCGTAATCGTTGGCGAATGGCTTCGTGGTCAAATTCCGGAGAGTCTAACTTTTCTCTCTCTCTGTCTCTCTCACACACACACGCACAGACACACGCACGCAGACACACACAGACACACACACAGACACACGCACGCTAAAATCACAGAGAACAAAGGTAGACGAGATTACTCGTTCTTTCAGACTGTCCGGGGGGGGAGGGCGGGCGAGATGTCAACTACCTCACCTGGTATACAGGAGGTCGTGGGTTAGATCCCTACCCTGACGCCAGCTGTATATTTCGAGTTTGCGTGTCTCTCTCTCTCTCCGTGGTAGCGTTGATTTTTCTCCAGGGTCCTCCGTTTTTCCACTCCCACATTTATAAATATGCGTTTTGAGTAATTTGTCTGCTACAAAGTTTCCACGTGATCAGCCGATTCGTTGAGCTATCCTTTGTGGACAGGTCGCATTTGAAAAAGATCTGTACAGCTCAGTGGGCCTTACCTGGTAAAAATAATTTTTTTATAAAACAGTTGCGCGTCGGCTGTCGGCGTGAGCCGATGACCGGCGGTTGTCCATTGCAGAGGGCCCCGTCCCCATTATACATAAATGTGGAATTCCCACCACTGGATCAGGACGTTGAAATGGACGCGTGATCCATTGTGGCGCACAGCTAATAGCTCTCCGATGTCGTCTTTTCAGGTCGTACCGCGTGCTGTTTGGTATTGAAATAGAATTCTGAAAGAAAAAAAATCCGTCGTGTAGACGGAAGCCTTTCCTGTCGTGGCCGGGTCACCATAGTGGGGTTCAGGTCAGGTGCAACTCAGAGCCAGATTAAGCTAGTGCGGGGCCTGTAGCATATGTTATAAAGGGGCCCTAAATAAAAAAAAAACACGGAAATATTAAAACACAAATGTATTAACTTATATAGTAAAGTAATTGTATTTTTTCATTAGCTATACAGCCAGATAATACGCAAATCGCTAACCTTAAACACCCAGTCTTTCATAAAAGTTTAAGGCGGTATAGTACTATAGTACTAGAGCAAGTGCAAAATCACTGAACCAGAATTTATAGCTTGAAAGCATTTAGCGCGGGCTCTTGAAAGTGCGGGGCCCGTAGCTACTACTACATATGTAGCTACTTTTTCTATGAGGATTATCCGGCACTTGTGCAACTGCTATAGTTGTATACCGGCCAGGAGTTGTACCCGTGCCGTGAGACTCGGAGTGCAGCCTCACGGCCGCCTATTCTTTCACCATCGTTGACATTTACAAACCGCCCAGACGCGCGTGTGAGGCTGACGGAGAGCTAATTGTGACACACCACTTCACACTCGTGTTAGCCATGTCCGGGGAATTGAACTCGAAACCTTCCGGGTTCGTAGCGCGGTGTAAGGACCACCACGCCAACGCTACCCACACACACACACGTGCCACACGCACACGTGCCACACACACACACGTGCACGCACAGTCACACTTTAAAAATGCCATTCCACTCTCTCTGCCCATGGAATGCTCCTCAGCTCCGTAAGTGACAGCTGACAGCTGCTCGTGTCAATATCGCACCCAACTACGCTGAACGCACCAATCCTTTGTCAGAGGTCGGAAGCCAACTCGGGTGGGGCATCATTGGTACTCTCGATGGGCGACCGCCAGTGATTGCCGCGAGTTTGAAGTGTCGACGGGAGATGCCAATGTTCGGAGTCACCCCGCTCGCTTGAACGGATTTTCTCCGGGTCCTTAAAGTTTCCTCCTACAAGCCAAACATCCAATCTCCGCCGAATTGATTTAGGCAACCTGGAGAAGGCCCTCCTCAAATGAAAATGCTCTTGAGGCTCAGTGAAACAAGGGCATTATCACCATCATCATCGCTATTGTAAATCATACCAGTGAGCATCATAGACCGTTAAATTTTGATTTAAAGCTTTCGTGACTGCAAAGATTCATCTTATTGGTTCTTTCGGTAAAGTCACGTAGAAGGGAAATAATAACATAATAAATAATAAAATTGTATTTTATTATGTAAATTTTTTTATTATTTTATTATTTCCCTTCTACGTGACTTTACCGAAAGAACCAAGAAGATCATAGACCGTTGTTGTGAAGTGATGTTAGCAAGTTGTGCGCTCAAAGTTCCACCCGTGGCTGACCACCTTTGTCGCCAGGGTACTCAAGTTGGCAACACACACACTGACTCACACAGACACACACAGACACAAAGACACAAAGAGACACAGAGAGACACACAGACACAGACACACACAGAGACACACACACAGACACAAAGACACAAAGACACACACACACAGACACACACAGAGACACACACACAGACACACACACACAGACACACAGACACACTCACACAGACACACAGACAGAGACACACACACAGACACACACAGAGACACACACACAGACACACACAGACACACACACAGACACACAGACAGAGACACACACACAGACACACACAGACACACACACACAGACACACACAAACCCACAGAGACACACACACAGACACACAGACAGAGACACACACACAGACACACACAGAGACACACACACAGACACACACAGACACACAGACAGAGACACACACACAGACACACACAGACACACAGACAGAGACACACACAAACCCACAGAGACACACACACAGACACAAAGACACACAGACAGAGACACACACACAGACACACACAGACACACACACACAGACACACACAAACCCACAGAGACACACACAGGAGCATGTGAAAGTTGCAGGCCGAGTAAACTTCATCGAAGCCCCAGGCGAAGTTCAGTCACTGAGTGCCAACTTAGCACAGGCCACAGGGCTAGCAATGGAACGCACGTTGACAGGAATGTCGCGGCGCGATGTACATTACTTACACAGCCGCTCGCCCGACACACACAACGAGACAAAGATTCCCCGTGTAGCCAACGCGGGCTGTTGGGGCAAGTGCTCTTTAGTGAGCGCCTCTGAATGCCGGCGTGGAGCACGTGGACGTGGTGGTGGTGCAAGTAGCAAGCGTGGGCAACTTGGTCTCCCCAGTGCTGATGTTGACACGCGCACACATTACACCACGTACTCATCACTAAAGGTTGAGTTGGCAGAGGGGAAGCCCAGGAGTGGTTTCGAATTCAGGAATCTCACCCCGATTGCTTTGTTCGTCGTGCGGGCCGCTAAACACGATGCTACCGCTCCCATAAGACTCACACGCACGCCGTGACGCAATGGTGGGATGTTAACTCCCTCGCCCTGGGGCGTGCACCCCAGGTGAAGAATCACTGGATTAGAGGAAGCTCCAAAGCTGTTGTTCTTAACCTGGTTAAGCTCTAGAGCTGTGGTTCTTAACCTGGTTAAGCTCTAGAGCTGTGGTTCTTGGCCTGATTAAGCTTTAAAGTAGTGGTTCTTAACATGGTTAAGCTCTAGAGCAGTGGTTCTTAACCTGGCGAAGCTCTAAAGCAGTGGTTCTTAACCTGGTTAAGCTCTAGAGCAGTGGTTCTTAACCTGGCGAAGCTCTAGAGCAGTGGTTCTTAACCTGGTTAAGCTCTAGAGCTGTGGTTCTTAACCTGGTTAAGCTCTAGAGCAGTGGTTCTTAACCTGGTTAAGCTCTAGAGCAGTGGTTCTTAACCTGGTTAAGCTCTAGAGTAGTGGTTCTTAACCTGGTTAATCTCTAAAGCAGTGGTTCTTAACCTGGTTAAGCTCTAGAGCAGTGGTTCTTAACCTGGCTAAGCTCTGAAGCAGTAATTTTTAACCTGGTTAAGCTCTAAAGCAGTGGTTCTTAACCTGGTTAAGTTAAGAACCGCCGGTCTACGCGCTGCCCGCGTACAGAACCCCAGGATGTGTGGTGTCCATGAGTGTCCCCCTCCTCTCTCCCCACGTCCCCAGCACCACCTCCGCTTCGTGCCCGCTCCTCCTCCACCCTCTCCACCCCACCTCACCCCCCACAGCGGACGGCGCTGTAAGTCATCGACGAGGAATTTTTCTCTTGGGTATGATTAATACGGCAATAATAGTGATGATTATTACGGCTCGAACGGGGAAGGATGTGCGTGGCGTCCGTTGGGATTGTGTTGGGGAGGGCTCTTGAATGGAAAAGCTGCCTTTGAACCGACGGTGATGAGTCATTGGAATGCTCGACACGCCACTTGTCCCTAGATGTCGAAACACATTTTTAGGTTAAACAGTAAGTTGAAAAAAAATACCGCCACTATCGATCTATGTATTAGAACAACAAGAAATAAAACACCGCCTGTATAGAAAAAATACACTATTTTCTTTTTTAAATAATGGCTCTCATTAGCAGTGCCGCCAAAGCACAATGAACTACAAAACTCAACACATTGGTCAAAAACACTGCCTTTGCTGAAACAAATTAACACAATAGGCAACGTTTCAGGCAATGGTCCTGCTGCATGGCACATAAATACAGGTGCTGTAAACAAAGGCCAGCTTGGAAGAGCAGACAAAAGGAAGCCCTCTCGAGCTCCATGCAGCGGAGGCAATTCCAACGGTAAGTGACGTGGGCAAGATATTGCAGGGCTGCACCTTTACCTTTACAAAGTTCAACACCCGACTTGCTGTGTGTGCAGCCCATCTAGTATACTGCAGTCACGGTTGTGTGTGTGTGCAGCATTCTATATGTGTGTCTCTCTACAGCAAGGAAAACATGCTTCTGGATTCAACGTGCTTTCGCCGCTCGCACCCCAATACTCCCAGGGCTTGGCGGCAGACACGTGCTAAAACTGCCCGATGATTCAGCAGAACTTTTTTTTTTACACCAAAGCCAGAGCGCGTCTGAGCTAAACCTCAACCTCCAAACGGCGAAACATTCCCCCGATCGCAACGCTCCTTCGCCCGCCAGATTCCTGGACGTTGACCGCAAAAGCGTTCGCTCGGGCGCCTTGTTACACAAACAGCCACGCCACGATCACTCAAAAACGACCATCGACACGTGCAGGCCGGGAGGGGGGGGTTCTCTTTGCTACTACTACGGTCGTAAAAATAATCATCATCATTATTTTACGACGTGCTGAACACGTGCCATATCGTATATAGCGCCAGTGCTCTGACCAAGGAAGGCGTAGTGGACCGGTCCACTAGACGCTGCCTGCAGTAGTTTCGCAGGAGAGATCGATGTTGCTCGAATCCCGATTGACTAATTTAGCGGATATTCTGTGTTTTTTTTTTATTTGACAACCTTTGGATCGTGACAACCGGCGTCAAAGGATCATGGAAGGCCCTCTTGGGCACAAGGCAAGGCCCTGCGTGTCATCCCGATTGACTCATTTTTCAGATATTCTGTTTTCGAATTTGACATATTTGGACCGCGACAACCGGCGTCAGGCACCTCTACAACATCCGCCGTGAAGCAGACGGCGCGTTTGGGCCAAGCCAACACCCCCCCCCCCCGCCTGCCCGCCCTGCACCCCCATGACACTTCCACACGCGTATTTGCCAGCGCACACCGACGCCAGCCGATTTGATTCGGACGCGGAATCTCGTCCGCGCGCGTCGCCACCCTGCCATGGGCATGAACATTGGGCTAGTGAGGCCACCACCCAACCCTGCCAGTTCGAATTTACTGAGACCAATTTAAAAAATAAAAAATATATATTGCATTTGACCTTATCTCATTGAGACAAACGCGCTTTGACAGTGTCCCGGCGAAAATCCTGGCCGACCCATTCTCCACGAGACGCGCCATTTCTTTGTCACGGTGTAATTAGCAGGTTCCGTTATAAAATAATCCAGCAGGGACGGGGTGACGGGAAAATAAATAACGCTTTGGCTTCCCTGTTGAATCACGCAAATGCAGTGCGTGTAAAAATATCTCCATCGAATGGTGAATCGTCGCTATTATCAGCCATGGTCCAACTACTACTGCTGGATGAAAGCATTCCCAAAGTCGCGGCCATCTCTCGCGGACTGCAATGCAACCATCCAGCAATTCCTGCCACGCGCGTTGATTTTATCGCTCCATCTCTACGCCTTAGACGTCCTCTCAGGCAATCGACCCTCCCTCTGGCCCGCCACAAAATTGATTCGCAACAAAACAAAATCTTGAGCTGAAGTGTCGTCATTCCGGCCGCACCTCCGACCAGCACGGTTAGCTGTGTATGGTGCAAAAGAAGTTCGCCACACATCCACACAATCGCAATAATTAGTCACGATTCAGGTCGTGATTTCGCTCATAAATGACTTCCCACCTTTGACGATTGTGGCGAATGTAGCGTCCACCTAATGGCTGCAGTGGCTAAACGAAACAATTACATGCAACACTTTCGAATAAAAAACAACCGCGTGTTAGCGGAGGGCTTATTCACGTTGTACTTGTTGTTTAATGGCATCCTCCGGTTTGACCCTGCATTGAGAATTTGACCAAACGCAAGATCATCCCGACAAAAAAATAAACAGTCTCCAGGCTTTTTTGGAGTAAAGAAAACTAAATCTGATCGACCAACGTCTTCCAAACGAATCGGCCTAAAGACGTATGCTCCACGCATCTATGACGAGCAAATTAGAGGGGGTTTACCAAGAGACATTTGCGATTTTATTTTCGAATAGGAGGAAATGACCCCCCCATCCCTCCCGCGAGCGGCATCGAATATGTCTCTGTTATCACACATGAAGCCAGGGAGAGGAGTCACTAGCCGAAGTAACAAATATCCATCGCCACGGGATATTTTGCCATTGGTGACCGGGGCTCAGGATCATCGATTCGCTTGCGTGCGTGAACCCGGAGCTAACGGCGAGTGGGCTCGCTGGATTTGAACCCAGGACCTCACAGTGTGTGTGTGTCTGTGTGTCTGTGTGTGTGCTCTCACTTGTTATTACTTTATTTCCATTATTACTTTTATTAACTTTTAATTATATTTTTTACCTACGTGACTTTACCGAAAAAACCTACGAATAGGGCTTCCATAATTAGAGGTTTTTTTGGGGGGGTGTCAGATCACATAAATGTAAATGTGTCGTTAAACCCGCCTGACACGGCCAAACAACAAGGTTTGTCACGTGACTAAAAACATGCCAAATCCGTTGCTAGTTCGACGCGTTCATATTCACGCGCATCTGACCCAAAGACCTCTATTATGGATGATATCGGTCGCGACATCCTTCCGCGTGTTAAACTCACAGCGGGGGCCTTGGTTATGACGACCATCGTTTCCTTATCTCCAGACGTCAAGCTCTGCGTCCTGGGCATTGCGCAATATCCCAGCGGTGTCATCTCGCCCTTTGGGGGTCCTTTGAGCGGGACATTAATTTTCAGGGCCGCCCCCACCCTTTCCCCCCCCACCCCACACTATTCATTTATAAACTCCTGGTGGTGGGATGACACAACAGATATATGGGCCCGCAACAACTTGCATGGGGTTCCGAGATGTTGTCACCCTCGCCTGGTATGCAGGAGGTCGTGGGTTCGATCCTGACCCTGACCGTCCTGTATATTTGGAGTTTGCGCGTCTCTCTCTCTCCATGGTCGTGTGGATTTTTCTCCGGGTCCTGCGTTTTTTCCCCCTTCAGGATAAATAAATATTCTGATTCTGATTTAAAACCATGTTTTTAGAGTATTTAACTGCTATACATTTCCACGTGATAAGTCACTTCGATGGTCTGTCATTTGTGGCCAGGTCGCTTCTGAACAGGAGCTGTATAGCTCAGTGGGCCTCAACCTGGTTAAAGAAAATAAATTGTCAAACAAATATTTAATCATGAAATTCGCTGCCATCGCGGTTTTTTTCCTCCACAAACCCTTAAAACCTTTCTCAATTCAGTTACGATTTTTTATTGTGCTGTTTGTTGCAGGCCGCATGGCGTTCGTGGCCTGTGTTCACCCGATGCCCCCCCCCCCACAACTTCAGGAGTGGGGTTCTGATGGGACAGTTTGCTGCATTGAGGCTTACAGACACTGCCATCTCGTGGAAAATTCGTGTACTAAGCTCTGCTTCCACAGCGCTACAATTAATAATCATTGGCACAATAATTATTTTTGTCCCTGGGTAGTAAGTGTTCTTTTTTAATTGCTTATGCCTCAAAAGTATAGAAAATGGCTATTATTCTCAACAAACTTTGCTTTTGTGACTAGGACTTTAAGTGAACGAAAGACACAAATGCACACCACGTTTTCTCATTGAAAATAGGTACATTTCAAAATATCACTGTCCTGGTCACACAAGCAGAGTTCGCGGGGAATAAATAGCCATTTTCTGTACTTTTGAGGCATAAGCAATTAGGAAATAACACTTACAACCCAGGAACAAAAATGTGTTTTTAATCAGTCGTTTTTTAACCCACTTCCCGTGATCCAATCGAGCTGACATTTTCCACACAGACTCGTTGTGCAAGACAATTATTGTTCGTGAAAAAAAATTCCCAAAATTTTACACTTTTTAGGCAAAAACAAATTATTTTACATATATTCAAATAGAACGCATTCATGGCTTTGGCTGAACGTCAGAGTGTAAGAGCCAAGAGCGTAACCCCTCCACAGGCCGTGGCGGAGTAGCGCAGTTGGTAGCGCCCTCGCTTCCCATGCCAAAGGTCGTGGGATCGATCCCCGCGTCCTCCACAGGCGAATATATTTTTAAATCCTTTTGATTAAGTTCGCTGCCACGCATATAAAGGATTTATAGTGAAAAACTTTGTTTTTACGGGTTGTACTTGTTTGTAGGGTGTCACACAGTGTAATTACTTGCTCACGCCACTGCACCGGAGGGCGCTCTCGAGTCGGGAGCGGTGTTCGGCATTGCGGGGCCTCGCCGTGCCACTAACGGCCCTGGGGGCATTTAGTGCGGCCCTTGGACGTGCGCCCACTACCCCCCACCCCCCGACAATATACAAATGTTGACAACACCCCCCATCACAGAGGTCGCAACCGGGTACCCGATACCCGTACCCTACCCGATACCCGGCTACCCGTACCCGGCCGGGTACGGGAACGGGTAACCGTTTGCTACCCTGGTGCGGCCGGGTACAGGTACGGGTAGGCCGTGAGTCACTGGTGAGTAACCGTTTGTCACTCATTTCGGGTAGGGTACGGGTACGGGTAGGGAAGGGGTACCCATTTGCGACCCTGGTGCGGCCGGGTACGGGTAAGGAATCAAAACCCGTTTGCGACCTCTGCACCCATCATCATCATCGTCGTGCTCCTGTCAAAGCCCCACGATGGTTTCACATTCGTGGCGGACCTCACCACACTGATGATGTGCCTATCGGCCAAAGTGCCCACCGCGCTCTGACAATTGGTGATGAAAACTGGCGTCGTTAGTGGGGAGCGGTGGTGTAGTAGCGGTTCAGCGCTACGTTCCCGGCAAACCCGAGTTCGATTCCCGCTCACGGCCATCACCAGCGATGATTTCTCAACCGTTCCTGGGTCGACCGAGCCGAAAATGAGTAGCTGGTTTCGGTGTGTAAACATCGTCACTCGGGAGACAAAGGCGGCCAGGCGTGGTGTTGGCCACCCACCCCCTCGTGTGCCGTGCCGGCCTTCATAGTTGCTCGCTAACAGCACTTTGCATCAACAGTCTGTTAAGGCTACACGGGGTAACTTTGTCTTTGCTTAGTTATATATTTGATGCCCTTTTGCATGAATTATGTTATGATAGTATCAGCTCCACAATCTGCTGCTACAATCCTCGGGCGTACATAACATCTAATTGGGGATGATTCTGGGCTCATCAGAATTCATTCCTGCATTTGAAATTATCCACGATGGGCAATGCATTAGATTTATTTTTACTTGTTTAATCAAATGTTGATTTAATCTTTTTGATTCGACTGAATAAGCAGTGAAGAATGTAGATTTGAAGTTTTCGTGACTGCAGGGATCCATACTCTTTGGTTCTGTCGATAAAGTCACGTAGGTTTAAAATCAAATAAATTAAATCACAATTTAATTTATTTTATTTTATACCTACGTAGTGAAGAATGTATTATCTTTTTTCTATAATAGAGTTTTGACGTCCACAGGAGTGACACGCTGAAGCTCTGCACATGCGGGATTCAATCAATCAGTTTTCTTACCGCCGGGGCCGAGATGTTATCTCCACCGCCTGGTATGCAGGGAGTCGTGGATTCGATCTTGACGCCTGTCGTATATTTGGAGTTTGTGATGTCTCTCTCCCCGTGGTCGCGTGGATTTGTATCCGGGTCCTCCGGTTTTTCCCTCCACGTTTATTAAAATATATTTGGCGGCTGTACATTTCCACTTCGTTGAGCTATGATTTGTGACCAGGTCGCTTCTGAAAAAGAGCTGTATAGCTCAGTGGATCTTACCTGGTAAAATAAAAAATATATATTAATTCTAGTAATAGTTTTCCCAGCCACCCCACATCCCAATGGACATTTGCTTCCAAATCACCGAATCGATTTGGCTGGTAACTGTAAGGAGGCCCCCATTCTGCAGTGGATTGAAAACAAAAACAAATGGCCTTGGAAAAAATAACTTACAGATATGCACAATACGCACTTATGTTGTGTCAGACAAATATAAGACTCACGCTGTTTTGATAATGATGATGATGAAGAAAAACACTTCTTAGTGGTATCGTGGTCAGCGCAATTACATTGCAGTTCAGTGAATTGTCCGGTAGAGGTAGTCATTGGCTTGTCTTTCCGAGGGAGGGTTTCCATACTCCAGATTATTTATTCCTCTCAGTGTTGATTGGCTTAGACAAGATAGGCAAATGCTCTAATACATACACACACAAATAGGCAGAAATAAATATCCTTCGTTTAGCCTTTTAGAGTGATGGGGAAAGTCCTGTTAGTGAACACTCATTAAGGCCGGTAAGACACGCAAAGATATTGTGTGGTCAGCACTATGGATTAATCACATCTAGATCTAAAAATTAGACTATAAACTCTTTTTTTCTTTACCAGATAAGGCCCACTGAGCTATATAACTGTTTTTTTTAGAAACGAATTGGCCACAAATTATATCTCAATGAAGTTGTTTATCATGTGGAAATGTATAGCAGCCAAATACTCTAAACGCACGTTTATAAATGCGGAGAGAAAAACCGGAGGACCCGGATAAAAATACACACCACCACGGGGGAGAACACGCAAATTCCAAATATACAACAGCCGTCAGGGTCAGGATCAAACTCACGACCTCCTGTATACCAGGCGAAGTAGTTAACATCTCGCCAGAGTGGCGCACCCCTAGATCTAGAGTTGACCACCATTTCCACTATAGACCAAAACCAGCACGTGTATCTCAGCCTGCGTCGATTGTGAACAACTGTGCAGACTACTGTGATGAAGTTCGACACAAAACGCCACCAGATTTGGGTAAAAAAAATCAATTCCTCCCACCCAAACACAGGTGCCAATTCCCGGGCTGTCTGGGTCAAACCTGGACTCTAGCCTGAAAAGGGCATACAAAGGTATTGTGTGTAGAAAGCATTGCGGATTCCAACCATTCAGTTATAATCAGGATGCACAGTGCACGTCATCATGGAACGGCTGTAAACTCAACAGCAGTGTTTAAATTTCGATTTAAAGCTTTCGTGACTGCAGGGATTCATCTTCTTGGTTCTTTGGGTAAAGTCACGTAGAATGGATATAATAGAATAATAAAAATAAAACATAATAAAATAATTCTCACGACGTTTCGGCCACAACACAAGCAGCCGTCCTCAGGTATAGACCAGGTCTGTCGAGAAGACAGAGTTCTACACCTGAGGACGGCTGCTTGCGTTGTGGCCGAAACGTCGTTTCAGCCGTCCTCAGGTGTAGAACTCTGTCTTCTCTACAGACCTGGTCTTCACCTGAGGACGGCTGCTTGCGTTGTGGCCGAAACGTCGTGAGAATTATTTTATTATGTTTTATTTTTATTATTTTATTATTTCCATTCTACGTGACTTTACCGAAAGAACCAAGAAGAGGAGTGTTTAAGTCCAGGCTCAAGGCCTCTTCTTTTCCGATGTCCTTTGGTTTACACCGTATACATGAAATACGCCTGATTTACCACGCTGCCCATATCCAACTGTTATGTACTACATCTTGGAAATGTGGCTGTATTTAGATAATGTGTGAATCCACAGTGCATTATTAAAGAGCAAAAATAAATACACGCTGGGTAACGGTGCATTACTTAGCTTAACCCAATAAATATGTTATTCAAATAAGCTGAGTTGTTTCTCGCTCGCTCAAATTCAACCCATGCAATTGTCACAATTCCGCAGAATCTGTAGAGATATCCTGTCATATTGATGAAGCTCGGTGTTGTCAGCGCTCAGGTACCCTAATATTGGGATGCATCGTGGGAATGAGAATATATCCGACAATGTCACAAGTGGGGAAAACCACGCACTGACATTTCATTGCCTCGTCAAAGCCGTCTCCAACTCAAATGAGCATTGAAGCAGCGCTCATTTCCTGTTTCACAGCCCGGAGCCAGTGGTGACAATTCTATATTCATATCGCAGGGACAGGTCCCTCCCGAGAATAACCACGTATTGACTGCCAACCCCACCCCGCCCCCCTCACAAAGCGGTACGTAGTTTATCGACCCTGGATGGATAATGGATCGAGTCAACCGCCAACCAGGAGTTGAACTCGTAAGCTCCACCGCTGATCCACCCGACAGGTTCCTCCATTGTCTTGACTGGTGGATCAACACTAAACATTTATAACCACAGATGCTCTGAATATCCCGGAAATATTTACAGATTGCTCTAGACTGCCTCCTCAACAAGATGACGATGCTGGAAAACCAAGATGTGTGGCAGCCTGTCAGACATTGTCTGAGATTAGATTTGAAGATTTCGTGACTGCAAAGATTCATATTCTTGAGTTTTTCGGTAAAGTCACGTAGGTAAAATATTAAAATTAAAATTAATAAAATAAAAATCACGACTTTTCGGAGGCAACACAAGCCTCCGTCTTCAGGTGAAACCGTTACTTGATACAGCGAGCGTGCTGTGACGGTTCCACCTGAAGACGGAAGCTTGTGTTGCCTCCGAAACGTCGTAATTTTTATTTTATTTTTTATTTTATACATTTTTATTTTTATTTTTTACCTACGTGACTTTACCGAAAAAACCCAAGAATATTGTCTGAGAGCTTGAGTGGTGTCTTTTTTTAGAAGAAAAAAAAACTGAAAAAAATTGCCACTTGTATTCCCCCCTCCCCCCCCAAAAAAAAGATTGACCGATTTTCCAGGGTGACTATCTCTAAAATAGAATCAACCCTGAGACACCTAAGGCAGGCGGCAAGCCAAATGTTGCGAAATAAATTAAAACTTGCGTGACAAGGCTCTTGCCCTAAGATATTAACAGATCTAGAATCGATCACACCCAGCGATACACTGTAGGCCCTCGCTCTATCTCTGTAGCGCACAAAAATGGTAAAAAAAACATTTTCTTAGGCCCTAGGCGCAGTAAGCACTGTGCCTATTGGATAATACGGCCCTGCCGCCAGTCATTATGGGCTCATAGCTGAGCTGAGACCTTGCTAAGGCCTATGCCTTTCAGGGCCCCAGTTAACTACCCAGGAGTTGGGGTAGGCCATATGCTGTGGCCCATGGGCTCTGCATGGAGGTCACCGTTCACATGGGGTGATGACAGCTGGACGGGGCGGGGGGGGGGGGGGCGGCAAGTCAAAACCCAGAGGCTCGAGGCACAGGGACACAAGTTAGGCCAGACACTGAGGGCCGAGAATGCCCTTGCTCTAAGCCGGGCAAATGTTATTTTGTGGTTAAATCTCACCACTGACCGACAAAAAAAATTGAATGGATGGTTAAATTATTGCGGCAGTCAGGCGGGTGGTGTAGATTGCCATAGTAATGTGGAATTGCCAACACTGGCTCTTGGCCCCATGCCGGTTTGAGTAGCAAACCACTTTAGCTTTTTTTCACTCGTCGTTTCTGCAGGGTGCTGTTTGAATCATAATGTCTTTTATATTAATGTAACAGCGTCATTCATGCACATTGCATCTCAAAACGCTGCAGAATGTGTAACGCGCATAGCTTTCGCACGGAGGCGCGAGAAACCCCACAGACACACGGGGAAGGCGGCCGAAAACTGGCACCGATAATTAATTTGCCCAAGATTTGTGGTCCTACATTGGGATGCTTGTCCAACTCCACGAATAAGCGTTATAAATGCACGTCTTCTGTAAAGTGGAATGCGGAAGACCCAGTGCCTTCTGCCACAAAGGCTTGCCCATTGTGGATGATACAAACAGCATTAAGTACACAACAACATAAACACTACGGTACTATACACCCAGCAACGTATGACTGCCGCGTGTGTATCGGTGAGCCGAAACATATTTTCGAACATCCGGCAGCACGCCACATGCAGTATCGAGAAACTGTTCGTGCTCGACACACCACATCCAGTATGCATCTCGCAAATTTCAGCGCGGAATTGAGCCCCTGATTCAGTGCAAACCCATCAACAGTAGGGTAGATGGAAAATATAATGTCTCTGCTCGTCTTCACAAATGGGAATGCTTCTCAACGGGTTTTCACCTGGTTCGTTAAAGGCCCTTTGAATTTCACACAATTAGTTTCTGACGATAGAAATGAGTCTTCGAATGAGGACATTTCACCCAAAAAATATAATAAAATTCCCACCATAATTCATTAAAATAGGTAGGATTCGCAGGAACATCTGGACAATGTATAATATAACGAATGGGGTGGGAAAAAACGGCTTTCAAAGTTGCTGCATTGATACGACTCTTAAAATTAAATTGCTGGATCATTCCTCACACAAATGAGCTCCATTATGGATAAAAAGAGACACATCTTAAGGGCATCCATCAAACAAAATGACTCCAGTGGGTCAACCCCCAGAGTGCACGAAAGGATGAGCCTCATTGTCAAAGCCAGAGATGAAATACTGGCAGCGTGGAGGGCACACAGAGCGGTCCCTGGGAAGATGGATATTTTTTGTTGTTGTTGTTGTTGTAAAACACCGTCTTCCACGTGGGATTAGGATGTAACCTCAAATAAATAAGGACGGCAATTCGCATGGCCTTTTGCGGACTTACGGCGGGGCGGCTTCATACAGTGGACGGCACGGAGCGTTTTTGACAACCCAAAGATGCATGCCGGAGCGTCTGACCTTTGCGTCGAGGCTATCTGGAATGCTTGGAATTTATAGTCGACGGAATTTAGGTCATTGCTTACAGGACAGCGATCCATTCGCCGTTCTCTGGTTTCACGCACACACACTCCTCCCCCCCCCAACCCGACCCCACCCCCCGTTTGTGATGGACACGCATAAATCTGTGCCCTCACGGTACTCTCCGAGATGATGTCGTGACCTTTTGACCCGTGACAATTTTAAAAAGCCATCAAGCACGCCGCGTACGACGGCCTGTTTACCCGTCGTCGTGGCCTGGAGCTTGAACCCAGCCCGGTGGAGATGTGGAGCGTGTGCCCTGAATGGGTATCAGCTCCTTAAGAGGCACCCGGCTCCAGGACTTGACCTCAGAATTCACAAACGCCCTGTCTGAACACTCGATTAACTTCAGATTAATGGATATATATATACATTTCTGGCATAGCAATGTACTACGTCGCTTACGTATGTTGAACTTATTTTGTATACCTGATTTTTCGTGGGATTTAGGTGTAGGAGGATATGTGAAAGGGCCGGATATGCGTCCATCGTTAGACAATTATGCGTGTGCCATCGCGCACTTATAGGCCACTGCACGCAAAGAGCAACACTTATTTAAAGGTGGGCGAACGCCTGACTGCGCTTTCAGAAGTGAGCGAGAATTAAGAGTGCATGCCCGCGTGCGACAAGATTGGAACGCGTGAACACCGATAGAAAATGACAGCGACGCTGTGCGTGAACACTGTATCAGGTGCGGGGTGTGGTTAAATGTCCAGGGCGGATTTGTGACGGTCGGATAGGCGACGTTGCGCTGTGTCTATGGGGCCTTTTTTTTCGCCAGTATAATAAAAAAATGTGGAAAAATATAAAATGGGTTTGACCCTTTCTGGAAAAAAAAACCAGGAGGTGTAACAATGTTCAGACGCCAAATATACATATTTTTAAATCCTTTATATTAAGTTCACTTGCTTGCTTGCTTAGGATCGTGTAAATCTTTCGGTAGTTTTTTAACCCACTTCCCGTGATCCAATCGAACTGACATTTTGCACACAGACTCGTTGCGTGACAATGCATTTTCGTGAAAAAAAATTTCCCAAAATTTTACACTGTTTAGGGAATTTTTTAAAAATATTTATTTACCAATTGCTTAATGCTGCCAGACAATCATCTGATCCATAGGTGGTAGCCATCTCAAGCCAGAGGACGAGAGGACTCTAGCCGCCACGCATATAAAGGATTTATAGTGAAAAACTTTGTTTTTACGGGTTAATGTTTTACAAGGCTTCAAGTCTGCATTTACCACACGTTCCTGTGGCAAACAATTCAATCAAGCGTGCTCTGATAATATTTGCACCGTATTGTCGTTGTTCAAGCGAACTCTCCATTCTCCTATCTGCAGATTGTGTCGGAGCTGGCTGCAGTTATTAATATTAATATGATTCCAAACCTCGACATTGTAAAGATGTAAACTCAAAGCGTACGTTGGTTTTCAAGAGTAGTATCCAAATCGCCTTTTTATATACAGATTCCAAAGAACACAGGATGAGATGTTACTATCCTTTGTGCAAGCACTTCCAAGAGTTCATGAACAGTGAGCCTGGTGAAATTTGGGGAGCGCATCGTCAGTAGTGAACCTTTGGTTCCTAGGGTGTTTCGGCCTTTCATACTATACACCCTCCCCAAAGGCGGCCAGCGACAGGGTGATCAATCCTACGCTTGCGTCCCATTCCCAATTAGTCATAGGAGTTGCCTTGTTGTTGATAGCCAACATCCCATGGGACTATGCATGCCAGGGGTGTCCTCCTCCCTGAGTCAAGCATTGTTGACTGCATACCTCCTGGCCCTCTCACTTTGGGGTATTACTCATTTAGAAATTTATCAGCTGGATATATAAATCTCGGTGGAAACATCATCCACAGGCTACACGTGTGTGTAAATGAATGCTGCTATTAAAGTATAATTCTGAAGAGCTCAAGCACCTATCCTAAATTAAGCGGGAGACCACATGAAAACTGGAATGAGACAAGTTGTGTTAATAAGCTTAATTAATTTGAGACTTACAACTTTCTTGACTGCAGGAATTCTAAATTAACGTCGTGGGATTTTTGCTTTCAATTTTGATTTTCTACCCACGTGACTTTACCGAAAGAAGCAATAATATAAGCTTAATTAACTTTTAAAATGCTACCATTACCATTTTAACATATCTATTATATCGGCAGCTCTACTTTGTACATTTATAATTTCACAAATGCAAACTCCGAGTTATATCAATGCCCCCACCTTTGTAACACATTATGTTATCACCTATTACATAACGATTAGCCTCTCGGATTGATGTCATCAGGGTAAAACATGCAGAGCGTTTCCATTTGCTCAGAGATGGCCGTTGAAGTTGATGATACAGAACCAAATTTTAACAAGTGTTTTTATTCTCTCCCCCAACAATAGATGGCACTCATTCGTGCGGTGTCCGCTGTGGTTTGCCATGTGCAGTCACCTGGCACACGTCTCTCTCCCACCCCTCACCGTGGCCCCCTCCCCTCGTGCACGATCACCACTTCCCGACTTGCCCCCTGCACCGGAACAAACTTCCTCTCCACACGATTCGAGAAGGGCCTCTCTCCCGGTCTCGTTTCCGCTCCTCCTCCTCCTCCCTCAAGGACCCACCTCTTCTGCCTGTCCCAACCCTTCCCTCCATCCCTAGCTAGCCCCGTAATCCCCGCACCCGCTCACCTCCCTCCATCACACCCCATCCCTATTCACCGTATCACCTTCAGCTACCCTCATTGCACCACTCACGACCCTTGTAAAGCGCTCTGTAAAGACAAGATGCCTCCTGAACACGTGAAATGCCGACCCATGACGCACGATTTGCACGCGCTGTAACCGACATATTTTTTGTTTGAAAAAGATGTTCACAAATCCGACCTATTCACACCGCGGTCACGCGTTCTTAATCTCGCGTATCAGGAACCAGAATATGCATTTTTACGTCAATTAAATAGAGCGCAGTGAGGAATTACTGCACCTCCCCCCCAATCTGAGAGGAGCTGCATCGGGGCCTGACACACAAAGAGCCCCCCCCCCCCAGTATAGCATGTAACAGACTGTTGGGGCAAGTGCTGTTAGCGAGTAGCACCTATGAAGGTCGGAACGGCACACGAGGGGGCGGGTGGCCAGCACCACGCCCGGCCACCTTTGTCTCCGTGGCGGCGATGTTTACACACCGCACCAGGTACTCATTTGAGGCTGAGTCGACCTAGCGGAGGCCCAGGACCGGTTCAGATAATCGTCACTGGTGTTCGCCGTGAGCGGGAATCGAACTCGGGTCACACACGCAGCGCGATGTACACACGCGCAGGCACACCACGTGGGTGCGTCTGTCACTTCGCGTGCGGCATAATCTCGGTGTTCCCTGCTCAGCACAATGTGCATACGCCCGTGATGATATTAAACACTCGCCACATGTTTGACATTTACCGCTTAAACCAACTCATTATCATCGAGCGGTCTGTTTCAGAATATCGTCGCATTTGCATTTTTTAGGAGTTGGCATTTTTATTTATTTAATTACGTCCAATTTTAAGGTCGCGCTGGGGGGTGCGATGGTTATATAGAGAGACTAATTCTCTCGCTATAATAATATTCATGGACGGCCTTAATGTTGGGGGAGGTGACCTGAACGTTATTACCGGGAGCTCGCGCGCAGCACGCGAACTCGCTGCGAGGGCGTGCAAGCTGGGTCGCGAACTCTCAATCAAACAGGTTCCACACGTGAAATGAAAATAAAATATTCCGACAAATTTTCACTCACGGCCAAATCACCCGAAATGAACCTCACGACGTGTTGAGCATTCAGTGACGTTGCGATGGAGTGTTCACATGGTGCAACTGAACCACGAGATTGACCCGTCGATACTGGGACATATGCTCATCGGATTTTTCTCCCGCAGTCTCAACAAAGATTCTGATTCTAATTCCGATGCAGCGGAGCCCAGGGCGCTGGGTTACAAAGAGGGGGGGCACAAATTCGTTGCACCAGCAGGGCCCATGCTGACCACACCGTGTCACTGCATGCTCAGCAGGGGGTAGAGGTCTGGTTGGTATTTGGATGGATCAGCACCAGAGCACATCAGGTGTTGTGGTTGTGGTCAGGAGAAGGCCGAGTTGAGTGTCACCCCCTACCTTGTCTGCATGAGTTTTGTCCAGGTACCTGCATTCATTAGATATCGGTCAAACGTCCCTGTGGATGGAAATGTGTAACTTACACAATTGGACAATTGGCTCGTATGTATGTATGTTATGTTGAACTTCTTTCGCACCGTACGTAGGCAACCGTGCTAATCGGAGGTGTGGTGCAATTTAAAAAAATTAAACACAAAATGCGGTTAGAAAGGAATGAGTTTTCAACGTTGATGATTTAAAAGCGCACAGCTCGGGCGGCTTCGTGAAATCGCAAGGAAGAGAGTTCCAGGCGGCCGCAGAAGCGCATCTGAAAGCTCCGTGCGAAGCGGTGACTGCCGTCTTTGTCTTTCGATGGTTCGCCAAAAGCCACCGCCGCCACTGCTGCTGCTGCTGCTGCTGCGGGGGTGACCGGAGTTGGCTTGGTGGTGATTTACGCTCGTTGGCTCGTGTCGGCAAATGGATATGAGCCACTGCCACGAGGCTTACCTGATAGTGTGGAGACACTTTTACTTGGACTTACAATAAAAAAAACTCATGTGATTGACTATAATATTAAACAATTGTTCTGGATGGGCGGGAAAGGTAGAGCCCTGCGATTGCTTCGCATGCTGTGACAACTGCTGGCGGGAGAGCTCTCCACTAGAGGGAGCTCTGGAAAGAAACTGGTCGTGACTCTGTCCACGTGGGGACGAGCGAGTTGGCAGGCGCGCGCGCCCGCGTACGAGTCTGTTGGGCATGCAAACTCGAGTTGGCTTGTCCAACGGCATCCTCTGAAGCCATGTCCACGTTGGTAGAAGCCCTGCAATTGCCTGCGCGCGCCAGTGCTGGCGGAAGGACCTCCACTCGAGGGAGCTCCAGAGAGAAATTGGTGTGGCTCTGGACCACGTGGGGATGCGTGTGTTGGCAGGCACGTGGGCGTTGGGCATGCACACTCGAGTTGGCTTGCCCACGTTGGTGTAGTGGCCGTGCCGCCCAACAGCAGCCAGCCACGGATGGCCGGCCAGACGTGAATTCGACAGCACGTGCTTCGTGGAAACTTTCGGCAATTTTGTCCATGGATTCATATATAGAAGGGGTAAAGGTGCAGCCCTGCAATCGCCTACTCGCGGCACTGCTGGTGGAATGGCCTCGACTGGAGGACGCTCTAGAGAGCCCCCTTGGAAGGTGTTTGGTTTCACGATTAAAGATGAACAAATCTATCAACTGAACTTTTAGCTACAGTGCAGTGTTCAACTTTGGAATCCGTGCACATAAACGCATTAGCATTCTACATATAGCAAACGGATACTTTGGAATAATTGCATACATTTTAATTCAACGACGTTCTTAGTTTGAAAGCCCTCCGAGATGCCATAATCTCTCACAAGGTCTAAACACTGCTAAAGTGTAGTTCAACTGGGGCAGATAATACACGATCGTCATCATTCCAGTGATGTATTGTCGTAAATTAGTCGTGCATATTTATCCTGAATTTATGACATCGCTTTTGGATCAGACGCACGAAAGGCACCCAACTCTTGCAAGTGACACCGCAGGTCTCTTTATCCACGTGCGTGCGTGCGCGTGCGTACAATTGTGCGATCGCCATCGTCTCACGAGACAAAATACTGTATAATAAATCCACACGACGTCTCAAAGTGCATCCACGCCACAGCGACGGAGCACACAGCGGCTGCGGGAGAGGTTTTTCACCGGACCTCTCGTGAAAATGGAGAAAAAAGAAAACATCTCTCGGGCGGAATAAAAAAAATCATTTATCCAGCAGCACTTTCCCATGTGCTCTTTCTACGTGTGACCCCGTTTGTCCCGTGACTGTCGAACCGATGCTTTTTTGTATTCCCAGATGTATATTTTGGCAAAAATGAAGTGCAAACGCAAATGTCATGTGAAGTTTTCTATGTGTACAGTCATTTGTGCCCTAGCTTCACATCATCACCCTAATACATCTGAGAACCATATTTAGCATTCTTACATACTGCATCTGTGTATGGTACACCAGCTGCACAGTGGCTCAGAGGAAAGCGCTCCAGAGGGTCATCAACACAGCCCAACAGATCGCCGGCTGCCATCTCCCCACACTGGAAGAACTACACAGTTCACGTTGCATCAAAAAAGCACAGAACATTATAAAGGACTCTTCTCACCCTGGACACTCACTGTTTGAGCTGTTGCCATCAGGCAGACGATTCAGATCAGTCAAAACAAGGACAAACAGATTCAAACAGAGCTTTTACCCTACAGCGATCACCACACTCAATAATGCTAATTAATTATTAAGTAATAGTGTTTACAATTGACTGTGAAATAGAGATGTGCAATGACAAAATGTAACCTTATGTGGGTATGTGGGTATACTTGGGCTGTTTTTTATATATAGTATAAAATGATTATCTTTCATTTAATTTTATTTTTATTTTTATAGTTTTATTTAATTTAAATTTATGAATGATGCCCTGACTGGTGAGCATTTTAAATTTCGTTGTACTGGTGACAATGACAATAAACGATCTATCTATCTATCTAGTCATGGGTGGCTGAAACCCGTATTCGAACCCAATTGTTAGCTGTTCTGGCTCAACGCTCTGACCTCTGAGCCACTTAGCCACATCCCAAGTGGTCTTTTTATAAATTACCCAGAATGGGCTCACACTTTCCTACACACTCCTCTACGAGAACGTTTGTCATGTGACAGTTAAACCGAGATTTTTTTTATTTCTAGAGCTGCAATGTAGCCAAATGAAGTAAACAAATGTTTTTAATTAAATGGGTTATTTTTCCGCGTGGTCATTTGGTGACTGAACTGAGACCATCACCTCGCTTACATCTGGGACCGAGCACGTGGATTCGAACCCAGCTATCCCAGCCGTGTGGGCCTCAGCGTTTCGACCCCCGAGACAGCGGGCTACCCTTGACATCACGGGTGCTGTATTTTTTGGGCGGGTTTTCATTAAAGATTCAAAGAAACCCAAAACGCAGACATCAGAGCGGGAAACACGGTGTCACGAGCACCGAACGAACCCCGTGACATATTAACAAACCATTTTTATTTGACCAGGTAAGGCCTACTGAGCCCAAGGAGCTCTTCTTCGGAAGCGATCTGGCCGCAAGCGTTAGCTCAGTGAAGTCGCTTATCACGTAGAAATGTATCGCGGCCAAATCCTCCAAACGCGCGTTGATTCTCAATGTTGAGGGAAAAAACGGAGGACCCATGCAAAAAAACATCCACACGACCGCGGGGGAGAACGTGCAAACTCCACATATAAAAACGTCAGGGTTAGGATCGAACCCTACGAATCCCGCTGTATACCAGGCGAGGTCGTTAGCATCTCGCCACCGTGGCGCCCAAATGCGATGGTGCTGGGGCCCACGTGCCAGACCACAGTAGGAGACTTTTGACTTTTAAACAACTTTTATTGCCGCCAGCAGCAAAAGCACTGGAGGTATGAAATACACAAAGTCACCAGCAAACAAATGAAAATAAACGCTACAAATCCACGCGCTGTGGCGCTAAAAGCACCGCGCACAATACAAAAAAGTCACGTGGTGGTGGTGGTCATCGCGCACGCCACAGTGACGAGCGAGCGCTTCAGAAGGTGAACACGAGGGTGCCGTCCACGCTGGTACAGAGGGGGGCTTTTCCGGATCCCCAGCGTTCGAAGAAGACGTGCACATCACCGACATGTGTGTGGTATAGGGCTGGGCGCGGGGGAAGGACAGCGAATAATTTCACCAAACAAAATCGGATAATAAAATAATCACAAGCACGATGCCCGAAGTTATCCTTGATGCAGTGGCAAGTGTTCCACCACCTCCTCCTTCTCCCCCGTCCACCTCCACCAGCGAAGCTTGGTAAATACCGGCTGAACCACAACGCGTACATCCGCTGCTTGTGCGTCGCAGCAAACTCTGCTCACGGTGGGAGGGGAGCGGCGCGCGGAGGGGCACACTCTGACCGTGTAACATTTATGTTGGCACTGCTCTCGTAGCGGACTAATGATGCATTGATCCATCGATGAAGACACTGGTCAACACACTTTTTCTGGCATAAGGTATTCCAACGGTTTTAAGGTAATTTTGGGGTGCTGATTCCAAATATGGCATCAGTGTTTGTCTATCACATCAGGTTTTTGAGATATCAAATATTGCATTTTCAATAAAAACTGCAGAAGAAAAATATTAAGTAAATGTGGATATCTACATAAAATGATATAAACACACTATCCTAAAAATACAGCATCGTATTTTAACACTAAAGCAGTCACTGACTCGCAACAACTTGCAATCATAAGTGACGGAGTTAATTTCGGGTAAAATCAATGAAAATGGGGTATGCCGATAGCATGAAAATGAGATGGAGCAAATCTGAGATCAGATTTGGAATCAGCACCCTGAAATTAGTCTAAACCCGCTGCAAAAGTCCAGGCCAGAATGTTTTTTTTGTTGACCAGTGTTATTGATCGCCAAGATCGCGCGATGCACATTGAGCGGCGTGAGACGCCACGTCGCTCTTTTGGTACGGGTACAACGCCGCGTGTGATGAGTTCACACGAACTCCCACCCCTCCCCCCCACACCCCCACGCTCCAGCCCTGCAGGCACGAGCAGATGCCACGTTCATCCCGACGTATCAAAAGAAAAAGAGATTCTGACGCTGAATCGTGACTCCGGATTCATAACAACCCATTCAAATGCCTGAACGGGGTCAATTGCTACGCTTCCAATAATTAGTACCCGTTCGCGCGTGCGTGTCCGTCTTTGTTTGGTTATTTGGATGAGCTCCCTCTGTGCGCAGTGACGAAGCGTGGCGTTCCCACCTGCAAATTGAATGTCATCTTAATCTCCCATTTAACCTCAACAAAGAGAATGAACCCCCCCCTCTACCGCCCTATCACCTGTAACAGACTGTAGGGGCAAGTGCTGTTAGCCAGTAGCACCTGTGCAGGTCGGCACGGCACACGAGGGGGTGGGTGACCAGCACCACGCTTGGTCGGCGTTGCCTCCCCAGTGGTGATGTTTACGCACCGCACTTGGTACTCATTTGAGGCTGAGTCGACCGATGTCTGATCTGAGACCAGCTGATCTGAGACCAGCTGATCTGAGACCAGCTGATCTGAGACCAGCTGATCTGAGACCAGCTGATCTGAGACCAGCTGATCTGAGACCAGCTGATCTGCAGGTGCCGGCACTCAGCGACCGTGTGTGGAACTCGCGCAGAACTGCAGCGTGCAGGGTGGGGTGATGGTGAGGTGGTGGTGGGGGTGGAGTTGCTAGCAGTAGTCGGCACGGCGAGGTGGCCAGACGGAGGAAGCCAAAACTCCCGTGCTCGCAGAAGGTTCCTAAATCTGGAGCAGGGCGCACGGGACGCTGTTCAGGGGGGTAGAGAAGCTCGGGAGATGTCTCCACGCAGGGTGAGCGTCTGCGTTATTAGCACCACGCACACGAGGGATTAGCAGGAAGGATATTTCCAGCAGACACGGCTGACACTGCCAGGCAATAACTTATATCGCCCGTCACATGCCACTCGATCTGACACGCTCGCTGCTCGAGATTGGCCCGCTTGGAGAAAACCCTAAATGCGTCGGTTTTTAGCGGGTGGAATACTGTGCATGGATAATGGGGACTGGGTGTTCTGAGATTAACGTGATCAGTTGTCATTTATATGACTACGTTAACCCAGCCCCCCACCTCTCCTCCTTTGGTCTTCGCATCAGTGATGACTTTGTAACAATTCTGGCTATCGCCTGATGAGGCTGGTTGTAATCACCAGCGAAACGTCGAACTAGAATTGTAAACGCCGTGGGTTTACTCTCCAACACACCGGCGTGCTGAAGTAGTTACTAATTGGCACGTTTTGTTCACGTGGCAAACCTTACTAATTGGCTGTGTCGGGTGGTGGCGGGTTTAACGACATATTTATATTCACGCGATCTCACCCAAAAAAAAAACTTTACGATGAATTTCACCACCAAGTTTTGGGCATCGCTTTTATGAATGTGGTCGGGTTTTCTCGGGGGCGAGTCGCTAACAGCCACTCAATTTTTTGTTTTATTTGTTTCCCTAAAATTGTGTCCGTATGGAATAACCTTTACGAGAGTTCCAGACAAGACGGATGGATGGATGGACGGAGCCAAAGTTAAAACGCTTTTAACCTTAGGTGTGCGACTTTATTGATGGTGCCGGATGGTTTGGGGAAGGGGGGGGGCTGGCAGATGCTGTGTCCTTGTCAAGCGCTGTCTACAACTTTCTGCGATCCTGGGTTCAAATCCCAGGCTCCAACCTGGGATGAAAACCGAGTTCTCAAGTGTAGCGAATTGTATGGTAAGAAATGAGTCATACATTCAACGGAAAATGTATCCTTAGGGAACTGCAGCTGGATGGGTCTCTCTCGCAACATAAAACAATTCGTGATATTGGGGGGGGGGGGGGGAGGGGTCTAATCTAATTACACGTAATGCATAAACCGTTAAAGTGAGTCTCTGCATGTATGAACTTACATAGTCCAGCTGACTCGCTGCATAATGTTGGTCTGGAAAGCCAATCGTCTGACGTTCGCTACGGAAAGGGCACATTATTTATTAAGTGGAAAGACAAAATGAAGTTCTGCTTAGCCATAATACAGGTTTTTTGTGTTAGATCGCGTAAATATATAAATGTGTCGTGTAAACCCGCCACTACCCTACACAGCCAACTAGTAAGGGTTGTCACGTAAACAGAACGTGTCCAATTCGTCACTAGTACAGCACACCGGCGTGTTGGAGAGCAAAGCCACAACGTTTACAATCTGAGTACGACGCTTCACCAGTAATTACAACTAGCTTCATCAGGCGACAGCCAGATTTGTGGAGAAATCCTCCCGTTTCGTTCCTTAAATAGAGGGGTAGATGTGATGACGTCACTTGTGAGCCCTTCTTGTGCAAAGTGGGGGGGGGGGGGGGGGGTTAATGAATGTATCCATAAAAGCTGTACTTATGGATGATATTGGTCGCGAAAGCCTACGTGTTAATGCGGATTATATTTTATTTTACCCATCATGCTCCACGGCAACTCATAATGAGTCTGTCTCCTCTATTTTTATTCACTTTATTAGTATTATTTTATTGTTCTTTTTTCTATCTACGTGACTTTACCGAAAGAACCATAGAATATGAATTCCTGCAGTCACGAAAGTTTTAAGTCAAAATCTATCTACTCTGTTTTTTGCTTTCTGCAATGAAACCCTTCCATTGTTTGTGTGATGAGAGAAAGAAGGTCAAACTCTGGCTCGGAGAGTTTGATTGCTTAAACAAACGCTGCTTGATAATATTGGTCTGTAAATCCAATAATAGGCCGCGGGAATACAACGCAATGGTATTGATATGTGGAGATATGAGAATGCAATTCTGCTTCAACAGTGTGGCCCAAAAATCAGGGCACATGGGGTTATTCTATTTATTTTAACAAAGCACCTCGGGTTATTTAATTTATTTGAACACATTTCCAAACTGACTGCCATGAACATGAATGCACGCATTGATTCTCTCTTGAAATGTAGGACTTTATACAAAAAACATATATACGGGTGTAACCTTTGAATATTCATCAAATTGTGTTTTTTGTAAAATATATTCGGGGTTCTTGGTCGAGTGGTGCCAACGACGGATTGATAATGACCTCACGTGAAGTGGAAAAAATATATATCAATGTTACTAATACATAAAATATTAAATTCGCAAACAAATAATTAAGAATGTTTCCACGCGATTGTTAGAATAAATAAAATTACCCGATGCGTCCTGACTTTTGGGCCACCCTGCATGTACTTGTCCCACGGCTACCAAGTTAAGTTTCACCAGGGGCTTGAACCCATAACCCGGCACGGTAATGTTGGTCATCTGAGAACCACGGCAGCAGGCACGTGATGCACAACGACATTTATCAACGCCCGTGCGCGCACACACACACACACAATATTACTCTCTGGAAACAGTGACATAAATTGTGTGACCTTGTGGTTTTATATTGCGGTAAGGTCGTAAGTTGAACGGAGGCATCGTGAATCATTGCGAGAAACGCGCCGATTGTATATCTTGGAACTTTGACCGAATACAGAATATGGAGTGTTCAATTTTAGCCGGAGAGCAGTACGGGACGATGTTACGGGAATTCCTTTCGCACGATGCGTCCATCTCGCCTCATAGGATTACCTTATACAATTATTTTGGTTCCAGTGGTAGTGCCTTACGCCGCCCGAATCCCCTATACTCCAAGCCAGCCTCGGTAGTGGTGCGAGAAATATGGAGCGAGAAAAGAATCCCTCAGGTTTTGTAAGCAGAGTGGCGTTTATCGGAGTCTCCATATGTTCATAATCAACGTTTTTGTGTTAGATCGCGTTATTTATAAATGTGTCGTAACCCTCCACCACCCGACACGGCCAATCAGTAAAAAAGTGTCACGTTGACAAAAGACAAATAGTCCACTACTTTAGCCCACCGGTGTGTTGAAGCGTGAAACATTTAAATTGTTTTAGTACGACGTTTCGCTGGTAATTGCATCCAGCATCATCGGGCAATTCGCCAGAACTATTTGTCTCCATATGTTGCAGTCAAACGACGCGAATTCGCATTCGCTTTGTGCATTGTCAAGTTGTGTGCAGCATCACCATAGTTAGCACGGCTGGCTACGTGCGGTGCGAAAGAAGTCCAACGCACGTACACATCACTACTCGGTGTTTGTTTGATGCAATCGGCCCATCGCAATATCAGTGATAACCCATTCATAAATAAAGTAAGAGCAAAGGTGCGGCCCTGCAATTTCCTTGTTCGTTCAACTGCTGGTGGAAGGACTTCCGTGAGACAGAGTTCGACGCAGAGCTCCCTCTAAAGAGCGTTTGGCCTACTCATCTACACACTGGCAAGACGTCTTGCAAGAGCCTTTCGGGGAAAATGTTTAAAGTCTTCACGGGGCATTAAAGTGTGCCGGTGGTTTTTGCGCCATATGCGTGGCATTGTGAGAAAGTATTCCTCTCCCCATGAGGATATATCCCAGTTCTTCACTCCTCGGAGTTGCAGACCGATGTGGTTTTTTTTCTTCTTTCTTTCGTTCATTCAAATATTCCACCTGGAATAATCGCTTGACGTGGAACGTCACGTTGATCAAGGGCTGTCCGGGGAATGTCACGTGACGAGCACGAAAGCAAATAATTTGGAAATTTTAAACGTCGCCGGGGGAGGGTTGTGGTGGGGGTCTCGCGTTAGCGGCGAAAAAAAAAGTCGCGGCTTTTCACTTCACCCCGAAGTTCGGACATCAATGATCCGGCGCCAGTCAGGGTGCATTTCCATCGTTCCTGACAACGGGCTGTGCCACTCGCATTGCCAAGTAAACGCACGGAGTGGTGGGGGCGGGGGGGGGGGTTAAACCAATTGCGATTTTCGCGAGCGGGGCCGTTACGTGGTCACGTGTCACGGTGCCGTGACCGAACGCGAAAGTTTTGCTGAAATTCGTCTGAGAGTTGCTCACTCGGGATTTGGCAAAGAAGGGCCTTACATCACCACCGCCCGCGCGAGGCGCATCTCTCCGTGCCGTAGGCTACGCTCACTCAGGCCCACGGGATGGAACGCATCCCAGAGCACGTCCGCCGAGGAGAGATAGATCGATGGCATCGGTTCGCATCCAGGTGCTAGGTGAGTTTGAAAACTAAATTTTGAACGGCATTGAGCATGGCCAGGAAATTAACTATTTGACCGATTAAGGCCCACTGAGCTTTCTAGCTCTTTTTGATAAAGCGACCTGGCCACAAATGACATCTCAACGAAGTGGCTCATCATGTGGAAATGTGTCACAGCCAAATACACGAAGCGCCTGTTGTTGATTCTAAATGTGGTGGGAAAAACCGGAGGACCCGTAGAAAAGAATCCGTGCGAACACGGGAGAGAGTGAACACGCAAACTCCAAATATACAGCAGGCGTCAGTGTCGGAATCGAACACACAACCTCCTGTATACCAGGCGAGGTAGTTAACATCTCGCCACCGCGGCACCTGGGCATGAGCAGAAGGCAGGGAGGTTTGTCTGCGTGGTTCCTTGTGGGCACCTGGGGCACTGCAGAGAGGTGGTGTAAAATGTTTGTTCCATGCGCGAATTTAATTTAGATGGTTAAGAGTGGGAGAGATCTCTAGCGCCAGCATTGAGTGTGTTATTTTTTTTATGTATGTAAGAGCATACGTGTGCAACCTGCATTGCATTGACTTTTAGACACCACCGGTGACACATTTCACACTTCCTGAAGGAGCTCCTATCGAGTGAAACGTCGGACACCGTGTCAAAACACCACGGCAAGAAACTACAACAGTTTCTAAACTTACGCGATCTAACCCATAAACCTCTATTGTGGATCATATTGGTCGTTACAGCCTACAGTGAGGGAAAAAAGTATGTGATCCCCTGCTGATTTTGAACGTTTGCCCACTGACAAAGAAATGATCAGTTTATAATTTTAATGGGAGGTTTATTTGAACAGTGAGAGACAGAATAACAACAACAACAAAATCCAGAAAAACGCATGTCAAAATGATATAAATTGATTTGCATTTTAATGAGGGAAATAAGTATTTGACACCCTCTCAATCAAAAAGATTTCTGGCTCCCAGGTGTCTTTTATACAGGTAACGAGCTGAGATTAGCACACTATTAAAGGGAGTGCTCCTAATCTCAGCTTGTTACAGTACGTGCTAAACTACAATAACCCCCAAAAACCACATTGAAGAGCAATGACACAGAATGGCAAACGTACAAAAGCAGTTTCACCGTTGCCAGAAATGATCACTGTGATAAAGCATCGACTCTCATTGCCACACACAGTGTCGCTGCGGTAAAATAACAAAGCAAAATTATCTCTCGCTTCGCATTTTTATATTACCATGTACTTTAATGCCACGTAATAAACATATGTCAGCACGGTTGGCTTTGCACGGTGAGAAAGAGGTTCAACACGTGTACGTATACACACGCACACAATGCATGCAAACCCATTGGCGGCTAGCATTACACAGTAACATCAGGCTAACCACAATGTTCTCCTCAACATGAAGCCTGCGTTTATCTCCGGTCTGTTTGTTTTTTTGAACTTTATATACCTCGGAGAAAGCAATTTCGAGATTAGACCGTGATTTTAATTTAAACCGCAGACACACACAGACACACACACAAATTCGCTTCCAAAACACGAGCGATCAGAAGCACAATATCTCTCGTCTCCAAAACACAATTGCTTCTCCATGTTCATAAATTATTCTCAAACGTGCTCAGATTACCCGAACAGCCGCTTCAAGTTTCATTTTGTTCTCGGTAGTTTGTTGTTGTTCTCTGTCTCTCTCCTCGTTAAAATGTTGTTATCCTCAATCTTATTACGAGAACCGTAATTTATTTGCACGAGCAGCCTCAGCACGAGGCAACATCGCCATGGCGATGTGCAGCCGCGGTCACCGATGCCCCGAGTGATGAGCGCGCACACCCGACTCGCATTCCCCGAGATACGCGTTCATAATAAGTGGATGTCCCCTCGCTCTCCCCCCTTTCTGCAAGGAAATGCACGCATATGTAATGGGTTCCGGAGACACTTGTAGAGGTAACTTCTTTATTACAATCCAACACTCCAACAGTCCTGATACTCTGTTACAGCCTAGCTACACAGCCTAGGTACACAGCCTAGATACACTACTCTGGCTACGCTCTGGAACTCGCCCTCACAATGACGTAGAGCCGGGAGTTCCAGAGTCCCACCACTGGCCCTCACAGCGTCCCAGGGTCCTGAGATGGCTGGTCTTGGGTCTTGGGTCTTGAGCTACAACTGGCCCTGATCGGCCAGGGAGCTGCCCTTTTATGCCTCGTCCCCAACGAGGGGTGGGGTTGTGTGCGCCCCCAGATATCCCACAGAGCACACACAGCCCCCCCCCCCCCCCGTTGGTGGCGCCAAGGGGCTTAACTGGCTGGGTAGCCTAGGGTCCCAGAGCCCCCAGCAGCCCCTCCCCTCTTATGTCACTACGCATACAAATGGAATGATGGGGCTGTTTTGAAATACAGACGTGCCACTGCATGGACGGAAGCCGTTTATAAATAGCGCGTAGCATTAACAAATAAATAAAACACCTTCGCAGTGTCAAGCATATTTATGCAGTTTTATTTTTGATTGGAAATTAATTTCGGGGTCACGCGGCGAGACGGCGAATAGTAAACTGCGATGCGAACGCAGCGACCCCGAATTTAAATTCTCGGCGACAGCGATCGTCAGCGGCGAGTGCCATCCGAACCGGGCCTGGGTCCCCCTTGACATTGGCGGGGCGCCACGGTGGCTAGGAGATGTTAACTACCTCGCCTGGTATACAGGAGGTCGGCGGTTCGATCCCGACCCTGACGCCTGCTGTATATTTGAAGTTTTCGGTGTCTCTCTCATCATCATCATCACGGTGGCTAGGAGATGTTAACTACCTTGCCCGGTATACAGGAGGTCGGCGGTTCGATCCCGACCCTGACACCTGCTGTATATTTGAAGTTTTCGGTGTCTCTCTCATCATCATCATCATGGTGGCTAGGAGATGTTAACTACCTTGCCCGGTATACAGGAGGTCGGCGGTTCGATCCCGACCCTGACACCTGCTGTATATTTGAAGTTTTCGGTGTCTCTCTCATCATCATCATCAGGGTGGCTAGGAGATGTTATCTCCCTCGCCTGATATACAGGAGGTCGTTAGTTCGATCCCGACCCTGACGCCTGCTGCTGTATATTTGGAGTTTGCGGTGTCTCTCTCCCCTTGGTCGCGTGGATTTTTCTCCGGGTCCTCCGGTTTTTCCCTCCGCATTTAAAATCAACATTGTGCGTTCAGAGTGTTTGGCTGCTATAAATTTGCACACGATAATAAGCCGCTTCATTGAGTTATTATTTGTGATAGTTGCTTCTGAAAACAGAGCTATACAGCTCAGTAGGGCTTTACCTGCTAAAATAAAAAAAAAGTTATTTTAAAAGTAGTTTACTTTAACTGGCGACACCTGTCTGACCCACTCGGTAACAGCTTTAGATGTAGGCGCACCACTGGGAGCTTAGCTCGGCTGAGGTTGTCCCACAGGAGTAGTGCGCAGGGCAGCCACCGATTTGAACACGTGGGAAGTGTCTAAAATCACTGTCAGTGATGCCGCAATCCTGTTCCAGCTTCTGCAACAACAACAAAAACACACACACACAAGGGCACCCCAATAGCATGAAATGATAGGGCCACACCTCGCTGAAGAGCATCAGCGATGGTGAAAGCGGTTCGTTGTCTTTTATGCATGGAGGAAAATATTTCGTGCTGAGTCTTGAGAAACATTTCCCGGAGAGTAATGCAATGGGATGGCCGGCCAATTCCGTTAATTTAGTAGTGTGTGTGTCTTATGGTTGTTATTGTTTGACTTGCATCCCACTGGGATTTTTGCACACAGCGTTGATGCTTTTTCTGGATGACTTTTGCTATCGTCTTCTGGATTTTTCTGTCACTAGAAGACGTTTCTTGTTCACGTTTTTGTTTGTCGCGGTTGCACCCGATTCAAGAGCCGCATGGCTCACAGGGTTACACCTAATACATGAAATACATGCAACTGAAACTGCGTGCGTTGTCTTCTCAAATAAAACAAACCTTAGTCCTGCAACGCCTGCAGACCAATGTAAAGATAAAGAAGCGCAGCCCTGCAATTGCTCGCTCACGCCACTGCCGTCGGAAGGGCCTCGACTCGAGAGAATTCTACAGAACCCCGCACTCCCCCTCCAGGGGGATTTTGGCCTACTCTTCCACGTTTAGCAGACGGGAAATTTTGCTCGTGACCTCTCTTGACTCTGCCAAGTGTGACCTGCCCATCGACTGATCTGCGGAGAAGCTGTCTCTGGTGTGGACCAATCAGTTTCTAGGACAACGCGTATATTATCAGAGTGTGTTTTTTTGTTTGCATTCTGATCACAAGCGTTGTGGTTAATGCAGACATGATTCCTTGTCAAAGGTTTCAGTTTGGTGCTTTAACATCTTAACACCTGTTTTGTTGACAGAAAAAAGGTAAAAAAAAACCTATTGTCATAATTTGGTACAGGCAAAGGAGGTCCCATGACGTGGACTAACTCATTCACGCTTCTGAGTGGACGGAGAAGGAGGAGGGTTTGAGGGGGTGTGGGGTCTGTGGGGTATTGGGGTATGTGGGGTTTGTGGGGTGTTGGAGTGTTGGGGTGTGTGGATTTTGGGGTGTGTGGGGTGTGTGGGGTCTGTGGGTTTTGTGGGGTGTTGGTGTGTGTGGGGTCTGTGGGGTGTGTGGGGTGTTGGGGTGTGCGTGGTGTGTGGGGTATGTGGGGTGTGCGTGGTGTGTGGGGTATGTGGGGTGTGTGGGGTGTGTGGGGTGTGTGGGGTGTTGGGGTGTGCGTGGTGTATGGGGTGTGCGTGGTGTGTGGGGTGTTGGAGGGGGGGGGGTGATTTTGAAAACTCGTGCTGTTGTTTCGACTTCTGCGCCAGGAGATCGACTCGAAGTGGTCACCTCTGGATTGCAGCCCCGTTGCGCTGAGCATTAAACACCGCGGCAGTGTAGGGCAGTACCGGTGAGCGCCTTTAGCAGAGCCCACGACAAAAAAAAAATCGCAGCAAAGACAATTCCTTGTTCAAGCCCAGCGGAGCACACCCCGTTGTCGCTGAATTATCGTCTCACCAGTGCTTCGGCATGCAATGTATTTAAATCTTGACTTAAAGCTTTCGTGACTGCAAGAATTCATATTCTTGGGTCTTTCGTTAAAGTCACGTAGATAGCTTCAAATAAAATAATCTGTTACTTTTCATTATTTTCTTTGAACCTATCTACGTGACTTTACCGAAAGACCCAAAGAATATGCAATGTATTTACTTTAGGCTAAGCTGACCTAGGGGAAGCCCTGACCTGGTTGAATTACCCAATTGCGAATGGCATTACCCATGGCCAGGAAATGGACGCACGCTTCAGAGATCCATAGCACAGTGTGACAACCACTGCTCCATCAGCAACAAACAAAGATCCCCCATCTAGCCGACACAGGCTGTTGGGGCAAGTGCTGTTTGCGAACACCAATGAAGGCCGGCATGGCACACGAAAGGGGCGGTGTGTTTAGCACCATGCCCAGCCGCCTTTGTCTCCCCAACACTGACCCAAGCTCCTTACTCATTTAAGGCTGAGCCAACATAGGGGAGACCCAGGACCTGTTCGGATAATCGCCAGCGCTGTTTGCCGTGGCCAGGGATCAAACTCGGGACACCGGGTTTGTAGCGCAACGCGCTAACCACTACGCCACTGCTCTTCGGAGAGAGAGAGAGACACACACACACAAAGACAAAGCTTCCCCGTATAGCCTGAACAGACTGTTGGAGCAAGTGCTGTTAGTGAGCACTTAAGAAGGCTGGCACGGCACACGAGGGGATGGGTGGCCAACACCACGCCTGGCCGCCTTTGTCTCCCCAGTGGCGATGTTTATTACACACCGCACCAGGTCCTCATTTGAGGCTGAGTCGACCTCGGGGAAGCCCAGGACCGGTTCGGAGATAATCGTCACCGGTGTTGGCCGTGAGCAGGGAATCAAAACCCGGGTCGCCGGGTTCGTAGCGCAGCGTGGCGCTAACCGCTGCACCACCGCTCCCCACAAACCGTTCCCCACACACACGGACACGCGCGTGCACACCTGCTCATGCCACATGCTGTTATTAGTGGGGTTGTGATGGGAATTATTGCCGTAGAAAGTAATTAAGTCTTGAAATGAGAGCACCGGCAACAGCTGGGGAGGGTTTGGGTCGCATGTGCCGCTGTTTTGACTCAACAAAAGATTACCGCTAACCCACACAGGACGAGAGAGAGAGAGCGAGCCAGCGAGCAAATAAATAAATAATCAACCCTGCCCGCGACAATAAATTAATCACTGGCAGAATTAATGGCAGACACAGGGCGCGCATTAACACCATCTGCATTATTAACGCAATCTAATTAGATTGACATTCCAAACTTTTATTTTGTTTCAATTAAGACCAAAACTATGGGGAGACACCCTCGGTTCTATCACCCTTTGTCGCTGCCTCCCGGCTCGCGGTCACAAAAAACAACGTTTGAAGGTGCAGCCGTGCAAGTGCTTGCTTTGTGCCACTGTCGGCGGAAGGGTCTTCGCCGCGAGAGGTGGCTTCGGTGAGCTGGTCTGACGTCTTGGAGGAGTGGTTCTGAACCTGCGGTGCACGCATCTCGCTGGGGGGGCGAGATGCGCTTTCTGCAGGGTAGCGAGGCATGGCCAGATCATTATTTTAGAAGGTAAATCATCGAAAACACACATTAAGCACGGGCAAGTGAGTACAACTTGCTTTACATACTCTTTGGTTCTTTCGGTAAAGTCATGTAGGTAAAACATAAAATAAAAATAAGAGACAAAAATAGAACTAAAAAATAAATAAGTAAAAGTAAATTAAATCACAACGTTTCGAAATTTTTACTTTAGTAAACAAATTCTAGCTGTGATTTTCACACCTGATGATGATTGCTTGTGTTGTAATCGAAACGTCGTGATTTAACAAACTTTTTTTCTTTCTATTTTTATGTCTTATTTGAATTTTATTTTTTACCTACGTGACTTTACCGAAAAAACCAAAGAGTATGGATCCTTACAGTCACAAAAACTTCAAATCGAGAACGTGAGTACAACTTGCTGTACATACTCTTTGGTTCTTTCGGTAAAGTCACGGAGATAGAAACAAATTAAAAGATAACGACGTTTCGATCGCCACACAGGCTACCGTCTTCAGGTGGGAAGACAATTGCACCTGAAGACGGTTACTTGTGTAGTGATCGAAACGTCGTGCTCGATTATTTCTTCGACCTACGTGACTTTACCGAAAGAACCAACGAGTATGGATTCCTGCAGTCACGAAAACTTCAAATTAAGATGCAACTTACTTTGTTTCATCTCACCTATGTTTGCACTCACAACACATTCCTGCGGAGGGAGCTGGTAGGAACATTGGGTTGCTCGGTCAATGGCCAGGATCAACGGCGGCGTGGTGTATTCCGCAAATATGGCCGACTGTGAGGGCGGGCACAAGCCGGCGTGAGTAGGTTAAACGTTGAGTTTTATAAGGGCACCACGGGGTGACCAGCCCCTCCCCACCCATCCCCACCCCTCCCACCCCCCACCCAGCCCCTCCCCACCCTCCCCACCCAGCCCCTCCCCACCCTCCCCACCCAGACACTCCCCACCCTCCCCTCTCCACCCAGCCCCACCCCACCCAGCCCCTCCTCACCCTCCCCTCCCCACCCAGCCCCTCCCTCCCCACCCAGCTCCTCCCTGCACGACGGACGGACGCAATAAACCCCTGTGGGCTGGTGTAACCAGGAGGTTCCTACCAGTATAATACTTGTTTTAGGAAGGGAATGGGCGGTGTAAGGTGAAAAGGTTTGGGTTGCCGCTTGTGGGAGTCGGACGTGCAGGAGGAGCATGTGGAGGATGCATAGAGTGTGGTGTGGAGATGATTTTGCTGCTATGAAATTCCCACGTGATAAGCCACTTTTCTGAGCTATCATTTGTGGCCAGGTCGCTTCTACAAAACAATATAAAAGCTCAGTGGGCCTTACCTGGTGAGATAAAAATAATTGTTTAGTGTTATTGGTATATCTTTTTAAGAAGTGATTTGTTTACCTTTCCTATGCGATGCACTCGTATCGTGTTTGTGTATCGTTTGTTGTTGTAACGTTCTGACCCGCCCCTCCTGGACATCTGTGGAACAAAAAGAGATCTTCATCATAACTCATCGGATTCCTCCTGGAGTTTAAATAAACGTTGCGATTTTGATTCTGAGGTCGGGCGGAACTCCGCGAGCGTCGTGTGGGACAGGAAATGAGGATAATGGGATCTGTCATTAGACAGCAGCTGGGGCTCGCGGGGAGACCACGCGGTGAAGGTCGGCGCGTGATGCACGAGAAATGCAGGGGAGAGATGCAGGGGAGAGATGCAGGGGAGAGATGCAGGGGAGAGATGCAGGGGAGAGATGCAGGGGAGAGATGCAGGGGGAGATGCAGGAGAGAGATGCAGGAGAGAGATGCAGGAGAGAGATGCAGGGGGAGATGCAGGAGAGAGATGCAGGGGAGAGATGCAGGGGAGAGATGCAGGGGAGAGATGCAGGGGAGAGATGCAGGCGAGAGATGCAGGGGAGAGATGCAGGGGAGAGATGCAGGAGAGAGATGCAGGAGAGAGATGCAGGGGGAGATGCAGGGGAGAGATGCAGGGGGAGATGCAGGGGAGAGATGCAGGGGGAGATGCAGGAGAGAGATGCAGGGGAGAGATGCAGGGGGGAGATGCAGGAGAGAGATGCAGGGGAGAGATGCAGGGGAGAGATGCAGGGGAGAGATGCAGGAGAGAGATGCAGGGGGAGATGCAGGAGAGAGATGCAGGGGAGAGATGCAGGAGAGAGATGGAGGGGAGAGATGCAGGAGAGAGATGCAGGGGGAGATGCAGGAGAGAGATGCAGGGGAGAGATGCAGGAGAGAGATGCAGGGGAGAGATGCAGGAGAGAGATGCAGGAGAGAGATGCAGGGGAGAGATGCAGGGGAGAGATGCAGGGGAGAGATGCAGGAGAGAGATGCAGGGGGAGATGCAGGGGAGAGATGCAGGAGAGAGATGCAGGGGAAGATGCAGGAGAGAGATGCAGGGGAGAGATGCACGAGAGAGAGATGCGTACGTGATCCGCCGACGCATTTCAAGAGCCGGCAGAGATTCACGTTCTGCGCGAGGTTGCGTGCGAGAAAGGATTGTCAAAATTGAGTTTTATACATATACATTTACAAATATACACAATACAAATCATCGGTATTCTCTGAGACACCCACCAGAAAATAAGACGCCCGATACAACACGTGCCCGGTGTCAGTACGACAACATTGGTGGGGATTATCTGAACCGACCGGTACTGGTCTTCCCCTATGTTGACTCAGCCTTTAATAAATTACTGGTACGATGTTATAAACATTAGCATTGGGGATATGGAGATGGCCAGGCGTGGTGCTGGCCACCCAGCCCCTCGTGTGTCATGCCGGCCTTAACACAACAGCCCTTCGGAAGCTATATGGGGGGAGGTGGGGGGATGTTTGTTTTTACTTAGTTTTCACTAATTCAAACATTTTTTTGGTCATCATTCTAAATCTTGACATTACGCAACGGTAAATGTTAAAGCGATGGAAGCGGCGATGTTCCGCTTCCAAAAAAATGCTTGGGAGATTTCATAATAAAAAGTAAATATTTTTTTTGCCTGTCACAATGGGTACGCGTTAAAAAGTGCACGTACACACACACACACAAAACCGGGCAGCCCTGCTAAAACGTGCAAGGATCAGATGGCAAATACAAAAGGGGGGGTGGGCGAGATATCGACGTAACGTCACGTGCTCCACACCGTGCGCTGGGGCACATTCGTCACTCACGCTGCCGCCTTCTAATATGGGGCGGTGGGGGGGGGGACATTAATATTTAACGTGCGATCCCTTTGTCAAGCCACTGCTGGCGGAAGACGATGAGTCCATGCTGAGTGGTGGTGGGGGGTGGGGTGGGGTGGGGGTTGTTTGACCATACTTCACCGCGCCGGTCAACGCGCGCGCGCGTGAACGTGCCACGTGGGTTTGGTGCCCGGCGCCGGCTTCTCCATCGCTGCCGTCACCGACACGAGGGAACTGAACGCCGGTCACGGGGTTCATTTCATCCCCATATACACATACAATATACATTACAGAATAATTATTAATGGCCGTACAATGCGGTGAGAGTGAGGATTGAGCGTAGAGTATGACGCTCCGCGTGCATAATTTAGTGCGGTGGCAACGCTTCTTCAATTCTCTGCTGCCTCTGGCCCTCGGTACAAATGGGTCCCTTCCAACAGTTCGTCGATCAGAGCAATTCGCGTGTGGAGGGTGGAAAGTGTTGGGCACTCTCGCCTCTTCTTCTCGGGCATATGCTCAGCGTGGAAAAGGAGACCTAAAGACACCTTCTGGGGAGGGTTGTGGGGGGGGGGGGCTCTTTGAAACGCCCTCTTCCAGAGGCCCTTCCGTCAGCAGTGGCGTGAACAAGGCATTGCAGCACTGCACCTTTACCTTTGTGCCCGTTTCTGGCCGCTTGGTCACGCCCCGCACTTCAATCGACCAATGGGCAGCCACGTTGCACACACACCGCCGTTGCACACACGCTGATTAATGCTGCGTGCAGAAGCCTGGCACGGAATTTTTGCTAATTATTTATACATATAATATATATTATTTTATATATATAGTATGAGCACAGCTCCCCCACCTTCCCCCCCAGAAGGTCCAAAAAACGCCATGAAGCCAGTAACAAACAGCGTCTGGCCGGCATGGAAGAGTAGGAAAAAATTAACCCGTAAAAACAAAGTTTTTCACTATACATCCTTTATATGCGTGGCGGCTAGAATCCTCTCGTCCTCTGGCTTGAGATGGCTGCCACCTATGGGTCAGATGATTGCCTGCCACCATTAAGCAATTGGTAATTAAATATAATTTATTTTTTCCTAAAAAGTGTAAAATTGTCACGCACAACGAGTCTGTGTGCAAAATGTCAGCTCGATTGGATCACGGGAAGTGGGTTAAAAAACGACCGAAAAATTTGCACGGTCGTAAGCGCGCAAGCAAGCAAGTGAACTTAATATAAAGGATTTAAAAATAACCCTCTGGAGGGGGTGGGGGGAGGAAGGGCTCTTTGGAGCTTACACGAGTGGGGCCCTTTTTGCCAGCAGTGTCGCGAACAAAAAACCTAATCGGAATGTCAGAATCGAAATGCTTATTTGTACTGGAGGAAATCCGATGAGCTAGAGAGCTCTTTCTTCACAGATGTCCAGTGGGTTGCGCGTAAGAACGTCGCAAGAACAAACAGTACAAAAAAAAACACGGCAGGTCAACAAATCACCCAAACAAATACAAATAAATTAAACCATCCCCCCCATCCTACCAGGCAAAGCCCGCCGAGGTAATTGCAGAGCTGAGCCTGTGCCCCCGTTGAAATGAATCTGCGTGGTGAGTGTGGACGTGTTTTCCCGTCAGTGCAGCGTGACCCAGCACATTAATCCATAGTTAATCTACAGCAACACAGGAAGCTCACTCTGCTTCAGACACGGCGTGCTAATCGTCGCAGGGGAATTCTGGGAGTACTCAACAACACTTTAACGCCTACAAGTCGGAAGTGCTTCAGGGTAAATTTTTTTGTTTCAATGTATAATTGGTTTTTTTTTGCATATGAATCCAATTTGTTGAGTAGATTTTTTTTACAGTTGAAGTCGTTTTGAAGCTCAAATAAGCGTCGTGTTCGGTGCTTATCGGCTGAGCGAGCGGTGGAAATTCCACATTCCTATGGGTTGGTGGAATTGCAAAGTGTGCCCATTCAACTAGATATAATAATAATGATTATATAATGTTGCATATCATTAAATATAATATATAAATTGAAATTTCATTGAATCATTATATAGAATTATATAGAAATATAGTATATAGAAATATATAATTAGATATAATTATATTATTGTGTAATAATAAAATGTGGGGTAGCGCTTCATGGAAAAGTGAACAGTGCATATTATATATAAAATTTCATTTTATTATATTTAATAATATATAATTATACATACTATATGAAATAGAATGTTTTTTTTTCATTTTTTTAATAATAGAATAATATTTGATATTATTTTAATAATGTATATCAATATGCACCGTAGACTTTTACATGAAGCGCTATGCCACATTTTCATCTCGATACAACTTTGTGGGAACGATGGGCCGAGTCAAGGCCAAACATTTTTTTTTACGTTTGTTTAATTAAGTGTCGCGACCCTTTCGTTTTAATTAACAACAAAAGCCAGATGCAGAAGGGCGCTGAGTTCTTGTGGGATAAATGTCAGTTTCCACATGAAAACTCACGCAAAGATGTAAAGATGAAAGCCCGATCGTCATTATAATAATAATATGCATTTATATTACGTTGGCCTAAACCCCTTGGCAACTCCAAACTAAACTTTTTATTTTACCAGGCGAGATCCACTGAGCTAAATCAAAGCGCCTCACATCGCTAACTCTCAAACATTCAAAAGTGGGGTGGCAGAGCAAACCCCAGAGGCCGATGTTCCTGTGCAGCACAGTTGTGACGATTGCTATGCGTAATCCCAATCGAGTATTTAGAGCTGCAATTTAAACCAAAAAATAAATTGGGCAAATGTTGACCGTGATGCAGGCACACACTACCTTACTCGATTCGAGTAGCGTCACAGAACAATGTCTGGAACTTAACTGAAAGCAGAGATTTTCCTAGCCGCGAACAAATGATCGATAGTATTTTTTTTGGTGTGTGGTTCACTTGGTGGTTTAACTTTCAAAATTATCTCCAGAATCTGAGCAATGTGGGGGCACGTACCAACGATACAAAATATTGTCAGGTGGTGCAGGGATAATGACAAGAATCTCAGGAACCCACTTGCTGTACTGCATGCCAGAGAGGTTGGCTACTTACGGTGCGAAACATTACCCCGAGGATGAATGCCTTACGCAGGCTCCCTGAATTATAATTTGCAGTATTATTATTACTCCTCGACAGATATAATCAGTGGGAGGCGCATTGTAGAATGGAGTGGGTAAGCGCCTGCATAATAACGACAGCTGCGATGGCAACGCAAGCATTTGTTCCTCGAGTGTGATGTGCGCAGCTTCCATAGAGTCGCGGATTTTTGGTTTTGTTTCGTCAAACGTCCCGAGATTGGGGCTTGCTGGCATTCAACGTTAATCCGGCGTTGTTGCGGAGGTAGAATTAGAGAAATGAAGCAGAATAAAATTTCGATTTAAAGCTTTCGTGACTGCAGGGATTCATTTTCTTGGTTCTTTCGGTAAAGTCACGTAGAAGGAAAATAATAAAATAAATTATATTTTTTATTTTATTATTTTCCTTCTACGTGACTTCACCGAAAGAACCAAGAAGATGAAATAAAAAAATAAATTATATTTTTTATTTTATTATTTTCCTTCTACGTGACTTTACCGAAAGAACCGAGAAGATGAAGCAGAATTAGCCGTGATTTGTGAAGTTCCACCCATCCTTCTACTCCCCTCCTCGAAGCCTACGCCGTGGTGGGTCGCCACTGATTGGCAGCACGGCAAATAGGTTGGTAATCACCATCATGTGTTTTTTTTTATTACACACGCCGACTTACGCAGTCCTTGCCAAGGCAACGGAGCAATGAGACCGGTTTGAGAAATGTGCCCGTCAGGGAAGTGATCGCAAGCCAAATGCGATGTTCAGAAATCGTGAGTTATGGACGATATGCACGGGCACACGATTATCGCGGTTGACTACGTACGGTTGTGAAAGCATTTTCAGCGTGCATACACACATGAAGTATAAGAATGGGGTTTACCCTTTCTGGCGAATAGAACAGTGGCGTTAAGATGTGAACACACCAAACTGAAACCTGTTGCAAGGAATCGTGTCTGCATTAACTGCATATACCTGTGATGAACATGCAAACAAAAACACATGCTCTGGTAGGGGGCCATCCATAAATGACGTCACGCACCTAGGTGGGGGGGGGGGGGGGTTAGATATTTGTGACGATGTGTGACAAGGGGGGGGGGGTGGTTTGAGAAATGTGACGTCACATCAAAATGCGCAACTTTAAATAAATATAGACAACACGTTCTACTTGATTAAATAGACTTTTTAATAAATGTTTTCTCCTACAACATCAGAGTGCAGCGCCATATTAAATACGCACTACGATGACAATAGTTTAAAGCGATTTGAAGCATGTTTTTTTTTTGAGGGGGGTCTGACTTTTTGTGACGCCGTGTGACGAGGGGGTCCAAAATCGTCCAAAATCGCGTGACGTCATTTATGGATGGCCCCTAGTATATGTGTAGCGGCTGACTCAGAGACCCAAACATTTTATTTGTTTAAAGAAATCTTTAATCGGCGTTGGGGTGACCCTGTGCGCTGCCACGTCTTACTCACGTGCTGGGGATGCGTCTCCCCAAAGGTGCGACGACGACGACGTATATCGAAACGACGTCGTTCAAAGCGATCTACCTCCAGGGTAGGTGGTGGTGGTGGTGGAGGCGAAGGCTGAGAGGCGACACGGGTCACGAGTAAGGGACGGGCAATGTTGCCAGCGACGTGTGTGTGTGGGGGGGGGGTAGAGGCGACGTTAATAAAGCGATGACGTATTTGTGAAACGACGTGAAAAAAAAGAAGAGGAAACGTAAATCGGAGCATTACTTTAAAAATATCTAATATTAAGTGTGTGTATACTAAATTGAACGTGCATCACATTTTGTCCTTTGGCTGGATTGGAGGTTCCCGCGTCTCGCCACGGAGTCCCCGAAGTTCCAGAAGGGGGCGCCCTGCGCACACGGTCCCCCAACACTTGGCAGCACGTGCGTTGAATTGCACACGCGAGGCGGGGTACACATTTATACTGGTAGGAACCACCTGGTTCCACCAGCCCACAGGGGATTCTTGTGTCCGTCCGTCCGTCGTGCATCCAATAATGGGAGGGGTCGGGCTTGGCGGAGAGGTGAAGGTGGGCAGGGGCTGGGTGGGGAGGGGAGGGTGGGGAGGGTGGGGAGGGGCAGGGTGGGGAGGGGCTGGGTGGGGAGGGTGGGGCTGGGTGGGGAGGGGCTGGTCACCCCGTGGTGCCCTTATAAAACTCAACGTTTAACCTACTCACGCCGACTTGTGCCCGCCCTGACAGTCGGGCATATTTGCGGAATACACCACGCCGCCATTGACCCTGGCCATTGACCGAGCAACCCAACGTTCCTACCAGCTCCCTCCGCAGGAATGTGTTACCCTTTCTGGAAATACAACAGGAGGTGTTAAGATGATCAAACACCAAATAGAAACCTTTTGCAAACAATCAAGTCTGCATGATAACCGCACAGAGTACTTGTGGTGAGCATGGGAACAAAACATGCTCTGATAATAATAGATGATGCATTGTCTTTGGGCCCTAGCCTCACCACCAGTGTCAGATCAGAGAACGCCAAATGGCGAACAGCACCGAGACAATGCCACGATCAGAGCATTTACAGCTCGGGGTATGATTGAGAACACGATTGTTTGCATGTTCACTACAACATGTACGCGTGGTTAATTTAGTCTTTGTCGTTGCTCGTCCTTTAATCCATTCCAGCTGAGCTTCACTCTGCAGCGCTCCACTCCCCCTACCCCACACCCCCCTCTTTGTGCTGGAAGGTGACACTGACGGCTGCTCTGTGCTTCCAGTGTTCAGAGGCCTGCTTAAGACGCGGCTCCGGCTGGAGCACGCGTACCACACACATGTTGGTGATGTGCACGTCTTCTTCGAACGCTGGGGAGCCGGAAAAGCCCCCCTCTGTACCAGCGTGGACAGCACCCTCGTGGTGTTCACCTTCTGAAGCGCTCGCTCGTCACCCTGGCGTGCGCGATGACCACCACCACCACGTGACTTTTCTTTCGTGTTGTGCGCGGTGCTTTTAGCGCCACAGCGCGTGGATTTGTAGCGTTTATTTTCATATGTTTGCTGGTGACTTTGTGTATTTCATATCAAAATCGCCTCCAGTGCTTTTGTTGCTGGCGGCAATAAAATTGTTTAAAAGTCAAAGTCTTGACGGCCTAGTCTCACCGGTGTCGGACCAGAGAACGCCAAATGGCGAACAGCACAAAGACAATGTCACCATCAGTGCATTTACAGCTCGGAGTATGATTGAGAACGTGATCGTTTGCATGTTCACCACAAGTACGTGTGGCTAATTTAGACTTAATTATTTGCAAAATAATCAAAAATAATCAAGTCTTCATTTTGAACATCTAAACACCTCCTGTTTTATTGCCAGTAAAGGGTAAAACTTATCTTATTTTTAAATCCTTTATATTAAGTTCACTTGCTTGCTTGCTTGCGCGCTTACGACCGTGCAAATCTTTCGGTTGTTTTTTAACCCACTTCCCGTGATCCAATCGAGCTGACATTTTGCACACATACTCGTTGTGCGTGACAATTTATTTTCGTGAAAAATCTTTTCCAAAATTTTCCACTTTTTAGGAAAAAAATATTTCATATTTAATTTAAAATACCAATGTGATAAAAATGAAACTCTTACTCAAGAAAAACAGAAATGAATAATAAAATGAAACCGATGCCACGCATATAAAGGATTTATAGTGAAAAACTTTGTTTTTACGGGTTAATTTTTTATACTTTGATACTGGCCAAACCAACAAAAAACGATCCCATGGTAATGCAAAACAAGATGCTCAAAATGAGGCAGACGTCAACGAGCCCCTTGATTCACAGGGTTCCCTAAGTCGTGCCATGTGACAAAACTCCTGGAGTCCACGTTAGCGAAGCGCAGCGCCTTCCCTCCCCCTCCCTCCCTCCCTCCCATTCTCCCTCCCTCCCTCCCTCCCTCCCATTCTCCCTCCCTCCCTCCCATTCTCCCTCCCTCCCTCCCTCCCTCCCATTCTCCCTCCGCTCTCGCCCTGTGCCGTGAGGATGGAGCGCCAACAGCGAGTGCGGTAATTATTTGATCAGACGATTTGAAACGACTGAATGGTTACACGGCCGATTTCAATGGCATCCTCCGCTTCCCCGGGGTTTATCTCTGTGCGGTGTGCATGTATACAACCACAGCATACTGCTTTTGTTACGAAAAAATTATTCATGTATGGGGTTTTATAATGAACTACTCTCGTAAGTAAAAAGTGAATTCCTATGGGCAGCAGTGATATCTCACAAATATGCATAGGGCCGTAACTATCACCCAACGAAGACAGGCAGGACCGCCGTCGCCTAGGGCAACATCAATCGGTCGGGTAACCTATCCAAAAGCCCCCGACATCAAAGCAACATCGAGGGGGGCCGGGGGAGCGAACAGGGCTCACCCAGGAGGGAACCTGGATTCGGGAAATGTTTTGAGTCCGCGACGCGCATAGCCCTGGAATCGTGTTAGCCGCTTGTTGCGGAGCTCTTTGTTGCTGACCTCTTGACCTTTAGGGTCGCCGGGCCCACCGCGTTTAAAACGAACGAAAAATTATACCGACGATTTTCAAAAAAATAGGGGGAATCCCAGGACATATGCAACGTCGGGCCAACGTTGGCTCCAACATTGCACGTCTGCTGTTAACCTGCCATGGACAAAGATCCCCCGTATAGCCTTAGTAGCCGGTTGGGGCAAGTGCTGTTAGCCAGCACCTATGAAGGCCGGCATCGCACACGAGAGGGGTGGGTGGCCAGGAGCACGCCCGGCCGCCTTTGTCTCCCGCGTAGTGATGTTTACACACACTGCACCAGGTACTCATTGAAAGCTGAGTCGACCTAAGGGAGTCCCACGGCACGTTTCAGACAGTCGTCACCTGGTGTTGGCCGTGAGCGGGAATCGAACTTGGGGGTCATCGAGTTCGTAGCGCAGCGCTAACCATTACACTACCGCTCCCCACTGCCTCTCTTTCTCACTCACGAAACAAAGATCCCCCGTATAGCCTTAACAGACTGTAGGGGCAAGTGCTGTTAGCGAGCACCTATGAAGGCCAGAATGGTACACGAGGGGGTGGGTGGCCAGCACCACGCCCGACCGCCTTCGTCTCCCTAGTGGCAATGTTTACACACCGCACCAGGTACTCATTTGAGGCTGAGTCGATCTAGGGGGAGGCCCAGGACCGGTTCAAATTATAGTCACCGGTGTTGGCCGTGAGCGGGAATCGAACCCGTGTCGCCGGGATCATAGCGCAGCGTAGCGCTAACCGCTACACTACCGCTCCTCCCCCACACACACACTCACAGAGAGCTGCTGCAAAAACTCACTAAGTTCGGAACACACTGAACCACGGGCTCATAAAGCCGCCGCTGGCTCGTCGGCGCACCAGGAATAGCACGCGTCTCCTGAGCCAGCGAGGCAGCCACCTTAATTATTGTGGCCCTTTAATCCGCAAGGCGAGCCTGGAAATAACAGAGACGTCCCTGGTGATCGCCTTCAAGTTCCGGCCGTAGCGATCGTGCGACGACGGCTTCGTTCATTTTCAGGATCCAATTTTTTTTTGTTGCAACCACTCGGTGATGCCCCGCGAGATAAAATTAGTTCCTTTGAAGCGGGCGGAGCTTTTGTATTTTTTTTGGGTATTGTAAGCCTTTTTATTAATCAGCTTCAGTCGTTGCCACTTAACCGGGGCGCAGGTGCGCGGACTCTTGTCTGTACGTGTGTGTGTTTGTGTGTGTATGTTTGTGTGTGTGTTTGTGTGTATGTGTGTTTGTGTGTGTTTGTGTGTATGTGTGTTTGTGTGTGTATGTTTGTGTGTGTGTATGTGTGTTTGTTTGTGTGTGTATGTGTGTTTGTATGTTTGTGTGTTTGTGTGTGTGTGTTTGTGTGTGTATGTTTGTGTGTGTGTGTTTGCGTTTGCGTGTGTGTGTATGTGTATGTTTGTGTGCGTGTTTGTGTGTGTGTGTATGTATGTGTGTGTATGTGTGTGTTTGTGTGTGTATGTGTGTTTGTGTGTGTGTGCATGTTTGTGCCTATGTTTGTATGTGTCTGTGTGTGTTTGTGTGTAGTGGGGAGCGTTAGTGTAGCGGTTAGCGCTACGCTGCGCTATGAACCCGGCGACCCGGGTTCGATTCCCGCTCACGGCCAAGACCAGTGACGATTTTCTGAACCGGTCCTGGGCACGCCGTCGCCCACCCTTTTTTGGCCCCTCTCTCCCGATACGTTCCATTCATTGGCTACCACATTCTGATGAGCCCCCCCCTCTCCTCCCCCCTCAACTCGCTTTTAAGGGATTACATCTTGAATCATTGCCTCACTTGATGCAGCTGATCTGGCTGTGACTGTCCCACCTGATGACGGAGACTTGTGTTGCCTCCGAAACGTCGTGATCTTTATTTTATTTTATTATTTTTATTAATTTTGATGTTTTACCTACGTGACTTTACCGAAAACACCTAAGAATAAGAGTATGAATCTTTGCAGCCACGAAAGCTTCAAATCTAGAACTCTTAAAATATAAACAAAGCTCGGCGCCCTACAAAGGAACTCATTTTTTTATCTCTCACGGGGCGTCAGCGTTGGCAGGGGAGGGAGTCTCACGAAATTGCGCGATCCTCCGACCCTCTGCTCCCCCCAAGTGCTGGGGACGAGGTGGTGGGTTCGGGTGGGTGGGTGGATGAGGGTGGCAGCACGCGCGTGGCACCACGCGCCGTCGCTCCTCCGGCGTTTTATCAGCTCAGAAATTAAATGACTCGTTAAAGGGCTCTCTCATTTACGGGGCCCGCGTTTGCCCGAGAAGCCATCGGTCGCAATCGCCCACCCGAGCGAGCCGATGTGCACGAAAGATTCGAGCGAGTCTGGGGGGGGGGGGGGGGTGGGGGGGGCAATGGCTCTCGAACTCTTCCGTTGGCAAAAATGATAAAAAAAAAAGTCTCGAGTCGATTTATGTTTTGATGCAACGCGCGGCGCCTCTCTGCGGCACAAATCTGCCACCCCACCAAAAGCTCCATTTGCCTCTCACCTTCTAAAGAAACAAAGCAAGCAAGCAAGCAAGCAAAAACAAAAACCCCATTGAATTTAATTGAATCGAATCTCATCCTGCATTGCGCGACACTCAATAAAGAGACTCAATTGATCCGCATCTCAACGCATGCTGCTCACGTACGGGTGGTGGAATTCACCGGCGGCGTGAAGTGAGCAGGGTCGTCCTCGCCGAGGTACTGAACAGCCGAGACACGTGAGAAGAGGGCGAATATCTCACAACAGCGGGAACAGCAGCGGAGAGCTACGGGTGAACGACAATTCTGGTCAAACAATTTTGATGTTCTTTTCGACTAAGTAATGGAAACTGCGGGGGGGGGGGGGGGCTCATCTCCCGTTTACAGCCCTGTGCCAGACGTGGAAATTCCACGTTCCTTTGGCGGGGGCGATTTAACGAGAAGACAATCATTGTTGACTTCCCCAAGAAGTGGTAGTTTATTTAATCAACCGCAGAGGGATGATGGGCTGAGTCAGCCCCCTCCCCACCCCTGACAAACACGGGGACGCGTAATGTCACGGACAGATTGCCAGATTTCCCAGGACAGCCGTATGTGTATGTGCGTACGTTGGAACTTCTTTCGCACCTTACATTACCAACCGCGCTAATCGGAGGCACGGGGGAAGGACAACCAAACTGAACACAAAAATCAGTTCTAAATAAATCACTTTTCCATCTAGTCGATTTGAAAGTGCACGGCTCCAGTGGCCTCCTAACATCGAAAGGAAGAGCGTTCCAGACGGCCGCAGAAACACCGCTGTGAATGAGCTCGTAGCATTGCACGTGATAATGTTTCGGCATTGGTGTCCAATGATCCTGGGAAATCCAGGACAGGTGGCAACCGTAGGCGGCATGCAAGTGCTGCCAATGCCTGAGAGCCTTACCTCGCCACTTGAGCACATTCGTCAATAACACCGCGGCCTTAAAATTTCACACGAACGAATGGAAAATAGGCGAAGGAAAATGGCACTCCTTCGTAGCGCATACATGAAATTCCATACGTGCGCGCTACGAACAAAGGCCGCGAGCCAAAACGTGGCGTATTCTACATTGCAAGGCGGTGTTGTTGTTGACGAATTGGTCGAGTTGTTGTTCTTGTTGACTGTGCTCGTGCACCACTGCCCAACGCAGCAGCAGCAGCAGCAGCACCACTAAATAACCTCTCAAGCACAGCGTCACGCACACACAGGTCTCAAGGCGGCGGCTCTCCAGATTGACCCCCGGCGCCGTCTTTAAGGTCACGAGTTAAATCAAAACGGACAACATCGGCGCCTTCCCCCGGTCTCTTGGCGAGGCCACTGACGTGGTGCTCCACGGGGCTATTATTGCATCGACGACAGGGATGTCCGTCCACGCTGCGATGAAACTACTCGGACCTGGCTACGTGACAATACATTCGGACGAGCCACATTTTTTCATTTTTGTTGTTGTTGTTTTTGTTGTTGTTGTTGTTGTTGTTCTCAATTGACCTCTAAACGCGCAAAGCAACGAAATCGCGTCCGCTAAGGTAGATGGAGCCGTGAAATCAAATTGTGCGCCGGGGCGGATCGTGACATCGCAAAGATTATGGGGGTGTCGGCAGCTTGGGGAAGCCTTCATCCAGCAGTGGATTGACCACGGCAGATGATCACGTTTATGCTTTAATGCAAACATTGGTACCTGGAATACAAACCTTGCAGATGACCTGAAAAATGCTGTGTGTTTGGGACTGATCTAAACACGCGACGTCACTGTTCGACGTTCTAATAATGGATGATGTTGAAGCCCTGCTTTCATTTTAAGAATAAGCCACATGGCAGACGCAAGGGAGACTAACTCATAACCAGACTGATCACAGCTTGTTGAGTCGAACAGGGGTGAAGATAAAGGTGCAGCCCTGCAATTGCTTGCTCAGGTTCCTGCTGGCAGATGGGCCTACGTGAAAGGAAGCGCTAGGGGGCACACCTCTGGAGGGTATTTGGCCTATTCTTCCATTTTGGCCAAACATCTTGGAGTACCTACACTTTACCTCAGTACACAAGACTGGCAAACTGTTGCTAACCCATTTACACTTCTGGATGTAAATTGGTGGCGTGTGTGGGGGAGAGGGTGGAGGATTAAAAAACTTGTACCATTGCTTAGTCTGCCACGCCGTGAGATCGAACGGAAACTGGGATTTGACCTCTTGGCCTGCTGCGAGTGTAGCGTGCTAACCGTTGCGAGGCAGCTGGTAAGATTTCACAAATGTGTACCGCCGTCGTTTCAACTGCCCACATACCTCGCCTGGTATATAGAAAGTCGTGGGTTCGATCGCGACCCTGACACCTGTATATTTGAAGCTCGTGTTGTTTGTCTCTCTCCCCGCGGTCGCGTGGATTTTTTGTTGTCGGGGTCCTTGGGGGTTTTTCCCCCCCTCCACATTTAGAATCAACGTCGCGCATTTCTAGTATTCGGCTGCCGCTATAAATGTCCATGCGGTGATTCAAGCCGCTTCGTTGTGCTATCATTTGTGATAACCAGGTCACTTCTGATCAAGAGCTCGGTACCATTGGAACCTCATTTGCCAGTAAAAATATGATAATTGTTTTTTTATCCTTCTATCTGGCAACAAAACTGACAGCTTTTTACAAGGAGTCATGTTTACATAGACCACAATACCTGCAGTCATAATGCAAACAAAAAACATAACTCTGATAATGTGCACTGTCCTTGAAGTTGTAAAAAAAGGTGTCAGTTTTGTTGCCAGATAGAAGGGTAAACAAAAACAATTACCATATTTTTACTGGCAAATGAGGTTCCAATGGTGTAAATGCTTACCCGAGCTCTCATACTCTGATGGTGCATTGTCTTTGAGTTGTGCGCCTTTTGGCGTCATCTGGTCCAACCCATGTGAGACTAGGCTCGAAGGAAAGCTGTCTCGGGTGTGGACCAATCAACTTCAAGGACAGTGCACATTATCAGAGTTATGTTTTTTGTTTGCATTATGACTGCAGGTATTGTGGTCTATGTAAACATGACTCCTTGTAAAAAAGGTGTCAGTTTTGTTGCCAGATAAAAGGGTAAAAAAACAATTATCAAGAGCTCGGTAGCTCAGTGGGGGCCTTACCTGGACAAAAAGTAAAAATAAAATCGCACAGGCGACAAACTGGATCAGGAGTAACCCGGCCGGGCCATTCCGTGGCGGGCGGTGAGAAAATTGCACGCGCGCCCTCTAACATTGCTCTCCGCAATTAATTCCCATTTTCAAAACGTGCACACATTTCACTTTCTTATTTCATTTCACATTAAAGGTTTGGCGTCGTGACACAAGTCAATTTGGCCTGGCACATTTTGCTGGTTACGTAGAACATTTAATAATTCAGCAGCGGTGAAACACGAGCCATTTGGCCTTAGCGGGGGGTGGGGGGGGAGAAGGGAAGAACAAAAAAACGAAACGGGTAAAAGGTTTAAAAATAATTCAGGGATGGGGGAAACTAAGTTAGCGTTTGAAAGAATTATGTTCGGACAACGCAAGAGCGACGTCCCAGAAAAGCTTATTCTATATAACCGCTCGGTTGCGCGCTTTACGGAAATAAT